>NC_141135.1:18035964-18652631 GCF_053477565.2 Lygodium microphyllum
GAGTAGTGGAGAGCATGGGGGAAGGAGGAGGCATGTAGCTAGCCACGTGTGTGGCTATCTCCCCTCCCCCCCCCCCCCCCCCCCTTATTCTATATGACCCCCCCCTGAAGCTAGAGGAAAGGGAGGAGGAGAATAAAGACGTTGTGCTGCCCCGCCTACGGAACCAGGCCGCCGCCATGCTGCCTTCACGCCGCCTGCTCTGCCGCCGCCTGGCCCGCTGCCGCCTCACCACCATCATCATCATCATTGTCTTCCCCTCCATCCTCATCATTTTCCCAATCATTTTCTCTCTCCACGTCATCTAGAATAGAAGCTTGGAAGCTTCTTTTGGAAGCTTCCATTAAAGGCCTCCATAAGCCTTGTTTACGTGTGCCTTCCCCGGTTTTTAAAATCGTGTCCAACAAGGCTAGTGTCCTGCGCGGAGGAGGAGATATCGGATAGAAGTAGCTTCATAACGTGTAAGAGAGCCAAGAGGAAGATTTTCTAAGTTGTGATCTACGTCATCGATGGATCTTAAGAAAAATTCGTGGGGTGCACATGCGGGAGCTTCCACCCCAATTACACATGTGGACAACGCTCAGATCCTTAGTGCCTAGGTTCTTAAAAATTAATTCCGCTTGAAAAGATTGCATTTAAGCATGTCTTTAATTCACGTAGTCAAGTTGGTCAAGTTGCAATCTTGTACGCATACTGCATAAGTTAAAAAGGTGGATTTGTCTAAAGGCATCCTTGTTGCCTCGCGAAAAGAACATCACATATAACACGTAATTGCACTTAGGTAATAATTTCCTAGTTGTGTCTCATGTATGAGATAATCTTAGACGCCCATTGAATGATGTCCAAATAGTTGCAATGCATGGAAAATTGCATGCAAAGATGGTTGCATTTTGGGCCGGGTTAAGTGCTAAAGGAAGAATCAATCAATAATGGTCTCATGGTATTCGCTCATGCATGGAGATCTCTTGTCAAAATTTGAATGCATCTCCATCAAAAATATTAAAGCTTTGATTTCATTGCATCATTATAGTTTAGGGCAAGATGATCATTGTAAATCTTATAGTTGCATAGAAGGAAAAGGTTTACAGTCTTGAAATCACAAATTTGCATGAAATGATACATCGCATACATCTTGCAGTTACTTGCATCTTTTAGGGAAAAGTACTTGCTAATTTAGAAGGAAGTATTTGCATCTTTAAAAAGGGATGATCGTCTCTAATCGTGGGTTAGTTAAATCAACTAAGTAATTCGCTCGGGGGGGGAGGGGGGGAAATCACTCATAAATATATATGTATATATAATCTGAGTTCAAAATAGGGGGTTTTTTAAACACCATTTTGATACATTTTTTACATTCATAAGGGTGTCATATAAAGGGTTTACATACAGATTGAATAGAAAAGGGTTGTGTTTTATTCAAGAAAAATTCATAGATTAGAATATTTATAAATAGGCCATGAACGCACGTTATATAGAGGATATATATATAGTGAACCCCTCGAGGTAATTCGCGTATAGTTGAGTTGCTCACATGAAAATCAGAAAGGTGTGATTAGATTGCATATGACGATCACCTCAAGTGCTAGGTAGGGTTAAGTTACGTTAAAATTTTGCCTAGTATCGCACTTGGGATGCCGATTTGAGACTTTCGATCCTAAAGGTCCTACCCACATTCACGGAATGTTAGGATTAGCTAAACGCCCATGCAAGAATGATCTAGGGTTCTCACCCTAGTGATCGGATGACCAAATGCTAGACTCCCGCAAGGAAATTAGGAACCCTAGGGCCAAAGCGTTATCGACCTAGTAGGGTTAAGGTTTGAGTTGGGTCAAGAGGACTCCCAAACCTTATATCTTGACCAAAGGTATTCTTGACCAAGGAATACCGTGTGATGGGAGAAATAATCCCACAAGTTAGATGCGACACCTATCTCATGCAACAAGTTGCAACGTCGCATGGTTTTGTGTTTAAATCACAGAATGGTATTGCTACTCCTTAGAACAAGTTTGGCGAGTTCTAAGTGCTAGTCTAATTTGCAAAAGGATGAGTAGTCATCCTGCTACATCGACCTTCCTCGAGGCTGATTTGCCAAGTTAGGGTAATTATGAATTACCTAGCTAGCAATTGACCAATCGTGAGGACAATGGGGTTGTCCAGGAGGTATTGACCTTAATATAAGGAAACCTAAGGTATTGACAATTTGGGTTAACAGGGTATAAACCCTAACCCAAGGATAAAGGGTAAACAAGCAACTTAGCTTACAAAGCCCTTGGGATCTTGCCAAGTCGCAATTGATCCTGGATCGAATGCTGGATGTATTCGGAGAAAAGGATTCACACCTTACCAATTAGCCGTACAAACGACCATTGGAATGATTGTGATTGTATACTTAGGAGCACTATTTGTACTTCTTTTCTCAATGAACTAATGCTGGAAAATAACTAATGCTTCAAGTTAAAGGCCTAGAGGGAGAGGCATCATCAATTACCCCCGACTGTCTGCCTGACCCTATCCAAGGGGGTTGTTAGCCACGCCAAGTACGTGGACCAAACCCGCTGCGAGAGGTCTCTCCGTGGGTGCTACTTGGAGCAGGAGGATGCTTGGGTGCCTGGAGGGGCTCTGGCCATAAATCCCTTGCCTCCGGGTCCTGCACAAGAGGCCGACGTGACTTGAGATGGGATCTCGAGGCCCGCATACTAGTCTACGGGCGAAAACTTGGAATAGCGATCCCTGAGGATTGCTGGAATTGCTTTCGGGCGGATTATGGAATTGCCTTCGAGTGGATTATGGAATAGCCTTCGAGCTGGATTATATGATGTATTCCAAAGGCTGATAAATAAAGATCAATTGTTGAAAAGGAACTTGCTTGATATTGTTTTTTTATATCAGTGCTTAAGTTACGTGAAGGAACTAGTGAATAATTGACTAATTAAGGAAGTTGTTTTTGTTTGTCAAACTAAATATGGTAGGTAATTAGATAACTAAAGAAACCTGAGGAAAGTACGGTGGATGTGACCATGGGTCCGTCCT
Organism: Lygodium microphyllum; assembly: GCF_053477565.2. NCBI lineage: Eukaryota > Viridiplantae > Streptophyta > Polypodiopsida > Schizaeales > Lygodiaceae > Lygodium > Lygodium microphyllum. Next base: position 18,038,992 of record NC_141135.1, read on the forward strand.
ACAGAAGGGTGGTCCTGGTTGGCCGGGAACTTTTCTCAACAGAATTGATAGCAAGGTAACAGTGACCTAGAATCTAGGAAGTTATAGTCCCGATTTATGTTGTTTTAGGGGAACGGAATGGGACTATGCCTTATGGGCAGAGAGGTCGAGCTTCACATCCCTCTCGTTTCCCATTCTCCTTGAATCAAGTGCATTATAAGTCCGTTTCGACCCTGATGTTTCTGCGTAAAGTGGTTCATCTGGGGCTCAACGCTAGCTACCTTCTAGGAACTTGACCACTAGGAAAACCCTGATTTAGGTCAGTCCTAAGTGGGAATGGACGAAATGCTTTTGCTTCGTGGGAAGACTCAGAAAGACCTAGATCGCAAACCCCGTGACATTTCGTGGGAGTGCCGAGCGGCACTTTCTGGACTCTTTTCCTGATGGGCTGCTAAAACGTGTCCTACAAGTGGATAGGGGGACACATTACAACCATGAAGAAGCTTGATGATGTGGAGGGGATCTGCCTCTTGAGAATGTGGATATCTTCCCTAATCAATCAATGTCTCCTATAAAACATGTGCATTGTCATGAAAGTATGAAAATTTGTTAAGCATTTACAAATGTGTCATATACAACCTATGCATTGTCATGAAACTATGCAAATTTGTTAAGCATTTAGAGATGTGTCTAACTATGCATGCACAATCTATACCTATCATATTGAAACACAGTAAAAGCTTACGTTTACCTCTTCCAATAATGCAAAACTAGATCTAAAGAAAATTTTAAACCCTTCCACTATGAATGACATTCAAACACATTTCTGACACACTATTTTGGATAGAAAAATAAAAGAACAAATGAAGATTGATATTCCATTGGGAGGAGAAGCCTTACCTTTCTCAATCCATACATGAGGAGGCCTTGCTTTCCTTCTCTCCCTCATCTTCTTTGATAGATAAACAAGGTATGCTCTCATGAAGCTTCATTATTCAATGGTTGCCTTGTTCAATTTCCCTTTTTCCATTGTTGCCCATTGCTTTATGCTTAATTGAGAAAAGTATTAGTCATAGGTGAGATTTGTAGCTCAAGATATCATGCTTTGTGATAGTTGGTTGAAAAAGAGTTAGGGGTTTTCTTTGATGTATACATGGGTGCATCAACACTGCTATATACATGGGTCACCTCATAGCTTTTTTGCATAGGTAAACACTCTAGCAAATGTTTATTTCCTCAGTTCCTTTATCAAGGTGATAAACATGGAATACAATATGGATGGTCACACGTGAAAAAATGTGTTTTTGCATAAATAAACATTCTAGTAAATGTTCATTTTCCCAGTTCCTTTATCAAGGTGATAGACATGGAATACAATATGGATGGTCACACGTGAACAAATGTGTTTTTAAACACTTTGCCCCACAAAGGCATGTGTTGATAAAAATGGAAGTAAATGTGTATTTAGAGAGTAGAGAGTCTATCATGTTGTTGAAATAAAAGTGATATCAAGGTGCTAAACAAGCCATTCTTACATGATGTAAAAGATGCTAATAGTAACTAATGTTAATCATGCATTCTTATATAGAGTCTTTCACATAAGTTTTCTTAAATTTAACTTGTGTTTATGTTTGTGTATGCAACATCTTCTTCTTCAAGCACACATCAATGTTATGTTTTTCCCTTTAGTGCATTCTTTTTCATTGAAGTAATGCAATAGAATTTTTAGATCTACTTACATGTTGAACATTAACAAAGTTTGTTCCCATATTATAGACATAGTGCATGTGTGTGGGAGGTGATAAAACTACATCCAAGAAAACAAGTGCCTAGTATCAGAAAGAGTGGTGAGAAGTCCTAAAGTATGGCACAGAAATGGGTTGAAGGATTAGCACACACATTGGCAAGTGGAGAGGGCACTTTGAAGGAGCTTGAGAAGACAATGCCTAAAGTGGGGCAACATCTACATGACATTGAAAAGCCAAATGGGTAAAAGCCAATTGAAAGAGATAAATTAAAGTTATCAAATGATGGGGTGGAAAAAAAAGTGAAGGTTTACACTAGAAATTTGAGAAAAATTAGCAAAAAAACCATTATGCAGCCTTGGGGTTCATTCATAAATATGTAAGCATATCACATGGGTTCAAAAGAAGGAATTTTTAAAATACCAATTTGACACTTTTTTTACATACATCAAGGTATCATATAAGGGGGCCATTTACATGTTGAATAGAAAAGGGATATGTTTTATTTCAAAGAAATTCAAAAATAAGGGTATTATTAAATAGGCCTTGAATACATGTGATATAGAGGGTTAACATGCAATCTCTATACAATGAACCTATCGAGTATATAGCACATCACTTTAGAGAAGAAGACTAAGGTGCCACAAAGGCGGTGATGCCTGATTCAAGAGATAAAGGACTAGTGAGTGTTCATCTCTTCATAAGAACATGAACCTTGAATAACCTAATATGAAACCTCTCAAACTAAAGTTCCAAAAGGGAATCCTATAGCCCCCTTTGTAAGTTTCTTAACACTGCTTCTTGTTCTATAGCCTATGGCCTCATTGCATCTTCTTTTATAATATGTAATTTCCATTACAATAGAACAACAATTTTCTATTTCGACAAGTGCTCATTATTTATTTACATCCATTTATTATTGTGATGGTGTTACTCTTTTGATCTTGGTACATATTTCCACTTTTTTTTTCTTCTGGTTCCCAAAGACAAAGAGGGAGGTATATCTATGCAGATTATTATTGATGTTGCAGTGCACTAAATAAACACAGTGGACAATGATAGTCTGAAAGCTATAAGTTTGAAAGTTGTTTATAATACATTCTCATCTCAAGCTCAACAAATAATTTAGATTTATTGGTTAGATTTAGTTATAATTTGATAAGTGTTTCTCAAGGCTTTATATAAATATATATTTGTAAGTGACAGAACTAGACTAAACAACATACTAGACTGAAGTAGAAGTGATGAGGTAGATGAGTTGATCAATAATAATCACATAGAAGCCCACATGTAGCCAGATGAAGTATAGGAATATCTTGATGTGAATCATCTCAAGATTGAGGAGATTTCATCAAATTTCTCAAAATGGCAATATTTGGTTTCAAACTTTTGAAAGATCAAGAAACTTATAATTCTTGATCTTAATGGGCTATTGTTTACAAAAAAATTTAAAATAGAGGTAATGGAAAATCCACCACATCTAATTTTGAGGTGTATTGAATTCATGAGATTGACAAAGTAGTTGTGAGTGTATCATAGGCAAGATGTTCAATAGTTTCTTTAGAATGTGAGGCGAATTGTGAATGCAATTATTTTGGGCTCTTGCTCCATGGCATAACATTGGCTTCATCATGAAGTTATACTAGCTAGGGTTTTTCAATGATAGGTCTTATTACTTTTGGATATTTTCCTTGATTAGTAGTGTGAGAAGTGAAATTACTTTGAGGTGACGATGATCCAAAGGATATTGTGTATAAGCTAGTTTTTGCAATCTCTTTTGCTCATTCAATACAATGCCAATTGCAATGTTGATGATTAGATGTATAAAAACCCCATAATGACTGGGATAACTATACCACCCTACTTATGTTTCATATTCCCATATTCCCATATTCCCCAATATGGTGTTTAGATATATTTGTACATTGGGAATATTGGGGAAAATGGGAATATGGTTATGCTCGGTTTATATCTAAACACCATATGGGAATATGGGAATGCTGGATTTATTGGTTAGATTTAGGTATGATTTTATAAGTGTTTCTCAAGGCTTTATACAAATATATGGTGTTCTCAAGGCTTGATTTGGAGTTATGGTATTCAAGTTATGGCAAATCCAAAGATTTGACCACGTGTCCCAAACTTATGGGAAATTCCCATATTCCCCAATATGGTGTTTAGATATAAGGAGCAAGACCCTTACTATCTCACCTAGCCACTATTGTTGTGGTTGTATTAATGTTGGACAGTAGCCCTCAGGTAAGTTACTCATTAATATATGTGTGTATCACGTGGGTTCAAAATAATGTATTTTTAAAATACCATTTTTATACATTTTTTTACATACAAAAGGGTGTAATATAAAGGGGTTATTTATAGATTGAATAAAAAAGGGCTATGTTTTATTCAAGAAAAATTCACATATAAGGATATTTATAAATAGGCCTTGAACACATGTGATCTAGAGGATATACATATAGTAACTTCCCCAAGCAATAGCCCTAAACTCCTTTTAGTATATAAAGTGCAACGTAGTCCCAAGGATAATTTGTCTACTTTGATATATAACCACTTTATATTATCTCAAGATGGTGAATGAAACTTAATGTATTATGACCTTTGGATAGTTTGTAATATACTTCACAATGAATATGCATAGTTTAAAACTCTTTACATGCTTTGGCAATGCCCATGTTATTTGAATTCTGAATGTTTAGAATTAATTGTTGGATATTCCTATACCACTTTAGGTGGTATGTCTGTACTTTAAAAGTAGTTTTTGTTTTTTTGAAAAACCACTTTGAGTGATAGAGCACAACTTTTTATGTGGTTCAATATTAATTCTAGATGTGCTATACCATTAAAAAATTATTTTCCTATACCATTATTAATTCTAGATGGTGCAGGACCATTATCTATTAAAATAAATGCAAGTGTTTTAATTGGAACTTGAATATGTTTCACATTGATCTCACACTTGTGGAGTGAACAAGGCCTCCTATTCCCACTTGTAAGTTTTTATGGCCCTTCAAACTTCAGTAAAGTAACAGAGTTGTAGCTTTTTTATTCACCCCTAGCCACTTAAGTTTCATTCTTCTGAACGTACTCCAGAATACTTAATGCTAACACTGCAGCACTACACGAGTCCAAAAGATGTGGCCCATTAAACATTGTGTTTCCGACGGTGATGCACCAAATTAAAGTGGTGTTGTATCACTTTTTGAAGTATTAAACAAGATGATGAAATTTGATTGAGATAAACACATAAAAATAATATTTTAAATCTTGAAAACTTGCATTACATGCTATTTTGTGTTGCCTCATGGTTTTTTTCACATCTTCACATGTGATCTGTTCTTGCACTTCCTCAATGGCTACTTCTTTCAGGAAAACAAAATCATGACAATTGTTTTATTTGCGATGCATAATTTTTTGTCTTAGAATATTCATTCATCTTGTTCATTTCTCTTGAGCTCTTCAATGATTTGCAATCCCATACATAACAGTCACTCATATGCTAAGGTGCACTCCCTTAGAGTCCTATTGATGAGTCCTTCAATGCATAATTTTTGGGCTTAGGATATTCGTTCACACAATTCAGTGCTATTGAGCCCTTCCATGCTTCCATCTTTTACTTGTCATATGTAACAATCGCACAGTTGTATTAATTCTCAAGAAAGCAAGCACAAGTCAAGTAAATACTATTGTGCTTTACACTCATGAGTTAGAGTCATTTTGATGAGTACCCTAGCCTCATCATGTTCTCTCATCCCATTTTGTGAGAAAAAAACCCAACTAATTTCCATGCCACTAAGACCCCCAATGTCTAGTGACAAAGCAAATTGATCATTTTGATTTAAATTGTGAAAATTCCAATGTTTTGTAAAGATAATCCCTTTATCTATTAACCCTTGATCATGTTAAAGAAAATAATATTGCACAAATAAGGTGTCATGTTGGTTTTTATTATTTGAGACAACAAAGTGCATGGTCTTCTTTGTTGCACTCAATGTGATGTAGAAATAAGATGACAAAAATAGTGACTTGCTTAGTATACCAATTCGTTGACTAGATCTCATTTTGCTCCTTGAAGGAGTAGTTCTTTGCACACTCTATGATAGAGACCACCACTTGATCTAGAAACAAAGAAATGGAATCCTTGAACTATTGTGCTTACCACCTAAATATGAAATTGTGAATGATATGCTTGTTTAAGTGGTCTCAATACACTTGTAAAATTTCTATAGGCAACATTTACTTCTAGACAATGTCTTTCATAGTGCTTTTCTTACCTTCATTTTCTAATCCACTAGTACCCACTATATTTTGAAAGACCTTAACACATGCTTGCTTACTTTGCTTAAGATCTTCTCTTGAATAGAACTAAATGTTATAGCACATGCATTATTTGTTCCCGGTAAGCATTTGTGGTGATGGAAACCATGATAAGAAGAAATATGGTAGAGGATAGACTCTTCTAGACCTTTACACAAGCTCATCCTCATATTTGCATTTATAGAGGAATATCAAGATACTTATGAGAAGCTTAAGAAGCTCTAACTATTGCACCTATTTTACAAGCCACATTATATTGGACTATCACTTTCCATGTGCATATTGATGCATAAAAAATGGCAATTATAATGGCCTAATGCCAATTTGGTGAGAGTATGCTCTAGATTTCCAAGTGAGCTTTAATAGTCAACAACTTAAAGTGAAGCTTTAAAAAGTTACTCTACAACCACAATAGAAGGTTAGGGAGTGCCCATGCAACTAAAAATTAAGACTTCATATTAGCTTTTGGTCACCCCATTCACTTTCTGTGGTGATCATTAAGCACTACTTCACCACATAAGCATTTCATACATTACATGAAAAATTTCATGTCTTCACTACTTGAATTTGATTTCTATATAGTGTTGAAAAGGGGAAGTATTATTACATAGCAAACCACACACCCCATGTGATTAGAGAAGAAGATACCTTGGGCTCAACAATAATAACCTTCCTCAAACCCACTTGTTTTTTATCCAAAAAGTAGAGACTAAGCTCTTCAAGCTTGGATTTACATATATTGGGAAGATGACACAATTCAAAACCTTGAGAATGGACTACTTGTTGAAAGACTCATCGAGAAAGTATAATTATGTAGGATTTTGCTTGACTTGATTGTATCAACCCTAATCAAATCTTAAAATAGTTTAGGTGAGGATGAGATCTTGGGAAGAATTTCATTGTATGTGCAGACATTGTTTTGCAAGAAGCACAAAGATTAGTAGCTTAATGCGATTGCCATTGTTGAGATCACAGCATGAAAGTGCTACAATCCTAGCTTTGGTGGCCAAAACTATTTAAAAAATGTAGATTTATTTGTTAAGCAATATGATGTGCACCAAGTGGAAGTAATGTTTTGATCAAGAAGATGGGTTGAAATTGACAACCCATCATTGCCCAATAGTCCTTCAAGAAGTGGTATAGACTTCATTGGCCCCATTAGCACCACTCTCTGCAATACTTGCAAGTGTGACATGTTATCATTGTTATGGATTATCTAACATAGTGGGGCATAGCTAGAGCCATAATAATGATGATGATAGTATGGAATAGAGTGATCAAGAGACTTCTACAATTATAGAAACTCATGCAAATGAGACTCTTAGCCACTCATGTTCTAACATTAGAAAAAGTAAGGAGAAATGTTTAGTACAACAAATAGGTCCAAAGAAAAACTTTGATGCAAGACACTTTGTGATCTTGTAATCGGTTCATGGACATGAGAAAAAGATGAAATTTCATGATCTGGGACAATTTTGAGTTTGTTGCATCAACACCTCAAGAAATGTGAAGTTGAGGCCTTAGAGTGAGAGGGAATTAGAGATCAAGATAAGCACCATCCAATTTTTGAAATTCTCGCCTCAAAGATGAGACCATCTCTCAAACCTATCTTAGGGCTAAATTTATTGAATGCATACTGGACATGCTATTCCCAATACCCTCACATATGAATTTTGTGCCTAAGTAGGGAAACTAGGTCTTGTGCCAACCATTACCAATATCATCCCACATGAATATAAATAGTATATGTTGGGTATGTGTAGGGTGCTAATGACTATTGGAATAGATATTGTGCCTATCATGTCTATGCACTTCCTAACCATGAGAATGTTGGGAAAGAAGTTTTTCTTAGCAAGGCATATAAAATTTACAAACAAATCACATTGAATACTCGATGAGAAATGTACATGTAGCTTTACTTGGTGCAAGAATAGTGGGAACCTTTAGTAAATGAAAACCTATTAAGCATGAAAGGTCAATAAATAATCCCAACTTAGGAAACATACAAGCAAGAGAGGAGGAGGCTTTGTAATGAAACTAGAAGAAGCCATTGTTGAAATATGCCCCTTCTAATAGGCTCATTTGAATTCCCCTCTATTTCATGGAAAAGGGGATATGGATTGTACCCACGTGAGGTGCTACTTGGACTTCCATGTGACAATGAGATCACTTATGACGTAGGAAATAGCAACTTGTCTATGCCTAGAAAAGAGACTCTATCCCACATTGCAACAGGGTCTCTACTCTATCAACATTAAGATTTTTCTACTATGCTAGTAGGTTTTGCCTTGATATTCCTTGTGGGTGATGGAGAGAAGCAAGATACTCCACACATCAAACGTCTAATTCTTTGTTATCTTGATAAGAGGAGAGAACCAAGATAATCCTTCCATTTGAGACATTGTGTGTTAGTTTTGATTTAGGAAATGAGTGACACCTAGCCAACTTTGTTTCGTTTAGCATTCAGTGAAAACAACAACAACAACAATAGGAAGTTGTTACAAATCAAAGAGACAAGAGATCCCTCCAAGAGTGTCCAACATAAACAAACTAGCCATGATATAAAAAGCCATCCATAGAAACTTTTAAAGGAGACTATGAGAAAATGTAGAAAAGCCTCAAACAATGATTCTTATGTTCCAACAATATTACATCACACAATCTAGCAAGGCAATCAATTGAGAAACTAAATAGGTAAATAAGGTATGCATATCTAAACCCCACTCCTCTTATTGGTTTCAAGCCAAACTATGTTAGGTAAACCCAAGAAATAGACATGTCCAAGGAGAGGAGGAAATAAGTAGGCTATTCGAAAGAATCACAAGAGATCTACATTGTGATGGCTAGTGCATATGAGCTCAATGATAGTAAAACAATAAATTAAAATGACAATATTATTGGCATGTTTTAGCCAACCACATGGGATTAATATGAGATTATCTATAAGAGAGCCTATGGAAGTAAAGGGACTAGCGAAATAGATCATACAAGAGGAAGTTCATTGCCTAATGCTAATCCATGCTTACCATAAAGGTCTTGACACACCCATAGAGGGATATAGAATCATGTTACAATGAAGGCATAAGTAACATACATAAGCCTTTCTTGATAAAGTGCATACAAATAGGAAAGCCCTCAACCTTACAAAAAGGTCATATCTTATGATCCTATTTATCTTTCTCTCACAATAATTCAACTAGTATCCAAAAGAAGAGCTTTGTATTTCTAGTCGTGTCGGAGAACCCAGAATGTTTTAGTATTATGCGGGTGAACTCTCAAATAAGTGCATATAGAATTTTAAAAACTAGGGTGCCTATGTAAATAAGATAACACCTTAGTAATATAAAAAAATCACACACTAAATAGAGAAAAAATCATGCACACTAAAGAGATCGCATTAAGATTACAAGACAATGCATCATAGAGAAAAGCATCAAGTCTAGCATTCAATGGCTAAGGGCTTGTTTTGTGCTATCATGGATAGTCTCATTTGTACATACCTATATGAAAATGGTACTAGAAAAAGGCAGTACCCTATGACCACAATCATTACCAATTTGTAAAGACAAAGTCTTTGTTTCAAAATGATATATATTGGTTGTAGAGTAATCCCTTCCTTTAACGAAGTTGAGATTTTTTTTTGTATTTTCATGTTGGATAAAGTATTATTTTTTGTTCAGGGATAAAATATAAATTTGTGTTGAGTTAATTACTCAAAAAGTGAACTTTTCTAAAAGAAATGTAAAGTTTCAGTGTATTCAAAGTTTAGATGTTTATTAGTAGAGGAACAACAAAAGTGTGATAAAATTATCTCTTAATATTCTATGGCCATAAACACTAATAGAATAGAAAGAAAAAGGTTGTATTTTTACATGACATTTGTTGATTCTAAAGGAATTCTTGAAGCAAGCTAACATATTTTGTCATCTCGGGTATGCTATGGGTTTCTCTTGATTTATTTTCTCCAAAAGCAAGTCTTGCTAGAAATATGATAGATATTTATTGATTTCAAATATAGTTTCTAAGTATTAAAACCCAAATCTTAGTATAGGGTAGTATTAACCCAAAAAAGCAAGGCCTAGTTTTTAAATCCTAAAAGAAAAAGTTAACAAAACCACCTATTGATGCCATATAGTTAACCAAATCTCAAATTTTGGAAAAAATTTGGGATCCTTTTGTGGCCTATATCTTTGCTTTTAAGATAACAAAAAGGGATGATCCCCTTTCTAGACCTATGTAACCATTTTATCCATAACACCAATTGTGTCTTATGCTTTTGAAGGAGTCTAGCAAGCCTAAATTTGTTCGATAATGAGTTTCATGCAAACTTGATGTTGGAATTGACTTAGGATTGTCACACCTATAATGGAGATAGGCCAAGCTAATAGCCAAAATAATCTTAGATCTTGGCAACCCATCTATGAGACAAGGGGTCAGATAACCACCATGTGGTGAATCATGACTCATGCCCACATTCTAGTGTGGTTTAGAATCATTACATCATTTTTTTAGTAAATTATTCACATTCCACATATGCTACTATTGAGTGTTATGGCTTTGACATATTTGTAATAACACAGTATTTCATTTGACTTGGATTTATAAGGACATTATGGCTTTGTCAAAAATCCCTTAATGTTATCTATAGGGTGGGTGGAATTATCTTTAGCAACAAATGGGATTTCTCTTCTACTTCCACATCAAAGAGAGAGAATGTGTACATGCAAATTTGGGTACATAAGTGTATGTGCATGTACATGGGGGTTATGGTTTCTTTAGAAGTTTCTTTTATGAAGCAAAAAACATGGTGTGGGATAAGATATCTAGGAGATATGCTATGATTTTATGTGGTATGGCATAAGTGAAATCTTACAATATCAATTATATGTACACTTTTATATGATGTTGATACTAGATCATGTGCATGCCCTTGAAATTGTACACACAAGATCAATAACAACATGACAATCTTAAGAAACATAATTTACCAGGTAAAACAATTCATAATTTTGCAACTCAAGAACAAAATTTATACAATGAATAATGATTGCACAATTTGTGTCTAGATCATTGGTACAATGTGATTCAGCCATGTAGACTTAGTTTAGAAAAAAAGGATGGGTAAATTGTATATATTTGAAGTGTCAATTGGTGTGAGGCATAACATCAACATATAAGTTTTGTTATTATGTTGGGTTGCACAAGACAGCATGGTCATGTCACTTTGGAAATAAATTGTAGTTTAGGATAGCATGTGTTCTCACAACTATGCTTTTAAAGAGGTTCCCATCATGATTAAGTATCAAAGTTTGACATTAGATAGCTCAACATATGAAAAACTCTTAGAATGTGTATCAATCTCACACCCTAAGTGAACTTGTGACTCTAAGTCAATATCCTTAGCCAATAGTTCCACCACTAATCTCATGGTTGGGCGATCATGAGGCAGTGCTTGTGTGCATTGGAGGGCTATCATGAGCAAGCGTTTCATTGGCTGCATATGTAAATCAATACAACTATCATGTAAACAAGACACACAAGCATGAAGATAAGGATCTAGTATCTCATCAACTACTTTGTTATTGACCATATTGCCTTGTATTTTGTGGTTTACCCAATTCACTATGTTGCCACTAGCACATTTTCCAATCATGGGGTCTAATGGTTCCTTTCCTGTCACCAACTCTAAAAGCACAATCCCAAAACTATATACATCACTTTTCTCTGTGACTCTTCGAACATAGTGGCAATGCTCTGCACATAAGAACAAAATAAATATCATCATATGATACCATACATACAAAGTATATAACTAAATCACCAAAATATATATAACATACAAATATTTGCTTTTTCAAACTCATCAAAGAAGCCCAAATATCTGTATAGCTTCTAGGGCTTGAATTGGCAAGTAGAAAGCAAGATAGCACACCCCATATCATCATTTTCTACTTTTTGCTTAAGATAAAAAATTACCTATCCAATTGTAGATTTCGCAACTACTAATGAAACAAATTATTAACTCATTGTATCACAAATGTCCATAATCATGATTGTATATGTGGCCATCTGGTAGACATTATTTTTCCATGCTCTATGGTACATAATCATTGTGGCAAGCCACCATCTTTATTCATTTTCCATGAGTAGACATTATAAAATTATGTGCCAAGAGTAGATAATCATTGTTTCAAGTACCAAACAGCCAATTTTCTAGCCACTATCTTTATTCATCTACCACCAACACTAGACGTTGAAAAATTATGTGATATTCATACATGAAAATTAAAAAAAAGACAATATTTGAATAAAATGCCATGACTCAATTGAACAAAATGAAATTTACAAAACTTATTGGGACAAGGGTGCACTATTGTATGCAAGAGCATTGCCCTTTTCACACACACACACACACACACACACACAAAATGTCCTTTATATTTAATTTTCTAAAAATAAAATATTCTTTCTCAAAAGGAAAGATATCCACACATTTCAAGCCTAAGTGGACCACTTAACTGAAGTTAATAGTGGGTAATTTTTTTTGAGATTTGCACTGCCTTGTCACCTCACCATTATATAAGCATATGTCCTAAAGGGAATTGCTAATAAATCATCTCTCTCTATAACAACACGATAAACTTGAAATTTTAATAGCAAATGAGTGTACTTTGTTTTGATGGAGATTTCCCAAGTGTGCCCATATCTTAGTTATTGTGAATACTCCAAGTCCTCTAAGGTTGTAGCCCTTGAGAGATGGACTATGTGCATTTGATAATTGGGTCAAATGGGTAAGAGTACACAAAGGTTAGTAGGGTGCACATCTAACACACCTTGCATTGACTGGCATGTTATAGATGTCTTATAATAAGATCTAAGGCACCATGCATCAAGTGATGCATTATCTAGGATACCAATAACCCCCAAATTGAGGACATTAACCTCAATTGGGGGAATCCCAAGAAGTCCAACATCTCCCCTATGTAGGCATGAGCACTTGACTCAATAATATAAGAAATATTCCTTGATGGGTATAAGCCAATAAATTTACCAAGGAACATTGGCATGGTGTACTCGTGTTTCAATAAGGTCTTTTTCGAGGTCAATTTATTTTGTGGGAGGATGGAAAGGAAATTCAAGAGAAACCTTATGGCCATTCAACTTTCAATTTATCCATGGATCATAGCAATCTCTTGGGAGGGCAACTTACCCCTAAAGGTTCCCCTCAACAATTTATGCATTCCTTATCAATGTATGGATGATTATCTCTTACACACATGTTGAACAAATTTGACTTAAATACAAAAGGGAGCACTTAAGAATGCCATTTAGCAATGTGTAGACATGCAATGCTATCATCTAGCCCATCAATCTATTGACCACACACTCTACATCTCTCCTCAATGTATGTGACCAATAATAGTATAAACTATAGTGGTTGTGGTAGCGAAGGAGGAAACAATGTGTGTTTTTCCATGGAAGAAATTTGTATAGGACAAACTATACCTTGTAGAGGTTCAATGCCCAAGACTTGTATGAGCTCCTAGATATAACATCAATGCCCAAGACTTGTATGAGCTCCTGGATGTAACCTTATTTGGGATTGATGTGGGATCAAGTGTGACACTACATGAAAACAAACAAATCCCCCTTGGTTTGCCTCTTCATGGCACTTGGATATGAATAAACACAAATGCAATCTTCCCCTTTTTTATCAATGCATTTGATTTTTTTCTCATTTTGATTCAACACACAACCAAATCTAGTAAGGCTTGGAATACACTAAGATGTCATTATGAGATGTGGAACCCAACTAGGATTCAATACTTTGAGATTCACCTTGTAGGTACCGTATTTCTAAAGGAGATAGAATTGAGCTTTGTATTATAGATATTAAGAATCTATATGATTTAATGATAGTTGGGAATGGAAAAGACCAAAAATTTGCTAGAGGATGCATCCTAGTTTTTGCTCTCTAAGTGTGATGGCCACAACATTGAGTACAAATATTAGAAATCCTTTTCTTAATTTTGAGGAGTTATATGCCATGCTATTGGTGGGGGCTAAAGTAATATGATGGAAGCAATGGAGATGTAACATTCAAGGCAAACCCCAAAGCTGAAGGTGAGAATTGATGAGAGTTAGTGTCCAACTCCATATTAGGGCCAGTGCCTGGGTAGACCCACATTTTTCCACATGCTTTAGGCTGAACTATTCATGTCCATTTTTCTAGGTCAACCATATTTTTGGTCCTCACTTATTAGACCCACCATCTTTTATGATCATGTCTAGATTCATGTTACATGCGTATATATTTATTAACCGTATTAGCATTTGCATGCTTGGGATTTTGACTTGGTCCATTCCATTCATCTCTTTTATTCTTATATTCATTTATCCCTTTTTTTTCAAAATCAAGTGGTTCCCCCTAGTTGTAAGCCACTTAGTTTATTAGCCCACTCACTCAGGTTCAAATCTTCCTTGTGCTACACCTAAACTAAATGATCGTGGGAAATGTAGGAGTTGAACCTAAGACCTTCTAGGTCACCACACATTCAACTTGATCAATTGAGCTATATCCATTTTGTCCTCTCTCTCTCTCTCTCTCTCTCTCTCTCTCTCTCTCTCTCTCTCTCTCTCTCTCTCTCTCTCTCTCTCTCTCTCTCTCTCTCTCTCTCTCTCTCTCTCTCTCTCTCTCTCTTTCTCTCTCTCTCTCTCTCTCATATTGTTCACCTTTTCTTGCATCCCTATATGTTGTTGAAGCTTTTGGTGAAGGTGTTTGTGAGGTGATTGTTGAAATATTGCACTCTAGACCTACATTACTTGAATGATTAACATATCTTGGTGTAGAAACATTCACCATTTCCTTTAGATGATTTCAAATCTTCCCTCAACATGCAAGCTTCTTTAATGCAACTAAGGTCTAATGTATTGTAGTCAAAGTGGTGTGAATGTATTATTTTACACAACATACCACTATTTGTATGTTGAATGGTTTGTTCTAGGCAACATACCACTATCTTTTTAAGGGTAGCTAAAATTGAGAACATTCTATCCATATTTTGTGCAATTTCCAACTAGCCTTTTGCGCTCTTCTTATTATCCATCCTTCCTAACCCTAATGCACATTCAAAACCTACATTTCAACCATTATGCAGATGCATTTTAGTAGCCTATAGTAGGTGACATTGATCCAACCAACATCACACAATCATCTATAGCCTTGGTGTCACCATCCAAGTTGCATTTTGTAGTTCTAGCAAACATGTGACATCATTACCACCAAGAGGTAGTGGTGGCAACTACAATTTATGATTTTTCCCATCTTAGTGATCTCCTCCATTTACAATTTTCTAGTGTTGATGTGTGTTAGGAGATATTTTTCCATTATTATTGTGATTTTATCACTCATGATTCATCATTTGTTCTTGACATCAAGTTGGTCAAAGAAAACTATAATTATTTGAAATTACCTAGTAAACATATCAGGAGATAAAAGTATTGATCCACTCCCAAATGAAGTTGTATCACAATGTGAATTTGTCTTGTTCAAGACAATGCATTTTTTATTGCCTTCATTTCCCTCATTTGTGAGAAAGTATTCTTCATAACAAGGTACCAAGAGGTTGCCCACTCCTTATGGAATTATTTCAAGGATAGGTATTCTTAAATGGACAACCTTCATTTGTTACTAGTTAGGGAGCAACTTTTCAAGTTCAAAATGGAAGGAGCACATCTCATTAAGCAAGCACAACACTATTATTTGATGGATTTGCAAGTGAAGGCTAGTAAGACCTTTAATGGCAATGAATATGATATGTATGTTTACACAAAATTGACAAACACTTTTCATTTATTGAAGATTGGCATTAATTTTCAACTAAATTTACCCAAGATTTGTAGGTCACACTTTACATTAGAAAAGGATATTGCATTTTCTACACCTTGAAGCTAGAGGGTGCCCTTGTATAATCATCATATACACCTTTAAAGATTTCCTTCTTCAATTTATTCACACTCTACTTCATGCCCACCTCATCGGGTAGAACCAACTAGACCACTCATATTGAATAGAAATGAGCACTCTTTAAAGGAGAAAGATCTTGGTCCTCTATTTTCCCATATTCGCAAGGCAATCTAGCTTTTACTTTGAAAGACAAGCCTCCATTTTTGTGATGGTCATTCTACCCCTTCCCTTGCCCCTTTTCTTCTCGAAGATCATCCTCTTGTTCCCTGATTGGCTTGTCCATCAAGTGAAGAAAGCTCTCATGTTGGTGCTCCACATTCCTCTCATTCAATTGTTTGTGCACTTTTTGTTATTTCATCATCTTCACCTACATATCCCTCTTCGCCATCCAATATGCCCGAAATTATTCCATTTTTGAGCCAATTCAACATGATTCTAACTTCTTGGATATCTAATGTCTATTTATACACACTCCTTATTATTTACATTGACTTGAATTAATCATGATACAATTTTTTAAAAGGATATTATTGATGATATCATAGAGATTTATTCAACAACTAAAAGGCCTTGTTTTGATCGTCTATTACAGGGGATACTTGCATTTCAATTCATGATATCTTTCAAGGGTTCAAAGCCCTTGTTTGAATGGTCTAATAGAGACATTTCTATTGATGATATCATTCAACAATTCCTTAGCCGTCTTCAAAAGTATATTTATCTAGCATTATCAAGCTCTTGGATTCTTTCCCACTTATCGTTTCTATAATTTTGTAAGGGGTTCAATACATCCTAGTTCTTCTATGGAGCATATTAAATATGAGGGCCCTTCATCAAAGTATATATGGTCTCACAAGATGTTCAAAGTTTAAAGGGTTACTTTTTCCACTCCAGGTATTGATATTAGAGTTCTTGCAATAACCATTTCTATTCTAGAGTGGGCCAATTTCATCTTCATTTAGGTCCTAGACGGGGTCTCCTTCATCCAAGGGCCTTAGGAAAACCCATGTAGTCCCCCATGGGACACTCACATACTTAATATACTTCTTATGGATTCCAATTTGGTAATGGATTGTTCTCTAGCCATCTTAGAGAATTCTCATGTTCCATAATGCTTCCTCATTTACTTATGATGGGATACCTTTTTGTGTTATAATCTTACACAATGGTGATATTAATTTGGGTTGCTTTCTAGCTCTAGTGTTTGAGATTTGGGTTCCAAGGGATCATGCCAACATACACACATTCACAAGATCATGACATCACATCTACATTGATATATTGAGTGTCATTGCCTTAGCTCATCCTATGCATTTGCAACAAATATTTCCATCATGGCATCACCCATTAGCCACCTTGGCGATCTTTTTTACCAAGTTGGAGTCTACCCTTTGTAATTGTATTATTTCATTTCTCAAAGGAAACCATGTTTTCCTCCTCATTTTGTGGAAAATATTTTGTGTGTGTCCCTTTCCTCTTTCAAGTTCTTCCCCAATATGAGACGAGATACTAGGAGTCTCAATCCAAATTCATATTTTGTGTCTCCATCTTAAATAGTTCAAATTCTTCCTCAATATGTTGTTAGAGTTGTACTGAGAGTGAGTGTCTAACTCTATAGCTAGGTACCCTTAATATCATGCAATGCCCACTCAAATGCACAATTTTTGAAGTGTTTTAGATTGGACCATTTAAATCTATTTTGTCAAATTAGGCATATATTTGGCCATCACTTATCAGTCCAATCGTCTTTTATGATTACACCTATATTAGATTGCACATATACACACTTCATTCATCATTCAACATCTATATCCAAGGTAGGCCATTCACTCATCTCTATCATTCTTGTTTTCTTCTTTCTCTCCTTGTTTTTCACTTCCTTTATGCCTCTTCCACCAAGACAAATAATGAGAAAAAGAGGTTCAAGCCAAGTGCCAATATCGTGGAAAGAATGGCCACATTGTGAAGGAATGGAGAAAAAATACAATGAAAAGAATGGCACTACAATGACTTTGCGGACATCGTTTAAGCTATATTGGAGTCGTTCACAATTGGGGATGCTTGTTTCTCAACTTGGAAATCAAAGGAAGATGTTTGTGTGGAAGCAATACAATTCTTTAAGGATCTAAGAGAACCCATCACTAGCAATCCAAAAAATGCAACATGCTCCATGGAAGGAACATGTATTGTTTTAGCTCTAATAAGAATGGAGAGTCTAAGAAGCTTTTAGATGTGTTTTGTATATGTTAAATCAACAAGAATGTAAGTACAGGAAATAATGTGAGAATGACAATACTTTGAACTTAACCAACTTGATCAATTATCACCGTGAAAAATTAGAAGATAGAGAAAGAGAGAGAAAAGAGTTGACACCACGTCAATGCCTCAGTTCCAAAAAGTAGCACTGTAATGAAGACTTGGGAAGAGCTTGTTGATGACTATGATATCAATGATATCCCAAGTGAGCTTATAAGGCTAGATTGGTAACTAAGAGTTTTAAGCAGGAACATGGTGTTGACTTCGAGGAAGTCTTTTTTAGTGTGGTCAAAATGATGACCCTATGCTTGGTACTAGTATTGGTTGTTGGATCTTTATTAGATGGATGTAAAGACGGTCTTTCTACATGGGGACTTGCATGATGAGATTTATATATAGCAATGTAAGGGCTTTGAGAAGAAAAGCAAGGAACGCCTCATGTGCAAGTTGAGAAGGAATCTTTATGGCCTCAAGCAGGCACCTAGAGAATGGTACCATAAGTTTTATGCTTTTATACATTCACAAGGATATAGTTGTACTACTATGGATCCATGTTTATCACGAATAAGGTTCATGATGGTAGTCTTATGATGTTGGTACTCTATGTGGATGATATGCCTATTGCTGGGAGTGCTCATGACGATAAACTGGATACCTTGCAAACTCAGCTCATGAAGAGTTTTGAGATGAAGGACATGGGAAAGGCCTTGCATATTCTTGGGATGCATATCACATGCAATCGCTCTAAGGGGCTCCTTTATCTATCAGAAAGAGTATATCCAAAAAGTCCTTGAGTAGTTTCTTATGCAGGATGGTAAGCCTATTGGATATCCTCTTCCTTCTCATGTGAATGTTAGTCAAGCTGATTGTCTGCAGTCTGATGAGAAGAAGGTTGCAATGGCCAAGATCCCTTATGCATCCAGAGGGAGAAGTTTGATATATGCCATGATAGCAACTTGTCCTAAATAGCATTTGTAGTGGGAGTTTTGGCACACTATATGGCTACACCTTGCAGATGGCATCATGATGCTATGAAGGGTATCATGAGGTACTTGAAGGGCATAACAGCTATGTACATGTGTTATGGTGGCCATGATATAAGAGTCATCCGACACACTAACTCTGATTATGCAGGACATGTAGATATAGTAGGAAGTCCACCTCTCGCTATGTCTTTACCTCTAGGAAGAGGTCAACAAAAGTCCCCTCTTGGACAAGAGATTTTGGTATTAGAAAATCAAAAAATAATCAAATCTATTAAACAAGTCCTACCTATTAACATTTGCCTTTCTTTGGTTAAATGAAAGTAGTTGCATATCAAATCCTGAAAATCCTTTGGTCATAAAAATTTTGTAATATGAGAAGTGCATACCTTGTAATAGTTAGAATCGATGTCAAATCCTTAGTGATGTAGTGGTCTTGGATTCTAAAACTTGGAAGCTCACATACACCAATAAGTTTCATCTAACATGAGAAAGGTGACAAACCCCTTTCTCAACATAGTCAAAGTAGATGTCAAGTCTTAAAGAATGTGGTCGCCAATATGGTTTTTTGGGCTTGGAAGCCCATGCACATGAAAAGGTTCACAATATTTTTTACAACTTTAAAGCAAAAAGCTTAGAAGAGTCAATCCTCACAAGATTTAAAAACTCATAAAAAGACCAAAAGTCCTTCCACTATTGATTTCGATTTTCACAATACTTTTATCTTGGCAGGTGCATGTAAGAAATGCAAGTCAAATGATATTATCAAGTGTTCCCTTAGAGAGATAATGTGCTTGTAGAACTCAGTCGAATGGAGAAATAATGGGATGATGTCAAATATATCTCTCCTTTGACAATGGTCATGGACATGTAGCACATTGGTAGACACAAGCTTCACAATATCAAATATACATCATGCTTTTGAGGAATCTCTTCCTTCAAGGAGACAAATGTCTCTCTTAAATCTCACACTTGCAAATGTATGCATTCACACGTGCTCTTTACAACATCCCTTAGTAAATTATGTTTCTTGGAGCCAAATTTGTACCTTGGATATAGTAGTATAGCTCCTATCAAAGCTATGCTATTATGTACAAGGTATAATTTGGCTTTAGCAAACTTTAAATACATTTGTCATCCTCTTCTTTTATTTATTGTCCTTACATCTCTATATTCATAGGTACAATTTGGAAAATTTCCTTGTTATTCATAGTCCTTACATCTCTATTTTCATAAGTACAATTTGGAAAGGTACCATTTCACTTTATCAACTCTCTTTGGGTTTTTCAACCTTTCTTTTATTCATTGTAGTTACATCTCTATTTTCATTCCAATGATACAACTGAGATTCCTTTCTAAAAATGATAACTTTAAACATAAACCCCAAAGGAAAGTATTTACAAACCAACCAATGAAACCACATATTCATACAAACATTATTCATAGAGATCATAAAACTTAAGTACCAAACCCTTGGATTTCCCTCAAGGGACAAAAATGTACCATTTGGCTTTATTAACTCTCTTTACGTTTGTTAGCCTTTCTTTTATTCATGGTACTTACATCTCTATTTTCATTCTAATGATACAACTTAGCCTCCTTTCTAAAAAAGATAGCTTTAAAGATAACCCCAAATGAAAATATTTACAAACCAACCAATGAAACCACATCATCATAAAAACATTATTTCTAGAGTTCATAAAAGATAAGTACCAAACCCTTGTGTAGCCTATAATCTTAGGGTTAGCCATTACCTGGAGCTATGTAGCCAGGAGTACCCATAATATCAGTGGTGTGAAGATGGTTTTGGAGGATCCTAGCAAGGCCAAAATCCGCAACATGGGCCTCATAATTGTCATCAAGAAGAATGTTTGCAGACTTGATGTCTCGATGGACGATGGGTGGATTGCACTCGTGGTGGAGGTAGGCCAAGCCTTGGGCGGCGCCCAATGCGATCTTGTATCTAGCCAGCCCATCTAGGGGACACAAAGCACCACCATTATCATCATCACCACGATGACCATGGAGGGCATCTTTCAAGCTGCCCTTGGGCATGTATTCATACACAAGCAAGTTGAGGTCGGAGCGGTTGGAGTAGCAGCAAAGGAGCTGGACGATGTTTTTGTGTCTGATGCGGCCTAAGGTTTGGATTTCTGCAGCAAAGCCATGGTCATCCTGCAGGATGCCTGATGTTTTCTGATGATGGTAATCATGCTCTTGATGTTTGGCATGTTGGTCATGGTGATGTTGGTGATGACCTAGAGGGTGATTATCTTGATGGTGATGATAATATTGATGCTGCTGCTGCTGATTCTGTTGAGAATGATGTCTTTGTTGCTGATGGCCTTGATTATGGTTATAATTATGTTGATGACCTTGCTGATGACCATGTTTTTCTCGCTCATGACCTTGATAATGGCGATGATTATGATCATGATCACGATCACCATGGCTATCAGCCTGCACGTACAGTTGTTTCACAGCTACAGTCTGGCCGTTGCTCATGGTGGCCTTGTAGACATGGCCGAAGCCTCCTGCCCCCAGGAGGTTGCCTTCCTCCGACTTCTGCTCCTCTATGCTGCGGATGACCTCCCATGGCTGAAACCCTAGATCCTGGAAGGCCATCCACAGAGGCTCCTCGCCTCTGGCCGCAGCGCGAAGAGCCCGCCTTCTGTGCCGCCAGCACAGGCAGAAGAGACCCAGTGCAAACAAGATAGCAGCCGCACTGACCACCTCTATCAGCACGATCACCAGCAGCTTGCCAGTACTCTTCTTGACCATCCTTGCATGATAGAAGCACAGGCAGCTGCTGCAGCAGCATTATAACAGTAGGCTGGCTTATTACATACATGATAGCCTAGCCCCCCCCTTTGCATAAGCTTATTATTAGATACATGCCCTAGCCCCAATTTGTATATATTTTCTGCAATCATATGATACAGACCCCCTTCCTATACCTTATGCAGGCTTAGCATGATAGCCCCCTTTCCATAGCATTTTGTACCCTTATTGTTTTATACAACCTTAATATATTAAATGCCCTAAGATTGAGTGCATGATAGAGACCCCTTCCTTTACCTTATGCCGGATATAACCCCCTTCCCATAACATGTTGTGCCTTTATCTTATGTACCCTTAATATGATAAATGCCCTGAGATCGAGCAAGGACATAGATTCCCCTTCCTTTACCTTATGCAAGCTTGACATGGTACAACCCTCTTTCCATAGCATGTTGCGTTTTTATCTTATGCGAAACTTAATATGATAAATGTCCTAAGATTGAGTGCTCCCTTGCCACTTTCCTTCTTTAGAATTTCCCTCCACTACGCCCTCTTTCCCAAGGATCACTTTCTCCCTTTTCATTGTACACCATAGCCTTATGTTACTTCTACCTTTTGACTTTATCACCTTTTCACAAGGAACCAAATCATAGCGACAACGCCCGCTGAATCTATGCAAACATTTATTAATCGATTGCTTCCACAACACACCATCCATGACTTTTGAATTGTTCCTTCGAATATGCGGCCCCACTTTCTAGGGGACACATGGAGCTTGATAAGTGCTTCCAACCTTCATTGGCTATAATCCAAAACCCAAGGCTACAACTAGAGTTAGACTATCACCACTCACAATTGTTGGATGTCACATTCGGATTCTTATAGTTGACTAAACTGTGCAATTCCTGAATTATTTAGTTGATTTCTAATTCAACAATTTTCCCAGCTTTTCAATGTTGCTGATTCATGTTTGAATTTAAGGAGGAAAATGTAAAAAGGATTCCAATTCAAGGACAATATGACAACTTTTAGGCATTGGAACTCGGAAGAGCATCTAGGCTCCTAGGGTCATTAACTCCCTAGACTAAATAAATGCCCAACATATTTATTGGTTTGATTCACAACTTTCGTTGTTTTACACATGAATGGTCTTAACAAATTTATGTGCTTGACAAACCAAAAAGGGAGGCCAACTTTATATTGGATTACACCTTAGAATTATTGGAGGATCTATTATCTCACAATTTGAACATGTCTTAGATTCATAGAGTCCCTTCTCTAATAATGCTAGAGACATGCCCATGTTTTTCACCCATACTTTCTTGGAATGGATGGGGTGATCTAGAGATGCCACTTCTTGATTGTTAAGCATGTGGAGAGGTTAAAGTCGCTAACTATTACACAATGCATAGTAGCTTAGTAAGTGAAAGTTGGCAGTTATTGGAAGTAGCAAGAAGACACCAAAGTGGAAGTAAAAAAATAATACATTAATTCTTGAGATATTCAAGATATCGCTATCCCTTTAAACTACATCTACATTCATATTTTTAGTCCCATGACTAGTCCACCACATTTGAGACTTAGTTTAAAAATACTCACAACATGCAAAGAAAGTTAATTGTAAAATTTAAGCACTGTGCTCACTCCTATGTAAATTGTATAGACCTACTCATAAAACTAAAATGTCCACCAAGCCTATGTGCATCAAAATATCACATAGCTAAACACAAGAATATCAGACATGCATTCCATAGACATTCAACAACATTCTAAGGGTCACTTGGGTGAAATCTAAGTATCCTCTACTTCAACAACATTCCTCTTTTGCTCACCCTCTCACTCTCACTCTTAAGCTTGACCACCAAAATTAGAAGCTATACTAAGAATGGTAATGATCAACCATTGCAACTTTTGAAATCCAAAAGGTTAAAGAAGTTTCCAAAGGTTAAAGAAGATATAAGAAATAGTGATTTCTAAAATAATAATTATTAAAAATAGTAAATGAAGAACGAGCTAGAAATATAAGAAGAGAAGACCAAGATAGAAATAGTAAGAAGTGCAAACCGAGCTAGAAATAACAAGAAGCAACTAATGCTAGAGCCAAGAAATAATAGATCCAATTTAGAGATATTTAATGGCCAAGGTCTCTTTAAATTTCATATGTAATTCATATTTTTAATCTAATGATCTATTTACAACATTCTAGAGTTAGTTTCCTTAGCATGTAGAGAATGTTTATAGCAAAAATATCCAAACATTAGGCTCACTCCCATGTATCTTGTATATACCTACAAGCAAAACTAAAATGTATAGCAAACATGTGTGCATTAAAATATTCCATAAGCTAAATAGAAGAATCCCATGCATGCATTTCAAAATATTGCAAGCAAGCCAT
Organism: Lygodium microphyllum; assembly: GCF_053477565.2. NCBI lineage: Eukaryota > Viridiplantae > Streptophyta > Polypodiopsida > Schizaeales > Lygodiaceae > Lygodium > Lygodium microphyllum. Next base: position 18,063,433 of record NC_141135.1, read on the forward strand.
GTGAAAGCCTAATCTAAAGGTCAAACACTATAAAGCAAAGACGGAAGCATTGAGAGTGCCCACCTAAAAACAAACCCTATATTTAGAATGTGTAAAATTGAATAGAGCCAGCATTATTTGTTGTGAGGAATTTTGGAGAGCGCTTATTGTATTACATTCTTCTTGTTCTTTGCAACTCCTTAGAGAGAGAGAGATTAAGAGAGTGAGGGAGAGAGCTTAAGAGAGAGAGCACCGTCTAATTAATTATTTCTTTTCCTCTTCTCTTCTACTACTACTAGTTACACTTCTTCTTTTTCTTATTGTCGTAAGAGATGGAAGTTTATATGAAGCTAGAGTCAAAGTGGAGCTTCCATTGTTTGTGCGTCTTGGATTAAGCAAGCATTAAGACTACACCTTTGGAATCTAGACTATTATGGAAAAGGACAAATATGAAGGATCACTCTCGTGTTCTATTGTTTTCTTGAAGTCATGGCAAAATGGGTGTAGGGGAGAGAGAGAGAGAGAGAGAGAGAGAGTCGGAGATGAAGTCATCATTGTTTGGTTGGTACTTGTGGCATTGCCTGGCAACTATGGGTATCTTCAGTTGGCTTTTCAAATTTGGAGTGATTCCTAGTCCTATTAGCAACAAAGTTGCTAGGGCCACTCCACTCTACTCTCCAATCGTGTTTTCTATGAGTCTCTTCATATGAAGCTTGCCCAGTGTGAGATCAGCTTCTAGCGCTCTTTCCCTCTTTGCATTGGGTTTTGTCCTATTTTGATTAGCAAGCGCTAAAACTCACTAGACCTCTCACATTTCTATTACCTACCTTAGCCTTTGAGCTCACTATTCCTAGTTGTAAGCACTTATGCCCTACACTGCCTTCTTGGCCAATCTTGCTCTTCCTCAAGGTTAGTAATGATATCCTCAACTAGTCTACCATGATACTCAGTCTTGGTTTGTAAATCATATTGATTGATCATATGTCGGATATTGATTGGAAACTCTCCCAAGTGGAGCTGGTCATTTTCATGATTGGAGCTTGGTCTTGATATCATGTCAATCTCTTGGCCCACTAGGTTGTTAATCAAACTAATCAATATAGGTAAGGTTAAGTCCCTAATCGTGTCTGTCTCCTTGATCTCCAAGAGGATTTCTTTTGATACTTGGTGGCCCCTTGACCGTGCGTTTGAGATTTGAGGGTCTTCTCCTTTTAGTGGGTTTGTTAAGGTCACTTATCTTGCATGTGAGTTCCTTGTTACTTTAGCGAGTCTTCAAGTTTAAGTGTGCATAAGTGTTCGCAGTAGGGTGCTTCTTTTTTTGCACAGTGCAAGATTAGGATTTTTGCTTTCTCAATGCACTTCAAGTGATTATTCGTGTAGTGTGTGTTTGTGATGAAAACAATGTGATACAACACGATTTTTCTAGTCTGCTCCCTCAGGTGGTGGTCACTCTAGCATGTTTGATTGAGTCCTTTAAGACGTTTCAGATGGGTGGTCTGAGAGGCTTTGTTTGAGGTCACACTTCCTAGGTGGCTTAGTCATGATCTTTGCAATCTGGAGGCTCTTTGAGTAGTCCAATGTGTTAGGATGCCTATAGGGTCTTGCCTTGCCTTGGGTTGAGCTCTAAATGGCTTGGGATGTGGTGGATTGATCAGTTGTAATAAAGCTAAATTCCACAGCAAGATTTTAAACTGAAAATACAAGAAATAGACATAAAATGTCAAGAAGCCATAGCCAAGGTGGCTTGGCAAGAAATGATATTACCAATGTTGGTTGAAAATCAAATGATGAGAGGCTGCAGCAAGGTATGCACCCCAAGCTATGGTGTCCAAGAGTACTCACCCTCTTAGATGGTGGAAGGTTGAGACCTCAAACAAGTAATGTTTGTAAAATGGCAAAAGGATGCTACACATGTTACACCTCCACCTTTTATACTTACCCTAGACTAAAGCATTTATGCTTTATTACAAGCCATCCTGGCCTAAAAGAGTTTTGTCCTCAAAGCTGGAATTGGGACAAGTGATGAAGAAAGAGTACAAGGATAGCTTTGTAAATGATGAGTCCATGCTATAATGAAACTCCAAGCTAAATAAGATCTCATATATCAATGAAGTATAGGTATGAAATTTGAATATACTGTTGGAAAATGTCCAAAACAAGCTTCTGCACAAAAATGGCCATAACTTGAAGAAGAAATGTCCAATCATCATGTATGAGCTATAGAAATGTTAAGGACAATCCCTAGTATCCAGCCATGCTATAAAAATATAGTTTTGATGACGTTAGAACAATTATTTTTATGACAAAAATTTAATGCAGCAAGCTGTCCTGTTCAAATATTACTCTGTTTCCTGCAAAAGCCATGGAAAAGAATCAAGATATGATGATGGTTTCCAAGTAGATTCCTCCATGGGTAACCCCGCCATTTAATAAGTTATTCAACAAACGGCTCCTTAAAACCTTTTCTCTTTTGCCAATAACCTTTTCAGGTTCATAAATGATAAGGTCATCTTCATCGATAGGAGGCAACTCTTCTAATACCTTTATGGATAGTCCCACATATTTCCTAAGTTGGGAAACATGGAAGGTAGAATGAATCCTTGTTGAACAAGGCAAATCAAGCTTGTATGCAAGCTCACCAACTTGTTTGAAAATTTGATAAGGCCCATAGCAACAATGAGCCAACTTATTATGACCACCTTTGAGAGAAGCATACCTAGATTTAGGCACTTTGAGGAATACCCAATCTCCTTCTTCAAACTCCAAAGGTCTCCGCTTTTCGTCAGCATCAGCCTTCATAATATCTTGTGCCTTCCTAATGTTTTCCTTGCATTGATGCAAAAGAGCTTCCATTTTCTCAACTTCACCCTTGGCTTGTGGATTCACGTCTTCATGAAAAAGGACTGAAGGTATTTGCACTTTGTATCCATAAAGCGCTTCAAATGGTGGCATGCCAATGCTCATATGATGAGTGTTATTATAACAGAATTTAGCAAGATGTAACCAATGATCCCACAAAGCTTGAGTGTCATGGCAAAAATGACAAAGATAGACTTCCAACCATTTATTGACACACTCCGTTTGGCCATCGGTTTGGGAATGATATGCCATGCTAGGAGTCAAATTTATTCCCATAGAAGTGAATTAACTCCTCCAAAAACTTTCCATGAACTTAGTATCACGATCGGATACTATTTTCAATCGCATACCATGAAGCTTAAAAACACATTCCATGAACTGTTCAGCCACTTGCTTTGCTGTAAATTGAGCCTTAGTAGGGATAAAATGAGGTGATTTAGTCAACTGGTCCACCACCACATAAATGCTATTCCACCCATGCTTTATTGTAGGTAAGCCCACAATTAAATCCATTGTAATATCAATCCACTTGCCTTGAGGAATAGAAAGTGGCTAAAGTAAACCACTGAGTAGAAGAGAGGAATCTTTATTTTGTTGACACGGAAGACATTGCATAACATAATCCTTAACATTCCTCCAAATATCCTTCCAATATAAACTCTTATGAATATTGTCAAATGTTTTGAATAACCCATGGTGTCCCACTTAAAGGTGAAGAGTGCATCTCATGCAAAATACAATCTTTGAAAGAAGATTGTGGTATCAAGAATACTCTACCACAATACTATAAAAGACCGTTGTGCCCTTTGAAATTTGGATACTCTTCTCCTTTGCCTTGCTGAAATTCCTTTATCATCTTTGATCCTTGCTCATCAAGCAAATTCTCCTCTTGAATATCATGGATCCAATCCTTATGCATGGTTGAAATGGTAGAAATGGAACATGCCCACATTCTTGATAAGGTATCCGCCACCACATTGTCTTGACAACACCTAAAAACATGCCATTTATTGCAACAATTTTTTGGCAAAACTGTATACAATTGACACCTTATTACTAAATTTTTACATGAATTCAATGCAGATGCGGTGTTTGTTGTTGCTGTCTTTGGAGACCGTGTCCTTGCAGTCTAGCTAGGAGATGTGGTACAATGAAGTTCTTGTACGGGAGGAAGGTGGAGTTTTAGATAAAAATTTGATAGGTCTACTTAGTGAATCTCAGCTATGACTATTTAAAATTTTACTGTAGGGATTATTACTACTTAGAGGAGATAAGACCTTGTTATAAATTAGGAGTCTTTGGGGGAATTTTAGACTTGGCAAGGTCTTGACAAGTTGATAGGATATCTTAGCATTAATCTCAGGGATGGAGGATTTCATTAGCTATGCTACCTCTTACCTCCCAAGGATTAAATTACTTATGAAAAAAATACATAGCATTATGATTGTGATTATTGTCTGCAGTAATACTGTAGTGATGATGAAGGGGTGATCATTAAATCATTGATGAAAGATTTCTTTGGGGAGGTGTTGAATATCAGATTCAGGAGGATGACTCTTGGCAAGGACGAAGTAATTCAAAAGGGACTGCTCTGCTACTAGGCAATTCCCTATAGAGGCCAACATGGGTGTTATCAAGGTAATTTGTAAATCACCCATGTGCGTCAAGGTAACCATTAGCAGCCTTTGACCATGTTGAATATGTCTTATAAGCTTTTTGTCAAGGCTTTGGCACTCAAAATTAAGTGATTACTAGCTTAAGTCATCCAACCCGAGCATTATGGCTTCATTTTCTTTATCAGAAGATAGAAAATGCCATCCCTAGCCTTGCAACAGCTATTGACTAAGCAATGATTGGTGGACAGGACTACCCCTTAGTGGATGGATTTTGAAAAGGCATGTAATCACATTCCTTAGGATTTCATCTGCATTTACCTCGAAGCAATGGTCTTGGGAAGGAAGTTCTCTAGGATGATTATGATACGATCGAGATTATTCCAAATTCTCAATTCTCATATGTTTTATAGGATTGTGACCTCCAAATGCGAAACTACCTAGGAATTGAATCTGTCACCAAAGAGGTCTCTGTGAAGCTGCGCCAAGGGTACAAAGAGGTAGAGAGGCTGGAAAGGGAGGTTTTGGGATCAATTGAATTGGAATATGCACGTCATCAACAAATGGGTGATCTAACAAGTCTGAGGGAACATATGTGCCGTCTTCTTTCATCCAAGCTGCAAATGTGCAATGAGGCGAAGGAAAAAATACGGACTTCAGACCTAGTGATTGGATTCCTAACAGAAAAACTGCAAGATGTGGAAGATCACTTTGAAAAGTTTTCCAAGCTTTATAATGTCATGCGAGCTCAGAGAAACAAGTTTATTACACTTGTTCAGGCTAGTAAAATCACAATGGCTGAACTGAAAGATAAAGTGAGAAGATTGGAAGTGGAATACAACATGTTACAAGGTGAGCTGCAATATAAGGACAGAGTTCTGAATCAAATGCGAAAAGAATTTGTGAGCAGTGTGCAGGCTAGGTTCCATCTGCGCACGGAACTTATCAAATGCTCAAAGTCCCTCCAAAAGCAAAAGGAGCTTGTTGATGAGAAGGTTATTGAAGCTTCAAGGATGAATGGGTTCATCAACACTGCAGAGAAAGAGATGTCTTTATTCCGAAAGCACTATGAAACATGTGTGCTTGATCGAAATTATGTGGGAATCTCCTTGATTGACCGCAATGATGAGCTCTGCATTCTGTATGAAAAGTCAAATGTACAGGAGGAGCTCTTCAAGGTTTCAGATATAGAGATGTCAAAGCGAGATAATGAGATATCATTCCTGAAGCATCAAGTGGGAGGTTTAGAAAGATCAATTCTAATTTGCTATACATTCATTCCAAGAGCCCGGGTCAAAGTAAATTAAAAAAAAGAGAGAAAAAACGGTTATGAAGGGGAAGGCGGTTGGATGAATGTTATAAGAAACGTCTTGTGCTCCGATAGACTCTCTCCGTGCGCTAGACAGATCATGATAGAGGAAGAGAGAGGCTGATAGACACAGTCTCTATGGCGTAGAGAGAGAGAGGGAGAGAGAGAGACGCACAACAGTGCATGCGCGAAGGAGGCACAACCTATGAATTTTTATCTCAATAGGCAACCGTGGGAAAGCAAGATCTCTTTCTTTGCATCAGAATTAATGTAGTGTGGCCAACGACACATACACACACACACGGCCAAGGTCGTCAAGTTGACAACGAGAGCGATCCTTTTGTCATCGATCCGCCTCAAGAATGACAGCACCAAGACGGACTTCCGCAGGAGGAGGGACGTCCGCCCATGATTCGCGCTAATAAACAGTTAGGCAGAATATGAAAACAGGCAAATGTGAGCAGATTAATGATCGTGCAACTTGATGGTTGTGTAAAAGTATACAGATTCAGAGCGAGCGGGTATACGAGACGTTGTCATCGAAGGTGACGACTCAGGGTTGTCTGGTTGTTAGAAAGCCTCGTTGGTGGCACCAGGGGCAACAACAGCGGGTGGTACACGAGAGCGGAGGTCGCGGAGCACTGCGTGCAGTCGGACTGCTGGGTCTCCCTCCTGGGCCGCGTCTTCGACATCTCCCCCATTTTCGCCTCCAACCCCCACCCCCACCTCTCCCAGCCACTGCTCTTGGAGGCTGGAGGAGACATTAGCCATTGGTTCGATTCTACAACAGAAGATGTCAAAACCCACATGGATCCCATAACCAAGCTTTCAACTTACCATACCCCTCAAATTCATACATATACCACCACCTGATACTCCTCGCTCGGATTGGGATAGTAGCCATGAAATCCCATGGTGGAAGGATTCGCAATACATTATTGGAAAGTTGAGCAAGAAAACACGTTTTGTGCGGATAAAGAATGTGTTGACAGGTTCAGAAGCTCCCCTAGAGGTAAAGTGATTTAAAAGAGATAACTATGAATCAAAATTTAATATGTATTCAACTTTTCATGGTGCAAACAAGAAGTTCTCACATAGGTGCCTAGCGAGGAAACCATTAGGCAAATCCTTGAACGCTACATCAAAAGAAATTCACATGCAAAGAGTTATACATGGAAGGGTATATGCATTACCCATGATAGGATCTTCTCTGACTTGAATATGAACAAAACACTTATAGATAATACCCAAGGAGAGAGATAAGAGGGCATGTGAATCTCTAGGAGAGACAGAGAAGATCGACGTCGTATCATTGGTCTCATACAATCATCCTTTCATCAATGCCATGCTTCGAAATTGACCTGCAGTACAAATGGATTCCTGTTGGGTCACATCTATGCAAGAATCCATGGATATCACCCCTTGTATAAAGGGATCATCATCTTGGAGTAAGATGACATCAACCCGAGCATTCCGATGGCCTCCCCATTAGTTAATCATCACATGTAGATCATGGAAATCTTCTTTTAAACCTGACTCAAGAGGGTGTGAGTGAGACAAGAAGGAATTACAGAGAAAGAGGCTCCGTGAAGATTTGGTAGATCAAATTTCTTGTTGGATTGTAAGAGGACACGGTCTCCAAGGACGTGACGACGACCTGCGGGTTTTCCAAGTAAGTGTCTAACTGGTTTATCTAAAGTAAATGATATGGCATGATAATTTCTTTAGTTTAATATTTTTAAAATATGTCTTTAAACCTGTTTTCTCATGGTACATAGTTGTTTGTATTTATCTGAACTGGTTTTTATTTATTAAAAATCAAAAATAGTTGAAAACACTAAAAAATGACTCAAAATGATCTTAAATAAAATTTTATAAAATTACTGATTGAAAATTTATAAGTTCTGATATTTTTTCTATAAAGCTTATGAGTCAGGGAATTTACTGAATTTCTATTAAGATTTTTAAAGATGTTTTGTTATAATTAAAAATTAGAAAAGAGTTATATTTAGGGAAAAAGCATAGTTTTCCTTTATGTAAAATGTGTTATTTATTGATATAAACTATGGATTCTTAGTGAAGTATTGGAAACAAAATATTTGATTGGTTAGTGCATTTTTGTTGTAAGGGTTAAAGTAAAGAAATAATGATTTAATAATATTTTACTTAAGAAATGCTCGTATAAAGATATAGTGTTTTGGTTTTGAAAGGAGGGATTATACACGGTGTGGACATTTAGGAAACATGGGAAATTACAAATAAAAAGTTTGACAACACTTTATAATGATTTATAATGTTAGGTTGCAGTTATAAAATTTAGTTTAAATTAAAACCAAAGTAAAATCAAAACAATTTGATGATTGGATGGCATGAGAAAAAGCCTCAGCATCTATATTAAATTTTTACATGCTATTCATTCTACAATCAATTTCTTAAATACATGGAGTGGAGGGCTACTAGGATAATTTAAAGGAAGCTAAGGGGATATACGGGATTTAAAATGAACGTTTTATGTGAACCATAAGAGTGTGAAAAGAATTTGTTTTATCATGCTGATACTGGTTATAGAAGAAAGAAGGAAAGGACGTTATATTTGCAAAATGAATTAAGTACTTAAAAACTAATAAGCAACAACGAAATTTATATACGGAGTGGGGAATGTCTACCAAGGGAGATTAAAATTTAGGGGTTTATGATATGTCAGAAAATTTGATTTGAATGTTTGTTTAAAATTAAACAAATAAAAAGAATTAATTTTAATCAGGTGGAGAGAAACATAAAAGGAATTTTAAATGGAGATATATAAATAGATCTAAGAGATCTATATTCTTGAAACAACCTTTCCAAAGTAAAACATTAAAAACATTTCCTGGATAAACCGCCACTAGCATGGCAGGAGTACATTATGAGGAGCTGCCTCTGAGAGATGGGGAGAAACCATAGTTATCTTAGGTTTAGCAATTTAGTGCCCAGTATAATTTATTGAAGTTTAGAATCTTTGCAGTTAGACTACTACAAACAACGTTGTAGATATTAGGGAAGGCTAAGTCGAGTCAAATTAAAACAATTAGTGAAATAATCACTTGTTTAGTGCAACAACTCTTAGGAGTTGGCTTGTTAACCTGGGTAAAAGTGGCTTGGTCTTTGGCCAGTCATTTTTGGTGCGTCTGCCGGGAGCCAAGTGCGCTCGAACGAGTGATAAATCTTCCGGGGGTATTTTAGATCCTAAGTGTTATTTATGAGTGAATACGCAGTCTCTTTTCTAAGGGACTATTTTCCTAATTTGCCCCAGGAGTGTCAAAGAAAAGTGCTAGATAGGGCGAGAGATACAGAGTTAGTAGAGGGAGGCACATATTTTGGGCCACAATTAACTGTGGATGTTGAACAATTATCCTCTTGGAGCTGGGGTTATAACGACAGTGCGCAAACCATAGTTCTACTAGCGACACATTTTGGGTTAATAGACGCGGTAGAGATAAATACAATCAGTGTATCGTACCACTTTGATTGGTATCACCGCACAGCTTATCGGACGTTTAGAAGAGTAGTGTGGGATGATGTGTTGCCTTGGATACGTGTATCCAGAGGTTTAAGAATTTCTTTCGACACGAAAGACGTGAGAGAGGTTGCTGAAATTCTAGGTTTAATCCCCGAGCAAGAAGAAAAGTTACCTTTTGGGGAGATAGACCCAGAGCTGCCGACTATTTTGAAACTTCTAAGTGCGCATACAAGCGACAATTTAATTTTATAGCTTCAAATAGAACGAGCGTAATTTTGGAGTATGACAGTAAAAGCTAGTTTAGTACTCGTGGATGAATTCAGAAGAGAGACGGAAGCAGCAAAACGAAGCTAGGGATCAGCGAGTTAGAGAACGAGCAGTGCGACAAGAGGCTTGGCTATTAGAAAGGCTAGAGAGGGTCAACGCATTGCTGAATTTGGGAGTAGACGCTGTGTCTAACTCAACGGTAGAACCTCTTCAGCCTAACTTATCAACTGGTAGAACACCATTGAAAGAAAGTGAAGCAGCTTCATATCAATGGGATCAAGTTGTCTCCAGTACTAGCAGTGTCACTGGGGAAAGAGGTAGGCAAAATAGTGAAACTAGGGAGAGTGAAGCTAATGCTACGGTCGGGAGTATTGAACTGCTCTTTGACTGGGACTTAGAGTCAAATTTCGGATTGCGTCAATTATTTAAGGAACCTCAGGAACCTCCGTGGTTTGATACTATCAACGATTTAGGGTTAGGGCTACTATTTAGAGAAACAATGGCTCGCAACCCAGTTAGATTAGCTGATTTCACGCAATTCGGGGGGCTATGGGACGAAGATCCCGATGCCCATTCGCAAAGATTTGAGGTGACTTGCGTCGCCAATGAGATAATAGATGACGACCAAAAGCTTCATATCTTCCCTGCAACATTAAAAGATGAAGCAGCGAAATGGTATGGGAATTTAGATGCTCAACATAAAGGGACCTATGATGCCTTATCAAGAGCTTTTCTAGAAAAATTTAGACGACAAGGTTTTCAAGATAGATTGGCTCTTCAACTGGATTATCTGTCCCAAGGAGCAACTGAAAGTGTTGAACATTATATTGAGCGCATGGAGACAATCATTCGTAAGATGAATCCTGCTCCTGACGATCCCACGCAAAAACGTAAGTTTATTGATGGACTTAATTCTGAAGTTCATCAGCATGTTAGTTTACAACGACCAGCTACGTTGGCAGATGCTAAAACACATGCTAGATGGTGGGAAGAAGTGCAGCTTAGTCAACAACGACGGAGAGATCTATTCAAAGAATCTCGGACAGAATACCCAAGCACTTCAGGTGGGGTACCTAAGAACGTGTCTTATGTGACCGTTCCTTTAAATCCCTCGGTAACCACAAGCTCAAACATGTCGAGTGTACCTCTAAATCCGTACACTTCAATTCCAGCCTATATGATGCAGACAGGAATGCCTTCTATGCCGCAATCTCAATCTCCTTTGGATGAAGCAAAAGTAGCAGATATTATTGCGAAATCTCTAGGAAAATTAAAGGAGGAAATTATGACTACAGTACAAGCACCTTTGAAGGAAATTTATTCGATAACGACACAAGGATCTAGTGCTCAACAATCGTCGGGAAATTCGACTTCAAACCCACCTCGATCTAATATCTGGTGTGGTAAGTGTCATGGTTACGGCCATGTGGCTACAGAGTGTCCGACGCCTTCAAGGTTAATGCCCGATCATCCACCGTTTTGCTCTTTTTGCCACAAGACTGGTCATTTAGATACAAATTGTTGGCATAAATTAGGTCAAGAGCAACAACAAGCTCGTTCAATGCAAACGAATTACAATTACATGGATCGTAATAATAGGACTTATGAGATTGGACCACCCAATCAACCTTTTAGGCCACGAGGATTGCCCACCCAGGGTAGACCCCCAGTGCCTCGAAACAATTACAACAGTGATGGTAATCGAGGGAGAAATTCTCCTTTTAGAAGAAATAATGGAAATTTTCGTAATTCAATGGGACAAGGTGGTCAACAAAGACCTAGGGGACCAGTAATTTGTTATCGATGCCAACAAGAAGGTCACATAGCCACATATTGTCCAAATGCGCGTAAAAATCAAGACTATACTCCTCTTTGTAGGAGGTGCAGTGGTGAAGGACACTATGAAGAGAATTGTCCTAAGCGAGAGGATAATAAAATGTCTGACAAAGGGAAACAAACCTCTAACGAACCTTCAACGTCTGCTGCAAATTTAGTTGAAGTAGAAACAATAAGGAAAGATATTGGAGTTAAATCAAAATTTATACCTCGTAAGGTGACCTTTAGGGCTGATCCTATGATTGGTGTTATTACTCGGGCACAAAAGCAACAACAGAAGGAGCAAGGTTTAGAGGAAGAGAGTTCACAATTAAACGGAGCAGTGAAGGATAAGTCTAAGGACATAGATCCTAATATAGAACTACCTGAATCGGATTCTCCGCAGCATTCCTCTGACCATCCATTATTACCTGTGCCTTTAGTAAATCCTAAGATTCAAGTGGGAGTAGCTCCTTTTCCTGAAAGATTGGTTTCTCCTAAGGAAGGGAGTAAAGATTATGTAGAATCCATAAATAAGGCCTATGATCTTTGGGCTGCATTAGAAGAAATATCATTGACTATTAACCTTCGGCAATTGCTAGAAATAGCGCCTGTTTGTAGGAAACAACTTTACCATAAATTAGTTCGGCGTCGAAGGAAGAGGATTGAAATAAACGCTTCTAAAATCCGTGAAAATTCTTCCAAAGGAAAAACAACTAAGGATGTAAAAATAGTAGATTTATTTGTGGACCCAGGAGCTCCAGTTATCGATACTACTATTAATGGCCACTTGCTACATGAAGTGCAGTTAGATGGTGGCTCAGCAGTTAATTTGATGACAGAACAAGCTATGCAAGAATTAGGGTTGAAGGATCTAGAACCTACTCATATTGTTTTACGTGTGGCTGATCAAAGGAAAGTAACTCCTTTGGGGTTACTGCGAAATGTGAGATCTGTAGTAGCCGGATTAGAATTTCATGTGAACTATTTGATCGTTCGTTCGCAAACAAATATTTCATCATATTCTGTTCTGTTGGGAAGACCTTGGTTATACCAAGCAAGATGCATTCAGGACTGGTATAAAGGTTCAATTGTGATTGGTCCTAGAGACGATAGGGTTAAGATACAAGTTATTTCAAAAGGATTTTTGAAAGATTCAGGAGATGAAGCAGTTAGTGAAATGGATGAGAAATCCAACAGTGAGTTTTATGATTCAGAAATGGAGAGGACTGATCATGAAGGGCCTTACGCCTGGTTATTTAAGACACCACACCCAGCAGGAGCAGAGAAAGTAGAGGTCAATATAGTACATCAGCCTCACAAGGTAGAACAGATGGGTATTGGTGAGTATGCTGTAGCGTTTTCATCTGACAATGATTCGGATAGCGATATTACTCAGTGGTTATCTACATCCGAAGATACAACCCTCGACTGCTTAATGCTTTCAGCAGAGGAAGCAAAGTATCCTGATGATTCGCTTGAAACATGTTTTCAATTATCTACGGATCAAGAAGGAAATGATCAAGAAGATGTATTTTTTGCTTACAACAGGTCGGAAGTGATTTCTATGGATGAATTAGAGGAGGAAGAAATGCCTGAGTTAATGATATCTGATGTGGCTGACATTTCCATAACCTCTTCAGAAGGTATGGGAGAAGATGAGGTTACTGATAATCATAATAGTATGCTTGAGAGTAGGATTTTAGAAGCTCTTCCTTATGGGGAAAATGCTTTACCCTTTGGATTTGGACAATTGCCAGATAGAGCTAAAAGGATTTATTACTACCAGCTAGAAGCGAAGGAAAGAGAGAGGAGAAGTAGGCATAGGTGCAAACCCTTACAAAGACCACTATCTCGTGAGGATGAGGATGATTCAGCTTCGGCTTTTAACAGGTTTTCACAGACTTCTCGTGAACATCATGGTAATTACGTTAGGATTATTAGAGAATTGGAAGAGGCATTGGAAGTAGAGCGTGAGGCAGCGTTGACTGCTGTAAATGAAGCAATGAAGAAGATTACTGAGTTGCAAAAGGAAAAGGCAGAGTTTCAGTTTAGAGAAAGGCGATATCTAGATGAAATCTCGCTTTTAGAATTTTATTTAGAAGAAGAGAAATCTAAATTCAGTAGGGGTGAGTTACAGATGGACCAAGCGTTATCTATGGATACAAATTATTGGGAAGAACATGAAAACACTGATAGGTTTTTGGAAAAACATAAATCTAAGAATACTTTTGAACCAGAGACTCAAGAGAAAAACCCTACAAATGTTCCCTGGTTGTGTCATTCTTTTAGGCGTTCGACCGGAATTGCATAGAAGATTTATCGATGTTCTAGGGGACCGATAATTGGTTATCAACGAGTCCAATCTGAACCTACTAAGGTTAAATTGCACAATATGCAAGCGGTGGTGTTGCCTCATCCAAAAGAAAGAGTAATGGATTTTACTATTTATGGGGATGGGCAAGAGCCACAACTTAGATGGTTTGAACCTGTAGTACCTAGGAATTTTGTGGAACTGAAACAAGTTATACATTATTTGGGCTGTCGAATTCAGGGCGAGGAGGATGAGAATCTACATTCATTAATTCTCAAGCTTAAAGATAATCAATGGTTTTGGAGTTTAGATGATCAGGAATGTCTAGAAAAGAATAACGAAATTTTACGTCGATATCGCCGTAGGTTACATGCTCAATATCCATGTACTTCAGAGCAGATACCTAGCGTAATTGACTCTGTAAGAACCTCATTTACCATGAAATCTCGTAAAAATGTAAATGTCAATAATGGCGATTTAGATAAATATGGGAAGAGATATACTGAAAAATCCTTTCCTGAGTTAGTAAATGTCTATGGAGTAGAAGTTGATGGTGCTACGCAAGATAACCTGGCTATTATTCCTTATAGGGTTTTACCTTTAGTAAATTCTGTGAATGTGGGAGAAGAAGCACCGGAATCAAGTACTAAGAATAACCTGCTTGGAAATGTATTGATGCAGATATCCGAAGATGTGCCCATAATTAAGCCACGAAGAATAGACTCTTTATTTATTGAAGAGCCTGAAGTTGAAGTAGTTAAGCTTAAAATGGCAGAAGGAAAATATTTAAATTTAGGAGACCAATTGGAGTCGCCACATCGTGAAAGATTCGAAGAAGTCTTACGAGTGCATGTTGACGCTTTTGCTTGGTCATATAGGGACCTTAAGGGTATCAAAGCTGAATTATGTCAGCATTATATTGATCTAGAACCAGGCACAAAACCTGTATGTCAACGTCAACGACGAACGAACCCTGTGTATGCAGAGTTAGTGAAAGCTGAAATTACTAAGCTTTTAGATGCTGGATTCATTTATCCTGTTGCATACAGTGAATGGGTATCTCCTATTGTGGTAGTACCCAAGAAGAATAGTAAGAAGATTCGCATTTGTGTCGATTATAGAAAGCTGAATAGCAAAACATGTAAAGATCATTTTCCTTTGCCATTTACTGATCAGGTACTTGATAAGGTTGCTGGTCATGAGCTGTATTCTTTCATGGATGGATTTAGCGGTTACAACCAAGTACTAATTCATCCTGAAGATCAATCCAAAACTACATTTACTACTGAATGGGGTACATTTGCTTATAGAGTAATGCCTTTTGGTTTGTGCAATGCACCCGCAACATTTCAGAGAGTTATGATTGCAGCTTATCAAGATTTTCTACGTCAATGGATGGAAGTTTTCTTAGATGACTTTTGTGTCTATGGTACGGCAAAAGAAATGCCTGAGTTACTAACGCAAGTATTTGAACGTAGTGATGAAGTAGGTATATCCTTGAATCCTGATAAATGTGTTTTTGGAGTACCAAAAGGAACCTTATTGGGCCATATCGTTTCTAAAGAAGGTATTGCCATGGATCCAGCTAAAATTATTAAGATTTCTGCACTTCCACCTCCAACAAATCTTAAGCAATTGCGTGGATTTTTAGGACATCTAAATTATTATCGGAGATTTATTTCCGATTTTGCAAAGGTGGCATCACCTTTGACAAATCTACTACGAAAGGATACTCCTTTTATTTGGGATGGTGTTTGCCAGAAAGCATTTGAATTTCTCAAACATAAGTTAATTGAAGGACCAGTACTCGCACCCCCAGATTGGACAAAAGAATTCCATATTCATGCTGATGCATCTATGTATGCTGTAGGAGCTGTTTTGTGTCAAGCAGATGATAATAAGGTGGATCATCCAATTTATTATGCGAGTCAAAATTTAAGTGATGCAGAAAGGAATTATACCACCACTGAGAAAGAATGCCTATCAATGGTATTTGCGGTGGAGAAATTTCGTCATTATTTATTAGGGAATAAGTTTACTATATATGTTGATCATGAGGCGTTAAAGTATTTGCTTAATAAAGCAGAACTTTCAGGACGTGTGATTCGTTGGATGTTGTTATTCCAAGAGTTTGATTTTCAAATAGTTACTCGTCCTGGTAGAGCTCATGTGCTAGCAGATCATCTATCACGATTATTAACATCAGACAAAGAGGAAGGTGTGGAAGATGATTTGCCGGATGCATCACTTTTTACTGTGGAGACATAAGTTCCATGGTATGCTGATATTGCGAATTTTCTTAGTACTGCTCGATATCCACCTGGTGCTGATAAGCGCAGGAAACGTCAAATATTAATGCAATCACGCTCCTACGGATTATTAGGGGGTTACCTTTATAAATTTTTTCCACGCGAAGGTATCTATCGACGTTGTGTAAGGGAAGATGAAGTACCATTGGTTCTTAAGGCATTGCATGATGAGCCGTGTGGTGGCCATTTTGCCGGTGAATTGACTGCAAGAAAAGTTCTATTGGCTGGTTATTGGTGGCCTACTCTATTTAAAGATACTTATTATTATTGTCGCAAGTGCGATGTATGTCAAAGGACTGGTCGTCCTTCTAAGAGTTTTGCTACGCCTTTGACACCTATATTAGCATTAGCACCTTTTGAGAAATGGGGAATTGATTTTGTGGGCCCAATTGATCCGCCTACTAGATATCGATCGAATCATTATATCTTAGTCTGTACTGACTATATTACAAAGTGGGTGGAAGCGAAAGCGCTTAAAACGGATAAAGCCATTGATGTGGCTAAGTTTATGTATGAGAATATTATTACACGTTTTGGTTGCCCACTGGAATTAGTAAGTGATCGAGGTTCCCATTTCTTGAATGGTCTTATCAGTGAGTTAATGGAAATCTATAAAATTAAACATCGCAAATCAACACCTTATTATCCCAGAGCTAACGGTCAGGTTGAAGTAACCAATCGCATTATATGTGGGATTTTAACTAAAACGGTTGCTTCCCGCAGGCGAGATTGGGATGAGCGTTTATATGAAGCGTTATGGGCCTATAGAACTACTTATAAGGTGACAGTGCAAAATACACCTTTCAATTTAGTTTATGGCACTAATGCTATATTCCCTATTGAGCAAGAGTTGCCTACTTTACGAGTAGCTCTATCATTACGACTAGGTGAGGTTGAATCTTTGAAACAACGTATTTTACAATTGGTAAAGTTGGATGAGGAAAGATTATTAGCCCTACAAAGTCTAGAAGCAATGCAAAAACGTCGTAAAGCATGGCACGACCAGAATATTAAAGTACGGGAGTTTAAAGAAGGCGATTTAGTTTTACTTTATGACAGTCGTTATTATAAATTTCCTGGGAAGCTTAAAATTCGTTGGTTGGGACCTTTTAAGGTGATTAATGTTTATGATAATGGTTCTCTTGATGTGCAGGATATTAATGCTGAAAATGAGATATTTAGGGTTAATGGCCTGCGCCTTAAACATTTTGTGACTTAGGTTAGCTAGGTATAGTTAGGTTAGTAGTTAAAATAATATTTTGTCTAATCCACTCTTGGATGTCTTTTCTTTCTTGGGGGGTTTTTTAAATGGGATGCAGGTATGGCCTTTTTGTGGATGGATGCGCTTTACCCTCGTATTGATGCCGATAGTACTGATCCTGTTCATGCTGGACCTTACGATATTCCGCGTTTTCAGACGCATGACAAGTTTTTATATGCACCGAGAGGGAAGGCCTGTTGTGGTTCTTCCTTTGTGATTATTTTTTGTTTACAGTATCATCCACCTTTTGGTTGTAGGTCCTGTCAGCGGCATTTATTTGTGCGTGCTCAGCTCTTGTGTTGGCAGTGTCGCACATACTTTCGACGCTATGGTACCACTGCCATGCAGGAAATGATTGGTTATACCTACCAGCGTCATGATTATAATAGTGTTTTTTCTCCTGAGCGCGGCGCTGGTCAGTCTAGGGTAGGCCGAGAGCAAGCAGAATTTGTGAGATATCGTTCCACTGTCTACCGCCTTACTCCATCTTACCATGATTTGCAGACTAGTGTTCCCTGCCCATGCTGGGATTATATTTGTTGGTACATGGATGCGACCGAGGGGCATTCCTTAGATGCTTTACCAGTGGCCCCTATGCCCTACTATGATGATGCAGCTTCAGCTTCGCTCCATGATGTGATGGAGGTTCTTAGCGATGCACCTGATAGCGGATCTGTGACTTCTGATATGTCTACGCTAGAGGCTATTCTTGAGCATCCTATAGATGATAGTTTAGTTAATAGGTTTGACTTAGATGGAGTTGATGATTTCGGATTAGTATTATTGTTTTCACTAGAAGATCTCAGAGACTTTGAAGATTTTAGTCTAGATACTTTGTTTTCTTAGTCTTTTATGTTTTTCTTTTATTCTACATTTTGAAAAAAAAAACCAAACAAACAAAAATATATATCGTTTAAAAAAAAAAAAACATACAATGCTTTGAGTTATTGATATCCTGTAGGTTTTCATGCACTTTAGTTTTATTTTCCACGTAGTTAGGTAGTTAGTTGCACGCACGGTCAGGATATTCCTTTCAGTGCTGGAGTTTGGGATATTTAAGTTAGTCAGAAGGACAGTTCTATATGTAAGAATGGTTATCAAGTGGAGAAATATACTGTGGGAGCGTTATGACAGTCTAGTTGATCGAGATTGTGACATGAGTATTTGATAATTCTTTTGTACAGGGAGAAGTTTTATTATTTATCTAACCCTTTAACTTTGTACTGGCTAGTGTATGTTTCATGTGCAGATTTGACTATGATTTTGCGTTACACACTGTTGTATGTTTTTGATTGATTCTTGGAGTTGCAATATCCACGAACATACAAGGTTGTTTCATACCTAAACTTTTTATTTCATATTCATTTTGAAAAATACATGAATAAAAAAATTGATGGAATGGAATTAGAGATGTCGAAAAAAAAAAAACACTTAAGTAAATTACAAAGGAATTATAAATAAATATTTTAAACAAATATGAATGATATATATACACAATTCTCTATATGAAGTCCACTCACAAGGGATGGGACTTAGCATTAGGGAGTGAAAAAAAAAAAAAAGGGGTGACATGTGTGCATAACATAGTGAATTTCATTGTATGGGTGTCCGATTAGGAATCCTATAGAGTTTTCCCCTATCTTTTGGTCGCTTTTCTAGCGATATGTGGGATAGCTGAATAACAAGGTTCTCTCCACGAAATTTTGACTAGGAGTAGCGTGGAAGAAAGATGCTGAGCTGGTGAGTATTCTTTGCTTATCATTTGCCTAGGCAGAGTGACTAGTATTATGTGTTAGATTAGATTCCTCGAGCAAAGTTGTTGAGCTGAAATGTTTGACCGTTCAATTAAGTGATGTATTCTTAGCTCTTAGTTGATCCTTTAAAAACAACAATAAAACAATCCTTAAAATCCAATCCAAATATTAAGAGTTCGGAAGAGTCTATATATTTATTCTTTTAAAGAAAGAAAGAAAGAATAAAAAGAAACA
Organism: Lygodium microphyllum; assembly: GCF_053477565.2. Taxonomy (NCBI): domain Eukaryota; kingdom Viridiplantae; phylum Streptophyta; class Polypodiopsida; order Schizaeales; family Lygodiaceae; genus Lygodium; species Lygodium microphyllum. Next base: position 18,082,646 of record NC_141135.1, read on the forward strand.
AAGAAGAAAAAAAAAACACCCTGAGACTGCAGGGTTTGAAAGAAAAAAAAAACAACCAAAAGAAGAAAACCATCGCCTCTGAGATCCTGGTAGGCTGTAGGGATTTCCTTGACGGGTGCCCTGCGTCCGATGCCTTGTATCTCTTTGGGCTGGGACCTTTTGGGAAAGAGAATCAATGTATATACTCTTTTGACATTTTTTAAAAAAAAAACCATTAAACATAAACTTAAAAGAAAAGCCTTGGACAATTAGAAGTTACGAACCATTGGCTGGTTGTTCTAGTAGAACATGGATGGTTAGCAGCTAAACCCTAGGAGTCCTATTTAGTGTTGTAGTATTAGTTTACCTTGTTTGGGTTCTTTGTTAAGTAACGACCTTATCAGTGATGCTATTTCAGAAGCAATATTTTTAGTAGGATAGTAGTGTGGCAATTTATTGCCTAGAGGGATTATTGTTGTTTAGCGGCTCTAGACAGTTTCCTAGTCGGTATATTCTATGCAATGGATGAAGCTCTGTTATGCATTTCAGTGTGGAGAGCGAGTAAGGGAGAATGTTAGTTTGCACAAGTTTTTACATCTTTTCATTGAAACATTTATATTGTTTGCATTTTAATATGACACAAATGTATTGTTTTCTACTTTTCCAGTGTCTACTAGTTGTCCATGTGTGGTTATACAGGTGATGTAGCTGTGCTCGCGAGGACGCTTCGCAATTAAGTGGAGGAGAGTATATTTTTCTTTCAAAGTTGCGTAGCAATGCTCGTGGTAGCAGTGTTCGTGATGCTGGATGTTCGTGATGTAGCTGTGCTTGCGACGACGCTTCGCATTTCAGTGGGGGAGGAATGACAACACCTAAAAACATGCCATTTATTGCAACAATTTTTTGGCAAAACTGTATACAATTGACACCTTATTACTAAATTTTTACATGAATTCAATGCAGATGCGGTGTTTGTTGTTGCTGTCTTTGGAGACCGTGTCCTTGCAGTCTAGCTAGGAGATGTGGTACAATGAAGTTCTTGTACGGGAGGAAGGTGGAGTTTTAGATAAAAATTTGATAGGTCTACTTAGTGAATCTCAGCTATGACTATTTAAAATTTTACTGTAGGGATTATTACTACTTAGAGGAGATAAGACCTTGTTATAAATTAGGAGTCTTTGGGGGAATTTTAGACTTGGCAAGGTCTTGACAAGTTGATAGGATATCTTAGCATTAATCTCAGGGATGGAGGATTTCATTAGCTATGCTACCTCTTACCTCCCAAGGATTAAATTACTTATGAAAAAAATACATAGCATTATGATTGTGATTATTGTCTGCAGTAATACTGTAGTGATGATGAAGGGGTGATCATTAAATCATTGATGAAAGATTTCTTTGGGGAGGTGTTGAATATCAGATTCAGGAGGATGACTCTTGGCAAGGACGAAGTAATTCAAAAGGGACTGCTCTGCTACTAGGCAATTCCCTATAGAGGCCAACATGGGTGTTATCAAGGTAATTTGTAAATCACCCATGTGCGTCAAGGTAACCATTAGCAGCCTTTGACCATGTTGAATATGTCTTATAAGCTTTTTGTCAAGGCTTTGGCACTCAAAATTAAGTGATTACTAGCTTAAGTCATCCAACCCGAGCATTATGGCTTCATTTTCTTTATCAGAAGATAGAAAATGCCATCCCTAGCCTTGCAACAGCTATTGACTAAGCAATGATTGGTGGACAGGACTACCCCTTAGTGGATGGATTTTGAAAAGGCATGTAATCACATTCCTTAGGATTTCATCTGCATTTACCTCGAAGCAATGGTCTTGGGAAGGAAGTTCTCTAGGATGATTATGATACGATCGAGATTATTCCAAATTCTCAATTCTCATATGTTTTATAGGATTGTGACCTCCAAATGCGAAACTACCTAGGAATTGAATCTGTCACCAAAGAGGTCTCTGTGAAGCTGCGCCAAGGGTACAAAGAGGTAGAGAGGCTGGAAAGGGAGGTTTTGGGATCAATTGAATTGGAATATGCACGTCATCAACAAATGGGTGATCTAACAAGTCTGAGGGAACATATGTGCCGTCTTCTTTCATCCAAGCTGCAAATGTGCAATGAGGCGAAGGAAAAAATACGGACTTCAGACCTAGTGATTGGATTCCTAACAGAAAAACTGCAAGATGTGGAAGATCACTTTGAAAAGTTTTCCAAGCTTTATAATGTCATGCGAGCTCAGAGAAACAAGTTTATTACACTTGTTCAGGCTAGTAAAATCACAATGGCTGAACTGAAAGATAAAGTGAGAAGATTGGAAGTGGAATACAACATGTTACAAGGTGAGCTGCAATATAAGGACAGAGTTCTGAATCAAATGCGAAAAGAATTTGTGAGCAGTGTGCAGGCTAGGTTCCATCTGCGCACGGAACTTATCAAATGCTCAAAGTCCCTCCAAAAGCAAAAGGAGCTTGTTGATGAGAAGGTTATTGAAGCTTCAAGGATGAATGGGTTCATCAACACTGCAGAGAAAGAGATGTCTTTATTCCGAAAGCACTATGAAACATGTGTGCTTGATCGAAATTATGTGGGAATCTCCTTGATTGACCGCAATGATGAGCTCTGCATTCTGTATGAAAAGTCAAATGTACAGGAGGAGCTCTTCAAGGTTTCAGATATAGAGATGTCAAAGCGAGATAATGAGATATCATTCCTGAAGCATCAAGTGGGAGGTTTAGAAAGATCAATTCTAATTTGCTATACATTCATTCCAAGAGCCCGGGTCAAAGTAAATTAAAAAAAAGAGAGAAAAAACGGTTATGAAGGGGAAGGCGGTTGGATGAATGTTATAAGAAACGTCTTGTGCTCCGATAGACTCTCTCCGTGCGCTAGACAGATCATGATAGAGGAAGAGAGAGGCTGATAGACACAGTCTCTATGGCGTAGAGAGAGAGAGGGAGAGAGAGAGACGCACAACAGTGCATGCGCGAAGGAGGCACAACCTATGAATTTTTATCTCAATAGGCAACCGTGGGAAAGCAAGATCTCTTTCTTTGCATCAGAATTAATGTAGTGTGGCCAACGACACATACACACACACACGGCCAAGGTCGTCAAGTTGACAACGAGAGCGATCCTTTTGTCATCGATCCGCCTCAAGAATGACAGCACCAAGACGGACTTCCGCAGGAGGAGGGACGTCCGCCCATGATTCGCGCTAATAAACGGTTAGGCAGAATATGAAAACAGGCAAATGTGAGCAGATTAATGATCGTGCAACTTGATGGTTGTGTAAAAGTATACAGATTCAGAGCGAGCGGGTATACGAGACGTTGTCATCGAAGGTGACGACTCAGGGTTGTCTGGTTGTTAGAAAGCCTCGTTGGTGGCACCAGGGGCAACAACAGCGGGTGGTACACGAGAGCGGAGGTCGCGGAGCACTGCGTGCAGTCGGACTGCTGGGTCTCCCTCCTGGGCCGCGTCTTCGACATCTCCCCCATTTTCGCCTCCAACCCCCACCCCCACCTCTCCCAGCCACTGCTCTTGGAGGCTGGAGGAGACATTAGCCATTGGTTCGATTCTACAACAGAAGATGTCAAAACCCACATGGATCCCATAACCAAGCTTTCAACTTACCATACCCCTCAAATTCATACATATACCACCACCTGATACTCCTCGCTCGGATTGGGATAGTAGCCATGAAATCCCATGGTGGAAGGATTCGCAATACATTATTGGAAAGTTGAGCAAGAAAACACGTTTTGTGCGGATAAAGAATGTGTTGACAGGTTCAGAAGCTCCCCTAGAGGTAAAGTGATTTAAAAGAGATAACTATGAATCAAAATTTAATATGTATTCAACTTTTCATGGTGCAAACAAGAAGTTCTCACATAGGTGCCTAGCGAGGAAACCATTAGGCAAATCCTTGAACGCTACATCAAAAGAAATTCACATGCAAAGAGTTATACATGGAAGGGTATATGCATTACCCATGATAGGATCTTCTCTGACTTGAATATGAACAAAACACTTATAGATAATACCCAAGGAGAGAGATAAGAGGGCATGTGAATCTCTAGGAGAGACAGAGAAGATCGACGTCGTATCATTGGTCTCATACAATCATCCTTTCATCAATGCCATGCTTCGAAATTGACCTGCAGTACAAATGGATTCCTGTTGGGTCACATCTATGCAAGAATCCATGGATATCACCCCTTGTATAAAGGGATCATCATCTTGGAGTAAGATGACATCAACCCGAGCATTCCGATGGCCTCCCCATTAGTTAATCATCACATGTAGATCATGGAAATCTTCTTTTAAACCTGACTCAAGAGGGTGTGAGTGAGACAAGAAGGAATTACAGAGAAAGAGGCTCCGTGAAGATTTGGTAGATCAAATTCCTTGTTGGATTGTAAGAGGACACGGTCTCCAAGGACGTGACGACGACCTGCGGGTTTTCCAAGTAAGTGTCTAACTGGTTTATCTAAAGTAAATGATATGGCATGATAATTTCTTTAGTTTAATATTTTTAAAATATGTCTTTAAACCTGTTTTCTCATGGTACATAGTTGTTTGTATTTATCTGAACTGGTTTTTATTTATTAAAAATCAAAAATAGTTGAAAACACTAAAAAATGACTCAAAATGATCTTAAATAAAATTTTATAAAATTACTGATTGAAAATTTATAAGTTCTGATATTTTTTCTATAAAGATTATGAGTCAGGGAATTTACTGAATTTCTATTAAGATTTTTAAAGATGTTTTGTTATAATTAAAAATTAGAAAAGAGTTATATTTAGGAAAAAAGCATAGTTTTCCTTTATGTAAAATGTGTTATTTATTGATATAAACTATGGATTCTTAGTGAAGTATTGGAAACAAAATATTTGATTGGTTAGTGCATTTTTGTTGTAAGGGTTAAAGTAAAGAAATAATGATTTAATAATATTTTACTTAAGAAATGCTCGTATAAAGATATAGTGTTTTGGTTTTGAAAGGAGGGATTATACACGGTGTGGACATTTAGGAAACATGGGAAATTACAAATAAAAAGTTTGACAACACTTTATAATGATTTATAATGTTAGGTTGCAGTTATAAAATTTAGTTTAAATTAAAACCAAAGTAAAATCAAAACAATTTGATGATTGGATGGCATGAGAAAAAGCCTCAGCATCTATATTAAATTTTTACATGCTATTCATTCTACAATCAATTTCTTAAATACATGGAGTGGAGGGCTACTAGGATAATTTAAAGGAAGCTAAGGGGATATACGGGATTTAAAATGAACGTTTTATGTGAACCATAAGAGTGTGAAAAGAATTTGTTTTATCATGCTGATACTGGTTATAGAAGAAAGAAGGAAAGGACGTTATATTTGCAAAATGAATTAAGTACTTAAAAACTAATAAGCAACAACGAAATTTATATACGGAGTGGGGAATGTCTACCAAGGGAGATTAAAATTTAGGGGTTTATGATATGTCAGAAAATTTGATTTGAATGTTTGTTTAAAATTAAACAAATAAAAAGAATTAATTTTAATCAGGTGGAGAGAAACATAAAAGGAATTTTAAATGGAGATATATAAATAGATCTAAGAGATCTATATTCTTGAAACAACCTTTCCAAAGTAAAACATTAAAAACATTTCCTGGATAAACCGCCACTAGCATGGCAGGAGTACATTATGAGGAGCTGCCTCTGAGAGATGGGGAGAAACCATAGTTATCTTAGGTTTAGCAATTTAGTGCCCAGTATAATTTATTGAAGTTTAGAATCTTTGCAGTTAGACTACTACAAACAACGTTGTAGATATTAGGGAAGGCTAAGTCGAGTCAAATTAAAACAATTAGTGAAATAATCACTTGTTTAGTGCAACAACTCTTAGGAGTTGGCTTGTTAACCTGGGTAAAAGTGGCTTGGTCTTTGGCCAGTCATGTCTTTTCCAGCCATCTAAGATATTTCAAAATCATATCCTTGAAGAGTAGCTAACCATGTTCGTTGCTTGGGAGATAAGTTTGGTTGTGAAAGAAAATATTTTAGCACACGATGATCGCTTTTGACCTTGAAATGGCTGTTATAAATGTAATGATGCCACTTTTTGATAGCATGCAATATTGCTAACATATCTTGCTCATAAACATGTAATTGACGCTCCTCGTCATCAAGCTTTCGGCTCTCATAAGCTATGACTCTATGATCTTGATATAAAATAGCTCCAATTCCTCTTTCACTAGCATTTATACATTTGATGAACTCCTTAGAGAAATCCAAACATACAAGGATGGGTGTTGAAATTAAAAGAGATTTTAGCTCATTGAAACTTTGATCGATGGTGGAATCCCAAAAGAAAGCTTCCTTTTTTAGCCTATCCGTCAATGGAGCCGCCACATGAGCATAATTCTTGATGAACCTTCTATAGAAGGATGACAACCCAAGGAATCCTCTCAAAGAGGTTGCATTCGTAGGAGTAGGCCATTATTTGACACATTTTACCTTATTGGGGTCCACTCTGATCCCTTATTCTCCCACAACATGATCTAAGTATTCAACTTCATCTTCCATGAAAGAACACTTGGTCATCTTGACAAAGAGTATGTGCCTTTGTAAAGTGTCAAAGACCTCTCTCATATGCTTCAAATGCTCATCCTTGGATTTACTATAGATTAGGATATCATCAGAGAAAACAATGATTATTTTGAACAAGAAGGGTTGCAATATTTTATTCATGAGGGCTTGAAAAGTAGCGGCGGGTACATTGGAAAGTCCAAATGGCATAACCAAAAAGTGGTATAACCCTCTTTTAGTCCTAAAGGCTATTTTGAAATCATCTCCTTCCTTCATTTGAATTTGATGATACCCAATGGAAGAAACAGTGATTGACTTTGCTGAATTAAACCCATTTGCAGCAATTTTTTGACTTGACGCTCCACTTCTTTCCTTTCAAACTTGGACAAGCGATAGGGAGGTTTGTTGATGGGATTTTTATTGGGAAATAAATCAATAGGATGATCAACCTCTCGCTTTGGAGGTTATGATGATGGTGGCTAAAATAAATTATTGTATTCCTCCAATAGCTCTTCTAATCTTGGATCCCTTTCATTTGAAGAAGAATATGGATGATTTATTGATTGTCTTTCATTTACTTTCTCAAGAAAAAGAGTGAAAATTCATGACTTTGCATTGATTTCTTTTCGCAATTTCTTCATGGAGATGAGTTCTATTTGTTTGTGGTCTATGCCTTTCAACTCTATGTGCTGTCCTTTCCAATTAAATTCCATTTGCATTTGCTCCAAGTTTAGATAAATTTGCCAAGTGTTTTCAGCCTATTACAACCAATGATAATGTCAATAGGCCCCATATCTAAAGTGATCAAGTCTACTTTTATTGTGCAAGAGGGCGATAACTCAATTGAAGTACATGAACACACTTATTTACTAGACTTATATGTACCATTGGAAACTTATATATGCAAGGAAGAATCCATAGCAATGGGTAGCAACTTTAGCCCATTCAAAAATTTGTTGTTGACAAAGCTACGAGTGCTACCCATATCCACTAGAATATGTGCAACCTTGCTATTGATGAAACCTTTGAGTCTAAGTGTATTTTCCCCTTTGCAACTGGTCCATGCATCATGTGAGATGGTATACAACGAAACATGAGAGTCATGATTACCACCTGGATCAAAAGGAAATCCATCCATGGGATCATAGAATTCTTCATTGGTGGCATGCTCTTCTTCATGAATCTCTTCAACCATTGGGTATGCATCAATATGCAGTAAATTTCCCTCTTGATCTTCTTCTTCTTCAACTTTCACTTCCTAAGTGATCATCATGTTGATTTTTGAGTTCTTAGCTTTACACTTCAGCTTATGATCTTGTGACCACTTCTCCCCACATTTGAAGCATAATCCTTTTACATCCATTTCCCTAAGCTTGTCGTGAGGAAAGAAGTTGCTGTTAGAATTGTGTTGGGGTAATTTAGGAGCATTTTTAGAGCTCTTGAAAAAGTACCTCTTGGCTCAACCACATTTTTGAAAGTTTGCCCTATTTTTGTACAAAATTTCCACTTTGTTTAAAGGCATAAATAGTGAAAAATGTTGGCACTTTGTTGTTATAATTGTTTGGACTGTTATAACCTCTGTTTTCTTGCCTAAAAGAGTCTCTTGATTAACCGAAAACTTGCCCATACTTTGTAGGTTGATTGGAAACATTATTGCCAATACTTCTTTGCTAAAAATTTTATGCATCTCTTTTGTACTTCAAAGAGTATCTTTTAGCCTATTGTATGGCCTCATGCAATGTTTTTGGTTGTTGAGCTCCTACCTCCAATGATAGGGGGCAGGGTCAAGACCAAAAATGTATTTGTTTAGCTTAGAAAAATCTAAAATACCTTCAACATACATGGAAATATTCAAGTAGGCATTGGAATAGTCTCGAACAGACATTCCTCTTTGAGCGCACGCATACCATCTTCTTTGAAGGCTTTCTTTTTCCAAAGGAGACACAAAGACATCAATCATTGCTTGCTTGAACTCCTTCCAATAGTCAAAATTTTGCCCAATATTTTTCATGTAAAGCCACCAAGTATGGCATAACCTTCAAGATGAAGAGCCATGAAATAAATTTTGGCCTCTTCACTTCTAGGGTAAAGGGTGAAGTACAATTCAAGCTTATTGATCCACTCTTGCCATTCCAAAGGTGAAGCATTATCTCCTTTGAAATTAGTGATATTGATCTTCTCTTTATATTCTTTTTCATTGTAAGATGGATGCCCTTGAGATTGTTGTCTCCATGAATCTTTATTCCATGAATTTTTTTAAAAAGTAGGCAGCCCAAAACCATGAGATGAAGGCTGTCCATTTGAAACATGCTCTTGGTTTGGGATATCATGGGCTGATCTTCACTCATCATATCTTCCACCTTCATGAACTTGATTATTGCCTACATTCCCTTTTTGTGCATTTGAGAGTTGATGATAAAAATTATTGTAGAAGGGGTCACATCCATGATAATCATTATCTATTGAGTGTTTTCTTGTTCCCCTTCATGTCTATGATTATCCTTTAGACTGCTAAACAAAGGCCTTGGGGTATGAATACCATGAATTTGTAAAGGATGATGGTTGCCCCTCACTCTAGATGGTTCTCCCCTTTCAAAAGTGTGCATTACTGGCTGAGACTTTTCTTTGCTTGGATGGGAAGGATTATCAACAAAGGGAATTGCATGGGAGTCCTCAATATTTTGAGGTTCTCTTTGTGGTTTGCTTCCTATTTTCTTTATGGATGAGATGAGCTCTTGGAATAAGGATTTATTTCTTTGCTGCAATTTAGAGATTCCTTGGTTTACATGTGACATCCCTTGCAACAAACCTTGATTCATATGGGTTAAACCTTCATTCAAAGCCTTCAAATCCTTAGAGAGGCCTTCATTGACATGTCCCAACTCTTTTGACAGTAGGAGATAATCATTCCTTGCATGCTCTTCATGTATGTCATGATGTCCTTGATGTGTGCTATAAGCAATCCCAATGCTTAATTCTTCATCTATTTGATCAACATTATGGGCTTCAGTTGTGTAATTTTGATCCTCTTAGAAGTCTCTGACACCATCAATCAATGCCTCAGTAATAGGGTTTTTCTTCTTATTCTTGGCCATTAGGAGATAGTGATGTAGTAGTAGATAGTTTGTCACTTAACCCCTTGTTTCTCTCAGAATATGGCACCAATACCAATGCTTAATAGCTCTATGGATGTAACGTGTCCCCCTGTCCACTTGTAGGACACGTCTTAGCAGCCCATCAGGAAGAGAGTCTAGAAAGCGCCGCTAGGCACTTACAGGGAATGTCACGGGGTTTGCAATCAAGGTCTTCCCTAGTCTACCATGAAGCGGAAGCATGTGGCCATTCCCACTTAGGACCGACCTGAATCAAGGTTTTCATAATAGTCAAATTCCTAGGAGGTAGCTAGGGTGAACCACTTTGCGTAGAACATCAGGGTCAAAGCGGATTTATACTGCACTTGGTTCAAGAAGAATGGAAAACGAGAGGGATGCGAAGCTCGACCTCTCTACCCGCAAGGCATAGCCCCATTCTGTTCCCCTAAAATAGCATAAATTGAAACTCTAGCTCTATTGATTCTAGGTCATTGTTACCTCGCTACCAAATACTTTGAGAAAAGTTCCCAGCCAACCGGGACCACCCTTCTACACTTTTCTCGGGTTGCTTAGTTATCTAATTACTTACCACATTTAGTTTGACAAGCAAAAACAGCTTCCTTAATTAACCAATTAAACACTAGTTCCTTCACATAACTTAAGCACTAACACAGAAAAACAATGTCAAGCAAGTTCCTTTTTCAACATTTGATCTTTATTTATCAATTTTTTGAATACATCAAATAACCTACCCGAAGGCTATCCCAGCAATCCTCAGGGATCACTATTCCAAGTTCCGCTCATCGACTAGTATACAGGCCTCAACATCCCATCTCGAGTCATGTCGGTCTCTTGTGCAGGATCCAGAGGCAAGGAAGTTACGACCAAAGCCTCCACTAGAAGCCAAGCGTCCTCCTGCTCCAAGTAGCACCCACGGAGATACCTCTCGTGGTGCGTTCGGTCCACGTACCTGGCACGGCTAACAACCCCCTTGGATAAGGTCAGGCAAATAGTCGAAGGTAACTGATACTGCCTCCCCCTCCAGGATTTTAACCTGAAGCATTAGTTGTTTTTCTTGAATTAGTTCCTTGAGAAAAGAAGTACAAACAGTGCACTTAAGTGTACAATCACGAGCATTCCAGTGGTCGTTTGTACGGCCAACTGCTAAGGTGCGAATCCTTCTCCCCAAATACTTCCAGCATTCGATCCGGGATTAATCGCGACTTGGCAAGACCCCAAGGGTTTCGTAAGCTGAGTTGCTTGTTTACTCTTTTTCCTTGGGTTAGGGTTTATACCCTTTTGACCCAAATTGTCACTACTTTAGGTTTCGTTATATTATGGTCAATAAATCCTCGACAACCCTGTTGCCCTAACTTGGTTGATCAATTGCTTTCTTGGCAATTCATAACTACCCTATCTTGACAAATCAGTCCCAAGGAAGAGTGTTGTAGCAGGATGACTACTCAATTTCTAGAAAATTAGACTTGTAATTAGAACTCGCCAAACTCAGTCTAAGGTGTAGCAGTACCATTTTGTGATTTAGACACATGGGCATATAACATTGCGCCTTGTAGCACAAGATAGGTGTCGACATCTAACTTGTGGGATTATATCTCTCTTCTCGTATGGTATTTCTTGATCAAGAATACCTTTGATGAAGATAAGGGCTTGGGAGACCTATTGACCCAATCCAAACCCTAACCCTACTAGGCCGATAAACATTTTGGCCCTAAGGTCCCTAAATTCCTTGCGGAGGTCTAGCACTTGGTCATCTGATCCTTAGGGTGAGAACCCTAGATCATTCTTGCACGGGCGATTAGATAATCCTAACATTTTGAGAATGTGGGTAGGACCTTTGAGATCAGAAATATTAAATCGATACTAGGCAGAATTATAACATAACTTAACCTAACCCAGCACATTGAGGTGTTTGTCGTATGCCAACTATTCACACCTTTATGAATCTCATGTGAGTTACACAATTACATGCGATTTACCTAATTGATCTAATTGTCTTACGATTAGAGGTGATCTTTCCCTTAGAGATGCAAATACTTTCCCTAAAAGATATAAATAACTACAAGATGTATGAGATGTATCATTCCATGCGAATATGCAATTTCAAGACCATAGACCTTTTGCCTTTATGCAACTATAGGATCTATAGTGATCTTTCTTTTCCTTGCCCTATGCAATATTGATTGACATTCAGAGCTATTCTTATAAACCCTACGTTTTATGCATCGAATTCAAGCTTTAGTATTTTAATGAAGATGCATCCTTTCCAAAATGTAAACTTTGATAAAAGAACTCCATGCATGGGTGTATCATTCTTTCATGATCAGATGCCATGAATCCATCATTGATTTAATCCTTCCTTTATCACTTAACCCAACCTAGAATGTAACTATCATCCCATGCGATTTGCAAAGTTCATAAATCTTTTCCATACATTGCAACTATTCAAACATCATTTAATGACCATCTACGATTATCTTATACACGAGTCACAACCAGGAAATTATTACATAAGTGCATTATGTGTTATATGCCATGTCCTTTGCGTGATGCAACAAGGACGCCTTTTCATAATTCCATCTTTTAACTTATGCATCATACGTTCAAAAATGCAACCACCCTTGACCATGGAAGTGCAAGCAAATGCAAGTACTCGTCATGCTACTAAACTTTGTAAATCGAATGAGTATATAAATTTTCCAATGCATTTAAGTTTCCTATGTGAACTAAAACATGCTTTATGCAATCTTTCCATGCGGGAATATTATTCGGAACCTGGGCATTCAATATCTAGGTGTTGTCCACTCTCGTACTTTGGGTGGAAGCTCCCGCATGTGCTCCTCTCGACTTTTGCTTAGGAGCCATTAACGAAGTAAATTTTGACTCAGCAAACTTCCCCTTGGCACCCCTTACAAGTTTTGAAGTTGCTACTACCCGAGATCTTCTTTCCTGCACAGGAATCAGGCCTTGCAAGACACGGTCTAAAAAAATGGGAGGCAGGGTGAACTTGGCCTAGAGAAGCTTCAATAGAAGCTTCTCAAGCTTCTAGATGAACAGGGAGATGACGTGTGTTGGTGAGGATGATGAAGATGACAATGAGGGTGATGATGATGATGATGATGATGATGATGATGATGATGATGATGATAATGATGATGATGATGGTGATGGGGGCGACGGCAGCCAGGCGGTGTGGCCAGTACGGCGGCGGCGGCAGGTCGACAACGGGCAGCTCCTTGACGATGAGCAGTACCACGATGCCCCTCCGAAGCTTGGGAGGGGGTTTATATGGGGTGAAGGGGGGGGGGGGGGGGTGGCCACACAAGTGGTAGGCTGCATGCCCTCCTCCCCATGCCCCTCCACACTCCAACACATACTCCCTCTCTCTCTCCCCGCCATGCAACGAGTGAAGGAGAGGGAGTTATTAAAATTTTTTGCAAATAATTCATTATCCTTTTTCCAGTGAAGGGGTGTTCCCGCGGTGGGCTACGATTTTTAGCCACGGTCTCCTATGCACAACACGAGCTGGTGTTTGTTAGTGCACGAGGATGGAGCACTTAGCCATTTTTTTTTGTTGTGGGAGATTACTTTGAATTGCTTTTACGCGAGGTCTAGGGTCTTTAATATTTCGTTGTGAAAATATTACAATGGAAAGCTTATTAGATGGGGGATATACACGATTTAGTAATATCATAACTTGCAATAAGGTATATGGGTAGAATGTACTCAAACAATGTATCCCAGACAGCCTATTTAGGTGCATTCCACTAGACCCCCTGTTAGTAAATTGGCCATAACTTTTTCTCACGATGTCAAATCAAAAAATTTTTTGATTCAAATTGGAGCTTAGGATCCCTCTTCAAATCAAGCTATTAAGATCCCAAATCAAATCATGATAAAATTTTCTGTAATAGAAACTCTGTACCTGTCCAGAGAATTCATGCAACCTGTTAACACCCGTGGAAATCCTATTTGACCCTGTAGGAATACCGTGAGTGAAGGAAACCCTTGTAAACTGATGGACCTAAAAACGGGCCGGCACTGGCTCATGCACTAGCCGGACCTCGTCACTATGCGCAAGACAACCCCTCGGCCTCGCGGCCAGGAGCGTCTATCAAAATCTCTGCCTTCCTAAACATTGCGTTTGTAATACGTTGTAGTCCAACTGATCCTAACCCAATATTGCTCCTCAGAGGGAGTCCCTTTCACATAGCCAAAAGGCTCGAATCACATACACATGGGGTTCCTCCTACGGCTGAATGCCGTCAACCCTCTGCGACTCTCCTACACCTCGGGGATTGGCCCCTCGATGCGCCGCTCAACATTTAGACATTTCGCACAAACGTCACTCAAGGTACCAATAAACGTATCCAGGAATGTACCATTGTCCTTACTTAATTTCCCCTTTAGGATCCCACGACTAGCCTACAGCATAGGAACCTCACACTCTCAACGGTGGGTCACAGGCCTACTGAAAACAATTGCTATGCATATCCAGGAGCTAACTCTGATACTTTTAATTTCCTCTAAATGATCATGCAAAGAGGTGGATGCCTAGTGCTCAAACATTTCAAAAACCACCAGCGTGCAAGTGCAAAACATCTCTTTCATGCTTTTCTTTCTAACCGCTTTGTGCTTCGTTGCAACACCTAGCACCGAAGTGATCTTCGTGCTACTAGGTTTTAGTTTTTTATCATTATTATTCCGTCCTAGTTGCAATGCATATAAAATCAGCAAATTATTCCTCATGCTCAACGGCATTTAACCATTTTTCCACAACTCTACCCTTCCCCGTTGATAGTGCATCATTGCATTCATTTCTTTCAGGGTTTCCTTGTCATTTTATGTGGAGAAAGGAAGGAAACACGCACTAAAACATATAAACAAGGCTGAACTGAAGCATAACTTCATGCCCCAGCCTTGCCATACATCAACAAACATAAATCCTATTTTTCTATATTTTTCGTAGCCCCAAATGTATTTTTCCCCTATTTTTCATGGTGTTTTTATCATTTTTCCCCATTTTCTTCATTTTCTTGTATTTTTTAAATTGCTGAAAATGAAAACCAGTTTGTGGGCTGTGACCCTTAGTTCATTTGCAACAAAATTGAAAGATTAGTTGATGTGTATCGACGGTTTTCCCCATTTTTCATGCATTTTCGGGTTTCTTGACATTATTTCGGGCCATGAAATGCATGATTTTCATAATTTCTGGTTATAAACAGTAAGAACTCAGAAGAATCAGCAGCATAATCAAATCTTAGTCCATATGAACGGCATTCCATCAATCAAAAGCATAAAACACTAAATTTTCTTTGTAATTTTTTGGTTTACCGCTTAAACGCGTGTTTCGGGTTTTGTGTCCATGGCTGTAGATTTGGAAAACAGCAACCCTTCATGTCCAGCAACATCACAAATCACCATTCTCAGCCCGTGTAGCAATCCGGTCCATGCCGGACAAGCCTCCATCATTCTTTCTTCATTGCTCCTTCTTCCCACATGATCTTCCTCTTAGAAGAGAGAGAGGGAGGAGAGAGAAAGACTAGAATCAGAAATTTCAAACCAGGCCATCATTCCACGGGCGAAGGGCGGCGATATGATCAGCATACGGAGGGGATTCACTGCCAATGATCACTCGGGGGGGTTGTGTGCAGGCTGAAGATTGCAAGATCAACATGATGGCGCAAATTTCGGGCGCAGTTTCTCCACGCTTCCTCCACGTTTTTTTTGTCATGCCATCTCTCCCAAACTTTTCATGTGACATTTAAATTTGGGCCCCAAGGGTCACTTGCCCATTTTGGCCAAATTTTGTCCACCTCTTCAAATCTTGACCGGTTTGTTGGCCATTTCCCCGTCCGGACTCCGAATTGAGCTCTGAAAAATCCTGGGCGTCCGACTTAGCATCCCGCATTGGCCAATAGCTTGTGTCAACCCGCACGACTGTCTGAAAAATTATGAAAAATCAACAAGTGTCGCTCGGGCGCCTTTAAAGCACTTTGGCGCTTAAAATCGTCCTAGATCGAGCCGCCGCCTTTGACGGTGAATATTTTTCCCTTGATCTTCATAATTTTTAGCTATTTTTAAGCACTTCCCGTCTCCTAAATTCCGCTCTCATTGGCGACCACGGGATAGGGCGACTCAGCCCGTCGAATCCACGAACATATCTGTACATAAACAACGAAAGAAGCATCAAACTGATACAAAACAATTATCATCATAAAACTCAGCACAATGCTTCCCCTACCCCTAGATAGAACCAAGGCATGACATCCACAAGGAGTAGGCCTAGCATCATCTAATAGAAGATCCGAAGTGAGTCACTAACCAGCTGCTCCAACACAGCCAAACTAAAAAACCTATCAAAGAAGTTGCCCTAAGTGGTAGTCTGAACTACTGACCAACTAAAGACAACACAACTAGGAGCTCCTACAAGGCGAGGACTCCTATAGCCTGAGTAAAGGATAGTTTCTTTCAGTACATGTCTTCTTTTAGGATTTTGATTGGATGAACATACTTGGGCATGTAAAAAGGAGGGAGCTGAGCGTAGTGACCCAAGGAGAACAGGGCATCGGCCTCAGGACCTGTCTCGGCACCCAAGAACCTACCAAGCCCTCGCAAGGCGACACTTAATCCTTTTCTAACGCTCACTTTTATTTTCGCTCCAACCTTCCTTGTTTTGATATTATTTTTCCAGCAAGAAGCCACCCCGAGGAAGACAAGGTATCGGCCCCGGGTCTGACTCGTCCCCAGGAACCTACCAGGCCTTCGCAAGGCGATGATCAACTGCTTATATATTTTCATTTCTTTTCTTTTCATTGATAGGGGTTAGAACCCCTTTTTACACACCTTCGTATTTATATTCATCGTTTAGGATATTCAGGATTTCTTGGCATCATTATTATTATCTTCTAGCAGGCTTCTCTAACTGCCTCACTACTAACAAGAACTCCTAGAACGGCTGCCTAGCAGGTTAGCAGAACAGAGCCACTAGGACTTCCTTCTAAAACAGATCTTTCAATGTCTAACAATGTCTTTACAGGAGGCAATGACTACTCCGACCTCCCTCAAACATACGTAGCCTAAACCTGGGACTTCATGCCTTGGTCGCCGGTCCCCAACAAAAATTATCCCCTCAACAAGTACAAATACACATATAACAGGAAAGAAAGGTACTCGTAAAGGAGAAATATCACCTGGAATGGCCACAAGAAGCTTCCATCGCAGCAAAGGCTCCTCCAGGCTCCACCAAATTCCACGCACCACGAAACCTGTCCAGCACAACACTAAACAAAAACCCAATTAAACGCACCCGCACTAGACAGGGAAATGGCCCTCTTGGCCTAATGAAATCAGACATGACTTTGCTACAAAACTGTATCGGCCCTCTTGGCCTAAGAAAATAAACCAATACTATGCAGAACATCCACCTGGAAACAACCATGATAGACATCAAAGCATACTATTCCCAGGGGAACAGGGCTTGTAGCCCTAAACTAGGTGCATTAAATTATGACCTATCCCTCCTGCGTATATCGCAAGAGGTGTTCGCATCACATGTCGTCGAATCAGTCTATGGGTCCCAGATAATAAAGGGAGATGAGTCTCGCTTACCCTCTGCATCACCCAAATCAACCATCGTCTGCCAAAGAGGGCATGTTCAGAAAGCATACCCCACAAACGACCAGGTCCTGTCTCACCATCAATAGATATATCGGGACAAGGGCCACAATTAAAGAAGAGGTCCTCTTCATACGCAAGATTAGCCAATGAATCGGCAAACTGATTCCAATTCCGTGGAATCAGCTGAAAAGACACTCTATCGAATTCGTCTAGCAGGGCTATGGCAGTATGATGGTACATACAAAGGATCGGGTTCCGTACCATGTACGTCCCATTGAGTTGATTTAAAACCAACTGAGAGTCCCCTTTCACCAACAACTGGCGGATACCACCCTTCTTTGCAATATTCAAACCCATGATCAGGGCTTTGTATTCGGCCATATTATTGGTAAAATTCGCCCCGAGATAAGCAGCTAACTTCATGACAATGCGTCGTCGGGGGTCGCGGATGACAACTCCTACGCTTCCTTTTTTGCATGGACCCCTGGACGCCCCATCAAAGTACAAGGTGTACGTCCATAAAGGGTTTACATATTCTACCATCCTGAACTCTACTCGTAATTATGGTAATCGAAATTCAGCATATTCAACGGGTGGACTGTAGGCTCCATCCCTCCATCATCATTGAATTCAACAGGGATGCTCGTCAAAATTTGTAGGCAGTGATGGCAGAAGACCTTGATTTTCCAAATAAATGTCCCGCCTTCTTGCTCAATCACCTTGTATCCTTTGCTCCACCAAATGAGCTTCCCCTGATGATACCTCTGTTCTAAATATGGGTGTTCTAAATAAGGGATCAGACGACCCATCAACCTCTATCACGATTTCCTTGCAGATGTTTGATCAATCTTGCCTAGACCTGCAAGGCAGTCATAGCATTAGTACAATCAAAAGTAATAAGGTTTAATCTTATTAAGATTAACCTTATTTTTAAATTCTATCCCCTCAAGGTCAGCTAACAACACTGTAGATTTATTCTTGCCTATCCTAACGATCTTATAGGGTCCATCCCATTTGGGTTCTAGCTTGCCTGGGAATAATTCACGTCGTGCGTCATAATACAGAACAAGCTGTCCTTTCTTGAAGGTGTACTTCTTGGCTTTGAGGTCGTGTAGCTTCTTCATTCGGCGCTTCGCCACTTCTTGGTGCAATAAGCTCTGCAACTTAAGCTCATCTAAATGTGCCAGTGTCGTCAAGCGTTCAAAAAGAGCGTCTTCATCGCTCAAAGAATGATTGATGGCGAACCGAATAGTCGGCAGCTCAATCTCTAAAGGCAAGACACACTCCTCCCCATATACTAACTTGAACGGGGTATGGCCAGTGGCTCGTTTGAAAGTCGTATTATAGGCCCACACTGCCACATATAACTTTTTATCCCAATCCCGTTTCTTTTCCGACACAGTTTTGGACAGGATGCCCACAAGCTGCTTGTTGGTGCTCTCAACTTGCCCATTGGCTTGCGGATTATATGGGGTTGTCTTGTTATGCTTGATGTTCCACATCTCTGTCAAACCTTTGATCACCTTATTCAGGAAATGAGTTCCGCGGTCCGACACTAATTCTTTCGGTGGACCAAACCGGCATATTATCTGCTCTAAAAGGAAACTAGCAGTTTCTTTAGCATCATCTTTCCTTGTTGCACGTGCTTCTGACCACTTTGTGAAGTAGTCAGTTGCGACAATGATGTACCTCTTTTGCGTAGTCGATGACGGAGTAATAGGACCCACAAAGTCTATTCCCCACTTCTCAAATGGAAGTATCGCCATAATAGGGGTGAGTGGTCGTTTCCTATTCTCTCGACTATCATGTCGTTGGCAAATATCGCATCGCTTAACATACGCAAACGCATCCTGGAAGATGGCAGGCCACCAATAACCTGCTCTTAAAGCCTTTTGTGCTGTAAGCCGTCCAGCAAAATGGCCACCGCAAGCAGAATCATGGCACTCTTCCAAAATGAATGGCACCTCGTCAGGCATCACACATCGGCGATAGATGTCATCAACCCCTTGCCGATATAATGTACCTGCGATCAAGGCAAACTTTAGCGCTTGCTGCTTAATTTTCCTTTTCTCAGCCTTAGATAATTCGGATCCCGCCTCTCCTGTTGATAAATAATGCGTTATTGCAGCATACCAGGAGGGAATAGATGCCGTATCTATTTTAAATATCATCTCTATGTCACTACCTTCAGCCACAGATTCTTTCGGCTCCCCAAAGTCCACTAGACATTCCACGATGCCTTGCAACCTTGGTGGCTTACTCTTGATTTCATAATCAAATTCCTGCAAAGTGATCAACCACTTCGCCAGACGATCAGGCGGCTGTAGCTTATTCAGCAACAATCGAAGTCCCTCCGCCTTCGTATAAAGCACGACTTTCTCATAGAGAATATAATGCCTGAATTTCTTGGTCCCAAAGACCATCGCTAGACACAGCTTCTCCATGTAGGTGTAATTGATTTCGGATACCCCCAGCTTCCGACTAGCAAAAGCAATCGGGTGGTACCACTTCTCTTCCCAAATTTGGGCTAAACAGCAGCTGATACTATACATGGTGGCTGCTGAGAATATATAGAATACCTCACCTCTTTTAGGTGCTTTTAAAACGGGCGCTCTTGCTAGCTCTTGTTTCACATCCTCGAATGCTACCTTACAAGGGTCACCCCATACAAACGAACAGCTAAAGGACAATAAATTTGTAAGTGGCAACGTTCTTTCTGCTAAGGCGTTAATGAATCTACGGTAATAACCAACCGAAGACAGAAAGCTATGAACTTCTTTCGGAGTGCGTGGTGGACCCATGGCAACTATAACTTTGACCTTCTCAGGGTCTGTCGCAATTCCTACCGAACTGACCACATGACCCAGCAATAGCCCATAAGGTACTCCAAAAGCACACTTCCGTGGGTTTAGGGCGATGCAAAATTGTCTACAGCGCTCAAAGCATTTTCTCAGAATGATCAACTGCCTTTCTCTCACGGTGGCGGCCCCTAAGTCATCAATAAACACCCTCAACTCTTCAGGGGATATGTCACCGAATGTCTTATCAGCTGTTCGTTGCCACGAACCAGGCGCATTGCATAAACCAAAGGCCATCACGTGGTAAGCAAAAGTGCCAAATACAGTGATAAAAGTTGTTTTCAACTTGTCCTCTTCTGCAATTGCCATTTGGTTATATCCTGCAAAGCAATCCATAAACGAATATATCTCCCTACCCGCTAATTGATCCAAAATCTGGTCAATAAATGGCAATGGGTAGTAGTCCTTAACTGTTTGCTTATTCAGCTCCCTAAAATCTACACATAAACGGATTTGATTATTCTTCTTCTTTCTAATCACAACTGGCGAACACCATTCCGTGTGTTGCACAGGAAAAATCAAACCCGCTTTTCGAAGCTTCTCTAACTCCTCAAACAGCCCGTCCCTCAATTCGAAAGGCATACGCCTTACTTTCTGCCGTACAGGACGACTGCCCTCTTTCAATGGAATTGTATGAACAGCAAGATTGGGAGGGATGCCTCTCAACTCATCATAACTCCAGGCAAAGATATCACGGAATTCCTGGATCAAGGCCACATAGTCCTCCCTTTCTGCTGAGCTGAGCATAGAGCCTAATTTGATTGGCCGCGAATCATCAAGCGTACCAAGGTCTAGCTCGATAACATCTGCATCTCTTATACGATCTTGGGCCTCTATCGGCTCATTCAAAGTGATCTGATAGATGTCCTCTGTGGTGGATCCCTCTTTGGACTCATCACTTGATGATGTCTCACTAGCAGATAAATCTTCTAATGTCTCCAATTCTGTAGAAGATAGAGGAGCTCTCTCACTCTGCGGGGACTCAGGATAAGCATCAACCACCACACGCTGGGCACCTCTGCCGAATATTAATCGACCGGCAGGTATATCCACTTGGCAATCCGCTTGCAAGATCCAAGGTCGTCCGAGTAATACTTGGTAACTTGGCCGCCCTGCAAAACGAATCACCCTAAAGTCCAACATGCATTCTACATTTGCAACAGTGACATGGACCTTAGTAATGCAGCCTTCCGGCTGTCTCAAACTGTCATCTGCCATTCTGAGAATTGTGGAAGTATCTTTCTGAATCGCAAGACCCAACCTTTCCATCAGTTCAGAACTCATAATGTTAACAGATGATCCCGTGTCGACAATGGCATAATCTACTAATATCCCATCGACATAGGCTGCAACCCTTGGGCAATGCTTCTCAGCATGCTCGAACCAGTCATCACCAACTCGCGCAATACCCAAAGGTTCTACAATATACCCGGTACGTAGGATCTTTCTAAATTCCTTACGCACTCCGGGGGAAAGCTTAATAAGCTGTAGAAGATTCACATCCGGCTTGACTTCGCAAAGAGAGCTTGCCAAATCGAATTCATGATAGTTCGATAGAGCTCGCTTTTCACGCCAAACCATCCGCTCTTTAGGTCGCTGCACTGGCTTTATTGCCTCTTTCTTAACTTTCACCTTCTTCTTTGGTGGTTCCTTATCGGCTTTACTCTCTACGGGCTTCAAAGGTCCCCCTTCTAGGGCAGGATCCAAAACTTGCGTTCCTTTGTCGCCTTGTTTAGGGTTTCCGTCGACAGGCTTATCCTTGTCGGCTTCTCTACCCTTTTGACCTCTTGTAAGAACAGCTCGTAGATTAGAGGTTTCAGCATCATTAACGCGTACAGCCTCAATCAAACTAACCCCACTACCACTTGGTAGCTCTTCCACTGTAGTCTTTGGTCGTTGAAGTATTTGTTTAGGCCCATTTTCTGGCTGGGAATCATTTCCTTGAGCACGATGATTGACAGGCCCTGGTTGCCGACTTCCTCGCTGGAGGGAACTGATCTTACTCCAGCAAGTAGCTGCTAAATGGCCGGATTTTCCACAAATATCGCACTTAACATTTGGGCAATTTCTTGGATAGTGCTGCCCGCCACACCATTTGCAACTAAACCTCGACGGCGCACCCTCTTCTGGGTATCTACTTCCTATCAAATTTTGCTGTTTTTTAAGGAAGTTAACATCAACAGCTATTTGTCGATACTGCTCCGTAATCATGTCGGTATAATGCTTCATCATGTCCTTAACCTCGCCAAGAACATTGGAAGAACTTGACTCATAGCCTTGGTCATTACTATGTCGTTCAATCGGCCTAACAATTCGATTAGGCACAGGCTGTTGAGTCACAGGCATGGTATTGGAATTGACCGCCTGGCCTCCACCACTTGGAGCCATTTGGCTGCCCGTCGGCATCGACATGCTAGGGGGAGCTGGTAATAGAGGGACATTCTGTATCATGTTCCCTCTCCCATTAGGGTTAGCCATCGCTATCCCTTGGCCACTACTGCCATTGGCTATCGCCATATTGTTTCCCAATACTAAACCCATATTCGAATTGCCTCGAGAAGCATAAGCTGCTTGTAGTCGGGATTCCACCTCTTGTGCTCGTGTAATGGCAGTATCTATATCCCCCAAGGGGACACTACTCAACTGCAATTGGATATTAAAGTCCAAACCATGTAGGAAATATTGCAATTGGGCAGCTGCGGGGATAGGGATAGAGGTGTCCAACTTACGGAAGACCTCTTTTATCTTCTTCGCATAAGCACGAATATCCTCGTGTGGATCTTGGCGGGTCACGTTGAGTACACGCAACCAATATTGCCCACCCCTTTCAGGGGCAAACTCCCTTCGAAAAGCTCCATAAAATGCATCAATGTTCAATATGGTTCCGGCTTCTAAACCATGATACCATATAGCGGCTCTTCCTTTGAGAGTCATGTTGAAGAACATCATTAAATGTCCTTCTTCTTGAATGCGACAGTTGAACATCAACTTTTGAAACTCCCTAATGTGGAGTTCCGCATCTTCCTCAACTAGCCCATTAAAAATGGGTAGCGGGTAACCTAGAGCCGGCAAATCCGTCGTTCCTGCTGGAATTGCAATAGGCTGCGCCATGACGGGGATTGGATTTGCACTAGGAATAGGGAACGGTGGGGTTACACCTCCCGCAATTGACGTGGATTGGCTTATGGCAGGAAGGGGAGCACTAGAGCTTCCACCTTCTCCTAACTTATTGCTTGGGGTCCTAAGACCACTAGATCCACTCCCTCGTAAGGGTTCAGCACCGCTACGCTTAGGGGAATATCTCCTAAAGATTTCAGCACGTCGCCTAGCTCTCTCGTCTCTTTCCTGCTTTTGGATTTCTGCTAGACGATGCTTATCAATAAATAACGGATCGATCTCAGTATCCTTTGGCATAAACTGCTAGTTGGTCCCTAGAAAACCAGGATTCGAGAACCGCCACTTTTAAGCAGCTCCCGGCAGACGCACCACTGATGGACCTAAAAACGGGCCGGCACTGGCTCATGCACTAGCCGGACCTCGTCACTATGCGCAAGACAACCCCTCGGCCTCGCGGCCAGGAGCGTCTATCAAAATCTCTGCCTTCCTAAACATTGCGTTTGTAATACGTTGTAGTCCAACTGATCCTAACCCAATATTGCTCCTCAGAGGGAGTCCCTTTCACATAGCCAAAAGGCTCGAATCACATACACATGGGGTTCCTCCTACGGCTGAATGCCGTCAACCCTCTGCGACTCTCCTACACCTCGGGGATTGGCCCCTCGATGCGCCGCTCAACATTTAGACATTTCGCACAAACGTCACTCAAGGTACCAATAAACGTATCCAGGAATGTACCATTGTCCTTACTTAATTTCCCCTTTAGGATCCCACGACTAGCCTACAGCATAGGAACCTCACACTCTCAACGGTGGGTCACAGGCCTACTGAAAACAATTGCTATGCATATCCAGGAGCTAACTCTGATACTTTTAATTTCCTCTAAATGATCATGCAAAGAGGTGGATGCCTAGTGCTCAAACATTTCAAAAACCACCAGCGTGCAAGTGCAAAACATCTCTTTCATGCTTTTCTTTCTAACCGCTTTGTGCTTCGTTGCAACACCTAGCACCGAAGTGATCTTCGTGCTACTAGGTTTTAGTTTTTTATCATTATTATTCCGTCCTAGTTGCAATGCATATAAAATCAGCAAATTATTCCTCATGCTCAACGGCATTTAACCATTTTTCCACAACTCTACCCTTCCCCGTTGATAGTGCATCATTGCATTCATTTCTTTCAGGGTTTCCTTGTCATTTTATGTGGAGAAAGGAAGGAAACACGCACTAAAACATATAAACAAGGCTGAACTGAAGCATAACTTCATGCCCCAGCCTTGCCATACATCAACAAACATAAATCCTATTTTTCTATATTTTTCGTAGCCCCAAATGTATTTTTCCCCTATTTTTCATGGTGTTTTTATCATTTTTCCCCATTTTCTTCATTTTCTTGTATTTTTTTAAATTGCTGAAAATGAAAACCAGTTTGTGGGCTGTGACCCTTAGTTCATTTGCAACAAAATTGAAAGATTAGTTGATGTGTATCGACGGTTTTCCCCATTTTTCATGCATTTTCGGGTTTCTTGACATTATTTCGGGCCATGAAATGCATGATTTTCATAATTTCTGGTTATAAACAGTAAGAACTCAGAAGAATCAGCAGCATAATCAAATCTTAGTCCATATGAACGGCATTCCATCAATCAAAAGCATAAAACACTAAATTTTCTTTGTAATTTTTTGGTTTACCGCTTAAACGCGTGTTTCGGGTTTTGTGTCCATGGCTGTAGATTTGGAAAACAGCAACCCTTCATGTCCAGCAACATCACAAATCACCATTCTCAGCCCGTGTAGCAATCCGGTCCATGCCGGACAAGCCTCCATCATTCTTTCTTCATTGCTCCTTCTTCCCACATGATCTTCCTCTTAGAAGAGAGAGAGGGAGGAGAGAGAAAGACTAGAATCAGAAATTTCAAACCAGGCCATCATTCCACGGGCGAAGGGCGGCGATATGATCAGCATACGGAGGGGATTCACTGCCAATGATCACTCGGGGGGGTTGTGTGCAGGCTGAAGATTGCAAGATCAACATGATGGCGCAAATTTCGGGCGCAGTTTCTCCACGCTTCCTCCACGTTTTTTTTGTCATGCCATCTCTCCCAAACTTTTCATGTGACATTTAAATTTGGGCCCCAAGGGTCACTTGCCCATTTTGGCCAAATTTTGTCCACCTCTTCAAATCTTGACCGGTTTGTTGGCCATTTCCCCGTCCGGACTCCGAATTGAGCTCTGAAAAATCCTGGGCGTCCGACTTAGCATCCCGCATTGGCCAATAGCTTGTGTCAACCCGCACGACTGTCTGAAAAATTATGAAAAATCAACAAGTGTCGCTCGGGCGCCTTTAAAGCACTTTGGCGCTTAAAATCGTCCTAGATCGAGCCGCCGCCTTTGACGGTGAATATTTTTCCCTTGATCTTCATAATTTTTAGCTATTTTTAAGCACTTCCCGTCTCCTAAATTCCGCTCTCATAAACCACTGTAGCAACTAGGAGAGAGTTATGGGGCACCTATAGGGCTCAAGAATAACCTATAGATTGGTATATACCTATTGTTTTATCTGTCAAAACTCTATCAAACACCTGTAGGTACCCTGAAAATAGAAGATGTTGTGCCCTTGTTCCAATGGTTCATCAACCACTTATTGAACCCTCAATATTGTTGATCAATGTTGTACTTGTGCCAAACTTCGATAATGGGAAATGTACCTACAACTAAATTTGAAAATAGCATAGGCTCTGAGACAAGAGGGGTGTGCAAAGTTCCACCTCAAGTCGGGTTATGCACCCCTTCAGGGTCTTAATCGGGAAGGGAGGGTCACCTCCCTTTTGTCTTCCCAACTCACTTGGCATCTGCTTTTCCTCGCGGGAACCAACATGGAAAGTACATTCTAATGGCTAATCAAACAAGGATGCTATGCATTGGCTGAAAAAGCCTTTGAACTTTTAATGAAATGCAAGTGGATATTGGGAAATGACTAAATTGAAAGGGCTATGGATAGGGCATTACCCTTTTGCGGTGACTCATTGCTTTTACAATGTTTCCACTTACTATTTTCATCATTGTTTTAGTCCTATAGCATTAATGCTCAATCATCCAATAAAAATCCAAGTCAAGTAGGCAGTGAGTAGCATTTATGCAATCAATTGAGCTTCAACATTTGGATGGGCAGAAAAGAACTCATCAAGCAATCATAATCAGTCCTGGGCTGAATTCTACATGTCTTCAATAGTAATTAAGAGGTTCTATTGCACTCAATATTTCTTATGAACAATAGGACTAGTTCAACAATTGGATAAAAGAGAGATTAAGTAGAAAGTACTGGAATTACATCTTTAATGCTGATGGAAAGTAGTAGATGAATCCAATCAATCAACCTTTAGCATAAGACACCATCAATAGACCAAGATTTTAGATCAATAACACCAACTTCAAGAAGGATTTGTCCAATATGATTGCTCCCAAGTAATCTTAGAAATCCACAATAGCTTGTTGGAGAAGATCCTTTGAGCTTTGATGCATGTAAATTCTCATTAGAATCATGGATTCCATGAACTTTCAGACATTGCCATGTTCAAGAGGTTGAAAATGCTTTCAACTTTAAGAAATTCTTCAATGTAAGATAAATCATTGAAGAATACCTTCAATTGAACCTTCTCGGGGTTGTGGACAACAAAGTCTGGGTTCAGTTAACGCAATGTAAAAACGCAATAATTCTTCTTATAGGATAAAATAAATTGCAATTTTCTTTTCAAGGTTGATTACCTCGTAAAAATTTAAAAAAATTTAGGTTGATCACCTCATTTAAAAAAATCACCCATTGATAATAATTGGTAAAATCCACCTTCCATTAAGTCTAAATCTATCTTCATTGTATTTCTCTCATCTAATCAATGAATGCGATATGTGGGAATGAGGGTGAACAATTGATTACTTGGTCCATGTTGATAGGTTTCAATAGGATCTTGGTTCAAGTGTGTCAAGAGTGGTGTAGTTTGCGGTATTTCTTTTATTTTGATGGTCACAATAATATGGTCTGGGCCACGGTGTGTACATTTCACATGAAGCTATCAGTTTCATGTGTGGGTAAGTCATGCATATATTTTCTAGGATGTGGTTTGCTTAGGGTAGTCTTCTATCTTGTGGATGAATTGATCCTATGTCAAGATCTTATTACTTTTTTGTTTTATTATTTTATAGGCCTCCTCTATGTCGGTTTGCATGGTGTGTGTTTTGTTTTTTTTGAATCTAAATGGCATCTTGAGCTCCTCCTTCCATCCAATGTGTTTCATTTGTTAGTGTGTATTATTCTTAGTTGATGGAATCAGAACTTATTACTAAGACTCGGCTATCCCAATTTGTGGCTCTCTCATTGCCCCTCATTCTTGTATGATCCTATCCTATGTAATAAATTTCAAACCTCTTACATCAAGCAATCTAGCTCTATTCATAGCACCATTGTTCTGATGATACCTTGAGGATTGGGGAAGGCTTTGTCTCTTCCCTATCATGGGGGACCCTTTCTAGTAGCCCACCAACTCTTTTTTAATGTTGACATTTTGAAGCTCTTATAGAAATAGACCAAGGACTTATTGGAAGCCAAATGGATCATCACTATATTCGAATTTTATGCCTCCATGATTTTTTATCATTTTTGAAAATTTTTGTGTCAGCTCCTTTAGGACAAGCATATGCCTGCCAAGACTCCCTCTAATCATATGTCTAAGAAATTATTCACTGCTTCTAAAATGGTCATCAAGGGCATCACCATTGATTGGAGTTCTTGCCTATCTCCTTGCCAAAATGGATCAACAGTTTTTTAGGGTGACTAGGGGAAATGTGACTAATGTCACATGTGGTTCTTACTTGTATGTTTCTTTGATATACTCTCCCCCTGAAAAATAAATTCCACCACCTCTTAAAAATCCTCCAGTGGTTCCTCCTCCTTCTATTGAGGATTCTGAACCTATCCATGAAGATCATGATTCCCCTTCTCCTCTGGTCATTTAGAGGAAGCGCTTAAAGTGAATAGGAAAAATAGTTCCTACTTTTGTTCCTCTAGTAGCACCATGTTAGAGAATTTGGGAATCTCCCAAGTCCCACTTTCAAATAAGGGGTAAATATTTGGCCATGTGGCTAAATATTAACCCATGCTTCAAAGTGAAACTTGGAAAGACAACCTATATAGTAATTAAGGTAGACTCCACTTTCAAGTAAGGGGACAAGATTTTATCATGTGGCCAAATATTAACTATATTGGGAATTCCCAAACTATACAGGAATTTCCAAATTTCCTAATAAAGTGTTTAGTGTCAATCCCTACCACATCAAGTAGTACCCAACCTACATGCGTCACAACTCCAAATTTATTCAAGGCACACATAGATAGTAGTTAGGATATACCAATTCCTTCTCTACATTGCCTAGTTTCAAGAGACACTATTCCTTTCCTTTGAAATAAGGGCATTCAAAGTCCCATAGAGATAGCAATTTTAGCTTGTCTTGAATAGTTATACTCTCCTTTCCATGAGGAGATGCAACACTCCAAAGAGGAGTTACACGAGGCTAAAACTAAGCTTGCCTAAGCTAAGGAATCTCTTTCTGATCTTTTCAAACAAATGGAGTCACAAATTAGAATGCTAGAAGTCTAGAAAGTGGAAATCTCCTCTTTGTAGGCCAAGTTGACTGAAGCAAAGGCTCAAGTAGCTACTATTAACAATGAGAATAAGGATCATGTTTTTTAGGAAAACCAAGAGCTTAAACCTTTAATTTCTACCCACACATTGGAGCTACAATTAGCAAATTGTAACGTTGAGCATCAAAATATCAAGATTGAGGAGTTAGAAGAATATTTGACTTAGCTAAGCTCCATTCCTCCAAGTCCTAGTGTGCAATCAATACCATCTTTATTAGCTACAAAATTGGCTACTCTCCGACATAATGCAATTTTGTGTCCTTTGTTCCAAGTTAAAGTGGAAATATTTCCATCTAGAATGGACCTTTTGTGGTCTTGTTTTGAGTAGTTTATGGAATACATCTCACGAGATCATTCCTTCTTTGTGCACTATCAACAACAAAAGGTGGCCTTTTACATGAAGCTATCCATATGGATTTGCATCCTCCAGAGGATGGATGGAGTGGTGCTTGGTCCTTAGATCTCCTAGTAGAAGTTGCTTGAATGATTTTTGTGGATTTAGTTATATCAGACACTATGTTGATGCCTTATGTGTATCTTAGAGGTGATCTTCTAATTCCTAATGATGAGGATGTCTTGGTATGTGGGGGGTGTCATCTTGTAAGCTATTCTTTATGTCACACATTTGGAGTTATAGATGGATAAGATTTTTCAAGCCTATCCTTCCAAAGTGTATGCATGTCCTAAGGTTACTTGGCATTCCATGATTGAGTCTATGGTATTGAATCAAAGACAATTGAAAGCTTCTGGACAATTAGAAACTGCTAACCAATAGAGGGAGGATCTTTTAGCCCATATTTCTAATCAATTTTCTTTTGATACCTCCTTCTTTCACGCTTATAATTGCCCCTTCATGCTAGGTCCATCAATGCTCTCTCTTGCTTGTTATCAATAGATGGTCCATAGATTGGATTCTTATCTATCCATACTTCAAATGACTTACCATGTTATTTCTCCTCTTTTTCCCCAACCACAAGGTGTTCTTCAAATTCCTATTATTACTCATTGCCCATTTATTGTTGATCATATTTTCTCTCCCACTCCTCCTTGTCCTACATCGTCCATCACACTCATTTTCACTTTTTGAGCATGTTCTCTAACCCCTATCTTATCCAACTTACTTTAATCACCTAAATCTCCATCTTTATTCCTTTCTTCCTTTTATGATTTTGCCTATCCATTCCTTCATCCCTTGATGCTATTTTCTCTTCCCCCATGATGGGACCTAAAATGGGACGGCACTAACTATGGCACTAGCCAGACCCTCATACATACAATAGACACCTCCACCACCACATGGCCTCACAATCCAGGAGCGTCTCTAATATAATATTGCATTGTAGCTGGATAAGAGTCCAACGGCACCTTCCCCAAAACCCTTCAAAGGGGGTATCCCACACATATTGGCAATAAGTGCCACGTATCACACACACAGGAGGCACCCCAACGGCTGATTCTCATGGCCCCACTGCAACTCTCCTACATCTTGGGGATTGGCCCCTCGATGCACTGCTTTTACATATAGAAACATTCGCACAAAACTCCTCTCTTTGTCAGCAAGATCTAGGAGATACCATGTTTCTCACTAATAATTTTTCCCACAAAATGAACGGCTATCCTATGGCAAGGGGAATGTCACAACTCTATAGAAACAGAATTTGTATCCTTTTTCATTAATTTATCTATATAATGATTTATTAAATTTATTTCCTTTGCACTAATTAGATATAAAGAAAAGTGCATTGGAGCTGGCCATTGATGAGTGGTCACAGGTTATGGTGGACCCACACGGTGGGTTAGAGAAAAGATAGTTCACACTTCCACCTATATGACTCGATTGGGCGCCTGTGACTAGAACTCACGCATATCAGGCTTAGACTCGTACACAGAAAGGATTGATGCCTTGAAGTGTGGGCTAGATCCACCAGAACAGACAGTTACAATCAACAAGATGGCATGATCATGAAATGCTTGTATAATGTGCATGTGTGGGCTGAAAGCTTGAAATGCACATTTCTTTGCATAGGAAAGTCACATGAAGATTCGGATACCATTTTTGCGATGTACACGGAAAAAACTTTCATATGATACCCATATTGGGGGGGTCCCTAAATTCTAGGAGATCTAGGAGGTCCCTAAATTTTAGGAGCCTCGAATTAGCCTAAAAATGCTAGTCCTAAAAAATAGGGATGTCATTCTAAAAATAGTAAGTTCTGTACTCTGACTGTGCTTACTAAATTTGGTTGTTTCTATTCTTGACAGTATTCAACCCAAAAAGGAAGGCCATAAAGAAGAGACAAGTGTCAAGACACTTGTCACACAAGTTTCCAAGTGTCCCACCACTTGTCACATCTCATGACATGTGGCTGGACACTTGTCTTGTGCTACTCCACTTTCCCCTTTTGTACTAGCTCTCCCCTCTCCTATAAATAAGAGCTCGTTTTTCTTCATTGAGCATCATTTTTCTTTGCTGTAAACTCATGTACAGCACCCACAGATAGCCAGAAACTGGCCCCATCCATCCCCATCATCATCCCCCACTTCTCTATTATCAAATTCCTCCATATTCCCTCTTCTATCACTGCTGTTTTACAAGACAGCAAGCATGTAAATTCATTACAGCACCTCCTTCTTGAGCTCTTTCTTCCATTTTAGCTACAAGAAGCAAGCTCTATCCCTGTACTGCTGATCAACGATGGAGAAAGGCTGAATTCCCCTTTTTCTTCTCTCATACTGTAAAGAAATCAGTTCTTATCATTGCATAATAGATCATGCATGTGTGTTTGTACATCTTTGCATGATCTTGTGAGAGTGAGAATTACTTCTTCTCACTCTCAGGTTGATTGTAACTGAGCTCTTCCCTAAGGGACTTGGGTTGAGCAGAAATACATTCCTTCGGGGGGGGTTGCCCATCTTCAACCCTCAATCTTGTCTCCATTACTTTTACATTTTTATGGCTGTAATTTTGTGAGTAATTTTCATTTTCAGCTTTAAGTGTTCATTCTCTTTTCTATTAAATCTCGAAAACAAGCAAATATCATAATTGTTAAGCATACTACGTTGTTCGGGGCGTTTATAGTGGTATCAGAGCTTTGGCTCGGTCCTCACCCCCCACACTGGTAGTGCTTACAACTATAAGTTTGTTTGTTTTCAGCCCTTGCACTGAGTGCGTGAGCATATTTTTTTTCTTTAGTCTCAATAGATCAATCGAGTGCTATCCTTCAAGCCATTCAAAGTCTTAGAGAGGAGAATCAGCAAATTCGTGAGCAACTTCTCAAACTAGAAAAAGTTGAGAATCCCAAAGAATTCAAGGAAAGAAGCCCATCTACTTCAAGGAGACAAAGCCATACCAATGAAAGGAGCCGACCAAGAAGTCCAACTACTTCTAAGAGGCAGTCCCATTCTACTTCAAGACAAAGAAAGAGATCGCGTCGAAGCTCATCCTCTTCTTCAAAGTCATCTGGCGCCTATTCTGATGGATCCTCTTCTAGTAATGAAGAGTCACACCCTTCTCGTGGAAGACCTCATCATCGTCAAAGGCGTCGACATTCTTCACCCTCGTCTCCATCTTCATCCCCATCAAGCACTTCATCATCTTCAACCTCAATATCCGAGCATGGACGAAGGCATAAGAAGAAGAAGAAGACTAAGTCACTATCTCAACTTGAAAAGAAGATCAAGTTCAGTATGTATGATGGTTCCCGAAATCCTGATCTTCTTCTGAAGTTTATTCGTCAATTTCAAATTTTGTATGGTCGTGACAAGTATAAAGAAAAAGAAAAGATTAAGTTTCCAGCTTTACATTTAACTGACTTAGCCCATACTTGGTGGATGGGGTTGGAATATGATCATGCTGCCCCAAAATCATGGCGGTCCTTTGTTCGCCTGATACAAAGACAATTTCTTCCTGTTCATTTCAAAAGAGATGTAAAAATGGAATGGGATCGGCTTTGGCAAAGGAAAAATGAGTCACTTGGTGACTATACCAAGAGATTTTGGGAGCTACTTTTGAAGGTCCAACATTTCAAGAAGATCAGCAGTTCGGAAAAGCTTAGGAAGTTTCAAGGAGGTTTGCATTTTAAACTTCGTACTGCTCTTAATCATTATCATTGTTCTAGTCTCAGGGAACTCATTGACCATGCTGAGACATGGGAAATGGAGCACAATGGCAACAAATCATTCCAAAAGAATGATAAGAAGAGAGTAGCTGATGATGAGGAGTATTCAGCCCCAAATGAAGGACAAAAACAGTGGCAAAAGCAGCCATCAAATCAAAAGAAGATGAAGCCCTATGCACCTCCTAATGCTCCTCAATTTCGCTCCAATCTATACCCATAAGCAAAGCAATTTTCCGAAGAAGAAAAGAAACGCTTCATGAAAGAAGGGAAGTGCCTTAAATGTGGACAAACAGGCCACATAGCGAAGCAATGTCCAAACAAGGGACAAAGCAAGGTTTCTGACAACAAGCCTAAGTCGCCAGTGAAAATCAATGCTATCAGTGATGTAGTTGCAAACACAACTCACACTCCAGAGACGCGCAAATTATTAAAAGCTTGGGGACAGTTGCAAGGTAAGCAAGCACTATTCTTGATAGATCTTGGGGCGAATGAAAATATTATTTCCTTGCAATTAGCTAAAGAGCTTGGATTAAAGAATGAAGAGATGGACACTCCAGTAGAAGTTCGCCAAGCTTTAAATGTGGATGAAGGTGACACAATGAAGACTGTGATACCCTACATTGGCAAGCTCAAGTTTCAAATTCAAGGCTACAGTGACGAAGATACCTTCTGTATCGGAGACCTTGATGGTTGCGATGTGATTCTTGGCATGCCCTGGAATCATAGAATAGATTCAACCATCTTCTCTCAGAAAAAGAAGGTAGAACTCACCAACAAAGGCAAGAAGTACGAGATCCAAGCTGGAGTTTCTGGAGACACCATACCTATGGTAAGCCATATGCAAGTCTCTAGAGAAATTAAGGATTGTGTTCAATGTTGTCTGCTTTATGTCACTGATGTAAAAGATAATATGAATGCTGAAAACCAAGAGCAACTTCAGCTCTTGGAAAAGTATAAAGATTGTTTTTTGGAAGATCTTCCTTATCAGCTTCCCCCAGAAAGGCCAGAAGACCATCATATTGATATTATCCCGGGCAGTTCTCCTCCTAATATAGCACCATACCGTGTGAGCCGTCCTCAACAAGAAGAAATCAGAAAGCAAGTCGAAGACCTACTCAACCGTGGGCTAATTAGGCCAAGTAGCTCACCATTTTGTTCACCGGTTCTTCTTGTTCAAAAGAAAGATGACACATTTAGGATGTGCATTGATTATCGATCCCTCAACAAAATCACCGTGAAGAATCGGTTTCCTATTCCCAGAATTGACGACATTTTGGATCGTCTAGGAGGCTCAAAGGTTTTCAGCCGCATTGATTTAAAGAGTGGTTATCATCAAATTAGGGTAATACCACAAGATGTACACAAAACTGCTTTCTGCACTTCATACGGTCTTTATGAGTTCTTGGTGGTTCCTTTCGGATTAACCAATGCACCAGCCACCTTTAATCGAATGATGGAGCGCATCTTTAGAGAGCATCGACAATATGTCGGTACTTTCTTTGATGATATTCTTGTCTTTAGCAAGAATG
Organism: Lygodium microphyllum; assembly: GCF_053477565.2. Classification (NCBI taxonomy): domain Eukaryota; kingdom Viridiplantae; phylum Streptophyta; class Polypodiopsida; order Schizaeales; family Lygodiaceae; genus Lygodium; species Lygodium microphyllum. The sequence goes on from NC_141135.1 coordinate 18,117,259, forward strand.
AAGAGGAGCATCATCAACACTTGGAAATTGTTCTACAATTACTACAACAAAATCAACTCTTGGTAAATGGTAAAAAGAGTGAATTTTTCATGCATAAAATAAATTACCTTGGGCATGTCATCTCTTTTGAAGGGATTCAGATGGATCCTGAAAAGATCAAGATAATCCAAGAATGGCCTCATCTTCGTGATATACATGAGGTGCGATCGTTTCTTGGCTTATGTTCTTATTACCGTCGCTTCATCAAGCATTTTGCACATATGGCTTCTCCACTTCATGACCTTACAAAGAAGAAGATCTCTTTCCAATGGAAGGAAAAAGAGAAGGCAGCCTTCACAAGGCTGAAAACAGCTCTTACTTCTGGACCTGTTCTTATCATTCCAGATCTGGTAAAACCATTTGTGGTGGAAGCAGATGCTTGCGGTGATTGTATTGGTGCAGTGCTAAATCAAGAAGGCCATGCCGTAGCCTTTGAAAGCCGCCGTCTAAATGATGTGGAGAAAAGGTATGACATTTATGAAAAGGAGCTCTTAGCAGTGGTTCATGCTTTAAAGATATGGAAACATTCTCTTTTAGGCAATGAATTCCTTATTAAAACTGATCATCAAAGCTTGAAGTATTTCAAGACTCAAAAGCATTTGCAGGAGAAACATGCAAGATGGGAAAATTTCTTGTCTATGTTTCATTTTCAAATTATGTACACTCCAGGGAAACAAAATGTAGTTGCTGATGCACTTTCTAGAGTGCCTCGCATTGCAACTATTACAGTGGCTCATCATGAAGATTTTCAAACGATGAAGAATACTTATGATGAAGATACTGATTTTGCAGCAATTTGGTCAAATTTACAGCAAGGAGGTTCTCATCCAGATTATTCCATCAAAGATGGTTATCGTCTCATGAACAATCGCCTTTGTGTCACTCTTCCTGTTCGACCAAAGGTGCTTAAAGAAAGTCATGAACCCCCTTATGCAGGGCATAGAGGGAGGGCAGCCACTCTAAGTGCAATTGAGCTCTACTTTTATTGGCCAACATTACGAAAAGATACACATAACTTCATTGAGGCTTGTCTGGTATGCCAAAAATCCAAATATGATAGGCAGAAGATTCCAGGATTGTTGCAACCTCTTCCAGTGCCCAAAGATCTATGGGAATCTATCACAATGGATTTCATCTCAGGTATTCCAAGAACACCTCAAGGTCATGATATGATTTGGGTCATAATTGATAGATTCAGCAAACAATCACATTTTATTCCATGTCATAAAACATTGAAATCCGCACAAGCTGCAAGACTTTTCATTCAACATATCTTCAGATTACATGGTATGCCTTCTGAGATCATTTCAGATAGAGACTCCAAATTCACAAGTAACTTTTGGCGTGCTTTATTTGAGAATTTGGGAACCACTTTAAAGTTCTCCTCAGCTTTTCATCCTCAAACTGACGGCCAAAGAGAGGTGATGAATCTCACTCTTTTGGATATGTTGAAAGCTTATGTTAGTGAACATAAGTCACAATGGGAGAAATATCTTCCATTATTGGAGTTTTCTTACAACAATACAGTGCACTCATCCACAGGGAAAGCTCCAAATGAAATAGTACAGGGTAAAGTGATTCCTCCTCCAATTATTCGCACTAAAGATAAGATTTTTGCTGCTGATGAGTTTGCTTCAGATTTAAAAACAACAATGGATCAAGTTCGAGCCACTATCAAAGTTGCGCAAGAGCGACAAAAGAAGCAAGCAGATAAACAAAGAAGACCTTTGGCTTTTGAAAAAGGTCAATATGTCTTGCTAAAGTTTGATAAAAGCAGGCTCAAACAAGGTTCTGGTCAAAATTCATCTTTTCCAAAGCTCTCCAGTAGATACTTTGGACCCTTCAAAGTGATTGAGAAAATAAATGAAGTTTCATATCGACTTGAGCTTCCTACTCATTGGAAAATACACAATGCTTTTCATGTAAGTTTGCTAAAACCTTACATAGGACCAAAACCAAAGGAACCCATTACTGAAGATCCCCCAGAAGTTGAAGAAACAGAGCAACTCTTGGAACTTGAAAAGATTTTGTTTCTCAAGGATCAAACCACGAGAAGTGGCCTTGTGACACGAAAATTCTTGCTAAAATTCAAGAATCTACCCACCACAGATGCACAGTGGGTAGATGAAAAATTCATGAAGGATTACCCAAATATTCTACAACAATATCAAGAAGATTTTCAGCTGAGGACAGCTGAATAAAAGCCAGAGGGCTGTCACAACTCTATAGAAACAGAATTTGTATCCTTTTTCATTAATTTATCTATATAATGATTTATTAAATTTATTTCCTTTGCACTAATTAGATATAAAGAAAAGTGCATTGGAGCTGGCCACTGATGAGTGGTCACAGGTTATGGTGGACCCATACGGTGGGTTAGAGAAAAGATAGTTCACACTTCCACCTATATGACTCGATTGGGCGCCTGTGACTAGAACTCATGCATATCAGGGTTAGACTCGCACACAAAAAGGATTGATGCCTTGAAGTGTGGGCTAGATCCACCAGAACAGACAGTTACAATCAACAAGATGGCATGATCATGAAATGCTTGTATAATGTGCATGTGTGGGCTGAAAGCTTGAAATGCACATTTCTTTGCATAGGAAAGTCACATGAAGATTCGGATACCATTTTTGCGATGTACACGGAAAAAGCTTTCATATGATACCCATATTGGGGGGGTCCCTAAATTCTAGGAGATCCCTAAATTTTAGGAGGTCCCTAAATTTTAGGAGCCTCGAATTAGCCTAAAAATGCTAGTTCTAAAAAATAGGGATGTCATTCTAAAAATAGTAAGTTCTGTACTCTGACTGTGCTTACTAAATTTGGTTGTTTCTATTCTTGACAGTATTCAACCCAAAAAGGAAGGCCATAAAGAAGAGACAAGTGTCAAGACACTTGTCACACAAGTTTCCAAGTGTCCCACCACTTGTCACATCTCATGACATGTGGCTGGACACTTGTCTTGTGCTACTCCACTTTCCCCTTTTGTACTAGCTCTCCCCTCTCCTATAAATAAGAGCTCGTTTTTCTTCATTGAGCATCATTTTTCTTTGCTGTAAACTCATGTACAGCACCCACAGATAGCCAGAAACTGGCCCCATCCATCCCCATCATCATCCCCCACTTCTCCATTATCAAATTCCTCCATATTCCCTCTTCTATCACTGCTGTTTTACAAGACAGCAAGCATGTAAATTCATTACAGCACCTCCTTCTTGAGCTCTTTCTTCCATTTTAGCTACAAGAAGCAAGCTCTATCCCTGTACTGCTGATCAACGATGGAGAAAGACTGAATTCCCCTTTTTCTTCTCTCATACTGTAAAGAAATCAGTTATTATCATTGCATAATAGATAATGCATGTGTGTTTGTACATCTTTGTATGATCTTGTGAGAGTGAGAATTACTTCTTCTCACTCTCAGGTTGATTGTAACTGAGCTCTTCCCTAAGGGACTTGGGTTGAGCAGAAATACATTCCTTCGGGGGGGGGTTGCCCATCTTCAACCCTCAATCTTGTCTCCATTACTTTTACATTTTTATGGCTGTAATTTTGTGAGTAATTTTCATTTTCAGCTTTAAGTGTTCATTCTCTTTTCTATTAAATCTTGAAAACAAGCAAATATCATAATTGTTAAGCATACTACGTTGTTCGGGGCGTTTACAGGGAATCTCACTATAATATTTCCACGTAATAAAAGTTAGTTGGTTAGTTCGAAATTTAGTTAGTCAATTAATAAGTTAGTAAGATTACTAACTTAAGACTAACTAAGGTAAAAACTAACTAGCATTAATAGCTAATAATTTTTATTCAATTAAAAATATATTTAAAAATAGAGTCATAAATATGACATTTTTCTCGGATTGATAAGGACCGTAGCCACCCTTCAAGAAAAGTACAATGTGAACGAGACTTATGAGTTGTATTAATCACTAGCATTAATGTGTATAGTTTGAATGGTCCAAAAATATTAAATTCTTGGGGGGAACAAAAACTATTATATTTTAGATATTATCCTAAAAAGATAGAACTAAAAGTCATTTAAAAGAAAAGACAAGTGATGTTTTAGTTAGTTTTGGAGATTTTATAAAAAGAGAAATAAAGAAAAGTGACTAGAAAAATCACATACGCCGCGATCGCAGTCTACAGGTAGTAGACAGCACTTTGAACAGAGAAAAGGAGTGAACTAAGAGCTTTCTAATCAATTCTCTTGGAGTTTTACCCCCCTTTTGGAGCCAATGCAACCATCAGATTTATGATCTGAGCATCAGATCGCTGAGTCTTCTAAGAGCCTCTCCACTCTTATTCTCAAACTTATCCCCTCCTCTCTAATTCATTGTAAATATGAGGCATGGGGAGGCACAATAGAGCATAAGGAGACCCCGAAAGACTGCAAGAGAGAGGGAGAGAGAGAGTATACCCCTCCAAGAGCTTGAGAGAGAGAGAGAGAGAGAGAGAGAGAGAGAGAGAGAAGAGTTACCCCGAGAGGCTACACAATTTCCCTCTATCTCGATCCTTGATTTAACCATCTTCTCTTTCGCTCTCCCATCTCGAATCTATTCCCCCTTCTTAATCTCTTGAGTCTACTTGCGGACGATGGCCTCCAAGCGAAGAATGTCGCGTGTGGATGACAATCCTACAACCAACAACAGAGCTTCGGGCGAAGGCATCACTATCAATCCAATTGCGATACTGGTCATAAGTAATGTATTTTCGAATTGATAGATGCTTGTTTTAGTACTCACAAGAGATGCATTAGGCTCTGTACCTTGTGCTGCTAGAATAGGTCATTGAAAAGGATAAATCGCATCTCAAATATTCAAAGATGAAGTTTGTGAAGTGCTTGTATCAAAGGGAGTTAAATTGCACCTAGTTGCTATGTGATGAATCCATGCATAGCATAAGCAACATATGGGACACTAAAGTATTGAGCATCGATTCTTTGATTAATCTTTACTGAGGATAATATTTTTTAAAGCTCGCAAATGCATATACACAGTACATACATGGGAGAGATTATGTAAATTTTACATTGATGACATGCAACTCCTTGCCTTAGGAGAAAGGAAGATAAAGCCAAGAAAAAATGTTGCATAGTAGGAAAATGCTAAAAGATAATTGTCCCTTAGAGAAGAGGCATAAATGCTCTTGCTAGATTGATTAATTTGCATTGGAATGATAGGACTTACATCATGTATAGTATTGGAACCTTTAGCATATGCCTTAGGCTAAAGGAGGGAATATTAAGTAAATTCTACTCTTTGGCCCCAAGGGGGAGAGTGAATATGCGATGGAATTATTGTCGCGTCTATTATTGTATTGTTTGGGAAAAATACAATTAGTTTTGTTGGTTGATTGAACAACACCCTAAATGTTTTTCTTTCAATCAAGGGATTGTTGCATTGTGATTTGGATAAATATTCCAAGGCTTGTGTTGATGGCAAATCCATGGCAGGGGTCTGTAATGACAAGTTGCCATGGGAATAAAGGAATGTTTTTCTAGAATATGATATTAGGACTGATTGCTTTGATTGTGCTTGAATTTTAATTGGATTAATTAAGGAATGATATTTTTCACGCGTGGATCATCTCCAAGATCACATCGCGGATTATCCCGAGAGGACACTGCTCGATTCACAGGCCGATGGTCGAGTGGTGAAAAGGCCAACCACGAAAATGTCATCTCACTCCTAGACCGCTTGTGGGTCAGGTGGACCTCTGGACACCCCTTACCTATCCAAAATGGAGTTGGAGATCCCCGTGAGCCCAATGTCTAGGACATTGGAAGATCCTATTCCAGATAAATGATGGAAATTTTGGTGCCATGAGACTTGGATCGGGTACTTCTGTTGGACAGAAGGGATACATAATTCTCATGTATGGGCAAGAGACAAAGATTAACTTAAAGATAAGTTAAGGAACTTGTTTGATAAAAGGACTGCTTGTTTTGTTTTTGTGTGTGTTGTAAATTACGTGAATGAACTCTTTGCCCTAAAAGGCCTAATTAATGAAGTTAATTTTAAATGTCGCACATAAATGTGGTAGGACCTAATTAGACAACTAAAGCTATCAAGGGAAGTCGGTGGAGGGAATTCCCCGATGGGTTTGTCCTACGGTTGTGTAGTCCCAGAGAACTGGGAGGCTTCTCACAAGGATTTATGCCATTTTAGGGGACTGGAATGGGACTATGCCCTACGGGCAGAGAGGTTGAGTAATGAATCCCTCTCGTTTCCCATTCTCTATGAACCAAGTACGGCATGAGTCTGCTTCGACTCAGTTGTTCCTACTCAAAGTGGGTCATATGGAGCTCGACACTAGCTACTTCTTAGAGACTTGGCTGATAGGAAAGAAACCCTGACTTCAAGTCATTCCTAAGTGGGAATGGCTAGATACTTCCACTTCGGGACAGACTCGAGAAGACCTAGATCGCAAACCCTGTGACATTTCTTGCGAGTGCTAGGTGGCACTTTCTGGACTCCCCTCCCGATGGGCTGCTCAGACGTGTCCAACAAGTGGTCAAGCAGACACATTAAACTCACCGTCTCAAGTGTGGATCAACTATAATTCAAACAATTGCTACGCATTTCCAGGAGTTAATACCACATGTATGATCAATGCAGTAGTGAATGTCTCATTGTGCACAAATAGTTATGTTTTGAAGTTAGCCTATGTGCTAGTATGCAAACAGACTTTTCATGAATTCCAACTAGTACGTAGATGCTTCATCGCAAGAATCTAGCACCAAGGTGAACCTTGTGCTACTGGATCCCTTATTTCCAAACACGTCGTTTCCTAAATGCTATGCATAGAAAAAAACCAATCATAATTTACATTATTTCAGCCCTCAAAGTATTGCACGAAATCCTACTTCCCCTCACCGTTTAAGTTTTGCTTCATTGCATAGGTGTATAGAGGTTGTTTTGACATGGTTTAACGTATAAAAAGTGATAAATCACACACTATGACAAAAACATAGGGAAAATTGAGGCCAAAGCTCATGCTTTGCCCCACCATACATCCACAATCACTTATTATATTTTTTCATATTTTTTCTAAGGCATATTCCTATTTTTTCTCTTATTTTTTTCCATTTTTCTCTAATTTTCTATATTTTTCACAATTAAAAGTTGATATAGTTTAAGAGCTATGCCTCTTGATTCTTAGAGCAGCATAAATATAGCTTTTATTAGCATTTTATCCCACCCAAAAACACCAAAAACTCCATTTTCCTCATACAAACTACGTTTTACAGGTTTCAAAAAATTATTTTCAACATTTTCACTTTATTTTTTCTGATTTTTTCAAAATTCAAACATAGAACAAACAATAAACAACATTTCTACCAATGTTCACTCCATAAGAACAACATTGACTCAATCAAAAGTAAAAAAACAAGCAATTTTTCTTTGAAAAATAGAATTACTAGTTTTTTTCCTTCTTTTCGGGTTTTAAAATCTGATGTGGGACTACAAATCAGCCCTCATTCAAGGCTCATCCCATCTCCGAATAGCCAACTCTAGCCCTCCACCAATCCGGGAGTGATCTGGTACCATGTCGGACAAGCGGTCCTCAATCGATCTTCAATCTTCTTCATGGGCATGAACTTCCTCTTAAGGGGAGAGAGGGGGAGAAGAGAGAAAGATTGAATTTGGATCTCCATATCTAGACATCCATTAGAGGAGCGGAGAGTGGCGATGGAGAGCGAAAGCATAGAGCATTCCACTAGTTTTTCAGATTATGGGGTTGTATTTAGGTGGCATAGCCCCTCCCTTCTCCAAAAATCCATCACCTGCAACAAGGCACAATCTTCTCCCTCCATGCCATTTCATGAAACACCCCCCCCCCCCCCCCCCCCCCACATGAATTTTGGGGGGTGGGAGACCCCAAGGGTCACCCCCCTTGGGTCCCCCTAACCCATTTGCATTTGGCCTTTGGCCCTTGGTCTCCCAGGCATCCCCATTTTCACGTCCGGCGTTCGAATTACGATCTGAAAATTCTTGGGCATCCGTCTCGAAGTCCCCCACTACGAGACATCTCCCAAAGTCTCATCTGACGTGCCAAAAAAATGTGAAAATTCACCGACCGCCATCCAGTGGGTCTTTAAAGCACTTTTGAGCCTTGCTGCTTAAAATCATATTGATTACAGCTGTCACCTTTTGACAAAGTCTATTTGTCCCTTGAAATTTGGAAATTTGGGCTATTTTTAAGCAATGTAAAAAATTGTCTATCATTGGTGACCACGGGATAGGGCAACTCAACCCATTAGATCCTAGGAACAGATCTGCACATATATATTTATAAAGAGCATCAAGTTGATACAAAAGAGATATGCATCAAAACACATCACAGCTCTCACCCTACCCCCTGGCAAAACCAAGGCATGAAATCCATGAGGAGTAGGCCTAGCAGAATCTAATAAAAAGCCTAAAGCTAGTCACTAACCAATTGTTCCAACACAGGCAAGCTAAAAAGAACAATCAAAGAGGTCATCCTAAGTGGTGGCCTGAACTACCTACTTAACTAAGGACAACTCAACTAGGAGCTCCTACTAGGCAAGGACTCCTATAGCTTGATCAACAAATATTATCTTTTAGCACATTGGTCCTTTAGTCTCTTATTTTCCATACTCGAGTGTGTAAAAAGGAGGGAGCTAAGCGTAGTGACCCAAGGAGAACAAGGCATCGACCTCAAGTTTTGTCTTGGTACCCAAGAGCCTACCAAACCCTCGCGAGGCGACTAATGCTCACTTTTATTTTCACTCCAACCATCTTTTATTTTTATTTTTCTAGCTAGGTGCCACCCCTAGGAAGACAAGGCATCGGCCCTAGGTTTAACTTGTCCCTAGGAACCTACCAAGCCTTTGCAAGATAAACAACTCCTCAAGGATTTTTCTTTCTTTTCTATTTTATGGTTTTAGGGGTTAGAATCCCTTTTTATACACCTCCGTATATTCATATATTTTCTTTCAGATATTTATGGTTTTTCCTTTTGGGTGTTTTTAGTAGGCTTCTCTATAACAAAAACTCCTAGAATGACTGCCTAGTAGGTCAGTAGAACAACATCACTAGAACTTCCTTCGAAAACAGGTCTTTTAGTGCCTGCCATTGCCTTTACAAGAGGCAGCAACTACTCAGACCTCCCACAGACATACATAACCTAACCTTGAGACTGCATACCTCGATTGCCGATCCCCAACAAGAAAGTATCCTCTTACACATGTATCATTATTTGCTTAAGAGAAAAAGACTCGAAAAGGGGACATAACCACTTGGAATGGGCACAAGAAGCTCCTCCTTAGAAAAGGCTCCCTCCAGCGACTTCATCAACCTGTGTGATGTAATCACTAAAACAACAAACCATTAAATGTACCTACACCAAACAGACATAGGGCCCTCTTACCCTAAAGAAATAGTACATTTGTACTGCAAACTAACTGGCCATCTTGGCCTAAAGAAATCAAACATTAAACTAAAACAACCGGCCCTCTTGGCCTAAAGAAATCAAACAAACCAACTCATATGGATCCCTCCTTGGAAGAAGGCACATATACAAAAATATGCTCTATTCCAAGGGAAAAATAAGGGCTCTCAACCCTAAACTAAATGCGTTAAGTTATGACCCATACCTCCTACATATATAGCAAGAGGCATATGCATAACATGTCATCTGACCAATCTATGGGTCTATAATAATAGTGGTAGATGGGTCTTGGCTACTCTTTGCATTACCCATATCAACCATCGCTTGCCATATAATGCATGGTTTGAAAACATTCCCCACAAGCGACCAAGTCATGTCTCATTATCAAGAGCAACATCTAGACTAAGACCACAGTTGAATAAGAGGTCCTCTTCATAAGCAAAATTGGCTAGTGAATCCACAAACTGATTCCAAGGACGTGGAATCAGCTGAAGAGATACGCTCTCAAATTCATCAAGTGGGGTTATAGCAATTCGATTATACATACGAAGGATAGGATTCCAGACTGTATATGTCTCATTGAGTTGATTTAAGATCAGATAGGAATCCCCTTTTACTAACAACTACCAAATACCACCTTTCTTGGCAACATTCAGTCCCATAATCAAGGCTTTATACTCCACCATGTTATTAGTGAATCCTACCCCGAGATAAGCAACTAATTTCATTGTAACTCTACGTTGGGGATCTCGGATAACTACTCCAACACTCCCTTTTTTATTAGGACCCTTGGACACCCCATCAAAGTATCATGTGTACTTCCACAATGGGTTTACACAGCCAGCCATCCAGAACTCCCCTATTCGTAATTATGATAGTAAAAATTCAATATATCAAGAGGATGAATTGATGGCTCCATCCCACCTTCATCATTAAAGACTATAGGGACGCTCGTCAAAATCTGCAAACAGTGATGATAGAAGACCTTAATCTCCAAAATGAATGTCTTGTCGTCTTGCTCAGTCACTTTATAGCCTTTACTCCACTAGATGAGCTTTCCCTGATGATATCTTTGCTTGAGATATGGGTGCTCCAAATAAGGAATTAATTACCCCATCAACTAGTTTAAGCTCTCCTACATGTCTCAAATCAGACTCAGTGCATGGACCTGCAATGCATTTAGCATGTTAGCATACTCAGAAATAATAAGGTTTAATCTTATTAAGATTAACCTTATTCTTAAATTACAATCCCTATAAATTAGCTAGTAAAGGTGTGGACTTATTTTTATCTAGCCTAATTATCTTATAAGGGCCATCCCATCTAGGCTCCAGCTTCCCTCGGAATAGCTCCATACGTGCATCGTAGTATAGCAACATCTAGACTAGGACCACAGTTGAATAAGAGGTCCTCTTCATAAGCAAAATTGGCTAGTGAATCCACAAATTGATTCCAAGGACGTGGAATCAGCTGAAGAGATACGCTCTCAAATTCATCAAGTGGGGTTATAGCAATTCGATTATACATACGAAGGATAGGATTCCAGATTGTATATGTCTCATTGAGTTGATTTAAGATCAGATAGGAATCCCCTTTTACTAACAACTACCAAATACCACGTTTCTTGGCAACATTCAGTCCCATAATCAAGGCTTTATACTCCACCATGTTATTAGTGAATCCTACCCCGAGATAAGCAACTAATTTCATTGTAACTCTACGTTGGGGATCTCAGATAACTACTCCAACACTCCCTTTTTTATTAGGACCCTTGGATGCCCCATCAAAGTATAATGTGTACTTCCACAATGGGTTTACACAGCCAGCCATCCAGAACTCCCCTATTCGTAATTATGATAGTAAAAATTCAATATATCAAGAGGATGAATTGATGGCTCCATCCCACCTTCATCATTAAAGACTATAGGGACGCTCGTCAAAATCTGCAAACAGTGATGATAGAAGACCTTAATCTCCAAAACGAATGTCTTATCGTCTTGCTCAGTCACTTTATAGCCTTTACTCCACCAGATGAGCTTTCCCTGATGATATCTTTGCTTGAGATATGGGTGCTCCAAATAAGGAATTAATTGCCCCATCAACTAGTTTAAGCTCTCCTACATGTCTCAAATCAGACTCAGTGCATGGACCTGCAATGCATTTAGCATGTTAGCATACTTAGAAATAATAAGGTTTAATCTTATTAAGATTGACCTTATTCTTAAATTACAATCCCTATAAATTAGCTAGTAAAGGCGTGGACTTATTTTTATCTAGCCTAATTATCTTATAAGGGCCATCCCATCTAGGCTCCAGCTTCCCTCGGAATAGCTCCATACGTGCATCGTAGTATAGAACTAACTGTCCTTTCTTAAAGGTATATTTCTTTGCTTTTAGATCATGCAACCGCTTCATTCAACGCTTAGCTACTTCCTAGTGCAACAAACTCTACAATTTCAGCTCATCCAAGTGGGCTATAGTCGTAAAACACTCGAATAGGGCATCTTCATCACCCAAATAATGATTGATTGCGAATCTTATGGTCGGCAACTCAATTTCTAAGGGCAAGACGCACTCCTCCCCATAAACTAATTTGAATGGGGTGTGGCCAATGGCTCGCTTAAACATCGTGTGATACGCCCATACTACCACATATAATTTTGTATCCCAGTCCTGTTTCTTTTCGGAGACTATCTTGGATAGGATATCCACAAGCTGCTTATTGGTACTTTTAACTTTTCCATTTGCTTGCGGATTATAGGAGGTCGTCTTATTATGCTTGATTTTCCATGCTTTAGTCAAGCTTTTAATCACCTTGTTCAAAAAATGGGTTTCATGGTCCGATACTATTTCCTTTGGTGGACCAAAACGGTAGACGATCTGCTCAAATAGAAAACTGGTAGTCTCTTTTGCATTGTTCTGCCACATTGCTCGTGCTTCTAACCACTTTGTAAAGTAATCAGTGGCTACTATAATGTATCTCTTCTGAGTGGTAGATGATGGGATAATAGGACCCACAAAGTAAATGTCCCACTTCTCAAATGGAAGAATAGCCATAATAGGCATAAGTGGACACTTCTATTCTCTCTATTGTCATGTCTTTGACATGTATCACATCTCTTGACATACTCAAATGAATCTTGGAAGATGCACAGCCACCAATATCCACCTCTTAAAACTTTTGTGTGTCGTCAACCACCCAGCAAAGTGCCCTCCACAAGCGGAGTCATGGCACTATTCCAATATAAATGGAACCTCATTAGGCATCACACATCTGCGATAGATATCATCAACACCATATGGATATAGTGTCCCTACGATCAAGGAAAATCTCAATGCTTGCTGTTTAATTTTCCTCTTCTCTGGCTTTGATAGGTCAGCTCCAGTCTCTCCCGTAGATAGATAGTGCGTTATAGCAACGTACTAGGAGGGAATAGACGCCATATCAATCTTGAACAAAGTTTCCATGTCACTTCCTTTAGCCATGACCTCTTTTGGCTCTTTGAAATCCATAAGACACTCGACAATTCCTTGTAGCTTCGGCGGCTTGCTCTTAATCTCGTAATCAAACTCTTGCAAAGTGATTAACCACTTTGCTAAACAATCAGGCAGTTGTAACTTATTCATCAACAGTCATAGCCCTTCCACCTTCATATATAGGACAACCTTCTCATAAAGGATGTAGTGCCTGAACTTTTTAGCCGCAAAGACCATCTCAAGGTACAAATTTTCCATATAAGTATAATTAATTTCGGATACACCCAGCTTCCGACTAGCAAAAGCAAATGGGTGATACCACTTCTCTTCCCACGTCTGTGCTAAACAACAACTAATGCTATGTGTGGTAGCCTTCTGAAAAAATATAAAAAATGTCACCTCTCCTCGATGCTTTCAACATAGGTGCTCTTGCAAGTTCTTGATTTACATCCTCGAAAGCCACCTTACAAGAGTCACTCCACATAAACAAACAATAGAAGGATAACGGATTCGTCAAAATGGCAACATTCTTTTTGCCAAAGTGTTTATGAACCGTCGATAATATCCAATTGATGATGACAGAAAGATGTGGACTTCTTTAGGGGTGTGTGGCAAACTCATGGCAACTATAGCTTTGATCTTTTCAGGATTCGTCGCAATCCCTACCGAGCTAACTACATGGCCCAGCAGGAGCCCATAAGGTACGCCAAAAACACACTTCCTCGGATTGAGAACTATGAAAAATTTTCTGCATCGCTCAAAACATTTTCGTAAAATAATCAACAGCCTCTCTCTCATGGTGGCTGCCCCTAAATTGTCAATAAATACCTTCAGTTTCTCAAGGGAAATGTCACCAAAGATCTTATCGGCAGTTCATTGCCAAGAACCAGGTGCATTGCATAGACCAAATGCCATCACCTGATATGCAAAGGTCATGAAGACTGTTATGAATGTCATTTTGAGCTTATCCTCTTTTGCAATTGCCATTTGATTATAGCCAACGAAACAATCCATGGATGAATATATCTCTCTACCTGCCAATTGATCCAAAATCTGGTTGATAAAGGGCAGTGGGTAGTAATCCTTAATTGTCTGCTTGTTCAAGTCCTAAAAGTCCACATACAATCGGATTTGATTATTTTTCTTCTTTTTTATCACAACTGGTGAACACCATTCGGTAAGCTGCACAGGGAAGATCAAACCTGCTTTTCGTAACTTCTATAACTTCTCAAATAGCCCATCCTGCAACTCAAATGGCATATGCCTGACTTTCTGTCGCACAGGACGGCTTCTTTCCTTCAACAGAATTGTATGGAGAGCGAGATTGGGAGGAATGCCCCTAAGTTCATTGTAACTCCAAGAAAAAATATCGCAGAACTCTTGGATCAGAGTGACATAATCCTCCCATTCCTTCGCACCAACCATAGACCCTAGCTTTATTGGTCGCTCATCGTCGAGCATACCAATGCCTAGCTCGATAACATCTGCGTCCCTTATTCTATCTTGAGCTTCTAATGGCTCGTTCAACGTTATTTGATAGACGTCTTCTGTGGTTGATTCATCAATTGATGATGTCTCACTTTTAGACACATCTTCCATTGTCTCTAACTCTATAGAAGACAAGGGAGCTCACTCACTTTGAGGGGATTTAGAATATGCACCGACTACCACCTGTCTAGCACCTCTGCCAAATATCAATCTACTAGTGGGTATATCTACTTGAAAGTCTACATCCGCTCACTTCTCACACTAAACCATCCGCTCTTTAGGATGCTGCACAGGCTTTATTGCCTCTTTTTAAAATCTCATCTTCTTTCTCGATACCTCTTTATCTCTCTTGGCGTCAACCTTACTCTCTACAAGCTTCAAAGGTCCCCCTTCCTTGTTAGGATGTAGAACTTGCATTCCTTTATCATCCTGCCTAGGGTTTCCATCGATAGGTTTTACATTATCTTTGTCACCTTCTCTATGTTTTTGGCCTTTTGTTATGACATGTAGGCTAGAGGCTTTAGTGCCATTAACCTGCACAGCCTCGATGAGGGTCATGCTAGTGCCGCTCGATAGTTCTTCAACAGTATCCTTACCCCTTTGGAGTATTTGTTTCAGCCTATCATCCTGTTGAAAATTATTTCATTGCGCACGATGATTAATAGGCCCTGGTTGTCGACTGACTTACTGGAGAGAACTGATCTTGCTCCAATAGGTGACTGTTAAATGATCGGACTTCCCACAAATGTTGCACTTGACATTTGGGCAATTACGTGGATAATGTTGCCCATCACACCATTTGCAGCTGAATCTAGAGGGTGTACCCTCTTCAAGGTGTCGATTCCCTATCATATTCTATTGTTTCTTTAAGAAATTAATGACAATGGCTATTTGCCGATATTGTTCAGAGATGATATCTGTGTAGTGCTTCATCATTTCCTTGACTTTGCTAAGGACATTTGACGAACTCGACTCATAGCCTTGATCATCTACCCGTTGGTCCCTTGGCCTCACAATTTGATTAGGCATTGGTTGCATTGGTTGCCAATCCACATGAACAACGTTAGGGTTCGCCGCTTGGCTTCCCACATTTTGAGGCATATGACTAGCCATAGGCATAGTCATACTAGGTGGAGCTGGAAATAAAGGCACATTCGGCACCATGTTCCCTCTCCCATTAGGGTTGTCCATCCCCATCCCTTGGCTTCCACTACCATTGATCAATTGCAAATTATTTTTCGACGCTAGACCCATAGTGGGACTGATTCAAGAATCATAGACTGCTTGTCGTTGGGATTCTATTTATTGCACTTGTCTAATGGCAGTGTCTATATCCGCCAAGGTGACACTACTCAGCTACATCTGGATGTCAAAATCAAGACCATGCAAGAATTATTCTAACTAGGCAATAGGTGGGATAGGGATAGAGGCATCCAATTTACGAAAAACCTCTTTGATCTTCTTGGCATACGCTCGTATGTCTTCATGTGGTTCTGGCGTGTCAATTTCAACATGTGCAGCCAATATTGGACACCTCTCTCAAGGGCGAACTCCCTTCTAAAGGCTTAAAAAAAAATACATGGTGGTTATGGTTCCAACCTCAAGGCCGTGATACCATATAGCTTTCCTTCCCTTCAAGGTCATCTTCTCTGCACTTTGAGCTAATCCAGCTTTACCTGCATCCTTCGCACCTGTTCTGCCCTTAATTGGTCCAGCTCTGCAGCCTCCTGTCTGATTTTGTCAAGCTGGCTTTGCGTTTCCAGGTTGACTGCAGATAACTAATCATTTTTGCCCCAAAGGTGGGCATTAGTTTTCCTCTCCCCGTTGAGACACTCAATCAAGATTTTTCTTCTTCCCTCCCAGGTAGTGTCACGTTCCTTCAAGGCTTTTAATTCTTCCACCTCCTTAGTGCTGGCTTCCTCCCTGAGCACAACGATTTCCCTTTGATATTCTGTTATCTGCTTTGTTCTTTCTAGCTGGAAGGCAGCTTATGATTCTCGTTCCGCTGCCAGCTCCTCCACAGCTATCCTCCTTTCTTCCCTGGGCCTTTGCAACAGCGATAGCAGTTCCTTCACATACTCATTGTATTGGTCTGCTGAAGGTGGGGGGTGGGGCATGGTCGTGGTGATGGCGACATCTTCTATTTTTTGCCTTTTCAGTTTCGGCCTTGGCTCCAGTTCAGTCGTGGCTACCCTTTTGGCTCCTGAAGCTAGGGTGGCCATGGCCGCTTCCCTTGCCAGCTCCCTTTCCACCAAAAATTGTAGCCAGGTGACCACATTGCTCTCATCGACTCTTGGGGTGGGCCCTTGGGTGGCGGTGGCAAGGGGCGTCATCATGATAGGAGTGGCTTGCATGGACGGTATGAGGAGGGGGGAAGCTGGCCTGATCAGATCCTTTCCTTTTCCTTTTGCAGGGGGCAAGGGCGCGATTTCCAGCACACCGGTACTGGGACCGGGTGCCTCAGGGTGGTGCGGACCCACTGCTCCTTCCTCGTCTCTTCTATGCTGTTCCTCAATGGAGCGACGGGTTGCTAGCTCCAATTCTTCCTCTTTCTTCCTTCTCAACTCCTCCTCGGCCTTCTTTTTTCTTTCCTCCTCATCCCTTACCGACTCCCTTCGGGCCCTTTCCAGATCTTCCTTCTCTTTCTTCCTTCGCTCCTCCTCTCTTTTTCCATGTAGGGCCTTGGTTCATTGTTCCACATGCCTTTGTGGTGTAGCCTGGGATTCTCACTCCTCATCAACGTCCGTTTTCGTCTCATCAGACGACCTCTGCTGCTCTTCCGTGTGAGGCAGGGACTGTGATGGTGATTCACCACTTTCCTTGTCACCTCCCTCTTTTTCTTCTCCTGCTTGTCCCTGCCCTATTGCTTCTTGGATGATTGCCTAAGGACACCTCCAAACCCTATGGTGGAGGCCTTGGAAGATGATGCCTTGCGAGTCGATCGGGACAACGGGGACACTCCTTCCATGGCTCTTCCTCCTGTCGCCAGGGCCTTCGCCGAAGCCTCAATTGTCTTTCTCACGAACCCATTAAGGTTCACCTCATCCAATGATTGCACCGCAATGCTGTCGAGCAGAGGTACATTGATTCGGGTCATAATGTTGTTGTACCTTTGGCTTGAGAATAGGGCGTGCACCATCTTTGCCTACAGCTGAATTTCTTGGTTGGGGATGTCTGCCAGCTAATTCCGTCATTGGTGTGAACCTTAACTTTATCCATCCCCAGCATGGCATAGATGTCTCTTTTTGGCTTCCTTTCCACCTTATTTGGCAGCCCTAGTGCCCTTTCCACCAACTCGGGGGTTAGCTTGATCTGCACCTGTCTGGTAGCTTCCTTGTCACGTACCGTGACAGTGCCCCTGTTTTTGTTGAAGGTACGCAAGAAATCAGCGCATAGGGTGTAGTCTATCCTCCGGCCCACTACATCCAGGTACTTCTGTAGGTGGCACTGCTCTATGATTTGACATACCGCCGGTTCTTTGATGACTACGTCTTCCAGGTTGAAGACGTGGCGAAACTTTAACTGGTTGAAATCTCTTGTTTCCACCGTGAGGCCGTACTTTACTTGTTCCTCCTCCGAGAAGGGAAGCTTGCCTGCTTTGTCCTGGCTTGCCATGGTCACCACCTGTACATTTAGCCATTTCCATTTTTAGTATTTTTTGGCAACTAATTTGCTGAAAAAACAAAAGCATAGCAGATTTTATTGATCATAGCCTTAACTTTGCCTTTCCGACTTCTATCACCACCTTTTATATTTGCATTTCAATTTTAAGCGTTTCACACTTGGTTTACTTTTTAGATTTTATTTCGTTTATCGTTTATCCCCTTACTACCCCTTCCCCCCTTTGGAAAATAAGAATCCGTCCTAGGATTGGAGGTTGTGGGGTCAAGACGTTCATCTTTATTTGTGTAGGAGCCAAGCATAGAAGTTGGGGTTATATTCCAGTTGAGCAGCGCAGTCCAGATCAAAGGGTCGAATTCCTACATGTGTGATGTACATGAGGACATCTGTAAGGAAATCACCGGAGACGACCTGACTTGCGATGTGGAGCTCTTCCTCTGTTAAGAGGCGGTCGAGATGGGGGTGCGCTGTGATATGTTCGTCCATGGGTCAACCCCGAAGAGTGGCTAACACTCTATATGAGGTAGGCACAACGTAGGTGGGATCATACTCGACCGTTTTGATGGCTCGGCGTTGTTCGACGTTGGTCATTATGCGACATCCATCAACTTCCCATTGCAACCTAAGAGCGTACCAATGCCTTAAGAAGGGTGATCCCGTATCAACCAAGTGGGATAACCTTGCGATCTCTTGGTTGGTGATGGCAGATGTTGTTCGTGGGTCAAATGATTTGATGAGGCGTTGCTTAATGACTTGCTCTTTGGAGACCTTGCTAGCGAGCAACTCAGCGGCGTGACAGAGCGAGAAGCCTGTGCAAAGGCAAATTCAAAAGTCTCCAAAGAGCAAGGCATATTGCATACGTCTGTTGCAAAGGGTTATGCTAATAGACCCAAGTCTAGGCGGTCATAGCTGAGGGCCAGTGCAACAAAGGTGGCATCGAGTTGTTTGATGCAGTCCACCACATCATCTCCAATATCCTCTGCAAGGTCAGTGGCCAGCGTTAGAAATGACTTTCATTCATAAGAGGGCTTAACGCCGATGGGTGGTTGAGGTCTGCTAGATCTCAAGGTTCTGACTGTACAAAGTTGCGGTTGGGAGTCCGTTTGAGTCGGCAACCTAGCTGTTGGCAAGATGGATGGGTCGGATTTGGTCACAACAGCTAGGCTGCTGCAGTCAGCTAGGCTGTGGAGCGGCGGGTTGACTTGGTTGGATAATGCCACTTATGGTGGTGGCCGTTGTTTGGGCCGATAGGCATGTGCGACTCTCTTGGGTTGACGCGTAGAGGGGTTGGATGGTTGGGGTTCTGGAGAGCACTGCAGCCCATGGTGTTGAGGCATCGGGGGACATGGGCTGATCATACTTGAGGTCGGCGTAGGACTAGTGCTTTTGGCAGTAGGGACCTTAGGGATCCACAGCGAGACATTCCCCTCATAGTAGCCTTGCGCATGCAGGAGGATTTTAGGGACCCATATTTGTTTAATCATGCGGCGCTTCTGGTGATGGTGTCTTGGTTTCCTAGATTTAGAGTTGTAGGTCTTATGCAAACATGCGCGTCTAGCCCTAGGCAGTTCTCGAGGCTGTTTAGGTACCCATTGCAAGCGAGGCTGTTGGGGTGTTTTTTTGTTGCTGCAGCCTGTGGTTTATGGGGATCTGGGAGTGGCAAATATAGAGTACCCCCTCCTTAGTCTTACCTACGACTGTTTCTATCGGTGGCCCTGTGATCGGTGATGGTGTTACGAGGCCCTTGCTGAAAGCTGTGACAATGCGCACGTTGTCGATCGCTAAGTGGATGCGTTGCGACTCATAATCAACATTGCAGTGAGTCTTCTTTTTAAAGGTTCGCCCGAGCAATGACTCTGTGCATGCATCCGTGGTACTTAGCAATACGTAAAACAGCATGGGGATAGTTTTAGACTTGATAGAAACGGTGACTCTGCATGTGCCAAGAAGCGTTTAGGATTGAGCCCCGTATGGGCTTAATTTGGCCGTTGTGGGATGAACTAGTGGTTTGCCGAGTTGGATCCAATGCTTGTGCATTAAGACATTGAAATCTGCCCCCTCATCAATCAAGGTGTTGAAGGAGCATGTTTGCTTGGCAGTGACCGTGACACGGAGGTAGGCGGGTTCTACAGGCTCCTCCTCATTCTCGTAGATTTCAATAATTGTGGCTACTTGTATTTTGATAGGCGGTTCTACCATTGGTGGCTCATGCAAAGGATGAGTGGGAGGGTAGTACTTCTTGACATGGCTGCCATTGAAGAAGCCTATTTCTTCACCATCCAGTGTCTCAAGCTCGACATTACAAGTTTGACTGATTGCCCAAACCTTGAAGGGTCCAAGACCTCTGAATTTCATCTTTTGCTTATGTCCTTTAACTGAGTAGAGGAGCACTAGGTCACCCTGCTCAAACTCTCGTTGCTTAACATGTTTGTCAAACTAGCTCCTGCGTTGGGCTTTCTCGCAGATAAGTGCATGGGTGGCTAGAAGACGAGTCTCTGATAGGCGTTCCAGCTCGACCAAGCGTTGCGTCCATGCTTCCTTCCCTTCCCATCATTCTTGGAGCGCTATTCTCAGGCTAGGGACGAAGAATTCTAATGGGAGAATGGCTTCAGTCCCATAGATCAACCTAAAAGGTGTTCGACCCAGGCTGTTCAGTAGGCCCACAAGGCTGCCATCAACTTGTTATCCCAGTCGCTTCGTGAGGCTGAGACTACTTTAGTCAGGACGTTGATGAGAATTTTGTTGGTTGATTCTGCCTGGCCATTAGCCTGAGGGTAGTATGGTGAGGATTTGCGATGGATGATAAGAAAGGCGGATAGGAGATGGGCTATCACTTCGTTGATGAAGTGCGTTCCTTGGTCGCTAACCAGTTTGATGGGGCAACCAAAGCACGAGATTACTTGCTCCCATAAGAACTTGGCAGTCGTCCTAGCATCATTTTTTCGTGTGGCTCTCGCCTCTGCCCATTTCGTGAGGGAATCCGTGGCCACCATGATGTACTTGGCTTGTGAGTATTGCGCCGCAGGGCTGATGGATCCTATGAAGTCAATTCCCCATTTTTTGAAGGGTTGGCGAGCAATGACAGGGGTTAACTCCATCTAATCTTTACGAATTAGGACCTTTGTCCGTTGGCACTCGTCACAATGCTTGACGAATTGCTTAGCATCGCGGAAAAGTGTGGGCCACCATAGCTGGGACTGCAACACCTTCTATGCTGTCATATCTCCGCTAAAGTGTCCTTCTGCAATGCCGCTGTGCGCCTCTGAGAGCACATTGTGCATCTCATGCTCACACATGCACCTACGCAGCAATCTGTCTTGCCCCAGCCTATAGAGTTGGCCTGCAATCAACTGGTAGGGCTGTATTTTCAGGATCAAGTGCCTAAGCCGTGCGCGTTCTATTGGTCGTTTGGGTAGTCCATGCTCGAGCACTTGGACTATGTCGTCTGCCCAGTATGGTGTCAGATCGGCCCTGAATAGGTCTCCTTCTAGACAGGTGGAATAAGTGGCTGTCAGGTAACTTGTCCATGATGCCTTGTCCAACGGCTTCTCCTGTGGGTATACGGGACATATGATCAGCCATGTAATGCTGTTTTCCCTTCCGTACCACCACGGAGAAATCAAACTCTAGGAGCAGGAGGAGCCATCAAGCTATACGTCCTGTAGCACAAGGTTTGTTCACTAAATAGAGCAGGGCTTGATGGTCCACGAAGAAGGTGAAGGGGGTGGCCAACAGGTAATGTCGGAACTTCTTCACGATGAACACCATGGCTAATCCCTCCCTTTCTGTTGTTGAATAATTCATCTCTGTCTCAGTGAGTTTCCTGCTAGCAAAACTCACTGGGTAATCTAGGTTATACTCACCAGGTTGGCACAACACTGCCCCCATGGCAAACTTAGAGACGTTAATGTGTACGTGGAAGGTAATGGTCCAGTCCAGGGCTCGTAGAATCGGTGCCGTTGTTAAAACCTTTTTCAACTCTTCGTACGCCCGTGGCATGCTTCGGACCACTCGAAGACAATTAGCAGCTTGTACAATGGCCTAGCGATCATCGCGTAGTTCAGTACAAACCGCCGATAGTATCCTGTGTGACCTAAGAAGCATTGAACTCCCTTGTAATTACTTGGGGGTGGAAGGTCAACGATAACCTTGATTTTCGAGAAGTCCATGGCAATGCCGTTCTTCGACACCACGTGTCCTAAGATGCATCCATGCTTCATCCAAAATTGGCATTTCAAGGGGTTCAAGGAGAGACGATATAAGCGACACCGTTCAAAGACCGCACGGAGTTTGTCTAGGTGTTCAATCGAGGTCGAATGGACACATAGGTCATCGAAAAAGACCTCTAACTCCTTGCAAAGCATGTCCTTGAATATGGTGCACATGAGGCGTTGAAAGATGGCGGGGGCATTGGTCAACCCGAAGGGCATGACTACGTACGCAAAGACGCCCCACTCAATGTCAAAGGCAGTCTTGTGCCTGTCTGCAAGATGCACTTGCACCTAGTTGTACCTTGAGAAGCCATCCAGAAAACTATAGGCTTCCTTGCCTGCCACACTCTCAAGCATGTGCTCGGTGTACGGCAAGGGATAATTGTCTCTCTTTGTAGCAGCGTTCACCTTTTTGTAATTGACACACACTCGAATCTTGCCGTTCTTCTTCATCACAATGACTATGGGTGATACCCAGTCTGTGTGCTCAATTTCGTAAATGAATCCAGCTCTCATTAGCTTATCAATTTCCTCCTTGACAGCATGGGCGTGTTTTGGATTCATGGGGTATGATCGCTACTTGACCGGCGTTGCGTTAGATGTCATGGGTATATTGTGAGTCACAACACTTGGATCTACCCCTCGTAGCTCTTCTAAGGACCAGGAAAATACATCCATGTACTCTTGCAAGAGAGCGACAAGACTCAACTCTTCCTAACCAGTTAAGTCATCGACAATGAACACTGGTCGGGGCGTCTCCCCTTCCAGGGCTAGGTTAACCTCCTTGACCTTGGCTGGTCCTTCGATTGGTTTGCTTGTCTGCCCTTGACGCTTGGCACCTAGCAGAACCACTACCCTATCCCCTTTTTTGAATTTAGTGAATCGATTAGGGAGGTCCTGCGGCTTCCTCTGCTCTTCTGATCGTGTATCTTTGGGGTGCTTTGCCCTATCCTGGTGTGACCGTCTACGTCTCAGGTGGACGGGTAAGTCCCCCTTGGTGTGTCTAGTCATGGGCGGCCTAGGGATCTCTAGGTCGCTATCCAAAGTAACTTCCGATTTGGAGTCAAACCCTCCATCTTCGTTGGAAGAGGCGATGTCTCCTGGTGAAAGCAATTCGGATGGCAATTCGATTCTAAGTATTGATGTTGTTCCTGCTTGGGCTAGGCTTGCTTGCTCCAGGTCTATGGTCCCCATACATTCCAACCATGCACGATCACATTCCATGCGCATGACTCCTTGCTCCAGTCTAAGGGCCTGCCTTTTTTGTGGCTTGGCGTCTGCTCAATTTCGCGTCCATCCGTGTCGTACTCTATGGTATCCACTTCACCCTCGCTCTCACCACTGAAAGATTGGCAGTCTTCATATTCATCACAGGAATCTTTGTCATTCAACTGCCCATCGTCTCCTAGGGCTTGCAATGCCCCGTCTCGTTGGTTTGGAATCAGGGCCTAGTTATACATGAGGTTCAGCTCGTGCACTCTAGTCCATTGCCACTTAGGATCCTCTAAGAGATCCTAGAGCAGTTTGAAGTTGGCAGCCAGGTTACCCGCTAGCTGGTCTGCTAGATATTCCAGTACCCCCTGGAGTTCCCTTTTGTTGGATGGTACTTGGAAGGTGACAGGCTTAGGCCCTTCATGGAAGCTTGCTGCCATCATGTAGACGGGTGTAGAGAATGCTTCATTTGTCTTGCCGATTGTTTTGATAGCCTGCTCGTACGCCTCATGGTCTGAGAATGGCAGGTCAAGTGTAGCGAGAACGTGCATCCAATCCTGCTCGTCCTCTGGGCATGGGATATACTTAGTTAAGGACCCATAGGGTTCCTTGACCTGAGTGTTCCCTTTGAGCATAGCACAGATGGCGTCTAGGTTGACTAGTGAGGTTTTTCAAGTGTCCATCTCTATTCTTACGGCGTCAGTTTGATTGCCAAGGAAGATCAGGCTAACTCTAGCATTGCACATCCAGGGCCGGCCCAATAGGATATCATAGTCCACTCCCTTCATGACTATAAAGTCAACAGAGAACTGGACTCCTGCAATCTTTATTGGCCAATTCTTCAAGACCCCGAATGGCTTCACTCTCATATCGTTTGCTAGCATGACATTAAACCGAGCAGCTTCGATAGGCGGGTTTCCCCAAGTCTGCAGCACTGCGTAGCTAAGCACACTAACCGTGGCTCTGGTGTCTACAATTCCCTTCCTTGTTGTGTCACCCAAGGCTAGGACCGCAAGGACTGCATGCATTTCAGAGCCCTCCCAAAAGGCGTTGACGTGCAAGGATTTAGGCATGGAGTGTAACGTCAGACTTGGCAATTGTGTTTCAGCATCCTGGTCTTGAGGATCTGCCATGGCCTGCTCTTGCGATCCCTCGACCCACTGCTTGAGGTCTTCCCATAGGGCAGGGTGCTGCTTAAGCAGGTCCCCAAGGCTAAGTGTTACAGGCGTGGTCACCAACGTGGTCAAGAGGTTGTCGGACACTCGTCCTTCTCTTAGCCTAGACTATCCTGGCCACTGGCTACGGCTGTTCTGCGGTTCTGTTGCATCTAGACATGGTCTCAGCGGCACTGTTGGTGGTGCAGTGGCTTCGGCCGACTTAGGTTGAGGTGGCGACATTGGCACGGTCATGCTGGAGAGATCATCGATCTTGTCCTCTATGATGGGTTCAATATCCTTGAGATGTTGTTGAGCCTCCCTCACCCATTCCTTCACCTTTTCTATGGCCTCTAGTTGCCGCTTGGGGTGCGGGTATTCCCCTATCTTAGCGCTTCCCTTTTGGGATGTTTTAGGGGCTGAAGTCTCTGCCTCTGCGTCTAAGACTTTCTTTCCATTAGGTAAGGTCGTAATACTGTTAGTCTTTTAGCTTCCGATCTCTTCTTCCTCTGCCTACGGCTTTTCTTTCCTACTGAGGTAGCGTCAAGATTGCTAGGTCCTGGCAGAGAGATGTCGGCCTGCTTCGTTTGGGCCCGGTTCATAACTCGCAGGGGAATAGGTGTGGCCTCCCCATCGGGGTTTTCAACACCAAACAGCCCCAATGGGACGGATGGCAAATTAGCTGAACTAGAGGACGACTTCCGCTTTGGGCAGTCTATGAAAAGATGGGTGATTCCGCATTCTGCGCACCTTTGGTCAGCTTTGTCCCTGTTTTGCTACTCTCTTTCAGGGCAGCGTGATGAGACATGACCGGGATGTCCGCAAGTCCAACAAGTGACCGCCGGATCCTGTGGCTGCCTTCCTAGGCCTCTACCCCATCCTCGT
The DNA here is from genome assembly GCF_053477565.2 of Lygodium microphyllum. NCBI lineage: Eukaryota > Viridiplantae > Streptophyta > Polypodiopsida > Schizaeales > Lygodiaceae > Lygodium > Lygodium microphyllum. The sequence goes on from NC_141135.1 coordinate 18,142,769, forward strand.
CCTAACGCCATCACTGGCACGGGTCGATAATCCATGAGGACTGTGTTGCCCTCATCGTCATGCGAGATGTAAGGGTATATGTAGGTCTCTTCGTCACTGGGCTCCTCCACGTAGAGTACGGAAGCATCGCTCGATGGGTGGGTCACATAGAGACAAAGCGGTCTAGGAATGCCGGTAGGATTTATGTCCATTCTAGGGACAACTGATTTCATATAATTAGGCGCAGGTAGGGCTAACGGGGGCCCCCGTCCGAAGAATGGATGCGGCCTATTAGCCGGATAAGGCTGGCCATAGGGTTGCGCGTATGGTAATCTTCGTGGTAATCTGCAGGGTGCGGCATTGTGGCCGAACCTATCGCAGTTAGTGCAAGGTCTTGACCTAGGGTCTTGACACTCTGCTGGCAGGTGGTTTCTGCCATAGTACACGCACTAGATGTGCAGGCGCGTCGGTCATCTCAACATGTCTTGTATTTTGGCTAACTCCATCTTGACCTCAACTGGTCTTTCCCTTATCTTGGGATGATGGGTTTGACCGCTCACTAGAGGTTGATGTTTGTTCGCTCTATGCTTCCCCGGGTTAGTCTTTTCTAGAGTTGAGCTCCTAGATCTTCGCTCTTTTAGCTGGTCATCGACTCTGATGGCTTCCTCAAAAACTCTAGCCACCATGTCTCGCTGCAAGCTTGAATTGCCTGCCAATGCCTTATATAACTCCTCATCTCTAATTCTGCTGATGAATACAGTTGAAACAGCTCTGTCAGTCGGTCACTCACCCAAGGGGATTCTCTTAAAGAGACTTCTCACGTGGGTCACATAGTCGCGGATGTCCTCCTTCTCCTTCTGTTTGACATTCATCAAGTGTACTAGCAGGTTGTCAGAGTATCCGGGCTTGGCAAACCTCTTGACGAAGAGATCCTTGAGATTATTGAAGTTGGCTCGTTCCACGGCATCCAAGCTTGTATACCAAGTCCTACCCTTATCGCTTAAGCAAAGTCGGAATGCTTGCAAACGTTGAGCCTAGTCGTTGAGGCCGTTGGCTTCGCAGACTTGCTCAAACTGCTCAATGAAGTTGTACGGATCATCATGTGGTTGGTACTTGTCGAGTTGCTTGGCAACAATCGGTATCTTGGCCTGGCTCTTTGAGCCCTGGTTTGCCCCTAATCCTGCAAGCAGAGACGTCGCTAGTGCACTGGCACTCTGCTCTACTGCTATGTTATCAAGCAGCCGTTTCATGAGGAGTTCGCTCAGTGTCAGGTCTCCCTCTAGTGCTCTCTCATGGTCTGTTCGGTTCCGGGCCACCAAGTTCAGCACTCGCTGCACCTCATGCAGCTCCATGCTTTGCCTTAGGCTCCTAGCTTGTTGATCCGTATTATACTCAGCTATGCCTTGCAATGCCGTATGGGCTAGCCTTCTCTCCTCCTCTAGGTCTGCAATGATTGCATCTGCCATCCTGCCACGGTGCTTGTACCGGGCGTGTGTATCGTAATTGCTCACCATCTGCTATATAGCATCTGGGAATACACTCACATCGAGCTCCTCGGTAGACCGATGGTCTGAGCTTTCTTTCGTCATGGTTGAATTCTTGCGCCTCACGCGCCCCCGATCAGGTTAACTAGTCGTGGACAGATCCTTGTCGTTGACGCTCCTTGCTTGGTTCTATCCTGCGCTTTGCGCGTTTGTTTATGTCTTGGGTCCTCTCCTATTGGTGGGTTTTTTGAGCGATTTATCTGAGTGAGTTCCTTTAATTACTGAATACAGTTCTCAACTTATGGTCACTCGTGAGTGTGTTGTTCCTCGTGCACTTGTGCTCAATCAGGCTTTCAGCTTTCCTAAGTGTACTTCAAGTGCAAAAATTCAACATGAGTGCTGCAAGCAATTTCCTAGCGTCTTACTCACTCTCGCTCGTTTCGGGCCTGATAGGCTTTGTTACTCAAGTCTTGGCCATTCTAATGGGTTCTAGGGTATGTGCTACTTCTCGTTGTTCACTAGGGGGTAGGTCGTTGGGGTATGCTCCAGTGTGTCCCTTGGTGGGTCAAGTTTTGATGTTTTCCCCCTTCTTTTCTCTTTTTTTTTTCTCTTTTTTTTTTGAGTCTGGGAATTCGATGTCCGATTTACCAGTGGTCCGATTCTGGGAATCGGACCAAGTGTGTCAGGGTTGAGTGGCAGTCTCCGAGTCCGAGTGTCGGATTCTCAAAAATCGGACGAGCAAGTGTTCAATGAATCGGACAAGGGTGGTCTGATTCTGGCTTTGGTCCAATTTTGGGTGGTTCGATTCGTCCAAATGGTCCAATCGGACAGGGTGGTCTGATTTCTAAAATCGGACGAGCGGGTCCGATTATGGGCAAGTCCGATTCTGGAAATCGAAAAGGGTGCGTGGTCCGATTGCTGACGTGTCCTAATTCGTCCGATCGGACAGGGTGGGTCCAAGTCCGAGCGTCTGAGTCTCCGAGCGTCTGAATCAGATGGAGTGGTCCGATCGGACGGTTGTCCGAGTGTCCAAATCGGACGGAGAGGTCCGATCGAACGGGTGTGAGATTCTAGGGATTGGACACTGGGTCGGATGTCCGATTCCGCCGGCCCGACGAACTTGAGAGCACGGATTCGCCCAAATATCTCCAGATATCTATTACTATTGACCACGAAATTCACCAACGATGGAGTTGGAGTGGTGAGGGAGAGATCGGTGTACCTGGGGATCGCCAAATGCAATGTCCCTCCGTGCCTTGGTCGATCCAAGCTTGCTCTCTCTCTCTCTCTCTCTCTCTCTCTCACTCACTCACTCTCAGTTGGTTGCAAATGAGGATTCTCTTGCCCTTCCAGAACTTATACCTTGCTGATCCTTCCCTGAACACTACAGATCACTCTCCTAGCGTTTCCTACACATTTACATGCGCATCTCCTCCATTTTGCCCATGTTTTCCCTGATTTTCTCCCTGTTTCACAGCAACAACCCTATGCCTCTCCGGTGTGATTTCCTACTGTTAACCTACCCTAAACACAACATAAATCGAAAGCAAAACACTTAACTAATTTCTCCATGTTTTCCAATCATCAAAAAACCAGAATATCCCAAAATACTTACCTGTTCTGAAGATCGAAAACACCCAACTTCCTACCTATCTCAAGCTCCGTTTCGGGAATGAATACCCTACTTCGATGCTCGATATGAGGTGCGTAAGTGCTCAAGCTTGAATCCGTGGTCCCGACAACGGAACCAAAATGTGGGAGCTTTCGCTCAACCGCCAAGACCCACGGACTGCCTATTGTTTCAAGCGTTCCAATTGAGCTCTAATGGCTATCTCTCACCTAGCCGACGCACCGTCGATCCTACAAGTGTTGCAAGTTTACCTTGATGCCCGATCGAGTACCCTCCTCTCTCTTGCACTCCGGTAGCTCCACGACTCTTGATGCTAGCTCAAGCATCCTCAAGCCTCCTCCATCTCCAAGCTCCATCCTCCATAGTTGCGCGTGCAAGAGAAAAAGAGAGAACAGAAGAGAAGAAGAGGAGAGGAGATGGTGAAGAGCTTCACCCTCTTGATCCCTCACTCCCACACACACTCACTCCCTCACACTCCCACACTTCCTCTCTCAAGAGCACACACAAGCAAGGAGGAGAGAAGAAGAGAGGAAGAAGAAGACTCTTTTTGCCACACACCAAAGAATGAGCTTCTCATTCACTTTTCAACTTTATATACATGCCCTAATTTCCATGGGCGGTCATCCCCCTTTTTTACAAGCAATCCATTCTAGAAAGAGAGATAGATCCCATAGGCATAGTGGATGTTAAGTGCTACCAAAGAACTCTATATAATGATGTACTTGAACTATCACTTTCACATGATGATAATACAATAGTACTTGTCTCTTTCTGTCAAGTGTCTATGTCATTGTTGTCCATACACAAGATTGTGTTTATGAGTTCAAGTCTCAATCTTGAAACCTAATTCACTTGTGTAACAGTTTTCTACATTGTCATGTCAACATGAGTTGTGTCTTTATCTTCCATCCTCCATAGCTTCCGCATCTGCCATGCTCTAGATCCTACACATCTTGACAACATTAGGAGAAAGAAATTGCAAAAAGATTGTTTGTGCACTTCATGTTGGTTGATTTTTAGTTAAGTTATTTGAGCACAAAGAGCTATACACTTTGCATGTGCGATTCAAATATGGTATCAGAAAATGAATTCATGGATGCATTACAATTGTATATCTAGGAGGTGATGATCAACATTGAGGCTAGAAGATTTCCCTTTATTATAGATTAGTGTGATATCTTGGAAAATTTTGATTAAGTGAGGAATATATATAGTCTTCTAGATCGTTACGGTTTATATTACAAGATGATAGAAGCCACAACATTCTGCTAGGGGGAGCTCTTTGTGTATGTGAATTGAGGTGTTGATCACATGTATGCTTGGATACTTCCTCTATTGGAGTTGGGAAAAAGAACTATTGGACTATAATCAATACAAACACGTTATTTATTTAGAATAGTATATAGTCTTTAGATGCTCCTAGATACAAGGCTATGAGGATAGTTTGATGAGTATAGGAGGCTTGGCTAGGGCCCTAGAGCCACTGTTGGGCCCATTTTAGGTCCCAACACATAGGTGGTGAGTTTGCTAGAAGTCGCTACTAGTTGATTATTGAATCTTGATTAATAAGGACTAGTTAGTCAATTTATGCCAAACATAATTAAAATAGATATATTATTTCTTGATAGACACCATCAAGTTGAGATTCAAGGACAAGAAAAGACTGAAAGGACTAGACGGTGAACTAAAATCATTAGGAGGTATTCTCCTAAGCATAATAGTTTGATATTCTTGAGAAAGAGAGGTCTTGTTAACCCAATCAATATCGCAGTCAGTAGTCTATCAGGGGAAAGAGGAAGCTCTAGCATTTCTCTTTTCCCGAGAAGTCAATCTACTTCAAGTGGGAATGTAGCCCCACCAATACAGACCCCTAGAGAACTTGATTATCATGATGGTGCAAACCATTGTAATACTTGCAAGAATGCTAAATTTTCCAACCCTGGGTTTTCCTCTACCCATCTTTAATAGGTTAGCAGAGGAAGATGCAAAACTTTACATCAAAGAGTTTGAGAAATTAATGTTGCATTTCCAAATTATTCAAGATGAAGGATATCTCATTATGCTTTTCAATATGACTTTGAAAGGAAGAGCTACAATGTGGTATCATGGCTTGCGTAACATCTCGTCGCCCACCATTATAAAGACCCCCCCCTTTTTTTACTCCACCACTAGCACCATCAAAAACCCTTTTTTTAATGAATGATTTTTTTAAAAATAATTTAATGATTTTAATTACGTCCCCCCCTATCAACACTGTCAGATGGCAGAGGGAGGGGGAGTTAAACTAGGAGGAAACAAAGGTGAAGGCAAGTGACGTCTGGTACTTGACGAGGAAGGAGGAGATCTATGGAAAAGCAGGAGCTGATGTGGAGGGCAAAGGACCCGTCAAAGAGCATGAGGCCAACAATGACTTTGATGGGGGAGGGGCACACGTGTGCCTCCTCCAACCCCCCCTTGACAAGCTGCATTACGGCAAGAGATCTGGGGGTCCTCTGTAGTTAGGGACCCCCTATCATAGCATCCCCCCCCCCCCCCCCCATTTTTACCCACCTCACCCTTATAAATTCCCCCTCCTTAAACAGGCAGGAGAAAACCCTCTTCTTTTCCCTTACTGATTGTCACCCTTCCCCTTAATTCCCCCCCCCCCCCTCTTTTTCTTTCAGCAAAAATCAGAATCGTTATTCTTCTCTTCCCCTTGCTACCAATTCGAAAGAGACAAGGAGAGGGAGGGTAGTGAAGGAGAGAAAGAGATAATAAAAGATAGGGAAGGAGAACCTAGAGTAAGAGAGGGAGAGAGAGAGAGAGAGAGAGAGAGAGAGAGAGAGAGAGAAGAGGCCAAGGATAACTCCTCTCGTGGGCAAAGGCTCGGGTACCCTCTCTTCCTATCACGAGTCCTGTAACCACTCCATCGATTGCGTGGACAAGAGATCATGAAATTCAAGACAAAGCATAGGGGAGTCTGGAACCAAGGAGTCTGTCGAGAGAAGTGAAGTTCACTTTCCTTCTCCGAAATGGCCCCAAAGCGTAAGCTCTCCCAAGTAACTGGAAAAGCCGCGACTATAGGAGAAGGATTGGGTAAAGACTCCATCATCAATAGGAATGATTTATTAGGTGCAAATGCTAACTTGACACTCCAAAAGTAGGTACCACTACCATATCTAGAAATTGAAATCGAAAATTCATACATGGGTATCATTAGGAAAAAGTCAAACCTCTCATTGGGTAGTTTGCATATTTTGAAAGGTAGCTGAAAAGGGTTTAATAATCATGAATTGTTGGGAAATAGATTACGTATCTATGGTTATAGAGGAAACAAGTCAAGTATTAGGATCGAACTTTCGTAGATACACCATAGATTGCTGGGGTACATAAATATTCCATATAGATCAATTGCACTCCATTTATGATGAATGCATGTACACTCGCCTTTGAATAATTAGGTCATGACTTTTGAGTTGCATAAATGTACTAGAAGGTATTTTTATGAATAGGGATCTTGCATCGCAGCGACAACTCATGGAAGATCTGCATCTAGATTTGCATGGCATCATGAATAGCCTCAATTGCACTACATAATGGGATATGCATCTAAAAAGGTGGATTAAGATATGCATGTGAAATGTTGAGCTTATTTGAAAGGAATGGTTTGGTAAATGAAGTCCTGGCTAATAAGGAAAGCTAAGATTTAGCTCGACCCAGTTAGGACCTTAGTTGCAAATAAATTGATTTGTCCTACGACCATATTTTGACTTGGAGTCAACACGATCTTTGGTCTCTACCCCGATAGCCAACCATGATGAACCCAAAACACACTTAGGTATATAATTTTTAGAATATGAAACATCCCAAAGCTAATACAAGGAAGCTCAAATGTAGTATCTGTCAAGATTGTGGGGGAGAAGGAAGGAGTCTCACTTGTAGCTTTCTTGCTTGCACAATGGGGGAATACACACATAGGTGGAGGCTGAAAACAATTTTTCTCTTCTTAGTTGTGTAAGCCAAAAGAACTCTAGTACATAGAAAATAGAAGAACCCCTATATATGGGTCTCAAACCAAACTCAACTAACTAAGGGGGCATACTAACTGAGCCACGAACTAGAGTAGATAAGGATAGCTGTCATCTAGCTATTATTCATGGGCAGTGTACCAACCGCATCTGCAACTAGCAAGTGGGTGACATAAATGCACAATGGTCACCCTGGCATATCACGAGTGGAGCTCAATATCTCAACACTCCCCCTTGAGCTCATCCCAACTCCTACACACCAAGCAAGTCTCTGAACTTGCGCAGCTTCTCTGCACCCAATGCCTTCGTAAATATGTCAGCTACCTCATCCTCTGTGCCGACATAAACTAGATCAATAAAACCTAGTAAAACTCTCTCTCGCACATAGTGATAATGCACCTCAATGTGCTTTGTTCTAGCATGATAGACTGGGTTATTTGCCAAGTGTATACTACTCATGTTGTCACAATAAATGACAACTGGCCATCTGTAGACTGATGCATATCATAAAGTAGCTTATGCAACCAAACTACCTCACATATAGCCATTGCTACACCCCTGTACTCAGCCTCTGTGCTGCTCGACAAGGCAACTGTAGGTTGTTTCTTGCTGCTCCAAGTGACTACAACACTCCCAAAAGAGAACACATATCCACTAGTAGATCGTCTATCAGAAATACTACCAGTCCAATTAGCATCAGTGTATCCATGCAACTGTATCTGAACCCCAGTCTCATAAAATAGTCCATACTGAAATGTGGACTTCACATACCTGAGTATGCGTCTAGCCGCATCCAAATACAGTTTCCTTGGAGTCTGCATAAACTGACTTACCAATCCAACAGCATAGCTCAAATCTGGCCTGGTAATAGTCATATAAATCAAACTTCCTACTATGCGTCTATACATAGTAGGATCTTTGAGAAGCTCACATGCATCTGTGCTCAACTTCACATTCTACTCCAAAGGAACTGAAATAGGCTTACAGCCTCTCATTCCATATTTGGACAGCATGTCCAATCCATACTGCCTCTGCAAGAGCCATATCCCACTTGGTGATCTAATCACCTCAATGCCCAAGAAATAACACAGCTCTCTCAAATCCTTCATCTCAAACTTCTGCTTCAATAGCATTTTCACATGAAGGATATCTTCATCACTATCACCTGTGATAATCAAATCATCAACATAAATGACAAGCAACATAATACCTTTCTCTGTTTTTCTCACATAAAGTGAGAAATCTACCTTGAAAATATGAAAGCCAATAGTGACAAGATACTGTCCTATCTTGTCAGACCATGCTCTAGGTGCTTGCTTCAAGCCATACAAGGCTTTCTTCAACCTATAAACAAACTCAGGATGAACAGCATGCACATAACCTAGTGGCTGCTCCATATAAACCTCTTCTTGCAAATCACCATGCAAGAAGGCATTCTTTACATCCATCTGATGTAAAGACCATCCCTTTGATGCAGCCATAGCAATGACTGCTCTTACGGTTTCCATCCTTGCAACCAGACTGAATGTTTCTTCATAATCAATGCCATATGTTTGTGCATACCCCTTGACTACTAATCTTGCCTTGTATCTATTCATAGAACCATCTGCATTGTGCTTCACCTTATAAACCCACTTACAACCAATTGCATTCTTATATTTAGGCAAAGGTACCAATTCCCATGTAGCATTTGCTTCCAAAGCATCCATTTCTTCATCCATGGCTTTCCCCCATTTTTCTTTTCCCATGGCTTACTTAAAAGAAGTGCGTTATGGTTTCTGTATCACTTTAACTATATAGGCATAATGAATGGCTGTAAATCCATCATATTTTAGCCTATCCACAGGATACCTAGCTCTAGTAGACCTGTGCAAAGTAAGCTCACTTGCAGGTGCTCTCAAAACATCCCTGGTCTTCCTTACTCCAGGTGTAACAATAGAAGGAATACCCAACTCATCATCAATGCTCTGTTCTGAGCCACTAGATTCACCATCCACATAAGAGTGACCTACATTCACATCAAACATGGGCTGATGTACCTTCTCTTTTCCTTTTCGTGAAACCTGCATACCAGTATCTGCATTATTTTGAGGGGTTCTCCTGATCTCAATCTGCCTGTCTATGGCAAAGAATGTGAACCACTGCTAGAGAACACTCCAGGTCCACTAATATTTTGTGACTGCTGCTGTGAAATCTGTGCAGCATTACCATTTTGTGTATCTACATCATCAATCACATTTACTAGTTTATACCAACTACTCATCTCATCAAAAACAATATCTCTACTCACTGTAAACTTACGAGTAGAAGGGTTATAGCATCTATACCCTTTCTGCTCTGTAGAGAGTAGCCAATAAAGATGCACTTCTCAGCTTTTGGATCCAACTTGGATCTCAACTCATCTGGCACATGAACATAGGCAATGCAACCAAAGATTTTCAAATGAGAAATATCTGGTTTCCTACCAGTATACCTCTTCTCTGGAGTCATCCCATGTATTGCTGCACTAGGAGTCGTGTTCATTATGTAGACTATTGTAGCAACTGCTTCAGCCCAATAAAAATCTGGCAAGTCTTTTTCGTTGAGCATGGCATGAGATACCTCTCCAATATGACTGTTTTTCCTTTCTGCAATTCCATTTTGTTGTGGGGTATGACTGCATGAATATTGCTGCTTTATGCCATGCTCCTGCAGGAACCTTGCAAACTCATTTGAGAGGTACTCTCCCCCTCCATCTGACCTTAGGCATTTTATTTGCAGGCCTGTTTCTTTTTCAACCATAGCTTTAAGAGTTTTGAAATGCCCAAACACTTCACTTTTCTTTTTCATAAAATCCACCCAAACTTTTTTGCTATAGTCATCAATAAAAGTGACAAAATAATGATAGCCTCCAATAGATGCAGCTTTAGTAGTCCACACATCAGAGTGGATTAATTCCAATGGCTTCTTACTCTCTTGAACATGTCTAGGAAATGGTTTCCTTGCCTGTTTTCCAAATTGATAGGCTTCACATACGTTATGCATTTCTGCAACCTTGAATTTAGGCAATCCTGCAACAATATTTTGGGCTTGCATTGATTTAAGTCATTGTACATTAACATGACCAATGCGTTTATTCTAGATATCAATATCTGCAACTACACCGGTTCCATGTGCAAACATTGTTGCACTCAATTCAGGCATGTCTGCATCCAACGTAAACATTCTGCCCTTCTTCTTTCCTTTTGCTATCAAGCAACCTTTATTTTTCATATCCACAACAAAGCATCCATGAGGATTAAATATGACCTGCAAGCCCTGCTCAACCATTTAACCAACAGAAACCAGGTTCTTAGTGATATTTGGGACATGAAATACATCCGATAGGTATTTCTTTTTCCCATCCTACATAGACAAAGGAATTTTTCCAAACTGCACAATAGGATGTGCAGTATCATCACCAGTCTCCACAAATCTTGGTTTTTCCATTTTCCTTGCATCCTGCATCCATTCTGCATGACCTGTCATGTGGTTTGACGCACTTGAGTCAACATACCACACTTCGTTGCTTTCTTCTGCACTTGTCACAGAATTGTTCATGTGCTGCACCATAAACAAATGCTCATTTTTGTCATCACCGTGTCTACTAGAAGATACATAATTCCCTTGTTGCAATTTTCCATTCATGATGTCATTCTCCTTTTTATAGCAGTCTTTAGCCATATGACCCATTTTACCACAATAGTAGCATTCAACATTGCTGTTTGCATTTTGGCCTCTTTGCCATCCACCACGACCTCTATGGCTCCCCCTACCTCTAGAGTTACCACGTCCTCCTCCATAGGACTGGTTTTCTTGAGTTTACTGCATATTCTGATTTCTACCATGGCCTCCAGATCAGCCTCCTCTACCTCTACCTCTACCTCTTCCAACATTTGAATAGAAGATAGTTTCCTTTGAAGTTCCTCCTGAAGAAGATGCACCACCATTTTTCTGCTCCTCAGAAATTAGAAGAGCAATCAACTTCTCAAAATCAGGAAATCTTTCACGGACGGAAATGGATGTTCGAATCTGTGCATAATCCTTTCATAGACCATTCAAGGTCATAGAAACTAAATCATCATCTTCCACTGGCAACCCAATGGAAGCAATTGCATCTGCAATCTTCTTTACCTTTATGTGGTAGTCATTTATGCTCATACTTTCTCTTTGCACATTATGCAACTCTTGCTTGAGCTGCATTTTCCTGGCTTGCGTATTTGTGCTATACATTTTTGACAAAGTATCCCATGCCTCCTTTAGCGTACTTGCATCCTGAATATACACAATCATAGAGTCTGAAATACTGATAGACAGCCAGTACATAACTTTTCTGGCTCTCTCATGCCATCCTTTAAATGCCTGCATTTGTTGTTGATTGGGAACATTAGGAAGAATTGGTTCTTCTTCATTTCCTACAACAAATTCCCAATATCCTTTTCCCATAAGAAAATTCATCATTCTAAACTTCCATGCTTGGAAGTTGTTCTTGTCAAGCTTTTCAGTGACAATCTGTGAAAGAGAATCAGACGCCATTACAGAACACTGCAAAAAATTCTGTCACTGTAAAAAGCACAGCTTCAGCCTCACAAGGGCAAATCTGCAAAACTAACGAAAGTGGTATTTGACCACACAGTCACTTCCTAGTGACGATTTTGTATCAACAGGCAGCAAGGATGATTCTATAACTCCCAATGTCTCTACACACAGGCATACGATGTAATTTCTACAGAAACTTTTCACTGACCTGTAGAATAGTGGTCGCACAGCATAAAACAAGGCCTTTTCTTGAGTGCATGCAGAAACTTCCGCCTCCAAAACAAGCCCCGAAATGGTCTCAAATAAAAAAAACTGAGCAACCAAGGGCTAAAGGCCCCTCCCGCAGCATATATTGCCCTCTTGCTACACCACGAAGGGCATCTCAATCTAAGACAATGCACTCTTGCACTTTCCGGCTGTGCTACCTGCTGCAGAGACTTGCTTCCAAAATAGAAAAATGAAAGCAACACTAGTCCTCTTACCAGAACATTGCGAACTTGGTTTGCTTTCTTGAGCTCCTTCACCACGAACCAGGCTCTGATACCATGTCAAGATTGTGGAAGAGAAGGAAGGAGTCTCACTTGTAACTTTCTTGCTTGCACAATGGGGGAATACACACACAGGTGGAGGCTGAAAACAGTTTTTCTCTTCTTAGTTGTGTAAGCCAAAAGAACTCTAGTACATAGAAATAGAAGAACCCCTATATATGGGTCTCAAACCAAACTCAACTAACTAAGGTAGCATACTAACTGAGCCACGAACTAGAGTAGATAAGGATAGCTGTCATCTAGCTATTATTCATAGGCGGTGTACCAACCGCATCTACAACTAGCAAGTCGGTGACATAAATGCACAACAGTCACCCTGGCATATCACGAGTGGAGCTCGATATCTCAACAGTATGAACGAGGAGAATGACTATTTTCCAAGCTACATTTGATGCTCGTAACTATTTTGGAATGGTAAATAGACTTGGTTTACACTTGACTTGCAAGAGGAGTAAATACAAGTTCCTGTTATCTTGAAGGGAGGAGACCCTAGGGTAAACTTAGAACCCAATAGAGTTCTAAGATGGAAAAGATGATTATCAATTGATTAAAAAAACCCTAGACAAAGATCTTATGATAGGAACCAAAGGAAAGTAACCCAAGGGAGCTGTCATCTGAAACTATAGTGTAATTGCGCTATGCTAATACATCGTAGTGAGGTCAGAAAGAGGGTATTCTCTATTCCTCAAAAAATAATGGAAAATGACGCCTAGGTAGAAAAGACCAAGAAGGGCGATGCCAATGTCAAAGATGAGGAATCCACCTTAGCAGATGTCTTGAGCACTTGCCTTCATTGATTGTTTGTTCCTGTAAATCTAGACTTAATGTCTACAAAAGGAATGTATGACTCAAGCTCACAAAAGAAAATTTGATTAATGACTCAGGTTGAATTCAAGGAGGGCACACCAAGCTACCCCCAATTGGCCGCTGACCCTAGCCAAGGGGGTTCCAAATAAGCGTGATGGGAACATGGACCGAACTTGCCACGAGAGGTCTCTCCCTGGGTTAGTTTGAATGTAGGAGGATGCTTGGATTCCAAGGGGCTCTAGCTGTAAATTCCCTGCCTCCTATGGGTACTATTCAAACAATCTACGTGACTCGAGATGGATTGTTGAGGTCGTGTTATGTTGAGGCCGTGTTACTAGTGCAAGGGCGAAAACTTGGAGGAAATAAGATGCATCCCCATGGATTGTGGAATCTCTCCTTTTTGGATGAGACTTGTATTTTAGTTAATAATATAATATAAATTTTACTTCCAAAGAACTTGCCTGGATTGTTTTTGTGTTATTTCCATAAGTTACGCAAGTGAACTCATGGCAGGGTGAGAACTAGGAGGCTTCTCGCAGGTTTCTACCGGCATTCAACCTTTTAGGAATCATTAAGGTTGAACCCGACTCATGCCATTTTAGGAGACCGGAATGGGACTGTACCCCACATGTAGAGATGTGAGCAATGCATCCCTCTCATTTCACACTCTCTTTGAACCAAGTGCGGCATGAGTCTACTTCAGCTTGGGTATCTCTATGTAAAGCAGGATGTCTAGGATCCGCCGACACTAGAATGTTGTTAAGAGACCTTGGCCTGTAGGAACCTAGATGTCAGGTTGATCCCAGTGGATTCCACCACGAACATTCCATTGCGAAGTGGACTTGGGAAACCCTAGGCAACAAACCTTGGAACATTCCATGGGAGTGCCAGGTAATGATGCTTAGATTTGTTTCTCGATGGACTGCTAAGAATATGCTTGGACGGCCGTTAGGCATGCACATTACAGTTGGTATCAAAGCAAACCAATGGATAAAACAATCCAGATAGGGATAAATTGGGAAGAGAGAAGTGATGTTTTCATTAGAAAAATATTTTTTTCTATTACTCATTTGTGGAATGTTGCCACTTTCTAGACTTACAAGGCATGGAGCAAGTTCCTCGTATTTCACATCATGTTCAAGACGGCTATGAACTATTCAAGTTATCGCTGGCGATCTGACATGATGGAAAACTTGGATCGACTCTACAACCCTTCACCACTGTATGTGGAAAGGCGTTGGACTTGGAGCGTGGGATACTGCTATATAGATTCCAACCAACTCACCTATCTTCAAAACAACTTGAAGATGCTAAAATGGTTGGAAGACTTGAAGATTATCAAGTTATTCATCTTCCATGAGGCTCGTATAAATTCCATCCTATACATCGGATGCCAGCAAAGTAAAACAAAATTGCTACATCTATGACGAGGTGGTCAAAGTCTTGTCATCTGACAGAATTAAAGTAATAGGGCGAAACAAACGTCATGGCTATAAAAAACAGGGACTTCTCAAACTTCCCATGACTCATCGCTTCCTGAGAATTATTGAGATGACAAGCTCAAGATATGCGGATATTAATGATGGATCGCTTGGTTAGATGGGTCCACATGTCTACACTTAGCACATCGGTGGTCATTATGACTCTCACATGGCCACTAACTCATTACTTATTATATTCAAGTTGTTACACCTATTTACAGCTGGCATAGTTATAGCGCTAGTCGACTAGTGTAGTCAGTTATGCATTGTTTGACTTAGTAGGCCACTTTCCTTTGTGTTGTATCTTATCTATACTTTGTGTACATTGTAAAGTGTGTGGAAGAAGAAGAAGAAACCAGCAAGAAAACGTTTTGGCCTCCATCTCTCTTCTTGTCTCTTGAGTAAGCTTCTCCTTGTGCATTCTGTGTGTAATTGGCGCAGCATCTTGAGCAAGTCCCCCCACCATAGGATTCGTGACATGGTGTTAGATTTGCACCATTGATTGAGGCTGGTTTTTAAGGCTAAAGTAAAGGAGAGGAGCCAAGGATTTGAGCAAGCAAGTAATGAGTAAGAAGCACTTCCATTCTCTACTTCTTCTCTTGGACAGTGCCTATGGAGACACAGGAAGCAGAGCAGAGCAAAAATCTTAGATTGCAATGAGATTTGGTGTGCGCAAAGAGCGCTATGTATTCTATAAATTAGCCCTTTAGGATTGTGCCGATGCTATTTTGGCCATCCGAGGTCATTTCAGGCCCCGTTTTAAACTCGCAAGGTTGCGGAAAACAGTTCGAGGTATCCTACAATTTCAACTGTATCTGCTGTATACGGGTGCACAGGTTATAGATTTCAGATCTGTAAGTTCAAATATATTTACCAGTGAATAAACACAAGGTTTATCTACAAACTGGTTTTGCAGATTGCATGCATTGTTGAGAAAATAGTGAAAAAGACTATCTGGTGTGTATCGCTGTGTACTACAGGTCGAGGGTTGCAGAAGATTTGCTTGCTGTTTGGTATTAGTTTTGTGATAATGGTAGAGAATAGTGGAAACCCTATCATTGAGAAGCTCGACAAGAACAACTACCCTTCATGGAAGTTCCGTGTCATGAACTTCCTTATTGGAAAAGCCTCTACGAGTTTGTTTCAGGTGAAGAAAAGGAGCGGGAGGTGAGTGATCCTCCAACTGCAGAAGAGACAAAGTTACGGAAGGAATGGAATGCAAAAGACAAAAAGGTCATGTATTGATTGTCTGCAGTAATTGACAATAACATGTTGGGACATATTAGAAATGCAGAGAATTCATATGCAACTTGGACCATACTTGAAAGTATGTTTTCCGTAAATACAAAGGCATGAAAGATTCAACTCAAGAATACATTGAAAAAATGGAAGATGTCTATCAATGAGTATGCACTGAAGGTAAGGAGCATTGCAGCTGCCTTGGCAGGGATTGATGCAATGCCCAATGATGATGATTTGTTGTCGTCTACCTTGGGTGGACTTAACAATGAAAAGGCTTGGAAGTCTTTTGTAACTTCTGTATATGTCAGAAAGCCATTTCCAGATTTTGATGAGTTGGTCTCCCTTATAATCACTGAAGAGATCAACATGCAGAGTGAGACATCTGAAAAAAGTGGTGAACAATTCCAAGTTTTCTACTCCAGTTCAGGAAGGGGACATGGCAGGTCCTCTTCAAGAGGTCGTGGTACAGGATGTGGTAGTGACAACCAACAAAACAGATTGAATCAACAATTTGGCGATATGCAGGTTTCAGGAGGTTGTGGTAACTTTAGAGACAGGCGGAGCTTTAGAGGAAGAGGTGGATGGCAGAACAGAGGTTCTAACAACTCTGGTATTGTGTGTCACTACTGTGGCAAAACAGGTCATATTGCAGCCCAATGTTATGCTGAGAAAGATGATATTTGTAGTGGTAAGTTGTAGCAAGGAAACTATGCATCGTCTTCATGACAGAATGAAGACAAAAATGAACGTCTGTTTGTTATGCAGCATATATTGAATGCTATTTCAGGAAAGGGAACACATGATGATATTTGG
The DNA here is from genome assembly GCF_053477565.2 of Lygodium microphyllum. Taxonomy (NCBI): domain Eukaryota; kingdom Viridiplantae; phylum Streptophyta; class Polypodiopsida; order Schizaeales; family Lygodiaceae; genus Lygodium; species Lygodium microphyllum. The sequence goes on from NC_141135.1 coordinate 18,159,317, forward strand.
TATGTTGATTCAAGTGCATCCAATTATATGACTAGCCATGCAGAATGGTTTGGAGAGATGCAGGATTTGCAAAATACAGGTTATGCGTAGATTTGTGATGATTCATGCTACCCAATTTCACACATTAGAAAAGTTCCCTTGTCCTTGCATGATGGTAAGACAAAGAGTCTTTCAGATGTATAAGATGTGTCATCTATTACAAAGAGCTTGGTGTCAGTCGACGGTCAGATGGTAGAGCAAGGGCTGCAAGTCAGATTTAATGCAAAGGGCTGCTTTGTAGAAGACTTCAATGACAAATGCAGGTTGGTTGCAAAGGGAAGTAGAGTTGGACGTATGTTTACTCTAGATACTAGAATTCCTCCTATGAATGCTGCTATGTATGGTAAAGGAAAAGGTGTTGTTGTAGATATTGAAATTTGGCACAAACACATTAGACATGCAAATGTACAAAGGATGAAATTAATGCAATCCAAAGGGTTGGGCCTACATTTAGAATTGCATAATTTCATAAGGTATGCAAAGCATGTCAGTTTGGTAAGCAGGCAAGACAACCCTTTTCACATGACAGATATGTAAGCAGAAATATCCTTGATGTTGTGCATATACAGATATTTGGGGGCCTCTACAAAATGTATCTCTTGGAGGCAGTTCATACTTTGTCACATTCATTGATGATTTTTCTAGAAAGTTATGGGTATATTTTATGAAGAAAAATAGTGAAGTGTTTGAACACTTTAAAACTTTCAAGGTTGCAGTTGAAAGAGAAACTGGCTTGAAAGTAAAGTTCTTGAGGTCAGATGGAGGGGGAGAGTACCTCTCGAATGAGTTCAATGATTTTCTAAGGTCTCATGGGATAAAGAGACAGTTCACATGTAGGTATAGCCCACAGCAAAATGGGGTTGCAGAAAGGAAAAACAGGCATATTGCAGAAGTTGCACGCGCCTTGATGGCTGAAAAGAATATGCCTAAGCATTTTTTGTCTGAGGTTGTTCATACTGTTGTTTATATTACGAACAGAACTCCCACAGCTGCAGTTCATGGTATGACCCCTGAAGAATGTTTTACAGGAAAGAAGCCTGATGTCTCACACTTGAAAGTGTTTGGCTGTATTGTATATGTTCATGTGCCAGATGAGTTGCGGAAGAAACTGGATCCAAAGGCTAAAAAGTGTGTCTTTGTTGGATACTCTTTAGAGCAAAAAGAGTATCGTTGTTATAACCCTGTCACATGTAAGTTCAGAGTGAGCAGGGATGTCATCTTTGATGAAATGAGCAGTTGGTATGCAACTAGTGGTGATGCATTGGATGATGATGATGATCATGACACTCATGTGCAGGCTGAAAAGTAAGAATCATGGACTCTTAGTGAACCAGAGACATCATCTTTAGTCCTTGGTCTGGGAGACTAAGGAGTAGCTCTACATCTTCAGGTGCATCTAGTAGCACTACAGGTAAAGACAAAGGAAAGAATAAAGTGTCAGATGGCATTGATACAGTTCTGGATGGAGACTCTAGTGGCTTAGAGAGCTTGGCTGATGAGCTTGTCATTCCTTCAGTGAGGACTCCAGGTGTGTATAGAGCATGCATCAATGCAAAGACTCCATTGAGTGATCCAGTGGTACGCAGGTCTAGTAGGGTGAGATACCTTGTTAACAGATTTGGTTTTGAAGGTTATGCAGCTCACCATTATGCTTATATGGTGAAAGTGATTGAGGATGTTGCACCCACATGTTTTGAGGAGGTTGTTGATCATGCTCATTGGGATGCAACAATGGATGAGGAGATGGCTACATTAGAGGCCAATAAGACTTGGGATCTAGTATCATTTCCAAAGGGCAAGAAAACTATTGGATGTAAGTGGGTTTATAAGATTAAGCACAATGCAGATGGTTCTATTAGTAGGTACAAAGCTAGGCTGGTTGCAAAAGGCTATGCCCAAACATATGACATAGATTATGAAGAAACCTTCAGTCCAGTCGCTAGGATGGAAACTGTTAGATGTGTGATTGCTTTGGCAGCAGCCCCAAAGGTTGGAGGTTGCAGCAAATGGATGTGAAGAATACCTTCTTGCATGGTGATTTGTAGGAAGAAGTGTATATGGATCAGCCATCAGGTTATGAAGATTTAGAGCATCCCACGTATGTGTGCAGGTTGAAGAAGGCACTCTATGGGCTCAAGCAAGCACCTAGAGCATGGTCTAACAAGATCATAGAGTATCTTGTCAATATTTGCTTTTATGTTTTTGATGCTGATCACTCACTTTATGTGAGAAAGGGAGATGCAGGTTTGGTCATCATAATCATCTATATGGATGACTTGATTATTACAGGTGATAGTGATAGTGGGATTGCTGAAGTCAAGGACTTTTTGAAGAAGAAGTTTGAGATGAAGGATTTAGGTGACTAAGGTACTTCCTTGGCATTGAGGTGATCAAATGTGATGATGGTATATGGCTGTCCCAAAGACAGTATGGCTTGGATATGTTGTCCAAGTATGGTATGATAGCATCCAAACCACTTTCAGTCCCATTGGAGCAAAATGTAAAGTTGAGGCTGATATTGGGGATGAGATAGAAGACTCTACTATGTCCAGGAGGATAGTGGGGAGTTTGATCTACATGGCCATTACAAGGCCAGACTTGAGCTACGTTGTTGGTCCTGTGAGTCAGTTTATGCAAGTACCTAGAAAGCCGCATTTGGATGCAGTCAGACACATATTGAGATATGTGAAATCCACATTACATTATGGGCTTTTCTATGAGGCAAGTACAGATGTACAAGTGTTTGGATACACAGATATAGATTGGGCTGGTAGTATGTTTGATAGAAGATCTACCAGTAGATACATGTTCTCTCTTGGTAGTGCAGTAGTTACTTGGAGTAGCAAAAAACAATCTACAGTTGCTTTGTTGAGTACATGGCTGATTTAGATGTGCAGGTGGAAGGTCCAGTTGTCATTTATTGTGACAACATGAGCAGTATACAATTGGCTAGGAACCCTATGTTCCATGCCATGACAAAACATATTGAGGTATACTACCACTTTGTGAGAGAGAAGGTACTAGCAAGTGAGATTGACTTGGTGTATGTCAACACACAGAATTAGATAGCAGACATCTTCATGAAGGCATCGGGTACAGAGAAGCTTCAAAATTTTTGAAGCTTACTTGGAGTTGCAGAGATGTAGTTGAGCTTGAGGGGGAGTGTTGAGATGACAAGCTCAACACATGCGGACATTAATGATGGACCACCTAGTTAGATGGGTCCACACGTCTACACTTAGCACGTCAATGGTCATTTATGACTCTCAAATGACCATTAACTCATTATTTATCATATTCATGTTGTTACACCTATTTACAGCTGGCATAGTTATAGTGCCAGTCGACTAGTGTAGTCGGTTATGCATTGTTTGACTTAGTAGGCCACTTTCCTTTATGTTGTATCTTATCTATACTTTGTGTACATTGTAAAGTGTATGGTGGAAGAAGAAGAACAAACTAGCAAGAAAAAGTTTTGGCCTCCATCTCTCTTCTTGTCTCTTGAGTGAGCTTCTCCTTGTGCATTCTGTGTGTGTTTGGCGTAGCATCTTGAGCAAGTCCCCCCACCACGGGATTCCTGACAAGAATCCATTCTCCCAACCCATATTACTATTCTGTCCCTGTGGCTGAATCCAATAGGAAATTATTAACTTGGCACTAATGTATCTATTGAAAATAAAAATCATCCCAACTAATGTCTATCTATGCCCGAATAGTTGTACTCGAGGCTTATGCTTCTTTATCAATAAATAAGAATTTTATGTTCATTTGAAATATTGTATAGTATCGATGAAAAATAATTTTGTGCATCAATTCAAGAGGTGTAGAGAAATGTAAATGTTATCTTAACATGAAGGCTTTAATGTAAAGCCAGATACAACCCCAAGTGCAGAACGAGAGTCTTGTGTTTGCACTAAGCCCAATGGAGGCACAAGGGAAGAAGTTTCTTCTCAAACAAATTAAACCACCAGAATTTGATGGAAAGGGGAAGACTATTGAGGCTGATGTCGAAATATGGACTAAATTTATGGAAGATTACTTCAGTGCAATAGGAACAACACCTGTGAACTAGGTCATGATTTCCAAACTCAAACTTACCAGAGAAGCTAGGCTCTGGTGGAAGCAATGGTGTAAGGACCAAGCAGTCTCTCTGAAAGCACAATAACTTGAGACAAGCTAAAGGAAGCCATGTAGGGAAGATACATGCCACCTATAAACAGAACTTAGAAGATGAATGAGTTCTTCAAATTGAAATAGTTGGCCCTATCACTGGAGGCGCACTAATCAAGATTTTTCTCCTTGTTGAAATACGCTCTGACCATGAGCATTCCCCAACAAGTTTCTAAGTTTTCTGATGGGTTGAACCCACCATTGAACACTCGGTTGGAATCAATGAGTCCTTCGGATTTGCAAGACACATTGATAATAGCGGGACCTATTGCCCAAGAAGTCCAATCAAAGCCCAAGAATAATAAACCATGGTCTTACAAGGACCAGAATCCAGGAATGTTGAAAGCTCAATTCATGAGGGCTCAAGGACAAAGTCAGGGCCAACGCAAGAAGCCAAGAGCAAATGCAATCAGTGATTTTGTCCCCACTCAAAGAAGCGATCAAAGCATGCAATGTTTCCACTTCAAAAGGGAATGTCCCAAACTTGGCAGACAGCATCGCCGAGGAAAATTCAGTGGCCAATCTAGAGCTACCCATGGTTGCGGTCGTGCAGCAATGGGAAGGGGAAAACTTCCAATATCTCCACTAAGGGAATCAACGAAGAAGAAGACCCGTCCATGGAAGCTAAGATTGAGAGGGCATCCATTCATGCCGCTCTCCATAAAAAGGGCCTGGACCACCAATTCTCAGTGATCCAAACACCATCAGATTACCAAGGTAAGAAATTCAAAACCCTGATTGACTGTGGCAGCACTCATTCCTTCATTTCACTAGCTTATGCTAGAAGGTTAGGAATAACCATTGTAGTTGCACCTACCCTGCTTATTGAATTAGCAAATGGTCGAGAAATCACTTGCACTAGACAAACTGCTAAGGTGGAATTCCTACTCGAAAATGAGCCCACATATGTTAAATTCAAGGTTATGAGTCTAGGAGTCCATGAGTGCCTACTCGGGATGGATTGGCTAATTCCCAATGATGCTCACATTCATTGTGGAAAAGGACAAGTCTCCTTTCAAAATCCTAAATACGAGCAGGTGATAACGCAAGGAGAAGCATGCAAACCAAAGATCCAGTTAGCTAAGGCAATGCGAATAGTTCAAGGAATAAGAAAAGGATTACCTATCTACTTGATCAAGCTAAACAAACCGGAATAGGTAAATGACATCAATGAATAACCATCATGGCTAAAAGAATATGCGAATGTGTTCCCAAAAGAGTTGACTGAATTATCACCACCAAGGGAAATGGATCATGAAATTAAGCTAACACCAAGATCTACACTAGTTGCAAAAAGGCCCTACAAGATGTCCATTCCTAAAGCTATTGAGTTAAAGGAACAACTCAAACAGCTATTGGACCAAGGGTACATATAGCCTAGTAGTTCTCCTTGGGGAGCTCTAGTCTTGTTCCAAAAGAAGAAGGATGGTACACTTCACCTTTGCATCAATTATAGAGGCATGAACCAAGTAACCATAAAAAATAAATATCCTATCCCAAGGATAAACGAGTTACTTGATCGATTGTAGGGAGCAAAAATCTTCTCCAAGATTGATTTGAGGTCAAGATACTATCAAATACGCATCAAAAAAGAAAATATTACTAAGATGGCATTCAACACAAGATATGGTTATTTCAAATTCACATTAATGTCTTTTGGATTGAGTAATGCCCCTACCACCTTTGACAGGCTAATGCATGGCATTTTTAGACCATATCTTGACGATTTTGTGCTTGTCTTCTTTGATGATACTTTGTGCTTGATGGTTTATTCCAAGGAAGAGGAGGATCATGAATCCCAAGTTTGCATCTTCCTTGAGACCATGAGAACTCATAAGCTCTATGCTAAGAAGAAAAAGTGTGCCTTCTTCAAGGGGCAGATTGAATACCTTGGATTTATTATGTCAAATGAGGGAATCTCTGTAGATCCTACAAAGGTCAAGGATATCTAAGAGTGGCCTCCACCAACTATTGTTAAAGAAGTGTGTAGCTTTCTTGGATTAACAAGTTGGTACATGATCTTCATTAAGGACTATGCCTTAATTGTAGCACCCCTTACAAATTTGCTAAAGAAGCAGGTTTCCATAGCATGGACGCCCACTGAACAATCAAGTTTTAATAAACTCAAGCATAGCTTAGTTACATTGCCGATTCTAAAGCTCCCTGACTTAAGCAAGGAATTTGAAGTTGTCAGGATGCTAGTTCACTTGCACTAGGTTGTGTACTAATGCAAGAAGGTCATCCTATAGCATATTCTTCGAGGAAGCTAAAGACCCATGAAATGAATTTTTCTACCCATGACTTGGAGCTACTAGCAGTTATTCATTCTCTCAAGCTTTGGCGGCACTATTTGCTTAGTAACAAGTTCTCTTTGGTCACAAACCATAAGAGCCTTAAATGGATCTTCACCCAGACTAACCTCAATATGAGGCAACAACGTTGGATTGAGGTTCTGTAGGAATATGATTTTGAGATCGACCTGGCAAGGAGAATATAGTTGCTGATGCTTTAAGTCGCAAAGCATTCCTAAACTATCTTATTACGGAGGAACCCTAGATAGCAGAATCATTGGCAACTATGATCAATGCCTAGCAACCCTATCCTTGAATTAGCAAAGAAGGAGGCTAGCCATGACCTAAAATATCTGAAGACGATGAAGGAGATCTTGGGGAAGGACCAAAATCCCAAACTTAAGGTCAAGTATCAAGAATTTTCTATCAATGAGGGACTTGCCTACTTTGGGACAAGATTGTGCATACCCTCAAGTAGGAAGATCAAACATATAATACTTTGGGAAGCACATGATTCCCCCTTTTCAGGCCATCCCAGATATGTTAAGACCCTCAACACGGTGTCGTGATGTTATGAGGACACAGTGTGAAAAAGTATGGAATGCATCATCATCCAACTTCTTTATTGATCTAGAGAGTCAATGTGATCTGAGTCATTAGTATTAGTGTGAGTTGCATGGATTATCCAAAAATACTAGATTTTTGGATAATTTTAGTCTATATTTGATATTATTTATTGTAAAAATCCAAAAAAGTTAGAAAAACTTCTAGATTAGGATGGCAAGCAAAAAAGCAAGTGGCTTTTTCAGCCAATTAGGGGATTTTCACAAGAGGGACAAATTGACGAAATCACGCATGTCGTGATTGCTGTAAATAGGCTGAAAACTGCAAATTGAACTCAAAGAAGAATAAGGAGTGATCTGGGAGATCCGTGACCAAGTGTCCACCAAGTGTCCTAGAGTTTTACCCCCCTTTCGGAGCCAAGGGAGCCATCAAATTTGGGTTCCGAGCAAGAGAGAAGAAGCTGTAATTTTGATGTATGTTTAGTCCTACAAAGGAGCTCCAAGAGAACTAATGCCTGGAGATTTCTTTTGCGTAGTGTAAAGATTCCAGGTTCTTTCAATACATATTGATTCAATTCATTGTGCTTTGTCTTTGTCGTGTTTACCACTTGTGTATTCTCTTTCTTCTCTTCCATCTCCTATCTCTACTTCCTTTTACTTCTGATCCCCGGTGGATTCAACCTTTTGACAAAAACCCCTACGACATTGGTGAACCCAATGTGAAAGGTCGTCACAGAAGAAGGAAAGATAAGATGGGAGAACCTTTGAATACAATCTCCAGTGATGTTTTGCAATAGTTGGTGCAAAATATGAATATGCTTATGTAGGTACAACAACAACAACAGGTGATGCAAGCTTCAGCTCAAAAAGAAAGTGTTGTGATGAATGCTTTGCAAGCAGTTGAACATGAAGTGATGTTATTCAATGGTAGGAATGTATCTACATATGTACATACCTATGCTCAGAAGATGGAATTCTTTGGAGTGGCTCAATCTGCATGGAGCCAGTATTTTGTACATGTTACTGTTCATGAACTGAAAGCACGGATTATTGAATTATACTTGCAGGATGCTGACTGGGTAGCCTTTAAGAAGACACTCAAGGAAGAATTTTATATTGAGGATATCAATTTGATTACGCACAAGACTTTTCGGAAGTGGGTTATACAACCCAATAAGGGTCTTGTGGCTACAGAATTGTTAAGAGAATTTGAAAGTCGATTTGAGCAATTGGATCTCACAGAACAGTAAGCTCTTGTAAGTTAGAAAATTGAATTGTTTCTACAAGTAGCTAATCCTAAGCTTCAACAAAAGCTTGATGATTTGTTGGAGGATCAAACTATAGAGACAGGTTTGAAAATAGAGTGGAGACATGTCAAGGAAGCTGTTACTATGCTTGTGAAGAAGCATAGAAGAAGAGAAAGATTGCATATCTCTAGCTTGCCCATTGTTACAGGCAAAACAGTTAAAGTATCTAGTAAGCCACCCACTTCTGTGGCTAACCCTATGGCTGTACCTGCTATTGTTCCCTCTGTTAGGGAAGATGTCTTGGATGAATTGGTCAAAGGGATGCGGGATCTTCAATTGAAGGTTACAAAATTGGATGAAAAATGACAAATAGGAAAGGGGACAAGCACTAGCCCCTAAGCTTGGAAAAATATGTATGTGGTGTGACAGTTTGCAGCATGAGAGAAAGGATTGTGCTGCCTATTAGGAGACCTTGGTAGACAACTCATATTTTGGAAAGATGGCAAGATCCATGCACAAGAAACGGGATTTCATCTTACTTTGAATATTGGAAAGGGAGGTATGCAGAAGTTGTTGGAAAACTTGGCTGTTTGAAATGCTTATGCTATGGTACATGCTTCTATTTTTGGTTTATAGTTGGATAGAATGCATGGCCAAGTGACGGTTGGTCCAAAGGCTGAAATATGGACACATTCTTTACATGCAGCTGAAAAGAGAAAGGTAACTGATAGTGAAATGTCTCATGTAGAGCAAGACATTCATGGCATAACTGGTTGGGAATCACCGGTAGATGCATATTCAGTGTATGCAACAAAACACGGATGTACTTGTGGAAGAAAAATGAAAAAAATATGAAGATATTGCAGGGAAATCTAAAAGAATGACAAGAAGAAGTATGGATCAGCCTAAAGCTGCAAATCAGCCACCTCCCGAGCATATTATGGAAGAGGTTAGTCAGGAGCAAAAACAGGATAACAAACAAAAGGGCAAAAAGAAGGGCAAGCAGTTATGACATAAGTTGCAATCTGACATTGAGACAGCCACCCACAGATCTTAAGAAGGTTCTTGAAGAATGGATCTTAAACAGTTGGGTGGAATTTACCTTGGGAGAGGTGCTTGGCATTTCCAAGTGAGAATTTCATGATGAGATCATTTACATAATTAAAAGGAAGCGTCAGTTTCTTGGTGATGCCACTAGTGCATTGCTGCAATTTGAAGAGGAAACTGGTTTGTTGGGTATTCGGGCTGAATATGAGCATGAAGTAAGTACTAGATTATCTATGCAGGATGCTACTAATCAGTGGACAGCATGTGGAAAAGAGAAGCAAGTGGCTGAAAATTCATTGTCTTGTAGCAATATGCATGGTGGAGTAAGGCAAATGCAACAATATGGAGAAGAGACTCTAGGATTTAATCCTCGAAGTCACTACACAAGAAATCATTGGGCTAGAGCTACCACTGAAATGGTAGTGAAAATAGGGGAACGTGAAACTCCTTGTGTTGCTTTACTTGACCATGGGTCTGAGATAAATGTCATTGAGCAGGGATTGTATGAAAATGGTGCATGGCATGTGGACATTGATCATGGTTGGCATATGAGGGCTGCAAATAATTCTTCAGGGGAGCTCTATGTTGCATGTCCTAATGTAAAAGTGATGATTGGTGATGTACAGGAAGAGTAACACTTCTTTGTGCAAGATAATACCTCATATGCAATGATTTTGGGACAGCCCTATATTACAAGTGTGTGTATGGAAACAAAGGTGCTTGATGATGGTTCTACTTATGTAAGAGTCAGAAGCAAGGATGGGAGAAAAGCAATCCAATTTCTTACTATTTGTGTTAATCATCCTGGAAATTGTGATATGCTTTGAGAGTCTCCTTTGGTTCCAAATCCAAGGGAATTCAAAGACCTGGATTTTCATTAAGCACTGCTATGATGCGGGGCTACAGTAGTGCTGTTCAGAGGGTGTACTCGCCTCTTGATGAAATGAAGCATGTATTTACTATTGGTAATTCTCAGTTTACAACAAACAATTCATGTTGGTTTAAGCCTATGGAAGCTATGTGTAGGGCTGAACGCATATCTATGAAACGGGCTACTAAGAAACTGAGAGCATTGGGATTGTTAGTTGAAAATGATGGCATTTCGTGCATCTTTTATGGGTTGAATATTACTAACACTATGGATAAAATTTCAGCAACTATACATGTAGAGAATGAGGCTAAAAATAGATTGTTGTCAGTATGTTCTTTGGATATGTATGATGTTATAGCATTGTTTGCTCAGTAGGAAGTATTACAATGGGCTGAAGCACTTGTGGAGACAAAGTATAAGACAGTTGACAAAAAAGTGAAACCAATCGCTTTGCCACTTCCACTAGAGAGTGAGGGTATGTATGAAAAAGTGTCAAGGCAGCCAAGCTTACGGGATCCTAAAGATATAGGTCATCAATTTGCATCCGAAACATTACAAGAATTGAAAGTTGGTGCAGAAGGGTTTCTTTTGCCTGCTGAGAGAGACTATTTTATGCGGATGTTGGCTAGACATGGGAAGGCATTTGCATTTCAACCAACTGAAATAGGTTGTGTGGATCCAAATGTTGTCTCTCCTATGGTCATATTTACTATGCCACATGTACCATGGAACTTGAGGCATATTCCAATGCCTAAAGATTACTTGCCAAAGCTGATGGATTTGCTAAATGAAAATATTCACATGAAGATCTTGGAGCCTTCTTCAGCCCCGTACTCAAATCGTTGGTTTATTGTGCCCAAAAAGAATGGGGCTTTGAGATTTATTCAATACATGCAATCGGTCAATAAAGTGACCATAAGAAATGTGGGTGCAGGTCCTATGGTTGATGAATTTGAAGAGGCTTTTGCAGGCAGAGCGATCTATTCTTTGGGTGATCTTTACTCGGGTTATGATCAGTTTTAGCTTGCAATTGAAAGCAGGGATATCACAACCATGAAGTTTCCTTTGGGGTTAGTACGAATGTGTACTCTCCCACAGGGTGCAACAAACTCAGTGGCACACATGACAAATGCTATGAATAGGTTACTCAAGGATTTTATACCACAATTGACTATGCCCTTCTTGGATGATGTTCCAATCAAAGGGTGTGCAGTGGATGAAAAGAATGAAGAGATGGATGCTCATGGATGTAGACAATTTGTTGCAGACCATATTGTGGATTGTGAGAGGATTTTGACACGTCTAGAAGAGGTGCATTTAACTCTTTCTAGAAAAAAGTCTGTCTTTGGAGTTGAAGAGGTTTTGATTGTTGGGCATATGTGTGGGACTTATGGGCAAAGGCCATCACCAGCAAAAATAGATGGGGTTGATAGAATGCAAGATGTATGCACGAATGTATCAGAGGTGCGTAGATTATTGGGTGAATGTGTGTTCTATTTGATATGGATTCCTCACTTTGCACATGTAGCCGATGCTCTTTATCAGCTTCTAAGGAAATGTCAAAATTTTCATTGGGAAAGGAAGCATCAGAAAGCAATGAAGAAATTGAAGCAACTCTTAAAATATGCTCCTACATTGAGAAAGGCTGACTATTCACATGGAAAGCCTATCATTATTACTATTGATACAAGCCCAATTGGGATTGGACGGGCAATTGGGCGAGATGATGAGGAAGGGCAAAGATATGCAATACGCTTTGGTGCAAAGATATTGACTGAACGACAGAGAAGATATCCACATGTAAAAAGAAAATTATGGGAAATTGTGACAACCCTTAAATTTGATAAGGAGTATTTTATGGGTGCTCATGTAGTCATTGAGACCGATTGTTTTCCGTATTGGGTATGATTACTAGTTGTGCTACTCCGGACATTTCTATGCTCTGGTGGATTGCATACATCAAAACTTTGAACCCGGAATTTCAACATATTGCAAGAAGAGATAACCCAGTGGCAGACATGTTATCTCGAGTATGTTATGAGAATGAAGATGGGATGATGGATGAGGAGGAAGAAGATGACTTTCTTATGGCTGAAAATGATGTTGCAAGAGTGAATTTAGCAATGCAAGGTGTTTGTACAACATTAACAGAAGCTTGGACAACAAAGAGAAGACACTTAAGATGTTTTGTATCTTGTGGAGAAGTGTTTCTAGAAGACAAATATACGAGAGTGGCTGAGAATTGGTCAATACCTCTGTACTTTAACAAAGAGACGTGAATGGTTAGATGAGGAGTTTAAGAAAATCAAGAGGAAATCGTATGGGTTTTTTTTAAAGATGGATACTTATAAAAACATGCTAAAAAGAAACAGGGTATTCTAGTGCGAGTTTTGGGTGATAGAGCTGCACAAGTAAAAGTAATGCAAGAATTTCATGAAAGCTTGTGGGCTGGTCATAGAGGTGTTTGGGATACTTTTACAAAGATCAAAGAAAGATATTGGTGGCAGAGTATGTATAAGGATGTTGCTCACTTTGTGGAAACATGTACGACATGTCAAATGTATTCAACTGTGGGACATTGGGATGGATTACAACCCACATATCCATCGTCTCTTCATTTTAAGTGGGTGGTGGATTTGGTCACAATGCCTACACGTCTTTGGAAAATGAGGTATCTTGTGCTTGCTCATGAAGACTTGACTAATCAAGTGGAAGGGAAACCTTTACGTACTAAGACAACAAATGTTGTGTGTGCTTTTCTCTTAGAAGAGATCCTTTGTCGGTATCGTTGTGTGGGAAAAATTACAACAGATAGGGGTGAGTTGGATGCAAATGAAGCTCATGATTTCTTTGCACAGTTGGGGATAAAGCTTACTTTAACTTCAGCCTATAACCCTGAAGGAAACGGAAAAAGTGAAAGAGGTCATCCACCTATTGTGAAGGCATTGGCAAAAGCATGTGAAGAGAAGGTAAAAGAGTGGCCACGATTGCTCCCTTATGCTTTATGGGCTAACAAAACAACTCATAGTGCTGTTACAGGATATATGCCTACAGAATTGATGTATAGTCAAAAATCTATCATGCCTATAGAAGAGATGACAGTCACATGGAGTGTGTTACCTTGGGAGGAGGAGTTGAATTGAGAGGAGTTGTTGGCCTTACGCATTAGACAGTTGGAAAGAAAATCAGAAGACATAGAGGCAGCAACTGCAAAGTTAAGGACAGCAAGGATACAGAACAAGAAACGGTTTGACAAAAGACATAGACTAAGACCAAGAACCATACAAGATGGAGATTGGGTATTGGTTTACAATAGCAATTTAGATAACCAACATAGTGCCATGCGTAAAGTTTCCAAAAGATGGTTTGAACCCTATGTGGTAAGACAGGTGTTTGATAATGCTACTTATGCATTAAATGAGTTGGATGGGACAGCCATCAAACTTTCGGTAGTAGGGAAAAGAATCAAATTATTCAAAAGGCAGGAATCTACTACCTATGAGTTGTCAGAATTGGAAGAAAATAGTGGTCATGATACAGGGGCTAGCTAGGAAGATATGGAAGATGAAGAAGTAAAGGATATGGTTGCAGAAGATGAGGACTCAAAATCTGATGCGACTAGGATTTTGGCACATACCGAAGGATGTGGAGATTCAAAGGGGGTGGATGTCGTGATGTTATGAGGACACAATGTGAAAAAATATGGAATGCATCATCATCTGACTTCTTTATTGATCTAGAGAGTCAATGTGATATGAGCCATTAGTATTAGTGTGAGTTGCATAGATTATCCAAAAATACTATATTTTTGGATAATTTTAGCCTATATTTGATATTATTTATTATAAAAATCCAAAAAAGTTAGAAAAGCTTCTAGACTAGGATGGAATGAAAAAAAGCAAGTGGCTTTTTCAGTCAATTAGGTGATTTTCACAAGAGAGACAGATTGACAAAATCGTGCACATCGCGATCATTGTAAACATGCTAAAAACTACAAATTGAACTGAAAGAAGAAGGAGTGATCTGGGATATCCATGATCAGGTGTCCTCGAGTTTTACCCCCCTTTCGGAGCCAACAGAGCCAACAAATTTTGGTTCCGAGCAATAGAGAAGAAGCCGTAATTTGGATGCACGTTTTGTCCTACGAAGGAGCTCTAGGAGAACTAATGCCTGGAGATTGCTTCTGAGTAGTGCAAATATTCCAGGTTCTTTCAATACATATTGATTCAATTCATTGTGCTTTGTCTTTGTCGTGTTTACCACTTGTGTATTCTCTTTCTTCTCTTCCATCTCCTATCTCTACTTCCTTCTACTTCCGATCCCCGGTGGATTCGACCTTTCGACAAAAACCCCTATGACAATGGTCAGGAAAAGCTACCATTGGGAAAGGCTTAAGGGAGATGTACTCCAATATGTCATAGAATGTTTGTCTTGCCAGCACATTAAGGCGGAACATGTCAAAATGCCTAGAAAGCTGCAACCTCTTAACATTCTCCAGATGAAGTGGAGGGAATTTATCAACATGGAATTTATTGTTGGATTACCTTCATTCCAAGGAGGATACAACTCAATTATGGTCATAGTAAACATGCTCACTAAGGTTGCACACCTCATTCCAGTCAAGACAAACTATAAAGCTTCAGATATTGCCAGATTATTCATCAAGGAGATATTCAAACTCCATGAGTTACCTAGAAGGATCGTTAGTGACTGTGATTCCCTCTTCACACCTAACTTTTGGAGAGTGACAGGGATATTCGAGGCCATTGGGACCCAAATTTGCTTCAATACAACCTATCACCCTCAAACTAATGGCCAAATGGAGAGAGTCAACTAGGTAATTGAAGACATTCTTAGGGCATATTGCTATCGCAAACCTAGGAAATGGATCCAATATCTACCATTGGTAGAGTTTGCTTATAATGCTTCTTACCAACAAAGCATTCAAATGACACCTTTTCAAGCATTGTATGGGCATGATTTTCGTACTCCATTGAACTTTTCAGATCCTACCTTGAGGAACACCATATTGGAAAATATGGGAATTTCTCATAAGTTTGGGACACGTGGTCAAATCTTTGGATTCTTCATAACTTGAACACTATAACTCCAAATCAAGCACTCTATAGCTCAATAGATTCCATTTTTCAAGTGCTTTCCAATGATAGGTCACATCATATGGTTTTGAGAAACTTGTGGGCATGTTATCCGGGTGTCACCTTTTTAGTATTCAAAAAATGGGAATTGGGAGATTCCCAAACTCACTAATATTGTGTTGAGGGTAGAAACTTCCAAAAAATGCTTGAGGAGATGGATGAGCAGGTCAAGGCCATCAGACAAGATATTAGAGCCACCAAGGATAGGTAGAAAGCCTATGCAAATCTAAATAGACAAAAGTGACTCTTCAAAGAAGGAGATATGGTTTTTATTCACGTGCGACCCAAGAAGAGTTCCTTATCACACTAGGAGAATTCAAGAAACTAAGTCCAAGGTATTGCGGACCCTACAGGATCCTCGAGTGTCAAGGACGTAATGCTTATAAACTCCAACTCCTTGAGAATGTAAAGGTTCACAATGTATTCCATGCTGGCCTACTAAAGAAATATGTATCCGATCCTATCTGTGTACTCAATGATCAACAAGTTGTAATGCCAAGCCAAGGAGTCCTTAAACTCTGGTCAGATAGAATCCTAGACACTCAGGAAAAGAGATTGAGGAGTAGAACCCTCAAAGAGTACCTCATCCAATGGAAGGACTATCCAGAATAAGATGCCATATGGATTGATGAAAGTACTCTCAACCAACAAAACCCCCAATTCCTTTCGAGATGAGGACATCTCGATTACTTAAGGGGGGAAGGATGTAACATACCGTTGTCACCGCCATTAGAAAGGCCCTGCCCCCCCCTTTTTTACTCCACCACTAGCACCATCAGAAACCTTTTTTTTAAATGATTTTTTTTAAATAATGTAATGATTTTAATTATGTCCCCCCTATCAACTCCATCAGATGGCAGAGGGAGGGGGAGTTAAACTAGGAGGAAACGAAGGTGAAGGCAAGTGATGTCTAGTACTCGATGGGGAAGGAGGAGATCCATGGAAAAGTAGGAGCTAATGTGGCGGGCAAAGGAACCATCGAAGAGCACAAGGCCAACGATGACTTTGATGGGGGAAGGGCACATGTGTGCCTCCTCCAACCCCCCCTTGACAAGCCGCATGATGACAGGAGATATAGGGGTTTTGTGTAGTTAATGACCCCCTATCATAGCATTCCCCCCCCCCCCCCCCCCCATTTTTACCCACCTCACCCTTATAAGTTCCCCCTGCTTAAACGGGCAAGAGGAAACCCTCTTCTTTTCCCTTACTAATTGTCACCCTTCCCCTTAATTTCCCCCCTTTTTCTTTCAGCAAGCAAAATCATTATTCTTCTCTTCCCCTTGCTGCCAATTTGAGAAAGAGAGAAGGAGAGGGAGAGGTAGTGAAGGAGAGGAAGAGAGAAGGAAAGAGAGGGAAGGAGGACCTGTAGTAAGAGAGGAAGAAAGAGAGAGAGAGAGAGAGAGAGAGAGAGAGAGAGAGAGAGAGAGAGAGAGAGAGATAAAAGAGGCCAAAGATGACTCCTCTCTTGGGCGAAGGCTCAGATACCCTCTCTTCCCATCGCGAGTCCTGTAACCACTCCATCAATTGCCTTTAAAGTGGACAAGAGATCACCAAATTTAAGACAAAGCATAGGGGAATCCGGTACCAAGGAGTCTATCGAGAGAAGTAAAGGTCACTTTTCAACTCCAAAATGGCCCCAAAGTGTAAGCTCTCCCAAGTAACTGGAAAAGCCGTGACTACGGGAGAACGATTGGGAAAAGACGCCATCATCAACGCGAATGGTTTATTAGGCGCGAATGCTAACTTGACACTCCAAAACTTGGTACTGCTACCATATCTAGAAATTGAAATCGAAAATTGATGCATGGGTATCATTAGGGAAAAGTCACACCTCGCATCAAGTAGTTTGCATATTTTGAAAGGTAGCTGAAAAGGGTTTAATAATCATGAGTTTTCAAGAAATAGATTATGTATCTATGGTTATAGAGGAAACAATTCAAGTATTAGGATCAAACTTTCATAGACACAACATAGATTGCCAGGGTACATAAATATTCAGTATAGATCAACTTCACTCCATTTACAATAAATGTATGTATACTCACCTTTGAATAATTAGGTCATGCCTTTTGAGTTGCATAAATGTACTAGAATGATTTTTTATGAATAGGGATCTTGCATCACATCAACAACTCATGGAAGACATGCATCTAGATTTGCATGGTATCATGAATAGCCTCAATTGCACCACATAATGGGATATGCATCTAAAAAGGTGGATTAAGATACGCATGTGAAATGTTGAGTTTATTTGAAAGGAATGATTTGGTAAATGAAGTTCTGGCCAATAAGCGAAGCTAAGATTTAGCTCGACCCAGCTAGGACCTTAGTAAATCGATTTGTCCTTACGACTATATTTTGACTTGGAGTCAACACATTCTTTGGTCTCTACCCCAATAGCCAACCGCGATGAACCCAAAACTTGCTTAGATATATAATTTTTAGAATATGAAACATCCCAAAGTTGACACAAGGAAACTTGAATGTAGTACCCATGAGGAGAATGACTATTCGCCCAACTACATTCGATGCTCGTAACTATTTCGGAATGGTAAATAGACTTGATTTGTGCTTGACTTGCAAGAGGAGTAAATACAAGTTCCTGTTATCTTGAAGGGAGGAGACCCTAGGGTGAACTTAGAACCCAACAGAGTTCTAAGATGGAAAAGATGATTGCCAATTGACCCAAACAAAACCCTAGACCAAGATATTAAGATAGGAACCAAAGGAAAGTAACCCAAGGGAGCTGTCATATGAAACTATAGCGTAATTGTGCTACCCTAATACATAGTAGTGAGGTCAAAAAGAGGGTATTCTCTATCCCTTAGAAAATAATGGAACATGACGCCCAAGTAGGAAAGACCAAGAAGGGCGACGCCAGTGTCAAAGATGAGGACTTCACCTTAGTAGATGCCCTGAGCACTCACCTTCATTGATTGTTTATGCATGTAAATCTAGACTCAATGTCTGAAAAAGGAATATATGAATCAAGCTCACAAAAGAAATTTTGATTAATGACTCAGGTTGAATTCAAGGAGGGCACGCGAAGTTACCCCCAGCTGGCTGCCACCGACCCTAGCCAAGGGGGTTCCAAATAAGCATGATGGGAACATGGACCAAACTTGCCACGAGAGGTCTCTCCCTGGATTAGTTTGAATGTAGGAGGATGCTTGGATGCCAAGGGGATCTGGCTGTAAATTCCCTACCTCCAGGTCCTACTCAAACGATCTATGTGACTCGAGATGGATTCTCGAAGCCCTGTTACTAGTGCAAGGGCAGAAACTTGGCGAAAATAAAACACATCCCCATGGATTGCGAAATCCGTTCTTTTTGGACAAGACTTGTATTTCAGTTAAGATGATAATATAAAGTTTACTTCCAAAGAACTTTCCTGGATTATTTTTGTGTCAGTGCCATAAGTTACGCAAACGAACAATTTTTCCTAAAAGGCTTAATTAAGGAAGTTATTTTTAAATATCCCACATAAATGTGATATGACCTAATTAGGTAACAAGAACGCCCATTGAGGAAAGAGGGTGGGTGGAAACCCCAACGGGTCCATCCTACAGCAGGTGTAACGTGCCCGCTCCTCAAATCACGGGACACGTCTTAGTAGTCCATCGAGAGATATATCTAGAAGATGCTGCCCAGCACTCCCAAGGAATGACATGGGGTTTTCCAACTAGGGTCTCTCGAGTCTGCCTTGCAAACAAAACTTATCTGGTCGTTCCCATTAGGATCGACCTGAAGTCTGAATTTTTAGCCAACATTGTCTAAGGTCATAGACCGGACATTTCCTTTGAGGAAAGCTCTCGGCTAACCGAGACCACCCTTCCATAGGAAAGACCCATTGGTCACATCCACCACGCTTCCCTCGGGGGTTGATTTAGTTATCTAATTACCTACCACATTATGTTTGACACATAAAAGCAGCTTCCTTAGTTAACCCGTTAGTCACAGGTTCCTTTACGTAATTTAGGGCACAGACACGAAGATAAGATAAAACAAGATCAAACACTTCCTTAACTTATCTTCAGATTAATATTTGTCTCCCGCCCACACAAGAGAATTAAGTGTTCCTTTCTGCCTCCGCAGAAAAATCCTTTCGTCTCCCAGCAACAAACCCTGAAGGTTTTATCCTACCAATATTCTGCCTTGTAACTAGTATCAAGGCCTCAAGATCCCATCTCGAGTCACATAGAACACTTGTGTAGGGCCTAGAGGCATTGGGATTTATGGTCAAAGCCCCCATTGGCACCCAAGCATCCTCCTACGCCAAGTAATTTCCACAGAGAGACCTCTCGTGGCGGGTTTGGTCCACATTCTCGGCGTGGATTCATAACCCCCTTGGTTAGGGTTTGGCGGTTCGTGGGGGGGTAGCGAGCGCCATCCTTCCTTAATTATCCCTTTAGGAAATCAACCCAGCTAAAGCAACCAGCTTAATAAAAATTACTAGGGAAAACATCCCTTTAGTTTCCATGGCAATCAGTCATCTCAGACCCGGCCATGCAATTATCAATCACAACAACTTGGTTTAACATCAAAAACCACAACCATTCCTTATCCTTTAGGGAATCAACCAAAGCTGAAACAACCAGCCTAACTTCATTTACTTAGTAAAAAAAGTCATTTCCCATATCAGCAATAACTTGCTCAATCCATCCTTTTCCCACAACTTACTCCCTCACATAAACTTATAACATGGCTTCCAAAATAAACCAGGCATCCCAAAGACAGAAACCAAGCAATTGAGGTAACAACCACTGTACTCTTCCCAAGATACAGTTTATTCCCTTTACTTTCATCTAGAGCATTACTTCAAGCATCCAAAGGCTATCATCCAAGTATTGGAACCAATAGTTATTGTATTCCTTTTGTGAATACAGCTTACTCCTCCTTGAGACGCACCATAAGGGTCTATGATGAGTGAACACTCTTGTTTACTTTCTCCCTTGGGAACTTTCCTCCCTTGGTAGGTATTCAGGTTAGATTTCTCTAGGCTTCTTGTTACGAATCGCAACAGATCCCATCAATGTTTATTCCTTTGTTGCAAGAAGAGGCATCACTCTACTTTTGAGAATCAACGAGGACATTAGGTCCCAATACCTTTATCTACAAGATTATTGGTGTTTAACTTAACACAATTTAAGATTAAACTTAATGCAATGTGAGGTAATGAAACCTTCCCTTCATTTTAGTTTTATCCAAATGTTATGATTCCACCATATCTCCTTTGAATGCAGGATATCCGCAATACTTCGGTGATTACTTCCATTCATGAAATAAGCTTCATGAGTTCTTCTAGCTTAGCTTAACGCATGCACTCAATGCTTTATATTCATGAACATTCTCTAAGAAGTCCCGTCTATCATGAACACTTTCTAGGAAAATCCTACCTAACAGGCGCAATTTCTAAGATTGTAAGAGGGACATCATTATGATTAAGAATTCTAATGTCTTAAGCAATGAAACTTATTTTCTTAGGTACGATCATATCCTCTTACTATATTCCCCATCATGTAGATTCACTATTTTCCTCCCATGTTCTAATGCATTTAAACTATATTTGTGAACTTATAATTTATCGTATAACCCAGGTCTTAGGAAAACCTGATTTTGATCCATAGGTGTTTGAGACATTAACAGTTCCACTTGATTTGGTCTACTTCTTTTCCCCTTTTGCAGCTCCCACATGTGTACTTCGATCGCGTCGAACGAGCTCTCGTCCTCCTTCCTCAAGATGCAAACCTTGCAAGGAACTCCATAGCCCTTAGAAGGTTCTAGAACCTTCCCTTTCTCTCTCGTTCTCTCTCTGCCTAGGGAGCATGCGATGGTGGCCCCGACTGTATTCGTGAAAGTGAGTCCCTTCTTTGAGAGCTTCTCTTCTCCTTCTCTCTCTCTTCTTCTTCCTCTTCTTCTCTCTCTCTCCTCTTCTCCTTCCCTGTCTTCCTTCTTCTATTCTTCTCTCTCTTCTCTCTTCTCCTCCTTCTTCTTCTTCTTCTTCATCTTCTTTTCTTCTCTCTTATCTTCTTCTTCTCTTCTTCCTCTCCTTCTCTTTCTCCTCTCCTTCTTCTCTTCTCTCTCTTCTTCTTCTTCTCTTCTTCCTCTCCTTCTCTTTCTCCTCTCCTTCTTCTTCTTGTCTTCTTCTTCTCCTACTCTCTCTTCTCTCCCTCTTCTCTCTCTTTTTCTTCTTGTCTTCTTCCTCTCCTCCTTCTCCTCTCCTTCTTCTTCTTGTCTTCTTCTTCTCCTACTCTCTCTCCCTCTCCTTCTCTTCTTCTCTCTCTCTCCTCTTCCTCTCCTTCCCTCTCTCCTCTCCCTCTCCTCTTCCTCTTCTCTCTCTCCTTCTCTTCTTCTCTCCCTCTCTTCTTTCTCTTCTTCTCTTCTTCTTCTTTTCTTCTCCTTCTCTTCTCCCTCTTCTTCTCCTTCTTCTTCTCCTTCTCTTCTTCCTCTTCTCTTCTCCTTCTTTTCTTCTCCCTCTCCTCTTCTTCTCTCCCTCTCCTCTTCCTCTTCTCTCTCTCCTTCTCCTTCACATGTCCAAGCACTGTTCGTGGGGGTAGAGGAGGGTGCTATTGCCGTCGGAGCCCAGGTCCGCTACTACTGCCGCATGGAGGAGGATGACGCAGAGGGGGGGGCGCTTTGACTGTCCCTCAGGAGGGGGGAGCTTCTCCCCTTTATAAGGTTTGAGGGGGGGGGGGGGGGGTCGACTATCTGTTGCCACCCACCTGGGGCTGCATGGCCCCTTTCCCCCATTACTCACCCTCTCTCTCTCTCCCCCCCCGCCATGCAGATGATAGGGGGAGAGAGAGGGAGGAAAAAAAAATTCAAAAAAAATTGAAAATTTTTTCTAAGGGGGGGTTCTCATGGGAGAGGCCCGGGGGGAGCACGGGAGTCACAGGGGGGGGATGTTACAGCACAGTGGTCCCAGAGAACTGGGAGGCTTCTCATAGATTTCTATTGGCATTCAACCTTTAGGAATCATTAAGTTGGAACCCGACTCATTCCATTTTAGGGGACCGGAATGGGATTGTGCCCTATGGGCAGAGAGGTGGAGCAACACAGCCCTCTCATTCCATTCTCTTTGAGCCAAGTGCGTCATGGGTCTACTTCAGCTTGGGTATCTCTACGTAAAGTAGGATGTCCAGGATCCAACTCTAGAATGTTGTTAGGAGACCTTGGCCTCTAGGAATCCAAATTTCAGGTCGATCTCCCAGTGGGTTCGTTCACAAACGTTCCGTTGTGAAGAGGACTCTAGAAACCCTAGGCGATAAACCTTGGAACATTCCATGGGAGTGCTGGGCAATGATGCTGAGATTTGTTTCTCGATGGACCATTAAGAACATGCTTGGATAGCCGTTAGGCGGGCACGTTATAGCTTGAAAGCCAGAACCATAATGATGATCAATTTATTCTTTGTAGCCTTTGAAAGAGATTTTGCTTCTAAGAGAGGTGGTTAGTAATGGCTGTGTATTTTGAATGTGACACGCTAAGAACCCCACGAGAATGCTTAAGAATATGCCAAAAATTTGAATGAGGTGTTTTCCAAATTGCAAATCTCTATTCCTATTCCAGTTGCTACCCAAGTACAATACGTTTTACGTGGATTAGACTTCAATATACAAGTGTATTTGAGTAGTGTTACTCTTGATGATATAGACACTGGTATTAGAGTAGAGGAGGTAGAGTCTCATTTACAAATGGCCTATGCATCTAGGGTAAACCTAAATTCGAGTCTAGGTCATCCTAGCAATAACTTGATATTATGGACTAATGGAAGTCAAGGTGTGACAAGTACAAATATGACCAATTCGAATGGAAGAGAAAGCATAATGCCAAATGTGCCCATGTTGTCGGCTCCTCTTAATATTGCTATGCCAATGGCTAGCCAAATGGTTCCACTAAATAGTGGAAGCCAAATGAAAAACCCTAATGTTCATGCCAATTAATCAATGGCTGAGCCCTAATCATGTGGTTAGGCCAACTAAATGGCATGCAGATGATCATGGTTATTAGTCTAGTGTATCAAATGTTCTTGATGAACTCAAGGACATAATGGAGCATTATATAGATATGATGATAGAAAAATATAGACAAATAGCTGTAGATGTTCATTTCTTAAAGAAGAAAAAAGACTTAATAGAAAGTCAACCTCTTGAAAGAGGGTGTTCCAATAAGATTTAGCTATAAGTAGTGTGGTGATCACTACTTTCCATGAAATTGCCCTAATGTCAAATGCAACATATGTAGAAAGTTTGTCCATCTAGCTAGTACTTTTTGGAATAAGATCATTTCTCTTCAGCAAGGAAGTAAGTAGCTAGGTCCAATTAATCATCGAGCACAAAGGAATACCCTTTAGTAGGATAAGGGGCCAAAGAAAATAATGCAAAGAGGTATTATAGAAGAGCTACCCAGCGGTAGTGGTATCAACCTTATCAAAGTTGTGCATGTCAACACCACTAAGATGTTCAATTTGTGAGCCATTACAAGGACAAAAGGTTAAAGAAGGCGTTAGAGATAATGTAAAACCTATTGAAAAAAACCTTGTAATAGAGTAAAATTTCCTTCATGCCTTAGCCAATATTTAGCTTACTAGGGTTAAATATAAAAGGCTAAGTTGTAACTTGCCAACAAGGATCTTTTTTCCTATTCTAAAATTTAATGTTTGAGGTCTCAACCTCCTACCATCTAAGAGGATGCATAATCTTGGCCACCATGACATTGGGGTGCATACCATGTTGTAGCCTCTCATCCAACTCATTCTCAATTATTAGTAGTAACATGATTTCAGCATAGCCACCTTAGCTATGGTTTCTTGGCAATTTAGTGTGCTTTCTTGTATTCTCAATTTTATAGTTTGCTGTGGGAATTAGCTCCTTTACCTAGTATCAGAGTAAATATTTGATCCAATGGAAATGTCATTTTCATGGTGGATCTAGTTACGAGACTAGGCATAGGGTAATTGGAGGACAAGAATCAGTCTAGGACTTGGCACACTTAAAACTGTGACTAGTTAAGGTTCGCTTGTTAACCCCAAGCCAAGAAGGTGGAAGAATGAATGAAAAAGCAGGAAGAGGATGGAAAAATAGCAAAGACACGCAGATAGCCTCTAAAGCTAAGCTGGGGCCAAAAGCGTAATTTTAAATGAAAGGCGCCTCAAAAACTCTAAAAACTCTTGTAAAAGAGTGCCAGGCTCCCTCTTGTGCCACTTGTAAGAGAATAGACGGGTATAGGCTTAGGGCATGAAGTAAGAAGAGGGAATTAGAAAAACGGACCTTGCCACAATGGCCAGTCATGTAAAAAGGGATGGGCGCCCATGGGGTTTTTAGGGTTTGTATATATAAAGTTCAAAAAGTGAATGGAAGCTCATTCTTTGGTGTGCGGCTAACAAGAGCTCTTCTCTTCTTCTTTTCTCCTTGCTTGTGTGTGCTCTTGAGAGGGAGTATGAGAGTGTGAGAGAGTGAGTGTGTGGGAGTGAGGGATCAAGAGGGTGAAGCTCTTCACCATCTCCTCTTCTCTTCTCTTCTCTTCTTCACCATCTCCTCTTCTCTTCTCTTCTCTTCTCTTCTCTTGCACGTGCGGCTATGGTGGATGGAGCTAGGAGATGGAGGAGGCTTGAGGATGCTTGAGCTAGCGTCTAGGATCGTGGGGCTACCAGTGTGTGCAAGAGAGAAGGCAACTCATGTCGGTATCAAGGTAAGCTCACTACACTCGTAGGATCTCCGCTATGTGAGAGGTAGCCATTAGAGCTCTCTTCGAATGCTTGAAACAATAAGTGGTCCATGGGTCTTGGCGGTTGAGCGAAAGCTCCCACATTTTGGTTCTATTGTCGAGACCAACAAATTTAAGCTTGAGCTCTTGTGTGCATCATATCGAGCATCGAAGTAAGGGATTCATCCCCAAAAAGGAGCTTGAGAGAGGTAGGAAGGTTGGGTGCTTTGATCTTTGAAACAAGTAAGTATTTTGTGTTAGTTTGTTTGTTTGATGATTGGAAAATAGGAAGAAATAATTTCAGTTTGTTGCTTTCGATTCTTGTTGCATTTAGTGTAGGATAGGATTAGAAAATTGTACCGGGAAAGGGTAGGGTTTACTGTTGCAAAACATGGAAAAAAAGGGCATAAAGCATGCAAAAAATAGCAAAATGCTTGCTTTGGATGCTTAACGTCGGCAAGTGAGTGGTTGGGAGCATCAAAACCTTACTCAAGAGGGGGTTTAAGAGCCAAGAGGCCAAGGGAGAGCTCATTTGCAACCACTGCAGTGAGAGAGAGAGAGAGAGAGAGAGAGAAAACCCCCACAAAGATTCGATTCGATCTTGTCATATTGGAGAGCCTATCGCTCACCCCAGGTATACCAATCACTCCCTTTGGTGCCTTAGTTGGGATCTGGAAGTTTGTGCTTGGAGTGATTGCCTAAATTGTGAGATTTGATCGAAATTGTCATCGCGCGGCATTCGTCGCGCCATGTTCGACCCATTCGAGTGGCCGTTGTTAGGCGGAGTCCCAAACTCGGCCCTCAAACCCTGCCATTCGGCCGGCTCGACCCGGAAACCCTAATCGGCCCTCGGCCCATAGTCCACTCGGCCCGTCCGAGTGATGGCACTCGGCCCTTTGACCAACTCGACACTCGGCCCGAAGTCCACTCGGCCCATTTACCAGTTCGACCCTCGGCCTAGGACCCGACTCCGCCCTCGACCAACACCTGACTCGGCCCGTCTGAGTGATAGCACTCAAACCTTGGCCCACAAAAATTTTTTGTACTCGGACAGTGCAATCTGGACCATTCGAATCACCCACTCGGCCCTTGCAATTTGGACCAGTTAGGCCGAGTGTGTATTTTCCTGAACTTTTTAGAAATTT
The DNA here is from genome assembly GCF_053477565.2 of Lygodium microphyllum. Taxonomy (NCBI): domain Eukaryota; kingdom Viridiplantae; phylum Streptophyta; class Polypodiopsida; order Schizaeales; family Lygodiaceae; genus Lygodium; species Lygodium microphyllum. The sequence goes on from NC_141135.1 coordinate 18,185,551, forward strand.
GACCTAACCCAGTTGGAGATCAGCAACGCAAACTGTCGCAAGCCCTCTTGACACTCTGAACTTGCTTCTGGCATGCGGAATAGACAAAATTGTAAGGCGCAATCGCTTAGCAGTTTGAGTGGGCTATCAGGAGACCTGGAAACCTAAAGACCTAGAGGCAACCCGCTGAGCCATAAAACCCCGATTGGACCCAAAAATGGGCAAGGCGACGTAATTGAAAAGCCCTAAATCTTGTCAAGACGGCCAGAGAATTGATCAACAAAGCCTATCAGGCTCAAAACAAAGCGAGGGTGCATAAGATACTTAGAGACTGCTTGCCGTACTCACCTAGAATTTCCACACTTGAAGTGCACTTAAGGAAAACTGAAAGCCTGATTGAGCACAAGTGCACTGAAAGGAACACAACAATGAGTGGAGAATAATTGAGAAATGTATTTAAATAAGTCAAGGAATTCACTCAGATAAGCCACTCAAGGAATCCATGAATAGGATAGAATCCTCAGATGGAGACAAACCATCAACACACAAAGTAGGACCAAGCAAGCGGCACAAACGAAGTGGATTTGACAAACTTACTCAACCTGATCAATAGCTTGGTGGAGCACGAAAACTCGACTATGGAAAAAGAAAATTAAAACCACAAGTCTAACAAGAAACTTGACTTAGGCGTCTTCCCAGAGGCTATTCAACAGCAATTGGTTAACAGCTACGATGTGCACACCCGGTATGAGCACCACAGCCGGACAATAGATGCTATTATTGCAGACTTAGAAGAAGAGAGAAAGCTAGGCCACAAAGCATTGCAAAGCATAGGCGCATATAATAGAGAGCAGCAGGCCAGGAGTCAAAGGCAAAGCACGGAGTTGCGTGAGGTACAACGAGTGCTGAACTTAGCTAGCAAAAACCAAACGGATCACGAGAGAGCCCTAGAAGAATACTTAACGCTGAGTGAAATTCTTATGAAGCGATTGCCAGAAAACACCGCAGTAGAGCAAAGTGTTGCAGCATTGGCAACCTCACAGGTGGCAGGATTAGGAGCAACCAAGGCTCTAAGAGCTAGTCTAAAATCCCAATAGTCGCGCAAAGCAGCTTGACAAGTACCAACCCCACGACGATCAATACAGCTTTGTAGAGCAGTTTGAGCAAGTCTACGAAGCCAACGGCCTCAGCAACCTAACTCAATGCTCTCAAGCATTTGGGATCTGCTTAGGTGACAAGGGCAGGACTTAGTATACAAGCTTCGATGCCACAGAGCGAGCAAATTTCAGTGGCCTCAAGAATCTCTTCATCAAGAGATTTTTCGAGCCTAGATACTCTAATAATATGCTAGTACGACTATTGAATATCAAGCAGAAAGAAAAGGAGAAAATTCATGATTACGTAACCCACGTGAGGAGCCTCTTCAAGAGAATCCCTACAGGTGAACGACTGGCTAAAAGAGTAGTTTCAACTGTGTTCATCAATGGAATTCGAAATGAGGAATTGTATAAGGCTTTGGCAGCCAACTCGAGCTTGCAACGTGATGCACTAGCTAGGGTTTTTGAGGAAGCCATCAGAGTTGATGATCAACTGAAAGAGCGGAGCTCTAGGAGCTCCAACTCAGAAGAAGCCAACTCGCGAAGTTCAGAAAGAGCGTTAGCCTCTAGTGAACAACCAGCCCCATCATCCCAAGATAAGGGGAAAGCCACCCAGAACCAAGACTTGGCTGATGTCAAGATAGAGATAGCCAAGCTGCAAGACATGTGGAGACAACCAATGTGCCCACATGTCCAATGTGTGTATTGTGGCAGAAACCATTTTCCGGCCAAATATCAAGACCCTCGGTTGAGACCTTGCGCTAGCTACAGTAGGTTCGGTCACGACATTATGCATTGCAAATTTCCTAGAAGACTTCCATACTCCCAACCATACGGTCAGCCTTACCTAGCAAACAGGTTGCAACCACTCTTCGAAAGGGGAGCCCCATTGGCCCTTCCTGTGCCTAATAACATTAACCCAGCTGTCCCTAGGGTGGACATAAACTCTACAGGCGTACCTAGACCACCTGGTCCTTATGTGACCCATCTGCCAAGTGACGCTCCAATCCACTATGTGGAAGAGCCAAATGAGGAGGAGACTTACTTATACCCTTATGTCTCTCACAAGGACGAGGGCAACATAGTTCTTATGGATTATCGACTGGTACCGATGATGGCATTGGGGAATCACCCATCTCTTTGTCGATTTCCCAAAGCGAAAACCTTCTTTAAGTTCAGCCAACGTACCATCTGTTCCATTAGGGACGTTTGGTATCGAGAACCTGAATGGGGAGGCCACACCCATCCCGTTGCGGGTCATGACCCATGCCCAAACGAAGCAGACTGGCATATCACTACCAGGACCCAACAACGTCGATGCAGCCTCGATAGGGAAGAAGAGCTGCAGGCGAAGGAAGAAGAGGTCAGAAGCTAAGATCGCACTGAAAACTAAGAGTGCTACAAATCTGCCTATTGGAAAGAAGGTCACAGACACAGTGGCAAAAACTTCAGCCCCCAAGACGGCCAAAGTGTCGAGGTAGGGGAATATGTGCATCCAAAGCTCCAACTTGAGGCCATAGAGAAAGTGAAGGATTGGGTGAAAGAGGCCCAAGAGCACTTAAGGGATGTTGAGTCCATCCTAGAGGACGAGATCAATGATCTCCCCAGCATAAGCAGGGCAGTCTCACCCCCTCGACCAAAGTCAGGAGATGCAACCGCGTTGTAGGTAGCACCGCTTGGGCCAAGCCTTGATGCTGCAGGCCCGCAAATCAATCATGGCCATTGGCAAGGACAATCTGGTTTAGGAGAGAGACGAGCGGCCGATAGCCTCCTTACCACGCTAGTGACCACTCCTGTGACGTTAAGCCTGGGAGACTACTTAAGCAGCATCCCACCCTGTGGCAAGACCTCAAGCAATGGGTTGAGGGGTCACGAGAACAAGCTGCGGATCTGCAGGATCACGATGCAGAAACACAAATACTGAGTCTAATGCTACACTATGTGCCAAAATCCTTGCATGTTAATGCTTTCTGGGAAGGCACCGAGATGCATGCAATGTTACCAGTCCTAGCCTTAGGCGACACAACGAGAAAGGGGATCGTGGACACGGGAGCCGGGGATAGTGTGTTGAGCCATGAGTTACTACAGACCTGGGGAAATGCACCGATCGAGACCGCTTGGTATAATGTCACATTAGCCAATGGCATGAGAGTGAAGCCATTTGGGGTACTTAAAAACTGGCCAATAAAAATCGCAGGTGTCTAGTTCTCTGTCGACTTTATAGTCATGAAGGGGATGGACTACAATAACCTGTTAGGCTGACCCTGGATGCACAATGCCAGAGCTATTGAAGATTGGGGTAATGGCTTGATCTTCTTAGGCAACAGAACGAAAGCTGTGAGGGTAGAGATGGACACTTGGAAGACCTCACTAGTCGACTTGGGTGCCATCTCCGTGATGCTCAAGGGTGACGCTCACGTCAAGAAGTCTTATGGATCCTTGACCAAGTATATCCCATGCCTACAGGATGAGCGAGACTAGATGCATGTCCTTGCTACAGCCGACCTACCGTTCTCGGATCAAGAGGCTTATGAGTAGGCCATCAAGATGATGGGCACGTCTGATGGCATGCCCTCCGTACCAGTTTGCATGATGGAATGAACCCTTCTTGGGAGACCTAAGCTCGTCACCTTCCAAGTGCCAAGCAACAAAAGAGAACTCTAGGAGGCTCTGGAATACTTAACGGACAAGCTAGCTGACAATTCAATAGTAAACTTCAAGCCACTCCAGGATCTCTTAGGCAAATCCAAGTGGCAATGGACCAGGGTGCATGACTTAAACCTTATGTACAACTGGGCCCTAGTCCCTGATCAACGACAAGAGATATACCAAACCCTAGGAGACGATGAGCAGTCTGACGCAGAGGCCTCTGATAATGAGTACGAAGACTACCAATCCTTCAATGACGAAAGTGAGGGTGGGATAGACACAGTAGAATACGACACTGAGGGACATGAAATAGAACAAATACGGGTGGACTCCAAGCCACAGAAAAGGAGTTTCTATAGGTTAGAGCGAGGAATCATGGGCATGGATTGTGATCGTGCTTGGTTAGAACACGTAGGATCCATAGACCTTGAGCAAGCACACCTAGCTCAACCAGGAGCGACAACACCATCTGAACTGCGACCACCAGGGGAGACCCCCTCTTCTAGCGAAGACGGCGAGTTCGACTCTGAGTCGGAGGTAAGCTGTAGGTGATATTGACTTGGTTTATGGTAGTACTACTGAGGATCAAGCTTTTGATATTTTCACCAAGGCCTTGGGAGTTGAGAAGCGTCAATGCTTCATGACTATGCTTAGAGTTCATGTGCTTATGTTGAGCTTGAAAGGAAGTGTTGAGACGTCAAGCTCTACATGAGCTGGCATTCACTACATGCCTTGGTGATGTGGCAGGATATTTTTCATTAGCAAGTTAGCTAATCAACATGAGGATATGCCAATAATTCTACGGCTAGACTATGCCCACGTAATCCACACTTGGTTATGGCCCACTTATTGTGCGAGCTCTTCTTAGTGGGTTCACACTTAGTGACCACATGTATAAATGTTGTGGTACTTTCACATTAGTCTTTTATCATGTTGTAGCCTTGGTTCTTTGTATGGAAGAATAAGAAAGAAGAAGAAGAAGATCTCAACCCTCTCTTTATGTTCTAAGTCTCCATTATGTTTGTGTGTATACTCTTGGATTCTTTACCTCCCTCCACTCTTGTCTATTTTCATTGGCCTCCCAATGAACCAAATAACATGGAAGTCAAGACTATACTAAATATGCACTATAGTCACATGCACTTGAGACAACATTCCTTTTGGTTGTCTCAAACTATTGTCAGTCATTTTTAGGATAGTGATGACATCCTTTTGGATGGGTAGACATAACCTCTCCAATAAATCCATATTATAATGTTCATGGAAAAACTGAGTCTACCATTGCACTTTCTATTAGAATGCTATCTATGAAAGCTTGTACCCTAGGGTAGTGTTTTTCTACATGCTCCCGTAATACACTCAAGTGATACCAATAGCCTCTATAACATAACCTATTTATAGGGTTTTCATGAATTCCTTACAGACATTAGGTGACAATCAGATTACTTGTAGCAAGTTCACATCCGGTTTTACTTCACATAAAGCATTCACTAGATGAAACTCCCAGAATTGCTTTCTTCTCTTTCCACATCATCTGCTCTTTTGGCTTACTAATGGCATTAGCATCCTCCTTCTCTTTCACTTTGCATTTACTTTTAACCACAAGCTCCTCAAAAATACCCTCACTTTTAAGAGGACCCACTTGGGTATTGGCATCTAGGATCTTCATGTCATAGAATTATCTTTGCTTGTATGAGGGCCATCCTTTTGATCCTCTTTTATTTTTTGACCTCTAATAAGCACTCTAACATTGTTAGATGCCACATCCTCATTAATTTGAAGCATCTCAACTAAGTTAAATCCATTGAGAATTTCCTCTAGGTTGGCTTTTTCCCTTTGCAAGATCTACTAAGGGCTCTCTCCTTGAGCATTCCCTGACCACCAAAGACCAAGCCACATTTAACCAGGTTGCCGAGCCAACTCCTAAGAGTTGTTGCACTAGATAGGTGATAAGTGTCACTAATTTCAATAGCTTCGTCTAGCCTTCCAAGTATTTATGATACTATTTTGCCATAGTAGTCCAACTAATATCACTCAATACCTAAGAACTAAGAAAATCTACTATGTTCTTTTGTTTCTCTTTTCAATAATCACTTCAGGGGTAGGTCTCTAGATTGGACACTAGAATGCTAAGCCTAGGATAGTTATGGTCCCCCCCCCCCCCATGTTTCAGGGGTGGCTCCTCATAATTTTCTCCAGTCATACTTTTGGCAGTTTATCGAGGAAATTTGTTCAACTTTAGGAAGATTGGTTTCAAAATATAGATCCAATGGATCTATCAATACATCTCCATTTAAGTTCGTTTTAATGGTTTTCTTCTCCACCTTTTATACATATAATTCCTTTTATTTACTTAGTCAACAAACATTTAGTGAAAATGAATTGATGTTCCACAAACCAAGAACTTTAATTATCCCTTTTTAAAGTGCAAACCCTATCCATATTGTGACGTTGCTCTTTAATGTTTAAATGATTATTTTATTCTTATTTTCTGATAAAAATGCCATTCTCTCCTCTCTTTGAACTAAACATCAATCATGATAAAAGCAAGTTCTTTCCACATGCTTATATGTCCACATACACAATTCATTTTAAACCCAATGTCTCCCCTTAAATAATGAATTACTCTAATGGCTCTCCACTTTTTACTTTCTCGATCATCTAAGCAATGTTCACATGAATACTATGTAAAATTCTAGTATAGATGCTAAGGATTTCCCTCATGCCATCCATTCAACCCATTGTGAATTTCAATCTTGTTTAAGAATTTTAATATTTAGTCTTTTGATAATAATTATTCTCATTTAATTATTTTTTAATAAGTCATAGAAAATTTACCAATAGTAATATTGATCAAGAATACCCATACACTTCCCTTACCCCCATGTTAACACAGATCAACCTAGTGCATATATTCCTGTTTTGCATAGATTTATAAACATAATGTGTCATGTGAGTATTTCTTTAGAAATTATCATTAAATTTTTTCTCTAAGTTTTAAAAATTTTAATAAAACTAAAAAATATCATTTTCAACTTCTCTATGAAATATCATGATTTTTTAAATATAGAAACATAATTTTCTATTAATAAAAACTATTATTTATGCTTAAAATAATTAGTTTTTATTTTAAAACCTATTAAATCATCTATAAAAAATCTCAAAAATTTCAATAAACTTCTAATAGTATAAAATATATCAAAAAATATTATATTTAATAAATTTTCACTCATAATTTTTATAATAAATTTTCTATGCAATTTTAGAGCAAGTTTCAAGTATTTTTAACTTTTTTTTTATTTTAAAAAATAATTAATTAATTAATTAATATGAAAAACCCTTCAAAGTGTGAAATCAAACTTTGAGACATTGCATAACAATTCTAACCAAAGAAAATTGTAACTTCATACTACTTATTTTTGTTAAACAAAATGAAGCCCTTACATGGTAATACGTGGGTCGTAATCATGTCCTTCAGAGTACGTCCCATAGTACAACCAAGAAAATTAGTCCACATAGTCATCTTGAATGGAAAGATCTCCACTTTCTCCTTTCCCAAGACTCCCAACTTCCCAATTGACTCGTCACAATATGAATGGTCATTTATGAGTTTAGAACTTAATCTTTAATTAAAATCTTAATTAAAACTATGGTTTCTTTCCAAGATGAAGGTGACAAATGAAGGAGAAGGAAGGTAATTGAAGATCTTGGCCATCTTTGCACGAAATTAAGCGTGAAGCCTGGTAGTTGAAAGCTAGAAAATTCTTCTACCATCCCACAACTTCAGTTTGGCCTAGTATATGGAAGCTCCATATTGATGATTATAGGAAAGACAAAATGATGGAGGAGAAGAAGAGAGATTTGCGTTGTGTCTAGGTCCTTGGCATTTTTTCTTTGCTTTGTTTTGGCTCTTTGGTCTTTTATTTTCTCTCCTTGGATGATTTAGATAAAGGAGAGAAGGTGCCCCATCTCCTCCCTCTCTTTATACCTATTCAACTAGATCATGGCGATGATAATCAGAGGGATAAGATAATTAAATTTACCATCGAGATGACCATAAGGAACCTTGTAGTTATCATGAGATCATTGATTGCATTCCATGTCTACCAATGAGCAATCGGATTGCCCTCTCTTCCTCTCTTCTCTTTCCACCAAGAAGACGATGCCTCTTCCCATCACAACCTCCCATTTGGTTGCAACACCCCTTTTTTTTTTAATTTTAGCTTTTAATTGCTATCATTAGCCCTTGTTTATTTATTTACACATTCAAGAAACCTTGTCTTCATAATGCCTGTAAAACAAGTCAAATACAACACAAGAGCTGGCTTGCCAATCTTCTCCTCAAAGTCATGAAATTGCTCAAGTGATCATAGAAATCCATCAATAAGAAAATGCTTGTAACCAGAAGACAAATAACAATGTCCATGATGGTAGTGATTGGAGAGGAGAACTAACTTGCCTTCCTTCATGATCGACTTCCCTTCTTACCCAAGACTTATCCCACACTTTATTTCATTTTGGAGTAAGTTTCCATTAGATATATGTGTGTACCCAAAGTTCCTCACTATATTTTGCATTGAGTCCCTTTTTCACTACCAAGTCTATCTAAAATAAATGAACATGCAATGTCTCAATAAAATCATGTTTCTTATGCACCAAAACATTCTTGGCCTCTAAACCAAATACCTCCTTAAAATGGCTTACAACTTTCAAAAATACCTCCAATTTTGTTATAATGATCCAACTTTGATCTTCCTAAACCGTCGAGGATGTAAAGCCCCAAAGTGTGAAACTACATGAAGATACTCAAAAGCAAAAGTATCCAAATGTTTTTGGATAGTCTCAAACATATCATCTACTCTCTCACTACTTTGTGTATGATGTAGAAACCTTTCCTCTATTTTCTCACTAAGGCACTCAATTTCTTGTTAGAATGTCTTAGGATGCCCATCTACTAAGGCACTCCAACAAGTATTGGCCATATGGCCTTCGATTTTCAACATATGCCACACTTCAAATGACGATCATTCTATGGAAGATGCTAGCCACCACAAGCCTTGCCCCTAAACTTTGATGTACCCATATTTTTTAGCTTCCTAATGCCCTTCATGTTTTGATGATGCTTCAAGAAATTAAGATCCACAATGATCTACTAGTATTTTTCTATGATCATATCGATGTAATGTAATGTTTCATCATATCCTAGACTTCTTCTACAATATTGGATGTAGAGGACTTCATATCTAGAGGCATTAAGAGTCACCCCTATAATAGGTTTTACAATTTGCAAAGAGGATGTTACCTATACAGACCCTTGGTTTGCAACACAGACCTTCCCACTGCTCATGGATATTGTAGGCCTTGGTTGGGACTACAAGGGCAGGTAATTGGGGAAACACTTTTAGGGATCCTTGAGTTTGAACCACTAGATTACTATGGGTAATGAGTGTGACAACTCATAGATACAAAAATGAATTACTCAACAACAGAAAGAGAAGGCTTAGCCATGGTATTTACTGTAAAGAAATTTCGGCATTATCTTTTGGCCATACCTTTAACCTTCTTTGTTGACCATCAGGCATTACTTTATCTTGTTAATAAACCTTGCACTATGGGATGCATTGCTCGATGGTTACCTTTGCTTTTAGAATTTTACTTCTCCATGGTGATACACAAGGGGAAGTAGCACTACATGGTTGACCATATGTCTTGCATACCCATAGGAGAAGTCACTAGATAGCATCTCGAAAGAATTTCTAGATGTGTATCTGTTTCACTTGTCTAGTGTGAGAGATTTATTTAGAGCTAATTTGATGCCATATTGGGTAGACGACATAGTCCAAGTGCTTGAGCACAAACTCCCTGATCGACCCATCAAGAAGGCCTGACCAACTTAGGTGAATCATCCTTAAAATCCAACCCTATCAATTGATAGCATGCCAACTTTATAGAATAGGGCAAGCTGGGTTTCTACATAGATGTGTGTGCGAGCATGAAATGCATGACCTACAGGTAGAGGCACACGGCGGGATTGCAGGAGGATACTTCAACGGAGATACAACAGCCTGCAAGATGTTGCAAACTCAATTGTGGTGGCCTATCCTTTTTCGCAATGCAGCATGATTCATATGATACTGCATAACGAGTTCCAATGGACTAAAGTCTCAATTCACAAGGATCATATGGAGCTAAGCTCTATCATTGCAAGACAGCCTTTAGAGAAATGGGGAATTGACTTCATTGGGGCGATTAGTCCTGCAGCACAGTACTCGCAAGCCAAATATTGTATAACAAGTTCCAATGGACTAAAGTTTCAATTCGCAAGGATCATATGGAGCTAAGCTCTATCATTGCAAGATAGCCTTTAGAGAGATGGGGAATTGACTTCATTGGGCTGATTAGTCCTGCATCACAATACTCGCAAGCCAAATATAGCATCGTTGCCACGGATTATCTCAAGAAGTGCGCTCAAGCATGGGCAACTCGAAAGAACGATGCTAGGACGATTGCCAAGTTCTTATGGGAGCAGGTGATCTCACGATTCCGTTGCCCCATCGAACTAGTTAGTGACCAAGGCACACACTTCATTAATAAAGTGATTGCTCACCTCCTATCTACCTTCCTAATCATCCATCGAAAGTCTTCACCTTACTATCCTTAGGCAAATGGCCAGGCTGAGTCAACTAATAAAATCTTAATGAATGTCCTAACCAAAGTAGTCTCTGCTTCATGCAGCAACTCGGATAACAAATTGATGGTAGCCTTGTGAGCCTACCCTACAGCCTATAAAATGGCTGTAGGACAAACTCCCTTTAAGTTGACTATGGTACTGAAGCAATTTTGCTCGTAGAGTTCTTCATTCCTAGACTAAGAGTAGCTCTTCAGGAAATATGGGATGGGAAGGAGGCATGGACAAAGTGCCTAATTGAGCTCAAACACCTATCAAAAACTCGACTCCTAGCCATCCACGCACTGATTATGTGAGAAGGCAAGATGCAAAAGCTAGCTTGACAAGCATTTCAAACAGTGAGATTTCAAATAGGGCATAGGTTTCTTCAATGGTAGTCGCATCAAGAAGTACTACCCTCCCACACACCCATGACATGAACCTTCAATGCTAGAATCCCATGTCAACGTACGAGTGGCCACAATTAAGGATATTGAAGATGAGGATGAGGAAACAATAGAACCGGCTTACCTAAGCATAACGATCAGTGTGGTTTGCCTGGCACTGATCGATGAGGGGGATAACTTTAATATCCTAACTCATGAGCATTGAATCAAAATTGGCAAACCACACTTACATTCCACTAATGCCAAACTTGGCCTATTTGGGGGCCGATCATATGCACTCTTGGGAAAGTGCAAAGTGGCAATCTCTATCGAGTTTGAGAGCCTACCAATGATCTTTTATGTGTTTCCAAACACTAAAAATATAAGTACAGAATCACTATTAGGATGCACGTTTAAAAAGCAAGCTCATTGCAATGTCGACTACAAATCCCAGCGTATTCACCTCTCCATAGGCAACGTGCATATAGTCACCACTTTCAGCAAGGGTTTTGTGACCCCTTCAACCCATCACAACCCATCAAACCTCAAGACAAGTAAATCACTAGAGGAAAAGTTGGGGCCTATGAACCAAAGCTTCAATGGATACTAAAATATCAAGGCCCGCCCCCTAGGAGCAGACACTCATGTCCCCGCAAAACTAAGAACCCATAGTCAAAACCTAGAAGGTCGAGATGGAACTACGAACATTGACAAACGGCCAAACCGTGATAGTCTTCAAGACCTTATTGCAAGCTCAAGTCTATTACAAGGGTAATGCATGGATATGGGTACCTAAAGCCAAGATGATCAAGGGCACTACTCAAACATTTCCCTCAAGCTTGATCACCCAAAGCATCAAGGCAAATCAAGCACACATACCACAAGAGACTCTGGCTGCGAATCCCATGGAACCCCAAAAACATAGGCCACCGGAGCCATTGCCAAAAACTACAGCTTGCTACTTACAAGCTACCTCAACCTAATCCCATTTTTGGCCTCAAGGCCTTAGAAGCATCTAGAAGCACGACACCCACAGCTCCAACCAAGATCAGTGAACAAAAGGCCAAGCCACAACCTCAAGAGCAACCCAAGCTGCAACAATCACCTATTCAACTATCTAGTCCCAACCATCAATCAACCTTAAATGCTCTTGAGTGGAGATCAATTCTGACCTTGGCCATAGACTTAGCATAGAATACGAGGGATGACTTGGTTGCTTGTCTTAGATGCTTGGATGCCACCTTTATGACACTTTCTAAAATATACGATAGGTTCGATTTAGGTCTTTTGGGTGAGCTATAGCAACGAAAGTGCATACATTCCCTTGTTCTTGGGAAGAATCGTTAAGGCTTTTGAAGTAGCTAAGGAGCTAATTGCCACTAAGATCTCCAGAGAACATGCAAAAAACTGACACCTCATTACATCCTATCACAAGAGCACTGTCCTTGCCACAAATAAAGAAGTCAAGGAGTTAAAACAACTTGCTAGCACCAACTCCTCTTTCTTGAGGAAATGGTATGCTCTACGACTTCAATGGGAGCTAGAGGGCTACCGAATCATGACCTCAGAGTATGACCCCACTTATGTATTTCCAACCTCCTATAAGGTGTTGATCACCATCCATAACCAACCCCTAGAAGAGCACTTCTTGACCACCTGTATCTAGATCGAATTCTGACTGAGGAGGAGTTACACATTGCCAGTCGAGTAAACTTTGGTGACTTCCTCACGAATGTTCTCACATACATTACTTAAGTAGGCATCTGTCCTTTCGACATGGACCACTATGCTCATTTGGAATATAATCTGAATTTCCATACTTGGCTCATGCGGAAGTAAAACCTCAAGAACACGCATTGAATGCCCTTGACCTCTTAACCTCTAATCCTAGGAAGGATTCTTCTCATTCCAAAGGGGAGGGGGTATGGTGAAGTAAGGTGAAATAAACATGTGAAATTAAGAGGTGAAATCAAGCATGTAAGGGGAATGAAACATGCAAGGAAAAATTAAAAGTCTCAATCAATGCCCAAAATAGATAAAAATCTAATTGTGATTGAGGAAAAGTGTCATAAAATTTTGAAAATGAATAGAACTGCTCGAAGGAAAATTCTCTTTTTATGCCGAAGCATGTTTTTCTTTCTATAAAAGCATGATCAACTCTTGTTTATCTTCTAGCAAGAAAGTGTCTTAAGAACACTAATGGTGAACCATGGTTTTATGACAAGAGCTGAAGATGGCAGCACAACAAGATTGTGCCCAATCCGTCTTCTTGCAAAAGGAAGCAGAATACCAACAAAAAGCAGGGTAGACATCGCTTAGGCTAGTCTAGAGGTCCAATAACATGCCTTCCCCAGCACAACCTCGGACATCACACACTCTCTGAAGTAGAGGAGCCAGTTGATGCACTTAAAAGAAAACTAGAAATATCTCGCAAGGTGATAAAACAAGGGTTGTGCTCCCAAATCCAAGACACAAGCCTTAATCTAACTTGGCAAGATCAACAAGAAAATCTATTGAGAGCGGGCTTGATGCCGCAGGAGGTTGACACATTAGGACTTCAAGAAGAACAACCATAGGAAGCAACAGCAAGATCAAGCCATGACGGGGCACAACGAGATGAGGAGTGGATTCCACCGCCTCCCTCACCACAATCAAAACCCCTCAAGAGCAAGATATCATAGTAAAAAGGAAAGAAAAGGCTAAAAAAGTGCAACCACCTGTTGCAATCCTAGAGCCTCCCATCCCATCGAAGAAAGACTACTCACCTATGAACTGGAACACAGAGGTATCAATATGGGAGAAGTGGGAAAACCACTACTAGCCCTTTGATTTCACTTTTCGATACCCAGCGGCCCTAAGAAAAGTTCTATCCACTGAAGCGGTAAAAGAAGTGATCTCCATGGGAGGACGGCTTGGTGATTGATGGCTTGCCAAAAGAGAGAAGAATCCAACCGCATGGGGGATGGAATCTCTACACTACTGGGAAAATAAGGTTGAGGAGATACCCCACATGGTGAAAGGCTATGAATCCCAACCTAAATGGAAGAGAAGAGTTTGGAACGGCAATGTAGATGCATGGATGTCATTTTGTGGCTCTCTTTCCTTTAAGTGAAATGATCCCAACCTATCTACCGTATCCTCAGAGGGTAGGAGTAGATTTTGATCTGAACATCCATGGCCGATACAACTTCCCTAAGATCTACAATGTCAATGCCACAAAGCCTGAGGAAGCACTCACTTTCTCATAACAAGATATATGGCACTCAATGGCCCACTTCTTAATGGAATTATCTTCCTACTCAGCCCCTGCCTTTGTAACAACATGTAACTATATTAGATTACTTAGGATACTCCTCAAGCAACCCCCTACATTGATAGAGTACCATCTTCCACCGCTCTTTTTTGGAAAATTAATGTGAGAATAGATAGTTGTGCCATGACTCGGTTGATGTTGCATGCTACTCTAATCTCGCCATTTTGCATGGCCTTCCTTGAGGACATAACGATAGCCATTTTACTAGTTGTACCCATCCATTTTTTTCCACCACCCCTCTCCATGTTAAGATAGGTCAAAAAGGGTATATGCTAAGTAGGAGCTTCCTTAGTAAATCATTGAAGCCTCCTACCTTCCCATCTCATACTCAAGAGCCCAATGAATAGATCCTCTATTTTGTACTACCCCTCAAAGTTCGTAATCAAAAAAAAAAAAACAAAGAGAAAAAGAGAAGCACCTCACAAACAAAGCAATTGGGCCACCTCACTTCACATAGACCATAGGCACTGCATCTAGGGGTTCTCAAGTTAGGTGCATCCAGTGGATTTAGTCGGTCACCTCCATCCCTAACCTCCTAGCCCTTTTGATTTCCCACTCACACGCTTAGGACACATCAAAGGCAGAACATACCTAGGGAGGTCACACTCACCTATGGTTAGATCTGTCTCCCTAAGTTGTACCCACCGCACCCCCCCATGCACAAATTGGGTCCTCAAGTGTGGTACACCACGCACACTTTCAACCCAACTCCTAGTTCCACTAGTATAAGCACAATGCACCACACGGTAAGGTAGTCACACCCCCAAGTAATGCACCTTCTTTTCCTTTCAGGGAAATAAAAATGCTGCAACCCACCAACTTTGGAGGCCCCATCATCCATGCAATGCACTCTTGGCCTCCATCACCTTACCCAGTTGATCAGTTTCTTCCCAAAACCAATCCCCCCAAGACCTCCACATCATCAACTCACACGACCGTCTCTTTAAATCATTGAACCTTCACCAACTCAAAGTTGCCAGTGTCATGGAACTTGCAACCATCTAGGAGGGGGGTAATGTTACACAATCTATCACCATGCAACCCACACGATGTAGGGAACAATGAAGGAAGTCCCCCATCAAAAAGTGAATGAAGAATATCATTCTACTCATGAAAAAAAAGTAAAGGAGATGGCAACCTAAAAAAAATGTGTGGGTGTTCCAACTACTTTGACGAGGTCCTCTCAAGGATGAGGGAGAACCTTCGATGGCTCTCACAAGAAAAGTGCGAGAGGTAATGTAATTCATTTTATCAGCATACCAAATCAACATCGGCGAAGGGACAAGACACCTTGAAGGGAATAGGAAAAATCCATGTTAAGATTCTGGCGTAGCAACCACAAAAAGCAATAAGATGGATCCATCTAATGCCATTGTCAATTTCAAATGATCGATCCGGCCACCTTCCATTCTCCAAGGGGGGATCCATCTAACACCATTTTCAATTTCAAGGGATAGATCCATTCAACTACATCTTCAATTTCAGGGGCTGGTCCATCCAACACTATCCCCCACAAGGACTTGTATACAAACTCAAAAAAAGCTATCTGGCTACATGCATCCCACCTTCCAACTACTACCCATCATTGCCATAGGACTGGAACTAGGTTAGGAGGGGGTAATGTTAACCTCAGCACAAGAAGAAAGAAACAAAAGTGGAAAAGTACAAGTCGGGACCTAAAAGACGTGATCTAGAAGGAAATCGGACACAACGGAAAAAGTAAGAGGGGAAAAGGCCAAAAGTGCAAGGGTGGCCTCAAAAATCAAGTCAAAGGAAAAAGCACATTTTTAAATGCAAGGCACCCCTAAAATTGTTGTGAGAGAGCACTAGGCTCCCCCTGTACAATATTGTAAAAGGTAGGTGGGCATAGATAAAGAGATAAGGCAAATAGAAAGAAATAGAAAAGAGGACATTGCCACAATGGCCGGTCATGTAAAAAAGGGATGACCACCCAAGAGGGATTTATGGTTATGTATAAAAGCCAAAAAGTGAATAGAGAAGCTCATTCTTTGGTGTGTGGCAAAAGTGGACTCATCTTTTTTTCCTCTTCTCTTCTCTTTGCTTGCTTGTGTGTACTTCAAGGAGGGTGAGGGAGTGAGGGAGTGAGTGTGTGAGGGTAAGGGATCTTGGAGGTGAAGCTCTCCATCATCTCCTCTCTTCTTCTTCTCTTCTCTTCTCTTCTCTCATCTCACGTATAGCTATGGAGGATGGAGCTTGGAGGTGGCAGCTTGAGTATACTTGAGCATGCATCATGAATCGTGGAGCTATGGGTGTGCTTGAGGGAGGAGGCAACTCATTTGGACATCAAGGTAAGCTCACTAAATCTCAATAGGATCGAGGTGCATCGGCTAGGTGAGAAATAGTCATAGGTGCTCACTTGAAAGGCTTGATCAATAAGCAGTCCGTGGGCCTTGGCAGTTGAGCGTGAGCTCCTTCTACAATTTGTAAGGCTAGTCTTCATCATTTTGAGGCCCTGAAGTTCCCTCTAGTGGATGAGAAACTTTGTTACTCTTTTCTAAAAACTTACAAGAAGTTTTCGGCCTTGGTTTATGGCCATCATTTTTCTTTATCCCCTATCACTATTAATGAGGCCATGTTCGTGCCCTTTGCAGCTTCCCTTGTACCTAGTGGTACTCATTTATTATCCACTGTAGAGATTCTTGCCTTGTTGTAGATGGAAAACTCTACTCCTTTCATAGTAAATAAGGTTATCACCAGTTCAAGTGTATCGGTGGTACATATTTTCTCTCCCCTATGCAAGCAATTATGCAAATTCCTCCAGGACCAATTTATGTCACAAACAAGCCTACATCCAAGTGCTTGTCCAAATAACTATTCACTACATCTGTAAGAATCCTTGAGGGGGTTAAGTTTGACTGGACAACATTTATGTTGGCTAAAATGGATCAACACTTTCAGTGCGTAAATAATGGTCAACTTAGTATTGTTTCCTATGGGATTTTTCTACAAAAAATAATTCAATTGGCACCTCCCCCAAGTGGCATTCATGTACCTGATCCTATCCCACTTCCTCAGTAGTCTCCTTCTGTTGCTTCTCCTCCTCCTATACAACCCAACAAATTTTCTACAAAGGTGTCCATTACTTAATTTTCAAGCTTAGAGGTAGATAATATTTCCATTACTAAAGAGAAGGATGATGCATTGGTAGAGATGCTTACTTTATCCACCATGAAGCTTAGTGTTTGTGGGGATGAATTAAAACATGTCTAAGTGACTATGAAATCCCAATAAAAGCATATTGACGAGTTCCAATCTAAAATATTTACCCTTTCTATTCTCCCTCTTGCTCTTTTTATTCCTTTGGTTGTGCCTTCTAAGAAGGAGCTAGAGAATTTACAAGAACATGCTAGGTTGTGTGATGCCTTTGATGCCAAGGTGGTGGAAAGGATATAGCATCGTATGGATTGTGTGGATGAAGCTTTTACTCATTACAATGAACTTGCCTCCCTCCACTCTCTTTTTGGCTTAAATATCATTAGTAGAGAGGCTGGCCTTATATATCTTTTTGAGAAATGCGGATTTACAACCTCTAGAGGACATGCTTGATCCTCAAGTCAATTTGCTCCCTTTCATGTATGTTAAAGGAGATTTGCAAATTCCAGATAAGGAGGATTTGAATATTTATGTGGGGGATGTGGTTTTTCAAGATATATTGTATGTACATTCTATGGGGTTAGACCTTATGGATAATCTACAAAATCATCATGGTGTAGAGGAGTTGATTGGCATCCTCCTTTGGATGATGTTGTCATGGGTCCACACCATCAACAAAGTACTTCTTATAAGTTTGATAATCAGCAGTTGTGTGTAAAGTGTTGCAACAAATTACTAATAATCCCTTGTTTACTAATAATAGGAGTTCTTCCAAAATTTTAAATTTTGTTGTTCTATTTATCCTCATGATCTTATTTCCTATTCCCTCATCATCACTCGCCTTCCTCATTATATTCATCTTCTTACTACTAATCTTGATTCCCTTCCTATCTTATCTTTTATGCCTGCTTTATCCCCTCATATTCCAGTTTTTACTTCATGCTTCTTTATCTCATCCTACTACCTCCTCTCCTCATATAGATTCTTCTCTTGTTGATCCTGCTATTCCTTCCACCTTTTGTTCAGAATCACTTAAAGCCTTTTTAGTATTATTTTCTCCATTTTCAACATCATTATTCTTACACTTTCCCTCTTTCTATGATCTATTCTATCCACCTCTTCAATGTTCTACCCTCATTCCTATTCAACATTCTATGGAATATATCAATCTTCCACCTCAATATGTATTGGACACTCCTGGATTTGATAATGACATCCTCCATCAATGGTAGTGGACTTTAGATGATTCTATAATAGGACCTGTATTTAATTGGCCTCTCATTCTTGGGTCCTAAGAGACTTCTTTAGCATGTTCGAACTCATATCTTCAGTTTGCTCGCGTGCATGCTCAGTCTAAAGATACTTTTGTATGTCTTGTTGCACATTTCTATTGGTATCTCACCTTCATGCACATCATTAGTCAAATCTAAACACTCGGAAGATCATTCAAAATTTGATAATAAATCCTAATGAGGACGTGTCTAGTGCTTAAATGGATATGCGGTATTATTTTGCATAGCATTTTCCTACTAGATTCATTATCTTGTTGGAAAGGATGTGTTGTTTTTGCAATTCCTTTGTAATGTACCTCTCCATTTTGTGGATGAAAGCAAAACCCTAGAACGCCTCAAACTTAGCATGAAGTTTAAAAAGAAATATCTTCATCCTACATAGCAGTGGTGTAGTTTTTGGATGCATCATCTTTTTAATGAAACTTATCCTTATTTTTGGCTCTCCAATTTTGGGGATTGGTGCCATTCAAACTACATGTTGTTGTGTGTTTGTGAGTTTTGTGTTGTGTGGTGTGTATATATTATCTCTGTCACGTGGAGATGATGAAGTTGCTATTGAAGAAGATTGAAGTTAAAGCAAATCAAAGTTGGCTAGAGATTGAAGTTAAAGATTGTTTAGATGAGTATATGCTACAATGTAGACAACTCTTATATCCTTTACTAATTTGTTTGATTCTAGCTTGGCATACTGAGGATTGATCTATATTTTAAGGTGTTTTCCTTTTGTCAATTTGTTTTCTAGATCCAAATTATTTTAAAGAATGGATGAGTCGTAATTGGTTGCCACCTACTAGATGATTGCTAATGAAGCTAAAGTGATGAGCTAGTTTTGGGCTTAATATTCTTCCTTGTTTCTAAGGTCACAAGGATGCTTCCTAATAACTGTGTGAAGATGTATTAAGTGTTAAAATGACTATATTTTTAGCTATTTTTTGTTGATTTTTGGATGGTTTTTTGGTTGACATGAGGATGTATTAATTGAATTTTGATGACTTTGAAAGTATTTTGGAATAGTTTGATTATGTTTGGGAGATTCATGATGGTTTTTGGTTGAGATCCAATGTTCTGATAGGTTTTGTGATGAGTTTGTTTGGTTCTGATATAGGGCCAGTTTTATCTCTGCTTTGATATGTTTTCTTTATGTTTATGAGGTTGAGATTATGAATGAGTCTTTTAAGGAATGATTGCGAGTATGTTGAATGGTTTTGGACGGTTTGAAGTGGTTTTTGTTGAAGCTATATGGTTTTTATGCCTTCTGTTGAGCTTCTACTGGGCCTCTATTTCTATTCTGTTTTGTTCAATTTGCCTTTGTGAATGTTCTATTGGGATGGATGTTTAGCCTGGGAATGTTTTGTAATCTTGGAAGAGGAAGAATACATCTCAAAATAGCTTGAATAAGAAAAAGAAGTAGTTGAAGAAGACTTGAAGTGAAGACTGTAGTGTCAATGACAATAGTGAGCTCTCAAGAGACACTATAGTGGCTCTAGTGACTCTTCATATCAGACACCTCTTGGGAGGGGTATCCATGACCAAGAGAGGGTTATCAAGAATTATTGATTGTAATTCTAATGTACTATTGAGAGAGGATATGTGTGAGAGATATAAAGTATGAGAGATAATTATTTCTATACTAAAAAAATATTGTATTTATATGAGAGATTGAGAGGACTATGAAGACATTGAAGATGAATACTATGTGATGAAATTTCATTCAAAGTGGAGCATTCCTTTGTTATTTTGTGGTTCTTTGATGGATTCTAAGAAGAATATGAAGAATGTGATCAATTTTGTTAAAAATAAATCTGTGGGAGGTCATTTCGATGATGTTGCATGAAGATTTGTTGTGCTTGGTGCTCTTTTTCTTGTTGTGGTTACATAAAGGTTTTAAAAAAGCTTGTTGATAAATAAAGATAGATTTTATTGTTGTAAGATTCATGTTTCCTTGATGTTCTCTTGAGATCTAGAAATGTGTATAGCATGCTAGGGATAAATAAGCAACAAGTTTACACGAATGATGGAAATAGCATAGTAGACACCCCCGAGCCCACTATTAGATTACAAGCTAAGATGGTACATGCTCTCTTCTCGAGCCAGAGGTATAATGCAGTCATGAACATAATAGGGGTACCATTTCTCAAGAGTATTGTAGCCAAGGCACTAGATGAAATAAATCTAAACTCCTATATTCAAATGAAAATCTAGGCATCAGCTAAGGTACTGGCATCAGCTCCAAGAGCCACGGGCAAAGAATCCCTACATTCAAATGAAAATCTAGGCATCAGCTAAGGTACTGGCATCAACTCCAAGAGCCACATGCAAAGAATCCCTTGCGATGAAGGCTCAATCATCAAAAAGGAAAAAACCCTCATCCAAGGCATCAAACATAGGTTTTTGAGGAGTGCTAATAGCCCTAATACAAGAGGCTATAGGGGAGATGGGCAAAGAAGAGAAGGTAAAGGAAACACAAGAATAATCACCAATCCATGAGCATTATTCACCCATTACAATGAGCCCTCGTATCTATTTCTCTACACAGGGAACCTTGGGGAAGAAGAAGCTAATAGAGTTCTGTAGAAAGAAGTAGAGCAAGTGACTAAGAAGAGGGAAGTTAAACACCAAACTCAAAAATAGGAATCCTCAAGTGAGAGAACCGTCAGCAAGCAGTGGAAGCAAGGCTTGGCACCATCCAGTCAAGAAAAGGGGCAAAGAATTATGCTAAGGATTCCCATCAAGAATAAAATAACCACTAATGAAGAAAGTAGAGACTTGCAAAGGGCTAAAGAAGAGTCAAGGAAACTTGAATAGTAACATAAAAAGAAACAAGAGGAGGAAGAAGAAAGGTTAAGATGAGAGAGGAGGAGGAGCAAATGGCATTGCCATCGGAAGATCAATAGAATAAACCTCTCAATCCAAAGAACTAGCCATGATGAGCCCGACACATGAGAACAAGTGTTGCTGCCATAGAGGATATTGAATAGAGACTAGTGGTAGAGGGTAAGGGAAACGCCCCCATGCATGCACTACCATCAATCATGGCTACCACAACCACCTCAACACAAGGAGCCATAGAAGTAGTAGTCAATGAAAGTAATGTGATGGCATGGGTGTAGTACCTACTAGGCAAAGTGCATGAGCTAGCACCAATTGCATCAAAAGAGGCCCCAATGGTAGGAGCCAAGAGACTAGCAACAACAACACATGCAGAATCCCACCAAGGTCCGAAGATGCCATGCCTTGAGGTATCAACAACTTTGGTATGGTCAGTAGTGCACAACACGAAGGAGTATGATGAGCTACTAAAAGAGCTCCAAAGTTAGTGTGAGAGAATGAACGAGGAGAAAAAAGTTGCGCTCGCTAAGCTAAGAGTGAAAAAGGATGCGTTTGCAGCCTTCTGACTAGAAAAGACAAGGCAAATTATGGTATTCACAAGGGAGCTGATGGCATTGAAAAAGGCCTTGAAACCAAGATAGGGTGACGATAATCTACAAGACCTATATGAGGAAGAGAGGGAAATCCACATGGCATTAGAGCAACTACGTGCCTTTAAATCCAAAGAAAAAAAATGCTTGGAGTTAGACAACAAAGAGTTGAAACAATAGAAAAATGAGTTGAGACAAGAGCTACGTGCCACAAAGACATGAAGAGATGAAGAGGCTATGAAGAAGATGGTGGAGCTGTAGAATCAACTCTAGGTAGCACTCCATGAGCATAGCATCCTAAAGGAGCATGTAGAATGCCAAGGCCAAGACAAAGAGAAGATACATGCAATATGGAAAGAGAAAGGGCAACCGGTAACTATCCTCTCACAAGAGCAAAACCAAAGCCTTGAACATATAAAAGAGAAAAGGTGAAAGATGGGTGGAAAGGAACGATGCTAGAATCAAGGATTTAGTAGAGTGGCTGGCACTATTGAAAAGCGAGCACATAATGGCTAAAGGAAAAGCAAAAGCAATAGAGATGGGGATGTTAGCACAACAACAAGCTCTCTTAAATATTGTGTTGCATATCACCCATGTGGAAGGAGAAGAAAAAATCAATTGGCTCAAAAGGAAATTAGAACTCACAAGGAGAGCATTAAGATATGGTCTCCATGAAAAGATAACTAGGGCCAGCATCAGCCTAAGTACGGAAGAGCAAGGGCAACATGTGATCAAGATAGCATTGTCTAGGCAAGAGCTTGACCTATTGGGATTTGGAGAACAAGAGCAGTAAGCACATCCCTCTATGTACGGAAGAGCAAAGGCAACATCTGATCAAGATAGAATTGTCTAAGCAAGAGCTTGACCTACTGGGATTTGGAGAACAAGAGCAGCAAGCACATTCCCCTACTAAGGAGCATGTAGTTCCAATTCTTGAAGAAGGGCTTGATTTTTAGTAGGAGAATGATGAGGAAGAGTAGCCTAATGTGCCAAGTCCACCTCCACAACCAAAGTCGCAAGCAAAAGAACATGATGAAGACCCCACTACCCCAAAGAGAATTGTGGAAAAATGAGGTGTAGAAGGAGGGAATTGGCAAAGCTATCCAAAGAAATCTTAGTACCAAGCACCTAGAGTCCCTGCCCCTCAATGCTAAGAGTGCTTGCTAGTCAATTGGACATGAAAACTAACCCTATGGGAGGAATATAAAAGCCACTACAACCCTTTCGAATTCATATTCTCCTACCCCTAATCACTTGATCAAATATTGTCACCAAGAGTGGTGGAGGAGGTGATTAAGATTTCAATGCGGTTGAGCAAAAGGTGGCTAGAAAAAAGAGCAAGGTAACCAATGTTGTGGCAGAGGGAACCAACTTGATACTGGGAGGATAAATTGAAGGATGACCTTAGAGCAGTTAAGGGCTATGGATTACAGAAGCTGAAGTGGAGAAGGAACATATGGGATGATAATATGGATCAAGGGAGATGAGCCCTAAAATGGAAGCACGAGTGGGATTAAGAGCTATGGTGGAAGGAGCAAGAGCAAGAGAGAGAGACACACACAATGTGGAAACTCCAACAATCACAATGTGTGATCAATCTTCCCTTTATTGAAATGTCACTAAAAGAATAAAGAATGAAGTGACAATGATGGGTGCCCTCCGCCTGTAGTGTACAGGAGAGCGCGGGTATTGTCAGTGTAGTAATACACATGCGGCTAAGCAGAGGTGCCTTTACCCCCAACAACCTCTCACTTAAAGGTGAATCTACCTCAATGAGGAGTGAAAAGAAAAAAAGAAAAGATAGTACAAGATATACATAGATACAATAGGATGAGGAAATATGTCGTCTCATACAATGCCTATCAACCTCTTAAGGAAGGCAAAGCACTCTACAAAGAGGCTTTTCATGAGCAAGTATGGAGGATTCTAGTCAATTGAGATCTTTACAAGATCAACATACCTATCCTCAATGACCTAATGAATGAAGTGATATCTCACCTCAATGTGTTTTGTCTTCGCATGGAAGACCGGATTCTTGGCTAATTGGATAGCACTCATAAAATCCAAATGCAGTGTAGGGATAACATCTACAATACCAATGTCAACAACCAAATGACCCAATCAAATGGCCTCCTTGAAAGCCTTAATGGCTGCAACATACTCAGCCTCTATAGTAGAAAGGGCCGTGCATTTTTGCACCTTGGACATTCATGAAACATCACCTCCATCAAGAGTGAACATATAGCCAGAAGTGGACTTCCTACTATCTGCATGTCCTGCATAGTCAGAGTTAATGTATCTCGCAACTCCTATATCTTGGCTACCATAACATATGCACATATCACTAGTGCCCTTCAGATACCTTATGATACCCTTCATGGCATCCCAATTCCTCTTTCCAGGTATAGCCATATAATGTGCCACAACACCAACTACAAGTGCAATATCTGGACGGGTGGCTATTATGGCATACATAAGACTACCCAACCACTACTACGGATGCATAGGGAATGTTTTCCCATCTTGGCCCTCTGCTCATCTATTTGTGGACAATTAGCATATGATACCTTCACATAAGAAGGCAATGGATAGCCAATAGGCTTCATATCATGCATACAAAAGCGCTCAGGGACTTTATGGATATACTCCTTCTATGACAGATAGAGTAATCACTAAGACCTATCACGCGTAATGTGCAGACCAAGTATATGAGAGGCCTATCCCCCAGATCTTTCATCTCAAAGCTCTTCTGAAGCTAACCCTTAAGAGCATCTAGCTCATCATGAGCTTTCCCTACAAAAGCATGTCATCCACATAGAGTACAAAAATCAGTAATGAACCATCATGGGCTTTCTTCTATACAAGCACGAATCCATAGCAGTACAACTGTAGCCCTATGATTGCATGAATGCATCAAATTTTTGGTACCATTCCCTACATATCTCAACAACTTTGGTGCCTGCATATGAGCTCCTCCTGAAAAAGTTGTTGAGATATGTTCCATGGAGGGCTCCTCCTGAAAGATAACCCTACATATCTCAACAACTTTTTCAGGTTACATATGCATTTTTTCCTCATGGAACACAACATCATTGGCTACGAATCACTTTCTGTGCCTGTGAATCCCAAAGACGATATCCCATCTCACCTGCATCTCCATAGCCAAGGAAAATGCATTTTACACTTTTAAGGTCCAGTTTATTGCATTTTTCCTTGGGCACATGGTAGAAGACCTCACATCCAAAGACATGCAAATGAGCATATGAGAAAGTCTTTCATGACCATACCTCGTATGCAACCTGGAAGTTAATACCACTGCAAGGTGACCTGTTAATGAGATGCACGGTAGTAGAGATTTCCTCATCCCCAAAAATACTATTGTAAGCCTGCTTGGTTAATACTGTGGACCCTCTCCTAGATAGTCCTATTCATACACTCATCCATACCATTCTGGGGAGGGGTGTAAGGAGCAGTCAACTGACAGTTAATACCCCACTTGTCACAAAAGTGCTCAAAGGCACGTGAGATGTACACACCCCCATTATCAGTACTTAGGCATTTCAATCGATGCTTAGACTGATTCTTGATGAGAGCAAGCCAATGCTAAAAGATGGCCAAGACATCAAATTTTTGCTTTATGATATAAACCCACTTACGTGAATAATCATCAATAAATGTAACAAAGTACTTTGCACCCCCTAAGGACTGACAGGGCATGGGTCCACATACATCTAAATGCACAAGAGCCAAAGGCTCATCCTTGCGTGGAATATCAGACTTTTTATGTGAACTCCTAGTCTACCTGCCATATAAACAATGATCACACGACTCAAAATTTGAGTAGTCAAAGGTAGAAGATACTGCAAAGCACTAAGCATTTTCATTCCCTTAAGCGACATATGCCCAAGACAAGCATGCTAGAGAGATAAATGTGGGATAGAACCCACTGACAAAATATGGTCAATAGTACCATATACAACCAAGGGGTAGAGGTTGTCAGACTTGGCACCTCCTGCAAGAACAAGCCTGCCACGACTTATCTTCCATGCAGATTCACCAAAGCATATATGATAACCTGCATCATCAAGCTACCTAGCAGACATAAGGATTTTAGTCAGTGTGAGTACATGGCGTACATTATGCAGAATAAAAGTGCTACTAGAGAGAGACTATAGAGTGACATCCCCAATGCCAACAATAGCAAGAGACCGATCATCACCTAAGAAACACAATACTAGATACACTGCGATAGGTATGAAACCACTTATGGTGGGGGGTCACATGAAAAGACCCGAATCCAAGATCCAACACTATGCATGCATAGGTTGAGCCTCAGTCACCTGAGAGGCATCACATGAAGAGGCTACTAAGATGTAGTCACCATAGGACTCCTCAGACTGCATGGCATTTATCTCCTCAATCTTTACGCTAGACCTTGCACGTATGATGCTACGATCATTGGATTTCTCTTGCACTTTTTCTTTCCCCTTTTCTTTGTGCTTGTCATCATACATATTATGGCACTATGGCCATATGTGTCCTGCTTTCCCACAATAATGGCATGTAAGATCAAACTTACATCCATGGGACTTGCTACTTAAAGGATGTAGATTATCTTGAAACTCATATCCTATTGAATCATATTCTTCATGATAGAACAAAGCCCGTTAAAGTGAGCAGACAATGGGGTCCCCTCCTTCATGCGGAGATCCATCAATTGTTTAAGCCAATACATCTATGAAGCAAGGCTCTGCTTTAAATAAAGTTCCTGAATCGTTTCCCCTAGATTCCATGCACTCTTATCTTCATCTTCAACAACATTACTATGGACATCTTCAAAGAGTGATAAAATGATAGTGGACTTGCATAATGCATCTAAATCAGCCCAATCATCATCATCCATATTCTCGAGTTTAATACCTTTGTTTCTTAGTGGATTAATCTGCAATTTCTACACCAAAACATGCCATATTTTAGACTTCTAGTAGCCATAGTTGGTGCCATCCAACTTGGCAATATTAAACAAAGTCGTATCTTTGAGATGACCATCCATAATGAGTCAAACAGAGGCAGACAATGTAGAAAATAGCCTATTGTAATTAGCAATAAACAAGCCAAAACCACTGCCAAAACAAAATACAAATAAGAGAAACTGCTAAAATAACCTACTATCCACCAAAAGTACATCAAAATGACATTATTAATCTCAATAAATACATCACATCCTGCATAAAACGGCTTGTTGTAATAAATCACAGTAATGAGAAAAAGAGAGCAAACAATGAGCTAACAATGATCCAAAATCAAGTATGACTGTGAGGTTAGATCCTACATGAAGCGAGCATGTAACAAACATTGTAGCAGTCAAGAACCATGACCCAAACACCCAAATACCTAATAAAGGTCAGTGTATGCTCAAAGAGAAGATGGATCAAATCAACCCAAAAGCATCCAATGCAGAAAGTATCTATGAAGAGCATAGACATGTAAGAGATCCCAGTCTCATCTAGTTAAGAAGCTCAACTGCATAAACCACAAGCTCTGCAATATCCAGAGATAGCATGAAGCTCCCACTGGTAGAAAGATTGGTGTCAATCAAGCAACCAATCTTAAAGATAGCATGTAATGCATAAGGCATCATGGAGCCAAGACCGTATATCAATGGAGCATCCAGAGCAAGGGATCGGTCAAGCATCACTTATAACATCTAGTACATCATGTAACAATTAGTATCAAATCTCTGACAACCCAAATAGGCATCCAAGAGCTCCAAAGTATGCAAGTGAACACCCAAATGAAGCTTTAAGTGGTAATCAAACACAGATAATGTAAGGAGCGTGCATTTCTAACATATGCATCAAGCATGTACCAAAGGGTCAAGCATAGACCATAGGTATAATTACAATCACAAAGCATGCTGCTATAGATCAATGTCAATCAAATGCCAACCAAGATGGAGCTTGATTGAATCTCAAAAGGCATTCTGGAGCAATACAAGACATGTGCCAACCTCCATACACATCCATGTAGTCATATGAGTCACCCGAGAAGCACCCGTGACCAATAGGTAGAGCATACACTGACCAAATAGGCTTCAGCCCCGATTATTACAGCAATAAATTCATTGTCTAAACTAAGTAAATCAGTCCTCAAATGAAGCTCAAAGCCACCTCAAATCATGGGCATATGATATACCAATGTACTAGCATCAAAAGTACACGTCAGGAATATAAATAGAACACATGAATCATAGCTAGAAGCAATAGGCATATAAAATCCATGTTAAAAGAGATTCAAACTTGTTGTATATAGCAATGAATACACTATCAAACCAAGCTATTGCAATACCAAAATCAACTCCAAATCCAACCCATAACACGGGCATAGCATTCCCATACATGTAGATATCACTTCAACATAACCGAGCATCATAAGACCAACAAAGCTAACCATAGAAGCATCAAATAGAGTGATTCCCTATATTTCCAGCTAGCAAACCTCAACCAAAATAGAATAAATTAAGTGCTTAAATCATTCCAAAATCAACTCTAAGCAATGACATAGCATCCTCGAATATATAAGCATAAATTGGGCATAATCCAACCAATGGCAATGAGTGTAGGCATCAAAGATAAGTGCTACCCTATTTTATGACAGTTTATGGACTACTATAACTGTCCAAAACTAAAGCTTAGTACTAAAATGGAATGTCAAGAGTGGAAACATCAATGCCAAGCATAAAAAACAAGTGTATAAGTGCTTCTATAGCTGCCCAATGAAGAAGATATGGTGTAGGAGATGAAAAACGTGAGCTATTGCTAAAAAAGGGCATGTTCCACACAATGTGTGTCAAGATTGTGGGAGAGAAGGAAGGAGTCTCACTTGAAGCTTTCTTGCTTGCACAATGGGGGAATACACACAAGGGTGGAGGCTGAAAACAGTTTTCCTCTTCTTAGTTGTGTAAGCCAAAAGAACTCAAGTACAAAGAAATAGAAGAACCCTATATATGGGTCTCAAACCAAACTCAACTAACTAAGGTGGCATACTAACTGAGCCATGAACTAGAGTAGATAAGGATAGCTATCATGTATCTATTATTCATGGGCGGTGTACCAACCGCGTCTGCAACTGACAAGTCGGTGACATAAATACACAACGGTCACCCTGGCGTATCACGAGTGGAGCTCGATATCTCAACACTCCCCCTCGAGCTCAATCCCAATTCCTGCACACCAAGCAGGTCTCTGAACTTGCGCAGCTTCTCTGCACCCAATGCCTTCGTGAATATGTCAGCTACCTGATCCTCTGTGCTGACATAAACTAGATCAATAAGACCTAGTAAAACCCTCTCTCGCACATAGTGATAATGCACCTCAATGTGCTTTGTTCTAGCATGATAGAGTGGGTTATTGGCCAAGTGTATACTACTCATGTTGTCACAATAAATAACAACTGGTCCATCTGTAGACTGATGCATATCATAAAGTAGCTTATGCAACCAAGCTACCTCACATGCAGCCATTGCTGCACCCCTGTACTCAGCCTCTGTGCTCGACAAGGCAACTGTAGGCTGTTTTTTGCTGCTCCAAGTGACTGCAGCACTCCCAAAAGAGAACACATATCCACTGGTAGATCGTCTATTAGAAATACTACCAGCCCAATCAGCATCAGTGTATCCATGCAACTGTTTCTGAACCCCAGTCTCATAAAATAGTCCATACTGCAATGTGGACTTCACATACCTGAGTATGCATCTAGCCGCATCCAAATGTGGTTTCCTTGGAGCCTGCATAAACTGACTTACCAATCCAACAGCATAGCTCAAATCTGGCATGGTAATAGTCATATAAATCAAACTTCCTACTATGCGTCTGTACATAGTAGGGTCTTCTAGAAGCTCACCTGCATCTGTGCTCAGCTTCACATTCTGCTCCAAAGGAACTGAAATAGGCTTACAGCCTGTCATTCCATATTTGGACAGCATGTCCAATCCATACTGCCTCTGCAAGAGCTGTATCCCACTTGGTGATCTAATCACCTCAATGCCCAAGAAATAACGTAGCTCTCCCAAATCCTTCATCTCAAACTTCTGCTTCAATAGCATTTTCACATGAAGGATATCTTCATCACTGTCACCTGTCATAATCAAATCATCAACATAAATGACAAGTAGCATAATATCTCTCTCTGTTTTTCTCACATAAAGTGAGAAATCTGCCTTGGAAATCTGAAAGCCAATAGTGACAAGATACTGTCCTATCTTGTCAGACCATGCTCTAGGTGCTTGCTTCAAGCCATACAAGGCTTTCTTCAACCTGCAAACAAACTCAGGATGAACAGCATGCACATAACCTGGTGGTTGCTCCATATAGACCTCTTCTTGCAAATCACCATGCAAGAAGGCATTCTTTACATCCATCTGATGTAAAGACCATCCCTTTGATGCAGCCATAGCAATGACTGCTCTTACGGTTGCCATCCTTGCAACCGGACTGAATGTTTCTTCATAGTCAATGCCATATGTTTGTGCATACCCCTTGACTACTAATCTTGCCTTGTATATGTTCACAGAACCATCTGCATTGTGCTTCACCTTATAAACCCACTTACAGCCAATTGCATTTTTACCTTTAGGCAAAGGTACCAATTCCCATGTAGCATTTGCTTCCAAGGCATCCATGGCTTTCTCCCATTTTTCTTTTCCCATGGCTTCCTCAAAAGAAGTGGGTTCTGGTTCCTGTATCACTTTAACCATATATGCATAGTGAATGGCTGTAAATCCATCATATTTCAGCCTATCCATAGGATACCTAGCTCTCGTAGACCTGCGCAAAGTAGGTTCACTCCCAGGTGCTCTCAAAACATCCATGGTCTTCCTTACTCTAGGTGTAACAATAAAAGGAATACCCAACTCATCATCAATGCTCTGTTCTGAGCCACTGGATTCACCATCCACATAAGAGTGACCTGCATTCACATCAAACATGGGCTGATCAACCTTCTCTTTTCCTTTTCGTGATACCTGCATACCACTATCTGCATTACTTTGAGAAGATTCTCCTGATCTCAATTTGCATGTCCATGGCGAAGAATGTGAACCACTACTAGAGAACGCTCCAGGTCCACTAATATTTTGTGACTGCTGCTGTGAATTTTGTGCAGCATTACCATTTTGTGCATCTACATCATCAATCACATTTACTGGTTTATACCAGCTACTCATCTCATCAAAAACAACATCTCTGCTCACTGTAAACTTACGAGTAGAAGGGTTATAGTATCTATACCCTTTTTGTTGCAGAGAGTAACCAATAAAGATGCACTTCTCAGCTTTTGGATCCAACTTGGATCTCAACTCATCTGGCACATGTACATAGGCAATGCAACCAAAAATTTTCAAATGAGAAATATCTGGTTTCCTACCAGTATACCTCTCCTCTGGAGTCATTCCATGTATTGCTGCAGTGGGAGTCCTGTTCATTATGTAGACTGTTGTAGCAACTGCTTCAGCCCAATAAAAATCTGGCAAGTCTTTTTCATTGAGCATGGCACGAGATACCTCTCCAATATGCCTGTTTTTTCTTTCTGCAATTCCATTTTGTTGTGGGGTATGACTGCATGAATATTGCTGCTTTATGCCATGCTCCTGCAGGAACCTTGCAAACTCATTTGAGAGGTACTCTCCCCCTCCATCTGACCTTAGGCATTTTATCTACAAGCCTGTTTCTTTTTCAACCATAGCTTTAAGAGTTTTGAAATGCCCAAAAACTTCACTTTTCTTTTTCATAAAATACACCCAAACTTTTCTGCTATAGTCATCAATAAAACTGACAAAATAATGACAGCCTCCAAGAGATGCAGCTTTAGTTGTCCACACATCAGAGTGGATTAATTCCAATGGCTTCTTACTCTCTTGAACATGTCTAGGAAATGGTTTCCTTGCCTGTTTTCCAAACTGACAGGCTTCACATACCTTATGCATTTCTGCAACCTTGAATTTCGGCAAACCTGCAACAATATTTTGGGCCTGCATTGATTTAAGTCGCTGTACATTAACATGACCAATGCGTTTATGCCAGATATCAATATCTGCAACTACACCGGTCCCATGTGCAAACATTGCTGCACTCAATTCAGACATGTCTGCATCCAATGTAAACATTCTGCCCTTCTTCTTTCCTTTTGCTATCAAGTGACCTTTATTTTTCATATCCTCAACAAAGCATCCATGAGGATTAAATCTGACCTGCAAGCCCTGCTCAACCATTTGACCAACAGAAACCAGATTCTTGGTGATATTCGGGACATGAAATACATCGGACAGGTATTTCTTTTTCCCATCCTGCATAGACAAAGGAATTTTTCCAATCTGCACAATAGGATGTGCAGTATCATCACCAGTCTCCACAAATCCTGGTTTTTCCATTTTCCTTGCATCCTCCATCCATTCTGCATGACCTGTCATATGGTTTGATGCACCTGAGTCAACATACCATACATCGTTGCTTTCTTCTGCACTTGTCACAGAATTGTTCATGTGCTGCACCATAAACAGATGCTCATTTCTGTCATCACCCTGTCTACTAGAGGATGCATAATTTCCTTGTTGCAGTTTTCCATTCATGATGTCATTCTGCTTTTTATAGCAGTCTTTAGCCATATGACCCATTTTACCACAATAGTAGCATTCAACATTACTGTTTGCATTTTGGCCTCTTTGCCATCCACCACGACCTCTTTGGCTCCCCCTGCCTCTAGAGTTACCACGTCCTCCTCCATAGGACTAGTTTTATTGAGTTTGCTGCATATTCTGATTTCTACCACGGCTTCCATATCGGCCTCCTCTACCTCTGCCTCTACCTCTTCCAGCATTTGAGTAGAAGACAGCTTCTTTTGAAGTTCCTCCTGAAGAAGATGCACCACCATTTCTTTGCTCCTCAAAAATTAGAAGAGCAATCAGCTCCTCAAAATCAGGAAATCTTTCACGAACTGAAATGGATGTCCGAAACTATGCATAATCCTTTCCTAGACCATTCAAGGTCACAGAAACTAAATCATCATCTTCCACTGGTGACCCAATGGAAGCAAGTGCATCTGCAATCTTCTTCACCTTCATGTGGTAGTCGTTGATGCTCATATTTTCTCTTTGCACATTGTGCAACTCTTTCTTTAGCTGCATTTTCCTGGCTTGCGTATTTGTGCTATACATTCTTGACAAAGTATCCCATGCCTCCTTTGGCGTACTTGCATCCTGAATATGCACAATCATAGAGTCTGAAATGCTGATAGACAACCAATACATAACTTTCCTGGCTCTCTCATGCCATGCTTTAAATGCCTGCATTTGTTGTTGATTGGGAACATCAGGAAGAACTGGTTCTTCTTCATTTCCTGCAACAAATTCCCAATATCCTTTTCCCATGAGGAAATTTGTCATTCTAAACTTCCATGCTTGGAAGTTATTCTTGTCAAGCTTTTCAGTGACAATCTGTGAAAGAGAATCAGACGCCATTACAGAACACTATAAAAAATTCTGTCACTGCAAAAAACACAGCTTCACCCTCACAAGGGCAAATCTGCAAAACTGGCGAAAGTGGTATTTGACCACACAGTCACTTCCTAGTGACGATTTTGCATAAACAGGAACCAAGGATGATTCTGTAACTCCCAATGTCTTTGCGCACAAGCATACGATGCAATTTCTACAGTAACTTTTCACCGACCTATAGAATAGTGGCTGCACAGCATAAAACTGGGCCTTTTCCTGAGTGCATGCAGAAAACTTCCGCCTCCAAAACAGGCCCCGAAATGGCCTCAAATCAAAAAAACAAGGTCGCCAAGGGCTAAAGCCTTCTCCCCCAGCATATACTGCCCTCTTGCTTCACCGCGAAGGACGTCTCAACCTGAGACAATGCACTCCTGCACTTTCCGGCTGTGCTACCTGCAGAGATCTGCTCCCAAAATAGAAAATGAAAGCAACATTGCTCATCTTACCAGAACACCGCGAGCTTGGCTTGCTTTCTTGAGCTCCTTACCACGAACAAGGCTCTGATACCATGTCAAGATTGTGGGAGAGAAGGAAGGAGTCTCACTTGAAGCTTTCTTACTTGTACAATGGGGGAATACACACAAGGGTGGAGGCTGAAAACAGTTTTCCTCTTCTTAGTTGTGTAAGCCAAAAGAACTCAAGTACAAAGAAATAGAAGAACCCTATATATGGGTCTCAAACCAAACTCAACTAACTAAGGTGGCATACTAACTGAGCCACGAACTAGAATAGATAAGGATAGCTATCATGTAGCTATTATTCATGGGCGGTGTACCAACCGCGTCTGCAACTGACAAGTCGGTGACATAAATACACAACGGTCACCCTGGCGTATCACGAGTGGAGCTCGATATCTCAACAATGTGGTGCTGCACTAGCACGGTGAGGGCCATGGGGCCTACTCCAACTTACTCAAGAAAGCTCAAAGAGTGCCCACGAAGAATGCAAGGAAGCTCGAA
Organism: Lygodium microphyllum; assembly: GCF_053477565.2. Classification (NCBI taxonomy): domain Eukaryota; kingdom Viridiplantae; phylum Streptophyta; class Polypodiopsida; order Schizaeales; family Lygodiaceae; genus Lygodium; species Lygodium microphyllum. Next base: position 18,219,974 of record NC_141135.1, read on the forward strand.
TGGAGTAGCTATGGCTGCCAACAAAGAGATTACTATTGTAGGTATTTGAAGTTGAGAGTGTGCTAAAAAAATCTTGAGGTCACAAAGAAGAAGACTCTAATACTAGTTGAAGGGAGGTGATCCCTGAAGCAGAAGCACAAGCGAGAGCAAGAGCTATGGTGGAAGGAGCAAGAGCAAGAGAGAGAGACACACACAATGTGGGAATTCCAACAGTCACAATGTGTGACCGGTCATCCCTTTATTCAAATGTCACTGAAAGAATAAAGAATGAAGTGACAGTGATGGGTGCATGCTGCCTACAGTGTGTAACTGCGGGTACTATCAGTGTAGTAATACATGTGTGACTAGGTAAAGGCGCCTTTACCCCCAAAAATGGAGGCATGGATGGCTTTTTGCAATGCATTGCCATTTGAAAGGGATAATCTGACCTGCATGCCTTACCCAAGGAGATAGGTAGTAGATTTTGATCCGAAGGTACGATTTTCCATAAATTTACAATGTTAATTCTACAACCTGTGAGGAGTGCATGAAAAACAATAAAAAAGATCTTCATCCATCTATTATGCACTTCCTTAAGGAGTTTTTTTCATGTCCAGATCCAACATTTATTACCACTTGTAACTATCTACATCTCCTACGAATCCTTATTAAGCAAAAGGTCACTACTAAGGAAAAGCAACTATTGCCCCTGTTTCTTTATATAAATGTAGGCATAGATAGTTGTGCTATGACTAAACTCATAATGCGAGCTACCCTATTGTCAACCTTTTGTATGAAACTACAAGAGGACATGCATGATAGTTGGTTCACAAGGTGTAACCACCCATTTTTGTCCACTACACCTCTAAATGTGAGAGTTAACTTAAAGGATTTATGCTAAGGTGATCCTTTCTAACTAAATCCCTTAAATCTCCACCCAGCTTTGCCCCTACAAGTGAATGGGATCCAACTTTGTATCATCCCTTGTAGCAAAATAAAAGAGAAAAAGAAAATTCTCATTTGTAACGTATTGAGTGCCATGAACGCTTCATCTAGGGACCATTAAATCCCTAGCACCTCCCCACTTCATGCACTTAGGGCACATCAAGGGCAGGACATTGTGATAAACTTGTCTTCCTAAGTCATGCATAGCACCTCCCCCTTCCATGGACTGGGTCCTTAAGTTTGGAACAATATCTCAAGCTTTGATCCATCTCCCAATTCCACCACTTGCACAAATTATGCACTACACGGTAAGGCAAACACACCCCCTAGATAGTGCCTCTATTCTTCCTTTACAGATACATTCTATAGCTATGCAACTAGCCAACAACTTTCGAGACCCTCTTCAGTCAATCAACATATCTTCAACACCAGCAATCTCTACTCATATGTCACAACTTATTCTACATGGCGAATTTTCCAAAAGCCCCAAGTACCATTTCATAGACCACCCTCAACCTCTCCAATCCATACCATCAAATGCCATAGGATTGGCACTCAGTTATAGGAGGGGAGTAATGTTAACCCTCAAAATGACACAAGGCACAAAGAAGGCTTAAGGAGCATAAGATGACAGCCTAATGGAAAAAGAAGACCAAGGAGCATGGTAAAAATTTTAAAATCAAGAATAGAGCACACAAGAGAAGTGAATTTTAGTCCTTTGTAAAAGAGCACCAGGCTCGCTCCTGTGCGAGTTGTAAATGAAAAGTTGCATGTAAAGGAGCCATGAGAATAGAAAAGAATAGAAAAAGAGTGGAAAAGAGGACCGAGGCTAAATGACTAGTCATGGAAATGGGTTGGGTGCCCAAGGGGAGAAGGGCATGTATAAAAGCCAAAAAGTTAATGATATAAGCTCATTCTTGGTGTGTGTGCAAAATAGCTCTCTTCTTGTTCTTTTTCTTGCTTCTTGCTTGTGCATGAGCAAGGGAGAGAGGAAGTGTCAGAAAGGGAGTGTGAGTGTGTCAGAGTGAGGGACTGTGGAGAAGCTCTTCTTCTCTTCTCTTTTCTCGCATGTGTGGCTATCGAGGTTAGAGCTTGGAGCATGGAGATGGAGTTTGCTTGAGCTAGCACCTTGAATTCTGGAGCCATCTAAGGATTTGAGGAAGATGACTACAATGATTGGATTCAATGGTAAGCTCACTACATCCTTGTGTGAGAGCATGCATGGCTATGTGAGAGGTAGCCTTTGCCACTCACTTGAAATGCTTGACTTGATAAGTGGTTTGTAGGGTCTCAGTGGTTACTAATGATAGCAATGACAAGTAGCAGCCCCAAAATACTTACTTATCCCCCCCCCCCTTCCATGCTAAAAGAAAATACGGTACTTTTGGGATAGCACAATTATTCCATTGAGAGATGACTATCCTTTTATTAGGAGTCTATCTTTACCTCCTTAATATATGAGTGTGATCTTTAGATTGTTCTATTATCCCTAAAATATTTAGGAGTCGACCTAGAATCCTTGTAATATATCCATTTCTTGAAGGATTCTCTTTCAATGCCCTAGTCATTTTCTAGCCATCCTATCTTATATATAATCAAATGGCTTTGTGTCCACCTTCAAGGAAGTTAGGCTACTTAAAGTATCTACTTGATTCTTATGACATGATGTATTCAATGTATTTGAGGGAGTGGACTTGGAAGTTAACATCAATGATTCTACATATCTCTTAAGTGCCATGATCTATCTTCATGTTTGCTTGGCCTCATTGTTATTCTAGGAGCATTCTAGCTTGGTAATTCCACTCCTTGATGTGAGAAAAATTTCAATATCAGAAGAACTTCAAGATAAGAATTATGTTGATGTGGGGAAGGCTATTAACCCCCTCTTTCTCTCGCCTCACACTGCCCTTGATGTTCTTTATGAAAAAAAGTGGGTTGGGGGGGGGGGGGGGGGGGGGGGGGGGGTTTGCTACTATTGAATTGGGGAGGTTATCTAATTTTGGGGAGGGGTTGTAAGGGCTCATGAATAGGAAGTGTAAGGGCTTGTGATAGGGGAGGGTGGAAATAACACAAAGGCCATGATTGGAGAAGGGGACGGTGGGAGGGCATGATTAGTTGGTGGGAGAGGGGATATGATGATGGTGGAAAGAGAAGATCATGGGCTTGGTGTGGGAGGGTCATGACAATGGCATGGAAAATCAGTAGGGATGGGCAGTCAGTGTGCTCAGCTATGCAGCCCTGTAGGAGGCTTGGGGTAACCCACCTATGGAGACCACAAGGCTTAATATCATGTTGGCTTATGCAATGAAGGTTAGACTGTTTGGAGTGCTAAAAGAATGGCCCTTGAAGATAGCAAAATTTAAGTTCTTAGTGAACTTAATAGCTATGAAGAGAGTGGAGTGTGATATCCTACTAGGTCAGCCCTGGATGCAAAATGCACGAGTGATAGAAGACTAAGACAATAGTCTAATGTTCTTAGGTAATAGATCAAAAGCTGTGAGAGTTGAGATGGATACTTGGAAGACCACTGTGGTTGACCTAGATGCCATTTTTGCTATATTGAGCAATTCCTATGGGCCACTAACAAAGTATATCCCTGGCCCAGTGGACAAGTGGGATTGGATGCATGTGCTAGCCACCATCAATCTGCTATTCTCAAATGAAGAGGAGGATTATAAGTAGGCCGCTATGACAATTGCTGAGTCCCACAAATTCACACCATCTTAGCTGTCGAAGACTAGGGTCCTACCATCAGTACCACTTTGCATGATGGCCAGGAGTTCTAACAATAGACCGACACCAATGCACCCACCACATGAGCCTTCAATGGTGAACTTGCCTATAAGTGTAAGAGTACCCACCATCACTGAGATTGAGGAAGAGGATGAGAAAAAAGTGGCACCTGCCTACCTATGCATATTAGTGATTGCCCAGAAGACACATGTATTAGACACACATTGACGAGGGAGATGACTTTAATATTCTTACTCATGACCATTGGACCCTCATTAGTTAATGCCAATTGTAGCCTACTAATGCTACAATTTATGACTTATAGTGCATTCACCTTGCCATTGGCAATGTTCAGATGGTAACGACTTTCACAAAGGGTAGTGCGGCTCCATCACAGCCTGCAATGCCACTAGTAGAGGAATCAAGTGCAAGGCTAAGGAGGGGGGTCGTGACTTGTCCCATCCTGCCAAGACAAACTAATGCTATTGTTTATGACTCATAGTTCATTCACCTTGCCATTGGCAATGTTTAGATGGTGACGACTTTCAGCAAGGGTAGTGCGGCTCCATCACAGCCACCCACAACCTAAAATAGCCACATCCAAGACCATTGAGCAACATCTCAAATGGGTGTTCAAATGCCAATTGCAATCATCGAGAAGCCAAACTGCGCAAACTTGTAACCAAAAAATGTATGCTCTTGGTCTAGGAGGCAAAGCTGGCACTATTGAAACACATAAACAGTCAAGCCACGATGGGTTCCCAAAGACATATTGTGCACCCAATGCTACTACAAAGACAACGACTAGATTTGGTTGCTCAAAACTATGAGCAGCACACATGTCTCCTTCCATCTAGGCCCTCTAGCCCATCTTCACAAAATAGCAACCTAGCAAAACTGAGAAACCATTTGACTCAAAAAAGCACCATACTCATAGAACCTCAACAAGTCTATCAACTAGGACCACAACTAGCTACCGCTAGACCCTAAACCAATTAAACGTGACACTCCCAATATCCCAACGGCTCCACAAGCAAAAAACAATGCATCATCTAAGCCCCAAGACCAGCCCATCACACAAGTGGTTGCTAAATGCCCTATTGATCAATTCACAATGCAAGCATTTGTTCCTAAGTTATCCAATCTAGCCAAAGCCCAAGCTCCCACCATAGGCCTTAGACCCTCCTATAAGCATTATTAAGCCTAGAGAAAGACAATGAAAATTAAAGAAAGAATAAATCCAAGAAAATTCATAAATGCAGACCCGATGGAGGAAATAAGAGAAGAAAAGGCAAAAGGGCGCAAATGCAATCTCAAAGAAGGCAAAGGGGAAATGAACATTTTAAAATGCAAAGTTGCCCCCAAATTTTGTAAAAGAGCGCCAAGCTCCCTCCTATGCAAATTGTGAAGAGTAGACAGGAATAGGTGAAGGGATAATGTAAATAGAAGGGATAGGTTAAGAGGACCTTGGCAAGATGCCCAGTCATGTAAAAAGGGGATAGGTACCCAAAGGGATAAGGGCATGTATGAAAACCAAAAAGTGAATGGAAGAGCTCATTCTTCATGTGTGGCTAAAATGGCTCTCTTTTTCTCTTCTACTTACTTGTGCTTATGCTTGTGTTTGAGAGAGGGAGTGTGAAAGTGTGAAGGAGTGAGTGTCTGAGGGTGAGGGACCATGGTGAAGAAGCTATCCATCTTCTCCTCTCTTATTCTCTTCTCTTATCTTGCACATGTGGCTATGGAGGACGAAGCTTGAAGGCAAAGGATTGAGCTTGCTCAAGCTCACATATCAAATCATGGACCTACCGAAGTGCTTGAGGGAGGAGGCTACTCAATCAAGCATCAAGGTAAGCTCCCTACACCCGTAGGATCGAGAGCACGTATGGCTGGGTGAGAGATAGCCATTAGTCGCTTGTTGGAATGTTGAGTGTTGAAATGACTTGTTTTTTGGCTGATTTTTGTTGTTTTTGAGAGCTGAATGGTTGATTTTATGAGATGATTGATTGGTTTGGAAGTGGTTTGAGAGTGTTTTGGATGATATTGATTGTGTTTTGGAAGTTCATGATATTTATTAGTGGAGATATGAGGTTTTGTGATGTTCTGATAGGTTCTGTATACCTTCTATATAGCTTCTATTTTGTTCTGTTTTGTTATGATTGTCTTCTATAAGGAGGGATGGAGTATTGATTAATGAAGATTGAGATCTTGTGAAAGCTTATTGAATGGTTTGTGAGAAGTTTGGAATGGTTTGACTATGAGTTATGTGGTTTTGATGACCTTCTGTAACCTTCTGTAGGTCTTCTGTAGAGCTTTTGTCTCTGTTCTATTCTGCACTGTAGCTGTTCTGGTACTGTTTTGTAGACTGCTCTGTATGCTTCTGTATGTGTTCTGTTGGATGAGAGTGTAGCTTGGGAATTTTTTCTAGCCTTGGAAAGAGGTGAATACAAGTGCAAAAGAGCTGAAAGAAGTGAAAGAAGTAGCTGATGAAGACTCAAGTGAAGACTGGAGTGAAGTGACAGTAGTGAGCTATGAAAGGACACTGTAGTGGCTCTGGTGACTCTTCATATCAGACATACCTCTTGGGAGGGATATCCACGACCTAAGAAGGATTATTGAGAGTTATTTTGAGAGATTGTAGTGAGGATATGATGTATTATTGATGGAGAGAGAGAGAGAGAGTCAGAGATAGCCAAATCTCCTAAAACAGAGTGATTGTATATGAGAGATTGAGAGAGAACTATGAAGATATTGAAGATGAATACTATGTGATGTATTTCCATTCAACGATGGTGTATTCCTTTTCTTTCTTTGTCATATTGATGGATTTTATGAAGATATTGAAGAATATGGTTGATTCTATCGAATCCGTGGAAGATCTACATGATGTTGTATGAAGATTTGTTGTACCTGGTGTTCTTTTCTTCATTGTGATCATATAAAACCTAATAAACAAGCTTGTTGGTGTTACAAGATAGATTTTCTTGCAAGAGAATTCCCTTTTCCTTGGTGTTCCTCTTGGGGCTCCATGTTTTTGGTGCACAGCCGGGGAACCTTGCCATCAATAAGCACCAGAAAAGGCTGAAAATGAAGGAAATGGCATTGCCAAGAAGAGAAGAATTCAAAGGATGTTTGTAAAGTTCCTTCTTCCACTGAAGAGTTGGAATTTCTCATAATCAAAGCAACTTTCCACAAGAAGTTCATCCCACAATGGCGGAAACATATCACCATCATGATGTATGGTGGACAGTTTCCTCTTCCTGTTGAAGCAGCAGAAACTTACATCTTGGTGGCAAACTATTTGGGGACAAACTGAAGAGTAGAAACAGAGAGAATGACCATACATGGAAGATTTGGCATTCATTGAGAAGTTTCAAGATATCATCAAGTGGGAGATTGTGAAGAAGCTTCAAGAGTCTTGGTCTGTAGAGGTGCACAAAGACGAGGAAAAGAGTTGGAATTTGTTCGTAGATGCTCAACAGTAAGATACATGGGATGCTTGGTGCACTGATAATCTTCTATTTGTTCAATTAGCAACCCACTGGAAGTTGGTAGACAGAGTGTTCTTTACAACATACACTGTTGAAACCATCAGAAACTGGCATTACTATGATGATGGCACCACCACAATGCTCAGACGTATGCATTTTGATAGCTTCAGAACCGAATACCTTCCTCTGTGTAGTGGCATGAAAGCAGAATTCAGAGACGTTGAAAAGGAAGAAGTAGAAGAAATGTTGGCAAGACAATCCTCCAGAGACTAAAGCCTTATGTTAACTCTTTGTGAAGCACTAACAACATAGTGGAGCCAACCCCCTGATGAATGATGCAATAAAGAGGCAAGCGTTAGAATGAGTCCAGAGGTACGTGAGAAGAGAGAAAGAAGAAATCAAGGCTGAGAACGAGCTCGCAGTAGAAGCCGCCTTTGAAGCCCTTGCGGAACTCTTTACAGAAGTCCCAATGGCACATCAAGCACTTCCTCCTCCGCTGGAGGTCCACTTCCAAGCCAGATCCGTCCTAGAAATATTGATGACAGGCCAGCGAATGTAGTCCCATTGCCAGCTTTTAAGGGAGAGTATAATGAAGACCCCGATCTTCATGTAGCAGAGTTTATGGTAGCATGTGTGGCTAACAATGCCAGAACCCCTGAGCATTGGTTGGCAATATTCCCCGCCACTTTCAAGGGCGCGGCGTTTCAATGGTATGAGAGACAAGCAGCAGGAACTTTTGGCACATGGGACGACCTGAAGTTGGCCTTCCTTACTAAATTCAGGCATGAAGGTTTTGAAGAGCAGATGCGAGAGGAATTTATGAACCTAAGTCAGTCCTCTAGAGAAAGAGTAGAAGCTTATGTCTCACGAATGGAATCTATCCTGAAGAGATGGACTAACCATAATCTAGATGATGGCATTCAGAAGGGGGTGTTTCTCAGAGGATTACAACTAGAAGTCCATAAGTTTGTGGAGCTGCAAAGACTAGCCACACTGCAAGCTGCACCCAGAAGGTGCAAGACTGTACGATGAAGTGGAAGCTAGATTGGCGATGAATTTAGGAAGAGGATTCCTACCTCCTCTAATGCCAGAAATGATGTACCCACCAAATGCAGTCCCAAGGACTGTCCCCTACCCCTACCAACAGATGCCCCAGTATCACAGTACAGTGCACCAAATCCACAGTGGCCACAATCCATGCCTCAAATGATGGTTCAACCACAACAACAATGGTCCCAACCAATTTCCTCAATGCCAAATCAGCAGCAACAGTGGAACCCTACCAACTGGAGCCAACAGCCAACAGTTCAGAGAGGAGCTCTGAATTAGAATCAGAACAGAGACCCTTCTGCACCAGCCTAATCTGTTTATGCAGTGATTACAAAGACTCCTCAAAACCCTACTGCCAGTACCTCAGGAGGAGAAAGCTTGAAGGATTATTTATCCAACTCAGTTGCAAATATCAAAAAGGAGTTGATGGATGTGATTATAGAGCAGCTACAGACACTCAAAGTGAATACCGCTAGCATATCTAATGTTACAAGAACAGGAAGAGATGTGATGCGGTCAAATAGTTGGTGTGGTAAGTGTCATCAAGCAGGCCATTTAGCCACTGAATGCACACAAAAACCAACCATTCCTGGAGCTTTCTGTTCCTACTGTTTGCGGAAGAACCATACAGAGGACATTTGCTCTCTAAAAGAGATGCATGATAGGAGAAGGAAGGAAGAAGACGCAAGATTCAACTTGCTGGAATCCAAAATGACAACACAGGATATTGGACCCAAGCCTAGAGAGTTTGGTCCTAATTTCGAACCTAGAAGATTTCCATTCCAAAGTTACAGAGGAAGACAGTCTGGCGGTGGTCAGAGATCAGAAGTGGAGTGTTACAGATGCGGCAAAAAGGGACACATCTCACCAAATTGTCCAAATCCCAGAAGGTCAGTGGATTACAAGCCCTTATGCAGTCGATGCAAAGAAGAAGGCCACACTGCAAAAGATTGTCCAAGCCCAGCCCCAGTGAAAAACAGTGCTACTGATAGTCCGGCCAAGGCCCAAGAGCCTACCTCCAATTTAGTAGAATTGGAAGTTGCTGCCATCACGCATGCAAAGAAGAAGGAACCACCTATCCAGAAAGAAAACAATCCTCCTGCCAGAACAGTGAAGTTCAATCTTCCACCAGAAGAAGAGAACAGAACAGAGCCTGACAGTGCCGTACAGAGCACTACAGTGCCACAGAGAGTCACAGAGACAGTTCCAAAGACAGGACCAGAGGTCCAGGAGATAGAAGAGGAGGAAGTGCCACAAGGGGCAGAAGAAGTTCCCATGATTCCTCTGTTGGAAGAAAGAGGGAAAATGAAAATAGGTGTTGCCCCATTCCCTAACTGGTTAGAGAAGCCAGTGGATCCTATTAAGGAATACGATCTAGTCAAAGATCTAGATACCTTTAAACCAAATCTCACATTTCGATAATTATTGCTATTGTCTCCTAGTTGCCGAAAAAGGTTCAAAAGTATACTGATAAGAAGACGTGGATTAAGGATTGCTCCCTCAACAGCAACAAAATCCAATAAAGCTTCAGCGTCTGTAAAAGAAGTGGACGTAGCTAACGCCTTCCTAGATCCACGTACCCCAAAGACTGGTGTATAGATTGAAGGCTGCTTTATTGCAAATGCACTGATTGATGGAGGTTCATCAGTGAACATTATGACGGATGTGACAATGAAGGATCTAGGCCTACAAGGTGTGCAACCTACCCAATGGCTCATCAGACTGGTGGATCAGAGCAGAATCAAGCCTTTGGGCATTCTCCCATATGTGAAGACTACAGTGGCTAGAGAAGATTATTGGCTAACCTATCTGGTGGTGAAGCCAAACTCTTATGGTACATCCTACCCTCTGTTATTGGGCAGACCATGGCTTTTTTAAGCTAGAGCAAGGACGGATTAGTTCAAAGGAACCTTGACCTTGGGTAGAGGACCCAATAAAGTGGTGCTGAAGTTATATGGTTCTCAAAAAGGGCATGGATCCACCTCCTTGGAATTATCTTCTGACTTCCCTAATGAGGCTACAGATGGAACATCAGCAGACGAAGATGCTGTCAAACAGATCCTTCCCAAGAAAACAGTGGCACGTTCCTTAATAGTGGATACTGTAAGCCAACTCCCAAAAGATGCAAAGCCATTATCAATGGGTGAATACTTCCTGCCTGAACCAGGAACGATTTCCAAAATCACTTCTGACAGTGAGATAGAAGCATGGATGTACTGCTCTCCCTGTTACATGGCCATAGCAGAGCCAGAGACAGAGGCAGAAGATGAAATAGAGAACCTGTTCTTCTCTTACAGAGCTCCTACAGAGACAGAGACAGAGCCAGAGACAAAGACAAAGACAGAGACAGAAGAGGATGAATATGATATGGAAAAAGAAGGTTATGAAAGTGACTCGGAAGAATCTATCCCACCTGAAGAGGATATATATGAAGAAGAAGTTCCAGAAGCCTCACAAGTAGACGAGCTCATGCTGTGGGACAGAATGGCGATGGTACCATTTGGTCTGGTAAATGGATCTTCTCATATGTAAAATCTTTATAAGAAATGGATTAAGAAGACTAAGCCGTCTTTCAGCAGTGGCTCTTGCTGTCCTCACCCATCCTTGCCAAAGAAAGATGATGATGATGCACCGTGCCAACAAGCACCAGTCCCACAAACCCAACAGAAATCAGAGGGTCCCTGTTATGTGACATTCCTAGATGTGTCATCAGAAGATGAGTCTTCAAGCCAAGAGGTAATTAATCTTGAAACCAAACCCGAAACGACTCTCATCCCATTCCAACATCTCAAGGAGCAACCTAAGTCTCCACCAAAAGAAGAAGTTGGTTCTAGTGGTACATCAGAAGAGGACACCACTCCCTTGAAGGAGTCGGATCTGTACCCAGAAGCAGTCCGCAGGACCTTCATCCGCGAAGTAGAAGGTGAAAGGCAGTTAACCTTTGTGGATGCAAATGGCATTGAACGCCACTTGAAGGTGGGTAGCAACCTACCAGAAGAAGAGTTGTCAACCTTGTATACCTTGTTGAAAGAAAATTTGTGTGTGTTTGCTTGGTCCTACAAAGACCTAAAGGGGATTGATCCCACAATATGTCAGCATCATATTGACTTGGAGCCTGATGCTAAGCCAATACGGCAACGACAGAGGCGAATGAATCCGAATTATTCGACCTTGGTGAAAGCAGAGATGCTGAAGCTTCTGGAAGCCAAGTTCATCTATCCAGTGGCAAATAGTGAATGGGTCTCACCCATCGTGGTTGTACCCAAGAAGAATGGCAAGCTTCGTATATGTGTGGATTTTTGCAAGCTCAATTCCAAGACGAAGAAGGATCACTTTCTGATCCCTTTCATAGACCAACTGTTGGACACAGTGGTAGGACATGAGCTTTATTCCCTTCTGGATGGATTCAGCAGATATAACCAAGTGCAGATAGCAGAAGAAGACCAATCCAAAACAACTTTCACCACAGAATGGGGGACCTATGCTTACCAAGTGATGCCATTTGGACTCTGCAATGCCCCTGCTACCTTCCAGCGAGTCATGATGGCCACATTCCAAAATCATCTGCACGACTTTATTGAGGTATATTTGGATGACTTCTGTGTCTATAGTTTGATCCGTGAACACTGGGGACACCTGGAACAATGCTTTGACCGATGCTGAGAGTATGGGATTTCCCTCAACCCCGACAAATGCATCTTTGGGGTCTCTTGTGGAATTCTGTTTGGCCACATTGTCTCTGCACAAGGGATATCAACAGACCCTGCAAAGATCGAAAAGATCGTAGCTCTGACAGCACCCACCAACCTCAAACAGTTAAGGAGATTCCTAGGCCATGTGGGTTACTACAGAAGGTTCATAGCCCATTTTGCAACAAAGGCAACCTCCTTGCACAAGCTTCTGAGAAAAGATGCAGAGTTTACTTGGACGGAAGAATGTGACAAAGCCTTCAACACTCTGAAGCAGTGTCTAATTGAGGCACCCATTCTGCAACCTCCTAATTGGACAAAGGAGTTCCGTGTGCATACTGATGCATCTATTGAAGGCTTAGGCGCTGTTCTCTGCCAGAAGGGTTCCTCAAAGTTGGATCAACCCATCTATTACGCAAGCCGAAAAGTCACTGATAGGGAACGAAACTATACAGTGACAGAGCTGGAGTGCTTGGCAATGGTGTTTGCCCTAGAGAAGTTCCGCCACTACCTCCTATCTACCCACTTTAAGTTTTATGTGGATCATGAGGCCCTATCCTTCCTGATGAACAAAGCAAATGTGAAAGGACGAATGATGAGATGGCTCCTTCTATTCCAGGAGTTCGACTTTGAGGTAATTACCAAACCTAGTCGTTCCCATGTTCTGGCTGATCATCTATCGCGTATTCCACAGACTACAGATGAGGAGCAAGATGATCCAGACCTCCCTGATGCTTCCCTCTTCCTGGTAGAAACTGTAACCCCCTGGTATGCAGACATTGCCAATCTGCTGGCAACCCAACAGTACCCCCTGGCATTTCTAGTCGGGAAAGGAAGAAGCTCATGTTAGAATCAGCCCCCTACACCTTGTTAGGCGGTGCATTGTACAAGAAAGGAAAAGATGAAGTGCTCCAAAGATGTGTTGCAGGAGATGAGATTGGGATTGTTCTAAAGGCTTTCCATGACAAGCCATGTGGAGGCCACTTTGCAGGAGAAGCTACAGCCAGGAAGGCTCTACTAGCAGGATACTGGTGGCCTACCATTCATAAGGATGCCTATGATTACTGTAAAAGATGTGATGCTTGTCAGAGAATGGGGAAACCCATGAAGACAAGTGCCATGCCACTACAACCTATCCTTCCTTTGAAGTCGTTTGAGAAGTGGGGCATCGACTTCGTAGGCCCAATCGATCCTCCTACCCGAAGGAAGCAGAACCGATGCATCCTCGTATGTACGGATTATGTCACAAAGTGGTGTGAAGCTAAAGCCCTAAAGCGAGACGATGGTAACAGCGTGGCCCTGTTCATGTACGAGAATATCATCACCCGTTTTGGCAGTCCCTTAGAGCTGGTAAGTGACAGAGGCACTCATTTCATTAATAAAGTCATGGAAGAGTTGACAGAGCTGTATAAGATCCGCCATCGCAAGTCCACTCCTTACTACCCCAGAGCCAGCGGCCAAGCCGAAGTCAGGAATCACATCCTCTGCTCGATCCTGACGAGAACAATTGCCGCACATCGTCATGATTGGGACGATCAACTTACAGAGGCCCTCTGGGCGTACAGAACCTCCCATAAAGCAGCAACAAGACAGACACCCTTCCAGCTGGTGTATGGTACAGAAGTTGTTTTCCCTGTTGAACTGGAATTTCCCTCTTTGCGAGTGGCTATTAAAGAGCGTCTGGGGGATGATGATTCATTGCAACGCCGTCTCCTGCACCTGGAATGTTTGGACGAAACTCGCAGGATGGCTCTACAGTGCATGGAAGCCACGCAAGCTCGACGCAAGGCTTACCATGACAGCTTCATCAAGCACAAGGAGTTCAAAGAAGGCGATTTGGTCCTAGCCTATGTTTCACGATTTGGCAAGTTTCCTGGCAAGCTCCAACAACAGTGGATGGGCCCATATAAGGTACTTACCGTCAACCCTAATGGCTCTGTCCAAGTGCAGACCGTTGATGCCTCTAATGATCCCTTTCTGATCAATGGATATCGCCTGAAGAAGTACTTCCCTCCTTGGGAAACTTGACAATCACGGTCACCTGATCCTTTCCCCCATTGGCATGGCGCTGTACTTCTTGTGATGCTACTTCTGATAGCCGTTCTTCCGCCACTCCCGATAAGGTGGATGCAACCCTCTGTCCCCTCAACCCCATCTTCCAGCCTTGATCTCTTATCCTCTATTTTCCACCAACGACAGTGGCGAGGCTGGTTCTGATACATGGTCTTTCTACCATTCCCTTGCTTAATTCGAAGAGAAAGAAAAAAAAAGAAAAAAAATAGCAAAAAATATATACACATCGGTCATGGGAGAAAAGGACTTAGGTCCCTGTCATGCCGACCTATTCTTCGAGAAAAGGTGGAAACACCCTCAGGAGTAGGAGAACAAAAAAAAAAACAAGAAAAAAAAAACAAATCTGTTATGGGAGAAAAGGAAGCAATTCCCTGTCATAGCAGGCCTCGTTCCAAGAAAAGGTGGCAAACACCCTTGGGCGAGAAGCTGGCTGTGGAAAAGGTGGCAACACTAGCAGTCCAGAAAGTGGATTCATCAATTGATATCCCCAGGATCCAGTTCCGAAGCTACCTCCCTTGGTACATTGTGTCCTGGGTCTCTTTGCAGAGCGTCTACCTGTCCTCTAGCTGACGACATGTCCTATCCAACACAACGTTCGATTTGATGGCTACCTCCTTGGGTACGCCTCTTCAACAACTGACGACATGATCTTCATCGACAAACAATTGAGTGATGTGAGCTTTTATCCTAACCGGATGGGAAAGTGAGTATGGTTGCCCTCTGTAACTATCAACAGAGAGTGAGACAGAGGGTGGGGCGAGAGACCAATCTTTTCCCTTCAAATCAAATGAGAGGTGAGAAGTGTGAATGAAGTGTTGCATGCACGGGATGGGCCTCTCAATGCACAAAGCACGATTTGTTTCTGTGCACTGCACTATAAGGCTCCCTGGCCTTCCTTCTCGCACTGTATGCCGGCAAGGCGTCCCTACGCGTCTACATTGCATACCCTTCTGCATATGCCTCAACCTGCTCATGCCTCTATGCCATGACTTGCTTTTACCCTGATGGGGTTCCTTCCCAGCCACTCGTTCATTTTTCCCCCACCCTTGGGGCTGTTCCCTTGCAGTTTTCCTTCATTCCCTACTTTTGTGGTCTTGCCATGTGAACGCACCCTACGTTCACCGAAGTCCACATCCAACCTTATAGCCCTATTCCTCTCTCTGAACTAACCATTTTTTCTTTTTACCTACCTCTATTCCGGTGTACGGTTTTCGAGTTATTAATTTTTGAAGTATTTTGCGCCCATTAGCCGATTTTCCATGTGAACGTGCTTTGCTTGCTTCAAAACCGTGATCTGACGTCATAGCCCTGACATACTTTTTCCCTGACATTTTTTCTTTTTACTCCATGTCATTTTGATGCACGGTTTGTCCAATATTAATTTTGCAGTTTTTAAAGACTTTTTCGTGCGTCTTTTTGACCTTTTTCCATGTGAACTTGCCCTGTTTGCATCGGAATTCCAATTTGATTTGATAACCGTGTCCTCATGCCTTCCCCCACCTTTTTCCTTTTTCCTCCACCCTCTTTCGACTTTTGGATTTTTTATTATTAAGCTTTAAATGTGTTTTCGAGCGTATTTTTGGTGTTTTTTGCATGGACCCCCCCTTCCTACGGACATTTTTCCTTCTTACTGTATGACATTCCGAGGAGCGGTTCGTCCAATATTAATTTTCGATCTCATTTTCGGATTTGTTTTTTGGGTTTTTCCCATGTGAACACGTCTTATCTTAGTCAGAACTATGTTTTGATGTGATAGGATTGTCGAGCACATCTTCCTGCACATTTTTCCTTTTTCCTGCACCTCGTTCCGATGCACGGATCTTCCATTATTAATTTTTAATTGTGTTTTTTGATCCGTTTTTTGTGTTTTTTGCATGTGACCGCCCTTTACCCCCCCGGAACTCCCGTTGCACATTTTTCCTATCTTCCCCCTGTCGTCCTTCCCACTTTTTGTTTTTACGCCATTTCGTTTTGACATCCGAATTGGGAGTTATTAATTTTTCTTTATTTTTATGTGTTTTCGCGCGCCCTGTCCCGCGCGTGACCGCGCCTGTTTTCGATTTTCCGCGTCTTAACGCACTCCGGTTGCGTCCGTGTGCCTCGTCCCAGCATCCGGGCGCCCTGTCAATCCCGTCACGGCAAATTTTTTTACCCCGCCCCGCGCACGCGCACGGGACGGGCGTACGCCTCCTTTTTGGATCCCACCACTACCCCTACCCCTCCCTAGCCACCCTACCCCGCCCATAACCCTACCCTACCCGCCCAATCCCTTTACCCACCCTACCCCGCCCATAACCTCACCCTACTCCGCCCATAACCCTACCCTACTCGCCCAATCCCATTACCCACCCTACCCCATCCCCTCCACCCCTTTTCCACCCCCCCTGGGCCCCTGCCCATCCCCTCCACCCCTTTCCTACCCCCCCTACCCCGACCCCTCCCCACCCTAACCACTTCCCTCCCTACCTCTCCCCTCCTCTACGTTCTCCAACCTACCCCTCCCCCTCTTCCTCCATTACCTCTCTCCTCCCCTGCTTCTCCTCCACTCCTACCCTCCTTCTCCTGCCCGACAGGCGGTCCTCGACGTCGCCCCTGCCTCGCCGTCCAGCCCCCCACTGGCCGTCGCCCCGCCCTTTGACGTCGACAGCGCTGTGCCCGTAGCCCGTCACCTCACTCCTCGACGCCCTCGCTAGCGCCCCTGCCCGAGTCACCATGCCGCCCTCGCCTTCGCCAGCGCCCCCGCCGTTGCCCCGTCTGCACGCCCGCTCGCGCAGCCTGCCGTCTGTGCCGGCCGCCTTCGACTGTGACATCTACCGTCCGTGTCATCTGCCGACTACGCTCCACCCGCCCTCCCAGCTGCCATTGCCAGCGCCCTCTGCCCGCCTTCGTGGGCCGCGTCTCTGCCGCCCGCGCCTCCTGCGTCCGTGCCACGCCTGCCCCACCTGCCTCGACAGTGCCTCCCACTTCCCCACCTCGCCGTGCTGGCCCTCCCGCCTCCCCACCTCCTGCCACGTGCCCTACCCCCATTACCCCCCACTAACCCCCTTTTCCCACCTTCCCACCATCCAACCCCCCACTAACACACACCCCCCTTCTAAACCCTCATTCCCCCCCATCACCTATCTTTCCCCCACTAACACATTTACCCCCCCTCTAAGCCCCCCTCCCCCCCAAACACATACACCAACCCTCCCACCCCCATTACCCCACCCAAGCCCCCCATCACACACATCCACTCAACCTCTCTGCAGGCCCCCCCTTCCCCCCCACCGTTACACCCCGCAGGACACCCCATTCCTAAACCCGTGTTCCCCCCCCACAGGCACACCCACCAAACCCCTCCATAACCCATGTTCACCTGCCAAACCCCACACCCGCAGCTAACCCACCACACCTTACCCAAGCTCCTCTTCCTCTGCAGAACAGCAGCGACCCCACCACCGAAACCCTTCCATCAGTCATGTTCCCACCCGCAGCACCCGCAGGTCCTTTTCTCGTCCTTTGACACGCGCGAGTGGGTGTGGGTGATTGTTCGTGATTGATCGTGTGATTGCTTGTGCGCGGGTGCGGGACTTTGTTCGTCGGTTGCTGACACGCAGTTGCCACACAGCTTCTTTCTGGGTATTTTCCCAGTTTTTTTAATTCAAACACCCGCAACCTTTAAACACAACAACAAAAAACAAAACCATTGACATTTACAAAAAAAAAACACCATTAAACAACCCTTAAAATTCTGAAAAAAATCTAAATTTTTTTTTAGCAAAATTCCTACTATTTTTGCAACCCATGGCCATATTTTTCTCAACCTGTCAATTTCAGAAAAAAACATTTTTGCCCATTTTCAAATTCCCACATCTTTTAAAAATACCCTAAAAACTGCCAAAATTCATTAAAAATGCTAAAAACTTTCAAATTAATTTTCAAAAAATTCCTAACACTTCCATTAACATTTTTTTTTCTTTTTGGCATATTTTTCTAAGCTATCACAATATTTCATTTCACACCTAAATTCCTTAAAATACAAAAAAATATAAAAAAATCTTTTTCATACAAACACCAACTAAACATCTAGAACAAAAAATCCAGATATTTTTGGATTGAGGAGAGCACATTCTTTGCATTTACATACACCTACTACCAGGTATTTTCTCTTTTATTTGTTATTTTTTCAGCTACCCCAAAATCCACGGTTAATTCAAAAATAACAAACAACCAACACAAAAAAAAAACAAACAAACAAACAAACAAATAATAAAACAAAAATGAACCCTTAACACCACCATGGCACGCGCATTCGCGCTAAACACACCATTTTTTAATAAAAATAAACCCGCCGTTCACTTAGCACGCGCTAAGTGTATTAAAGAGGCACTTTAATATTTTTAATTAAATGAACCAGCCATCACAAGAGCACGCACTGGCAAAAAAGCGCTCCACATCACCTTAATTTGTAATAATTGAACTTGCATTTAGAGACCCAGTCTGGGTATCGAAGTCCGGGATTCGAATTAAAGCATCGTTTTAACCTAATAATTGATAATTAAATTTTTAAGAAGGAACCGCCGTTTTCTTGCTAAGGTTTATCACTTAATAACAATTCACCCATTCTTAATAATTTATTAAAATGAACCTTTCATTAAATTAATTCCCCCTCACTGCACTTAATTCCCCTTTTTAACGAATCCGGTTTCGTGGGATGGGTATGTGCAGTCTTTGGAGTTATTTCCATAGTCAAGCATCGGTTTATCAAAGTTGTGGTCTTGATGTGTGTAGGTTGTGGTGATGTTTTGGTTTAGTGTCTTTGTTACGGTTAAGGGTACGGTGTGTAGTTTTTTTTTTCTCTTATTGCTTGACACGGGGTTTTGGGTGTTTGCATGTTGCATAGAATGAAGCTTTCAGTCGCATATGTCTCAAGGTCATGTCGAATTTTTTCTAGACTATGGTTTGCTTGGGAATAGTTGGTCGAGTCACGTTTTATTGTTTTGGTTGTTCTCTTATCCTTGGTTTTCTGTCTGTTGCTTTGCATGCATTCTCCTTGATTGTCTGTGTTTGTGGTGTGTGTGTAACCATCCGAATGGCGCCTTCTCACGCTCCTCCCCCTATCCAGTATGTCCCACTAGTCAGTCGGGATTACTCTTCCCTACTCACTTTTGAGCCTCTCACGAAGGCGGGACTCGCTGCTTTTGTGGCTACCTCCTTTCCATTGCTTCCAGAGGATCCATCATTGTGTGACGAGTTTTTGGCCTCCTACAGCAAGAAGTCGGGACTGGTCCAGGGTATTTCTATGAGTTTGACACCTCGAGACCTAGGGAAGGCTCTTTCTCTTCCCTCCAAAGGTGAACCCTTTGTTACCACTCGCCAACTTTTCTCTAATGAAGAGATTTTGAAGCTGTTACAAAAGCAGACAAGGGAAATGCTGGATGTTAAGAAGGTGATAAACTCTTCAGGAGTTTCCTTTTCCATGATCACTGATCCTGTGTGGAAGATGGTCTGTCAGTTTCTCCAGGACAGGTTTATGCCTACCAAAACACCATCCCAGTACTTGTCCAAAGAGCTTTTCACAGCTTCAAGGATGGTGTTAAAAGGAGCCTCTATTGATTGGAGCACTTACCTCCTCACTAAAATGGATCAACATTTCGTCAAAGTCACCAAGGGTAATGTTACCAATGTCACCTATGGATCGTACTTGTCTGCCTTCTTGACCTACTCAGGTTTACATAAGAGTGTGCCTCTACCTCCTCCATCAGATCCAGTACCTCCTCCTCCACCTTCAGATGAGTCAGAACCCATTGATATAGAGGATGATGATTCTCTGCCTCCCCTGGTCATATAGCGCAAACGCTTGAAGCGGGTAGCGGATAAAGCTCCTTCAGTTCTTCCTTTAGTGCCCATTTCTGCTACCTCTGGCAGTGATCTCCTTGGGTATCTCACATGTAATAACCTGTTCAGAGCACATCGAGAAGGTTCGTTGGATATATCAGTCCCCTCACTAAACAGTCTAGTCTCGGGAGATGCAATTCCTTTCCTCTGTAAAGACATTCAGAGTTCCATTGAATTGTCAGTGAGACAGCCTGTGTTCAACAGCTGTACGCTTCCTTTTATGAAGAACTCGTGCAGTCTAAGGACCAGTTGCATAAGGCAACATTCGAGTTAGCCTTTGCTAAAAATACCCTAGCAGATTTGTTTAAACAAATGGAGCAACAAACCCTATTGGTTGCAACCCAAAGAGATGAGATATCTTCTTTGAAGATTCAATTAACAGAGGCTCAATCAGAGGTTACTTGCCTTTCAGAGGAGAAGGAGAGGATATCCAAAGAAGCGCAAGAGTTCCAAACTCTCTTAGATGCCAAACTTTCAGCCTTACAGACTGCTAATGACACAGTGGAATCGCAAGCTTCCCAAATCAAGCAGTTGCAAGATCAACTGGTGAAGTCACGGTCTGTTCCTCCAAGCCCTAATGTTCCCTTGATCCCTTCTTTTTCACAGTAGGACTTGGCTGCTCTTCAGAGACAGGCTACCTTGTGTCCTCTCTTCCAAGATAAAGTGGAAAGATTGCAATCCAGAATGGATTTGTCATGGTCTACATTTGAGCAGTTTCAGGAATATGTTCCACCAGACCATTCTTTCTTTGTCAACTACCACTTACAGAAGTTTGCATTCTACATGAAGCTTTCCACGATGGATTTACCTCTTCCTGAGGATGGATGGAGTGGGGCTTGGTCTGCTGAGTTGCTGACAGAGGTGGTTGGGATTGTGTTTGAAGATTCTGTCACGACAGATACCATGTTGATGTCCTACATGTATCTACGAGGAGACTTGTTGATTCCAGATGAGGTGGATATGGCATGGTATGTGGGAAGACATGGTTCTACAAGCTGTTTTGTATGTCAACCATTTGGAGTTGCGAATAGCTAACATGTTCCAGAGTTACTCCTCCAAACTGGCTGATTGTCGTGATAATTCCTGGCATACCATGATTGATTCTGTGGTCCTGAATCAAAGACAGAACACGGCCCCTACCTATGCCCAGAGTACTAATCAACTGAGGATGGATCTCTTAGCTTATCTTTTAAAACATAATCCGTTTGATTCTACCTTTTTTTATGCCTATCATAGAATATCTATCTTAGGACCTTCTATTCCTACCCTCCTGTATTACCAACAAATGGCTCACCGATATCATATATATATTTCCCTTTGTCAATTCAATTCCACAACCATTTTACCCCTTCTTTTCCAACTTCATCTTTTCCTCAAATTCCCATTTTTACATACTGCTCCTTTATTGAGGATAAAGTATTTTCCCCTTCTCCACCATGTCCTTCTCCATCCATTCATGTACCTTCCACCTTTCCTATTTATCAGTTAACCCCCTTCTTAAGTGATTCCCTACAAATTTCAGCCACTCCTTCTTTAAATAATTCTTCCTTTTATGATTTTGCCTATCCCTCACTTCATCCACTTTTCCTTATTCCACTTCCCTCTCCTAACACTTCTATATCTCAACCACCTCAGTTGGTTAGTGACTATGATGGGTTTGATCATCAGATTTCCAGAAGAAGGGGATGGAGCTTGAATGATTCCCTTACAGGACCTCAGATAAACTGGCCAGTAATTCCAGGAGAATGGACAGCTGCCAGTCAAGCTTATCAGAACTATATTCATTTTTCTCAGCAGTATTCATAATCTGTTGATCCTTCAGTGCGATTAACTGCTCACTTTGCTTGGTACTTGGTGTATATGCATAGGCACTCTCATAATGATTCCAAGCCTATTCCAAAGTTGTGCATGAATGTCAATGTGAGCATTGATTCCCAGCAGCTGGATATATTGTGTTTTCATGCCCTTTGTTTGCCTAGCAGATACCTTGTCCTGTTGGAAAGGATGTGCCGTCTTCAGTTTTTTCAGAATCCTCCCAAAACATTTGTAGATGAATCCTTGTCTATGGATCGTTTCCGAAATCATCAATCTTTCAAGAGGGATCATCTTCATTGATACCTTTTCCAATGTATGGTGGATGATTTTTAATAAAAACCTCTCTTTTTGGAGGAGTCATTCAGATGGTTGTGTTATGTATAGTGTTTGTGTTGTGAGTTCATTTATGTAATACGAACGTGGTGGTTTCCTATTGGATTGGATTTCGTGCGAGCTACATTTTGGAGAATTGTGGTGATGGGGTCATGGTTGGAGAGTTGAAGATACAAAAGAAGAAGAAGACAACCTCTTATATCCTTTATAAGTTTGTTGAGATTTCTAGTTTGATAAGAAGTGTTAATATATAAAGGGTTTTCCTTTCGTTGTATTTTCATATCAGATACAGGTGATAAGTTGGGGTCGTGATTGGATGGATTGTTTTTGAAGAGGTATTGAAGATCAAAGTTGAGCTTTTGAATGAACTTGTATTCCCTTTTTCCTAGGTCGCAAGGACGCTTCCTTATTAAGTGTGAGGATATGTTGAGTATTGAAATGACTTGTTTTTTGGCTAATTTTTGTTGTTTTTGAGAGCTGAATGGTTGATTTTATGAGATGATTGATTGGTTTGGAAGTGGTTTAAGAGTGTTTTGGATGATATTGATTGTGTTTTGGAAGTTCATGATGTTTATTAGTGGAGATATGAGGTTTTGTGATGTTCTGATTGGTTCTGTATAATTTCTGTTTTGTTCTGATTGTCTTCTGTAAGGAGGGATGGAGTATTGATTGATGAAGATTGAGATCTTATAAAAGCTTATTGAATGGTTTGTGAGAAGTTTGGAATGGTTTGAGTATGAGTTATATGGTTTTGATGACCTTCTATAGCCTTCTATAGGTCTTATGTAGAGCTTCTGTCTCTGTTCTATTCTGTATTGTAACTGTTTTGGTACTGTTCTATAGACTGTTCTGTATGCTTCTGTATGTGTTCTGTTGGATGAGAGTATAGCTTGGGAAAGTTTTCTAGCCTTGGAAAGAGGTGAATACAAGTGCAAAAGAGCTGAAAGAAGTGAAAGAAGTAGCTGCTGAAGACTCAGGTGAAGACTAGAGTGAAGTGACAGTAGTGAGCTATGAAAGGACACTGTAGTGGCTCTGGTGACTCTTCATATCAGACATACCTCTTGGGAGGGATATCCACGACCTAAGAAAGATTATTGAGAGTGATTTTGAGAGATTGTAGTGAGGATATGATGTATTATTGATGGAGAGAGAGAGAGAGAGTCAGAGATAGCCAAATCTACTAAAACAGCGTGATTGTATATGAGAGATTGAGAGAGAACTATGAAGATATTGAAGATGAATACTATGTGATGTATTTCCATTCAAAGATGGTGTATTCCTTTCCTTTCTTTGTTATATTGATGGATTTTATGAAGATATTGAAGAATATGGTTGATTCTATCAAAACCGTGGGAGATCTATATGATGATTTATGAAGATTTGTTGTACCTGGTGTTCTTTTCTTCATTGTGATCATATAAAACCTAATAAACAAGCTTGTTGGTGTTACAAGATAGATTTTCTTGCAAGAGAATTCTCTTTTCCTTAGTGTTCCTCTTGGGGCTCCATGGAAATACTTGAAACAATAAGCGGTTCGAGGGTCTTAGCAGTCCAGCATGAGCTCCCACTTCATTTTGGTTCCATTGTTGCTGGGACCAACAGATTCAAGCTTGAGCGCTTCAAATTGAGCGTCGAAGTAGGGTTTCATCCTCGAACCAGTGCTTGATGTAGGTAGGAGATTTGGGAGTTAATCTTCGAAGAAAGTAAGTATTTTGAGTTTTCCTTACATGTTAATGCTTTTTGGAAAGGCACAGGGATGCATGTAGTCTTGCCAGTCTTAGCACTAGAAGATGCTACGAGGAAAGGGATTGTGGACACAAGAGTTGGAGTCAATATACTTAGCCACATAGTGCTCTAGGTTTGGGGTAACCCGCCTATCAAGAATGCTAGGTTTAATGTCACACTAACTAATAATGAGATGAAAGTTAGGCCATTTGAAGTATTGAAGAATTGGCTATTGAAGATCGTAGAAGTCTAGGTTCTAGTGGACTTCATTGTCATGAAGGGAGTAGACTAAGGCATCCTGCAAGGCCGACCCTAGATGTGGAATGTATAAGTTATAGAAGGCTGGGGCAATTGTTTGATCTTCTTGAGCAACCGAACGGAAGCAGTGAGAGTAGAGATGGACACCTGGAAGACAATGCCAGTCGACTCGAACACCATCTCTATTATGTTGAAGGGTGACACTCAAGTTAGGAAACCTTACAGGCCGCTAAAAAAATATTTCCCTAGCCCTAAGGATGAGCGAGATTTGATAGACGTGCTAGTCACCATCGATCTTCCATTGTCAAACAACAAGGAGGAATACGAGCAAGCTGTTAAGACAATCGATGAGCCCAAAAATAAGCCCTCAGTACCATTATACGATGGCCAAAAGCTCTTGTATCTAGCACACCCCTGTCACATTCCATGTCCCGAACAACAAGCTAGAGCTCCATAGGATCTTAGAGTACTTAACGGACAAGCTAGTTGGAAACCTAGTTGCTAACCTTAAAGCGCTTAAGGATCTCATGGATCAACCCAAGTGGAAGTGGACCAAGATACACAATCTGAACTTGATGTACAATTGGGTCTTAGTAATGGATGATAAAGAAGAGGAGCATAGAAACCTAGGAGATGATGATCAGTCAGATGAGGACAATTTGGATGATGAGTACGAATATTGTTGTTCCCTTAGTGATGAAGAGAGTGAAGAAGAGATTGACACAATAGAGTATGACACTGGCAAACACATGATTGAGAAAATATAAGTAGATTCCAAACCACCAAAGTAGAATACCTTTAAAATTGAGAGAGAAACCATGGGAACGGAGTGCCATTGCACGTGATTGGAACACTAAGGGGCAATTGATTATGAACGTGTAGGGCTTACTCAACTAAGTGTCGCACTACTATTTAGAATGGAATCACCTTCAGAGCTATGACCACCAGGAGAGACTCCCTCTTCTAGCGAAGACAGAGAGTTCAATTCTAGTGATCCTAAAATACTCAACCACTTAAAATCAAATGCACAAAGTGAGACCTACTAGTCCACCTAAGGCGCAGATGGTCGAGGGAGGAGAGAAAGAGACAACCTAGGGAGTCGAAAGATGAGGAGTAGAAAAAACCACAAGATCTACCAAAGAAATTTACAAAATTCAAGAATGGTGATAGAGTAGTGATAGAGTAGTGATATTGCTAAGTGCCAAGAGACAAGGACAAGTAAATGAACCCATAGAAGGGCTTGCCAAAGTCAAGGAGGTTGACCTAGCTAGGGAGAAGGGGAGAAGCCCCGACCTATCTTCATAGCTAATGACTTGACCGAGCATGAAGAAGCAAATCTCATTGCACTCCTACGAGAGTACATAGACATATTTGCTTGGTGAAAGGAGTAGATTCGAGTGTAGTGACTCATAATATTCCCATGACACTAGACACAATGCCAGTTAAGAAGGGACCATATCCGATGAATCCCAAGCATGCTCATACGATCAAGGAGAAGATAGACATGCTATTAAGAGTTGGATTCATCTATGAAATTGAGCACACGGACTAGGTTTTGACCATCATAATAGTCCTGAAGAAGAATGGAAAAATTAGAGTGTGCATCAATTATAAGAAAGTCAACATTGCTACAAAGAGAGACAACTATCCACCACTACCATACACTAAGCATATGCTCAAGAGAGTGGTTGTCAAAGAAGCTTACAATTTCTTGGACGACTTCTTAAGTTACAATTAGGTGCAAGTGCATCTTGATGATAGGCATAAGACCGTATTCGCTATCGAGTGAGGCATCTTTGCCTACATAGTCATGCCCTTCAGGCTGACAAAAGCACCAGCCACGTTCCAATAGCTCATGTGTGCCATCTTCAAGGACATGCTTAGGCAAGAGCTAGAAGTGTTCTATTGCCAGGTGGCACCTACGCAAAGGGATGAGCGCCTTAAATGGTTCTCCTTTGTGTGTATGTTGGCGGGATGAGCGCCTTAAATGGTTCTCCGTCAATGCAGGGCATGTCCTAAGAATTGTCTTAGGCAGAAGGTCGATGGGGATGTCTATTCTTTCCAGGCATCGATGCAAGTGTGAATGTGGGTGGTACCATTTTATCCACACAAGTATTAACATCTTCGTGAACTAATTATTGTATGGAATTCCAAATTAATTGATTTATGTGGCTAGCTGCAATTATTCAGTTGGTTATTATTCTAACGTGATTTTCTGAATTTTTGGCAGCACTAATATGTAGAGCAAGGAGAATTGGAAAGGCACACCATGCGCCAAGCATTCTAAAGGTTATTTCCTCAGGAATTTATTTGGAAATTATTGGATTATTGTATTAGACGCATCACTATTTTTTATAAAGCGTGCATATAGCCTCTATGTAAATATTTATTAGAAAAATAGAATTTTAGAAGATACGTCCAATAAAATATTAATGATTCTAGAGAGTTGTGGGAGCCACAACTGCTGGCATCTGTTAATTCAAATTACTCTATCTCTTTTCCAGTTCACTCAAACTCTTTATGCAAAGAGTGATTGTAAAGGGCCTAAATCTTGGGCAAAGAAGATTTCATAATATTATTATAAATACGGCATGAAGGGAGCTGCCCACTTCATGTCGGGGGGAGATTGAACCCAATCTTGAGTCGCTTCATCTTACTTTACCTTCTCTTTTAGTCGACTTTTAATTTCTCATGAGTCGTATGCAATTTTATGAGTAAAAGAGAGAAAGAGGGAGCTTCTTCCATTCGCTACGTGCAAACCACGCATCCGTTGCTCACAACAGTGGTATTAGAGCCCAGTCTACCTCTTGGGCTTCCAATCGCCTACCCTCTGGCATGAAGGCGAGCCCTCTGTTGCAAACGGGCTCTACGGTCCGTCTCATCACGAACTGAGTACACGGCTGGATTCCTAGGCCTTCAAAACCCCAAACCCCTCTATCACAGTCAAGAAATTCTATTATTTTCCTAGACATTGAAGAAGACCCACTCCCACATCATGGCGCCATATTTTGTGAGGAATTGGAGCTTTTAGGTGATTAGTAAGCTTAATTAAAGCTTAATTAAAAGCCTAGCTTAAGCTTAAGCTCTATTTTGATTTCATGAGGGGGGGCATTTTTTTTTACGCCATGACAACATCCACGACATCCTCTTGTCCAAAAACGTCAAGTTTTTTTTAAGGCTTAAAGCCTTATCAAGCAAGTTACATTACTAACTTACATAATCAACTTCAACCTCTCTTACTCCGTGTCATACATAGACTCTGCAAATCTTCACAAGTCACAGCTGACTATCTCTCCCATAGAGGTAGTTCTTGCACAATTCTTTCCAGCTTCATAAATTTTATAAAATTTCCATTAAAAAATCCCGTCTTTCTTGCCTACTTTCATCCATAATTTCTCGTCCAAAGATCGTTTAAATTTTTGGTCTTATAGGCTAAAATTCTTCAACGACAAGCAAGGTGTCTTTTCATTTGCAAGGTGTCCTAAATCTCCGGATTTATCCATCAACCAATCATGGCCAACTTCGACTCTGCATCACTGCTTCCTAAGCCAACCTTGGAGCAAAGTATGGATTTAATATCCATGCAACTTGAAGAAGAGTGTCAACACCGCATACAATTGGAGCAAGAACTAAAGTCCCTCAAGCGTCCTGCCATTGAAATTTCTACCAAGGATCACAACTTAGTTCATGCCATCAACGCTACTTTGGATGTCCATGCTAGTTGAAAAGAGTCCAAGATAAGCAAGTGTACATTCAAATTTAATTCTTTTGATGGTCTTAAAGATGGTTGCAAAATTATGTCGTGGTTAAGTCAGTTCGTAGCTTATTTTGACAATGAGAAATACTCAGAAGGTGATAAAATTAAACGTGCATCTTATTATTTTATTGAGAAAGCTGCATTATGGTGGGATGTCACGTGTAAAGCATTGATCGTCCTCTCACATGGAATGACTTTCGCAAGAAGGTTCTTGCAAATTTTCTCATTGCACAATTTGAGCTCCACATGCAACAAGAATGGGACCTATTCATGCAACAGGAACGTGAGTCTATCCCTCAATACATAGAAAGATTTTGGAGCACTCTCTTGCAATTCCAAATGGTGGAGCCAGTGGCCGAATCTACCTTCAAGAGAAAGTATATGTCCGGCTTAATTCCATCCATCCAAGCCAAAGTCAACATATTCAAGCCCAATAACCTGGATGAAGCCATATCCCTAGCTCACGACGATGAAAAGAAGCAGTCTAAAGACCAAAGACAATTACCGACATCCAACAGTAACAATGTGAGTAACAACTTTTGTTTTAATTCTTTCTATAACTTCAATTCTCAATATGGAAAGAATCGTTTTAACCAATGGCCATGGATGCGAAATGTTCTTAATAATCATGGTCAATCAGTTTCGAATTCTAAACCTCCCAATCTACCTTCAAATTTGCCTAAATTTGGTGAACCTAAAAATGTTAACCCAAGTGTCTCCAGTGCCATATCCAAAAATGTAATTTTTATAATTGTAAGCATCCTGGTCATATTGCGAGTCATTGTCCCATGGGCAACACCCGTAATTGGAAGAAACCCACGGCGCATCTAAATTTTCTTGGAGCTAAAGAATCCAATGAAGACCTTGAAGCAATGCCCGACTTCGATGAGGCTACACTTATCGATGAAAATTCTAATGAACCTGAAAACCTTGCTGGGAAAATTTCTATGCATGCCTTATTAAAGATGCGATGTAAAATCAATAATAATGATATGATTGTTTTGCATGACGATGGTAGTACTCATGATTTTGTTTCAGAAAAAGTAGTTAGAAACTTACAACTTAAAACTATTCCATCTGCCTATAAAATTAAGGCTGCATTTCTAGGACAACGATATAATGGTACTAAAGATGTTCATAATTTAGAAATTTGTATTGGATCTTATAAGGAAAAGCAAAATCTTTTAGCAGCACCTTTGCATCTGCTGATGTAATTCTAGGAATGCCATGGCGTCACCAATTCAAACCCAATATAGATTACAACACACACTCAATGCACATTGAGCACAAAGGTAAACAACTTTTACTCGAAGGATTAACAAAAACCGAATTATTTCCAATTATTAGTCATACACAGGCGAAGCGAGCTTTGCGTAAATGATCAAAAGCTTTCTTAGTATGGAATAATGAAGTTGATGTTACAAAAACCGATCTAACTCCAAACCAACAACATTTTATTGCTAAATTTTTTTATTGCTTTTCTAATGATTTACCTTTACAGCTTCCTCCATCATGACCCAGAGACCACCAAATTGATTTACTTTCTGGTAGTCAACCACCTTCTTGCAAAGCTCCCTATCGCCATAACCAATTAGAACAAAAAGAGATTCAGAAGCAAATTGAAGAACTTCTAAGTGGAAAATTAATTCGTCCAAGTAGTTCACCTTTTGGAGCTCCTGTATTATTAGTTAAAAAGAAAAATCAAACTTACCGCATGTGTATAGATTATAGAGCACTTAATAAAATAACGGTTAAAAATAGGTATCCAATACCTAGAATAGACGACCTTCTAGATAAATTACAAGGAGCAATAGTGTTTAGTAAAATTGATTTAAAATCAGGATATCACCAAGTTCGTATGTCTACTTTTGACATTTTTAAGACAGCTTTTCGTACACAATTTGGACATTATGAATTCTTGGTAATGCCCTTTGAACTTACCAATGCACCATCTACATTTAGTAGAATGATGAATAGAATATTTTTGCATTTTCAGCATTGTGTAATAGTCTTTTTTGATGACATTCTTGTTTTAAGCAAAACTGAAAAAGAACACGCATAACATTTATCTTTAGTATTTAGTTTATTAAAACAAAATCATCTATATGCTAACCGTGACAAAAGTTCTTTCTTTCAATCTGAAATAGAATATTTAGGTCATATCATGTCTGCCAAAGGCATACACCTAGATCCACGTAAAATTGAAGTAATTAAGTCTTGCCCAACAACTAAAAATGTACATGAATTTCTTTCATTTCTAGGAACTAGCTAGCTTTTATCGAAAATTTGTTAGAAAATTTTCATTGCTTGCTTTACCTTTGCACCTACGCAAAGGGATGAGCTCCTTAAATGGTTCTCCATCAATGTGGGGCATGTCCTAAGAATTGTCTTAGGCGGAAGGTCGATGGGGACGCCTATCCTTTTCGGGCATCGATGCAAGTGTGAACGTGGGTGGTACCATTTTATCCACACAAGTATTAACGTCTTCGTGAACTAATTATTGTATGGAATTTCAAATTAATTGATTTATGTGGCTAGCTGCAATTATTCAGTTGGTTATTATTCTAACATGAGTTTTTGAATTTTTGGCCAGCCGATGTGTAGAGCAAGGAGAATTGGAAAGGCGCGCCATGCGCAAGCATTCTAAAGATTATTTCCTCAAGAATTTATTTGAAAATTATTGGATTATTGTATTAGATGCATCGCTATTTTTTATAAAGCGTACGCATAGCCTCTATGTAAATATTTATTAGAAAAATAGATTTTTAGAAGATACGTCCAATAAAATATTAATGGTTCTAGAGAGTTGTGGGAGCCACAACTGCTAGCATCCATTAATTCAGATTACTCTATCTCTTTTCCAGTTCACTCAAACTCTTTATGCAAAGAGTGATTGTAAAGGGCCTAAATCTTGGGTAAAGAAGATTTCATAATATTATTATAAATACGACATGAAGGGAGCTGCCCACTTCATGTTGGGGGGAGATTGAACCCAATCTTGAGTCGCTTCATCTTACTTTACCTTCTCTTTTAGTCTACTTTTAATTTCTCATGAGTCGTATGCAATTTTATGACTAAAAGAGAGAAAGAAGGAGCTTCTTCCATTTGCTATGTGCAAACCACGCATCTGTTGCTCGCAACATGTTCGTTGACGATTTGTATGTTCACTCAAGTTGGAGGAAACACCTAGACAAACTTCGCACGTAGTCTTTAAATGATGCAAATTGTATTGTCTCTCATTGAACCCCCTTAAGTGGCAATTCTGGGTGAAACATGGATGCATCTTGGGGCATGTGATGTCCAAGAATGACATTGCCACCCTTGAATTCTTGAATGTGAAGGTTATTGTTGACCTTCCACCACCAATCAACTATAAGGGAGTTCAGTGTTTCCAAGGTATTATAGGTGATTCGTGTTGAACTATGTGCTAATCACTAGACCACTCTATAAAATGCTAATAGTATTCGAATGGACTGAGGAATGTCAACGTGCATATGAAGAGTTGAAGAAGACTCTGACAACCACACCAATCCTAAGAGCCCCAGATTGGACCATAATCTTCCATGTACATATTGATGCCTCAAAGAATGCATGGGAGCTATTTTGTGCCAGCCTAATGAACACAACCTAGACTATCCAATGAGCTTTGCTAGTAGACAATTCATAGATAACGAGATGAATTATTCCATAATTGAGAGAGAAGGTTTGGCCATGGTGTTTGTTGTGAAGAAGTTCTAACATTATCTTTTAGCTACGCCTTTCACTTTCTTTCGTAGACCATTAGCTCTACTACATCTTGTGAACAAACCTTGCGCTACTAGACACATAGCAAGGTGGCTACTACTTCTACTAGAATTTGACTTCTCCGTGGTTGTATGCAAGGATAAGCAGCACTACATGGCTAATCACATGTCCTGCATACCCACGAGAAGCTGTTGGATAGGGTATCATAGTAGAGAACTTACTAGATGCACATCTTTTTAACCTATCTAGTGAGAAGGATTTATTTAGTGCCGACTTGACTCCATATTAGGTAGATGACATGGTCCAAGTGCTTGAGCTTGGACTACCCAAAAGAGCTATTGAGAAAGCTCGGCTTAGGTGACTTATCCTCAAGATACAACCCTATCAGTTAACCAGTCATCTCTATAGGTTAGAGAAAGATGGCTTACTATAACGATGTGTGTACGAACATGAGATGCATGAGGTACATGAGGAGGCACACAATAGAATTACATGAGGACACTTAGCAGAGACACGACAACACACAAGGTATTGCAGTCTCAACTCTAGTGGCCCATGCTTTTTCGTGATGATGTAGCATGATTTGTGAGGCACTATGATGAATGCAATGAACCAAGGTCCCTGTTCACAAGGACATGATGGAGCTAATCTCAATCATTTCAAGGCAACCATTCAAAAAATGGGGGGATTGACTTCATTGGGCCAATTAGTCCTGCAACACAATACTCATAGGGACCAAGTATATCATAGTCGCCATAGACTACCTCACAAAGTGGGCAAAACCATAAGCTACTAGGAAAAATTTTCTCTTAGAGCTGCAATGATGCGCTTGTGTACTTCTGGATCTTCTTGAGGCACATCTAGTAGTGATGGGCTAAGCTCTCAAGCATGTTGCTCTTCTTTTAGCTCCTACTCAAAGTCTGGCCCTTCCTTTGGTAGTTGCTCTTATGGGGTTTGAGTTGGGGGTGGGTGTGGCTGCTCTTGCTCTTCAAAACTTTGCTCCTTCAGCTCATCAGTGGAGAGGCTAGCTCGCCTCAAATATTGGCATTGTTCTTTTCTCATTAGGCTAGGCGTTGGAAGAGCACGCTCTTGCAAGCCGTACTTTAGGACTCTCGTGGTCATCTCTAACTTTCTTCTCATCCTCTCCACAAAATCCTCACTGTCACTTGTGTTACATGGAGCATTATGCTTAAGAAGGCTTGTTGTTGCACATCTGAACTTACTTCTGCGGCTTTGTTTCTTGCCTCTACCAACACCCTCTCACATTCTGCTATGGCCAAGCGCTCGAAAAATCCTTGCACCCATTCAAAGTTGTGCTTTTTCCCCTATTTGGCTGTCTCTTCCAATTCCTCCTTACCCTTCTCTATGGTTTGAGACAACATAATTACCGCCTACTATTGTTCATTCCATACTTCTAGCATTGTGTTTTTTCCTTGTTCTGACGGTTCAACTGCTCCTCAGCTATCTTTTGAGCTTGTTGCGCCACGGAGAGTTGCATGGAAGTTTTTGACAACCTTTTAAACAAATATTTGTTTTTTTTTGCATGGGCTTCTTGCCTTCCTTCATGCCACTGTCTTTCAGATTCAGTCATGGTTTTTATCTCCTGCTCTAGGTTCTTGAGCTCTTCCTGCAACCCTTGGGTTGCTTCTTTGATGGCTTCTTCTTTCTCTTTCTCCAAGCATTCGATTTTCCTTTCCAATCTCTCATGTTTCTCCAACTTTAGGGCAGTCCTCTTCTTCAAGTTTTCTATTTCTTATTGATATCTTCCTGTCCTCTCTTCTCTTGTTGCCTCTAGCTCCTTTGTGTCATCCAGGACGTTTTTCATATTTCCTTGCAGCTCTTCATACAACTTGGCTAGCTCCTTGATGCGTTGCTACATCCAACTAGTCTTGTGTCTCTTCACCTAGTTTTGCTTGCCAACTTACTTCTGCCTCTTCCTTTGCTTTGAGATGTTCTTTTAGCTCTCGAATTTCTGGTTGTGATGATTTGCTACCTAGCGGATTGTTTCCACCTTGAGTGTTGCTGAGGCTTCTCTTTCAGTCTCCAGCTAGGCTACTACTACTCTCTTCTCTTCCTTGGCCTTTTCTAGTTGCACTAGAAGCTCTTTGATGTACTTATCATATGTTGTGGGCGTGGATGTCATGGGAGGTGTTGTAGTTACAGAGGCCTTTGGCTTCTACCTCTTGGAATCCTGCCTCGACTTAGCATTGGTTGTTGCATCGATCTTTTAGCTTTTGCAGTGGGGACCCTTGCTCCTGAATCCAGAGCTATCTCTTGCATTTTCATTACCAAAAACTGCATCATGGACATTAACTTGCTAGTGTCCATGGAAGTTGCAGTGTCTTGGGTAGTCGAGGTGGTCGTGGTGTGGGACATGAAGATTGATGGGAGGGGGTGCATTGGGGCCTTGTCCTTGCCTGATACTATCATGACTGCTTCACCCTCTGAGGCCCTAGCGGTGCTGCTACTTGGGTCTCCTTCCCTTCAGAGGGTCATGGTGGCTAGCTCTTCTATGCCAAAAGTCTCATCCACTGACCTGTGCACGACCTCAACCATGTCTTCATCTTCCTTTCTCCTCAACTCTTTTGCATGTTCCTCTACTTTTCTTTTTCTCTCTTCTTTAGCCCTTCTTGACTCCTCTTCCACTCTCTTCAACTCGGCTGCTTTCTTTTCAATTCTCTCCTCTTTGGCCCTCTTGGACTCTCTTTGGGCCCTCTTTAGCTTGGCCCATTCCTCCTTGGCCATTCTTTATTTTGTTTCCTTCTGTGGCTTTGATGTGGTTTTCTTCTTTGGTGCCTTGGTCTTTCTCTAGCCAGATTGTGTGACTTGCTCTTCCCTATCACTTATAGTCCTCTCATTGGACTGCTCCTACTAGGGGTGTGGCAATTTGTCAGGGGTCTCCCCTACTTTCTTTTCACCTCCTTTTTTGTCCTTCAACACCTCGTGGATGATGGCCGTTCAGTACTCCACCAAACCTAATGGTGGATGCCTTGAAGGAGGACTTTTTCCTAGAGTCGGCCTCGCCGTGGAGGCCGAGGACTCCCCACCTACTACTATTGTGCCTATGGCCAGGGATTTTGCTGAGTTTTCAATGGACTTTTGCACGAAGGTGTCCTAGTCCACCTCATCTAGGAATCCAACTGCAATGCTTTCCAGCAATAGTACCCCGATTCTATTCATAAGGGCATTGTATCTTTGACAAGAGGGCATGAACCATCTTTGCCTGCATTTTAATTTTAGGGTTTGGGATATCTACCAAGCTTATCCCATCAACTGTGTATGATAGCCTTGCTCACCCTAAGCATGTTATACACATCCCTCCTTGGGCATTTCTCAATCTTGCTGGCTAAACCCAAGTCCTTCTCCACCATCAAAGGGCTAAACTCCACATCTACTTGGCAAGCTTCTTCTCCTCTTCTTACTCACGGGGGGGGGGGGGGGGGGGGGGGGGGGGGGGGGGGGGTTGTCACTCATGAATATATGTATATATAACGTGAGTTCAAAATAAGAGGTTTTTAAAACACCATTTTTATACATTTTTTACATACAGAAGGGTGTCATATAAAGGGGTTACTTACAGATTGAATAGAAAAGGGTTGTGTTTTATTCAAGAAAAATTCACAGATTAGGATATTTATAAATAGGCTATGAACGCACGTTATATAGAGAATATATATATAGTGAACCCCCCGAGTTCTTACTGTCACTGTGCCACAATTTCTTTCAGCATCAAAGCTCCTAAAAATTTCTATAAACTTGTTGTAATCGATAGTCTACTCAACCTTCTCTACATACTTCCATAAACTGTACTGGTCCATGAGTTGTTTTATGGCTAGCTCCTCCATGATGGCGTCTTCTAGGTTTAGGGTAAGCTTTTGGCTAAAACCCCTCATTTCTACCATCAAGCCATACTTTGCTTGCTCTTCCTCCGTGAATGGGAGCTTTCCACCTTTATCTTGCCCTGCCATTTTAGGTTCTTGTCATATATCATAACTCACTATTAGTTTTCTTGAGTCAACTTCCACAAGGAGATAGATAGACATTTATGAAAGCTCTTAAGAATGTGAAATGTTTAAGCATAGAGTAAAATTTTTGCTTCAAGCAATCCACATGATTAAAAAATATCCATGATAATTTTTCCCACATTCTGAGTCTTGTCATTTAAACATTGATTAACATTTAAGGCATGTTTGTTTTCTTCTTTTCCAGTTTTCTTTTTATGCTTATTTCCTTTCCACCTTACTTGTTATGCTTTTTTTCTTTCCACCTTACTTTTTATGCTTGTTTCCCTTCTATCTTACCCCCTCCCTCCCCAGGAAATTATTTGAATCCTTCTTAAGATTTCAGAGCGAAGGTTTAAGGGTGTTTTAAGCACGCATGACCAGGACATTACCTTATAGAAGCTAGTCTTAGAACTGTGGGTTATATTCCAACTGAGCATGGTGGTCCATATCATGAGGTTGGATGCCTACAAGTGTGATATAGGTGAGGACATTAGGATAAGATCACCATAGTTGATCCTCTAGCAATGTGTAGATATTCTTTAGTAAGGACTCGATCTAGGTAAGGGTGGATCATGACATAATCTTCCAATGATTGATTGCGAGTGATGGCCAATACCCTAAAAGAGGTTGGAGCTATGTAAGTGGGATCATACTCGGAGGTCTTAATGGCGCGTTTTTTCTCAGCATTAGTCATGATTTGGTAGCCTTCTTGCTCGCATTGGAATCAGAGAGCATACCACTTGCATAAGAAGGATGAGTCATTATCAGCTAGCTTGTGAAGTCTAACTCTTGGCTTGTGTGGCAGTGATTAGACTCTTGCTATAGGAGGTGATCAGTGGTTGTTTAAGGGCTTGGTCTCGAGATATCTCGGCATTGGCGATCAATTCCTCCATGACCATGGGGTTTTTACCATCACCAATTCATATTCCTCTCAGGTGCATAGCAAGGAGCAGACATCCGACACTCTAAGGATGCATCAAGTAGACCTAGGTCTAAGCACTCATAGCTCTTAGCAAGTAGGGTGAAAGTGGAATCTAAGAGCTTGATGCAAGTGACCACATCATCTCCAATGTTTTTAGTTAGGTATTTAGCCAACGTGAAGATCGATCATCGTTTGTAGGATGGCTTCATACCTGTTGCTTGCAGGCTAGACAAGGGGGATTTTAGTGGCCGATCCTCAAGTGGGTCTTTAGGAGTAATGGCATCCTTAGGAATCATGGGTTGGATGTGTGGATTAGAGGATGTGCTACACTCAGCTTGAGAAGTAGATGGATCACTAGGCTCCTTAGGGGTGGTCGGTGGGTTGATTGGAGTCGGCTTCAATTTTGATTGATGGACTTGCTGTAGTGCTGACGGCTTAGTGATCTTGGGCTCTATGGGTTTAGTGGCTCTGGGTTCTATAGGCTTGGGTATGAGGGTCTCTTGGGGCCTTTCTTCCTTGAATGGTGTTCAATCTTACGTAGATGGGTTTGAGGGTGGCATTTGAGTATTGTCCTTGACATCTTTGGCTTTGGGCACCCATATCCAAGCATTGCCCTCCTAATAACCTTGCGCTTGCAATAAGGTTTTGGGAACCCATCACGGCTTGACTATTCATCTTTGTCGGTATCACCTATTCTATGGCCTCCTAGCTCTTGGGTGTGAGTTTCTAGCATTGCAAGGTTATGTGTGTCTACTTTTAGGAGGTGGGTATTTGTGCTTAGGCATCCATTTGAGCTATGGTTCTTGGGCCTTAGCTATGATTTTTGCGGTTTGCTATCATTGAGGTTTAGCAAATTGTGACAAGTCGCAACCCCCCTCCTTAGGCTTTATGGTGGGTTTCTCTACTGGTGGCTTTGTAGGCTTTGATGGAGCTATGTTGCCCTTATTGAAAGCTATCATTATACTTATGATGTTGATGGCTAGATGAATGCACTATGAATGGTAATCAACAATACAAAGTGTATGCTTTTTCAACATTCATCCTAACAATGATTTTGTACTCACATCCTTCAAGGTTAAGCTTGGTATGTGCATTACTACATCGTAGTTAGGCAAGTTGGTCACTCCAAGCTCATCATGTCACTCTACCATCTACTACTTCAACCCTTGCCATAGCATCGAATTCTGCCTAAGCAACTCTCCCAGAGGTAGAGTCATCGGGAGAGGAGGATATAAATGTCATGAGCAAGTTTCCCACCTCCTGCTTTTCATTAGGATCTACACTCTTTTGCCAATGATCTTGGGCAGTCTACACACCTATGGCATCTAGGCTATGTCTATGCACTATTATGTGGGGTATGGATGCATCTCTTGATTTGAACTGAGTAGGTGAGACTAGTGTGCTCACACTAGAGAGCTCATCCATATCATCTTCAATGATGGGTTCGAAATCCTTTAGGTGCGGTTGGGCTTCTTTCACACACTTCTTGACCTTATCAACCACTTCTAATTGGTGCCTCTGATTGGGATATTCTCCAATCTTGGCACTTCCCTTTTCTATTGTCTTAGGAGCAAATATCTCTGCTTCTATGTCTATGACTTGCTTTCCCTTTGGTAATGTAGTG
Source organism: Lygodium microphyllum (assembly GCF_053477565.2). NCBI lineage: Eukaryota > Viridiplantae > Streptophyta > Polypodiopsida > Schizaeales > Lygodiaceae > Lygodium > Lygodium microphyllum. The sequence continues at coordinate 18,257,993 of NC_141135.1, forward strand.
GCACTATCCATCTTAAGCATAATCTTCATCTCAACCATCTTTTCCCTTCTTCTACGCCTTTTCTTCCCTATTGAAGCTGTATCGAGGTTACTAGGTCCAAGTAGAGAAATATTGGCCTACTTTGCATGTGCTTAGATCATGACATTTAGCAGAATTGGCATGGCTTCACTATTGAGTGTTTCAACTCCGAACAATCCCAATGGTATGGATAGCACAATAGCTAAACTAGTGGAAGGCTTCCACCTAGGGCACTTGGCGTACAAGTGTAATCAGCATGCAATGGGTTCTTGGTTCTATCCTCGTAGACCTCTACCTCTTCCCCTGCCCAATGCCATCACTGATATTGATCTGAAAACCATCAAGATGGGATTTCCCTCTTTGTCGTACAAGACGTAAGGGTCCTCGTTTAGCTTCACTATGTAATGTATAGGAATGTCACTTCGATGGATGGATCACGATGAATCTAGGTGGTCTAGGTATCCATGTAGGGTTAATGTCCATCCTAGGGACAATTGGCTTTGAAATGTTGGGTGCTGGGAGAGCTAGTGGAGCCCCCTCCCAAAAGGTTCCGGTGTATTCCCTAAGTAGTAAGGATAATTGTATGGATGTGAGTATGGTAATCGCCTCAGTAATCGGCAATGCATTGTATCATGGCCACAAACCTTCTGCAATTGCCATAGGGTCTAGATCTAGGATCCATGTACTCAGGTGAAAGGTGGTTTCCTTCGTAATGTATGCATTCCACGTAAGGTCTTATGGGCCTTCTCATCATCTCTTGAAGCCTAGCCAACTCTAGCTTCATGTTTGCCAACTCTTGGCTCTAATCGACACTCTTTTCCTTGACTTGGGTGCTCTAATTAGAACTTTCAACAATGGTGGTGGCCCTTTCTGAGATTCTAGAGGCAGTGTTGTCGCAGGTTGTGGGTCTTGAGCTCCTCTCCTTAAGTAGGTCATCCACTCGTATGACTTCTTCAAAGACCCTAGCTATCACATCCCTTTGTAGCATTAAGTTGCTCACCAAGGCCTTATAGAGCTCTTTGCTTAGAATCTCACTTATGAACATGGCGTAGACCGCTCATTTGCTAGGTTACTTTGTAGCCGGGATTCTCTTAAAGAGAATTTACACGTGGGTGATGTAGTCTCTTGGATATCCTCCTTGTCCTTTTGAATGACATTCATCAACCTAACAATGAGGTTGTTAGATTATCCCACCTTAGATAATCTCTTGATGTAGTGACTCTTGAGGTTATCGAAGTCATTGTGTTTGGCATTGTGTAGACTAGTGTACCGCATCCATCCTTTGTCTCTTAGGTAAAGTCCGAAATCTTGTGTGTATTGAGCAAGGTTTGAGAGGCCATTAGGCTCGCATACTTGCTCAAACTGCTCCACAAAGCTATATGGGTCATTGTTAGCATGCTGCTTATCGAGTTACTTGGCAACCAAAGGTATCTTGGTTTGGCTCCTAGAATTTAGGGTGATTCCTAGTCCTACTAGCAACGAAGTTGCCAAGGTTGCTCTGCTTAACTTTGCAATCGTGTTGTTTAAGAGTCACTTTGTAAGAAGCTCACTCATCGTAAGGTCTTGACTTCTAATGCTCTCTCCCTCTCAGTATTTGGTCCTGTCCTATTTTGATTGGCAAGCGCTAAGATGCATTGGGCCTCGAGCATTTCTATGTCTTGTCTCATCTTTTGAGCTCGTTGCTCTTAGTTGTAGGCAGCCATACTTTGCAGCACTTTCCTTGCCAACCTTCTCTCCTCCTCTAGATTGGCTATGATGTCCTTGACTAGTCTACCATGATGCTCCATTTTGGCTTGTAGGTCATATCGGGTCATCAGTTGTTGTTGTTGCATGTCGACTGGGAATTCTCCAACCAAGTCAAGCTCATTTTCTGAGCTGGTGCTAGCTCCTGAAATATTTCTAACTTCTTGAGCAACTAGGGCAACAATTAGATTGATTGAGTAAGGTAGAGTTTTGTACCTAATCAGGCTTGTCAATGTTGCTCCTGAAGCGACTCGACGATTCAAGTCTCTTAGTGTATTGAATAATTATTGGGGTCCATTCGATGTCTGAGGCTCTCCTCCTACTAGTGGGTTCGTTCAACTTATTTCATCTTGGGTGAGTTCCTTCTTATTTAGAATAATCCTCAATATTACAGACACTCAAACACTAGTGGTATGCTTCTCCAAGTGCGCTGTGCAAAATCAAGCTATCAACTTTTCTGTACACGTCAAGTATTTAATTGATGTAGTGTGCAAATCCAATGGAAACAATCTAGTGTGGCATACACTTTTTCTAATCCTTTCATGCGTTTAAATACCACTCTAGCTGGTTTGTTTTGGTCTCTATACAACATCTTAGAAGTGTGGTCTGAGGTAGCAAAATTGGTTAATCAAGACACGGGACAGAGGGTCAGTGCCGTGGTCGTTTTCTAGGCCGTTAGATCGCAAATCATGAGTCTGGTGGCCCTATGAGCTGTTCTATGCATTTTGAGGCCTACAGGGGTGCCATCTAGATTGGTCTTAACCTCTATATGCCCTAGGGTGGGTCAAATTTGGCAGAATATGGGTTATGTATAGCTCGTTCAAGTGATAGTGTTCGAGTTGCAAACTCCAATGTCCAAGTTGGGTACCTATCCGGGTACCTGTCTGATCGCGAGTCCTGCTTGTCCGAGTTGTAGCGTCTGAGTGCCTCACTCAGATCGTCGTGCAAGTGGAGTGTCTGAGTTCGAGTGGAGTGTCCGAGTCCGAGTGGATTGGGGCTCAACCATCCGAGTCTAAGTAAATAGCCATCAAAGGCCGAATTAGGTCCAGGGTCTGAGTCCAAGTCTCAGACTCCGGCAGTTTTTGGTTGTTTGAGTTGACTTGTGATTCGAACTGTCCAGGTGGTAGCAAGACTCAGACGACTGTGGAATTCATCCGAGTGCAGTGGTCGAGGGTCCAAAATGACTAAAAATCACTTAAATACTCATGGCGCCTAGCCTAACATTGCAACTAGGGTCCTAACTAGGATTGACAAGCATAAGTTGACACTCATAGCATACATGTAGGGCTCGGGGATGTGGGAATAAATGAGCTCTCTTAACTAAATGCACATAAATGAGCTCTCTCTTAACCAAATGCACATAAATGAGCTCTCACTCTACCCTCTTGGCTTCTCAAACCCTTTCTTTCTTGCCCTATTACTTCCCCCCTTCTCTCTCATTGCTGTCCTGATGCCTTAAAGCTCTCTTTTTCCTATTTTTCCCCTATTTTGGGCTTGCTATAATAGCAAAAACCCTACTTTGTATTTCTCTATTTTTCTTGTTTTTTTCTTACCTAAATGCATCAAAATCAAGCAGCCACTTACACTAATCCAATCTACTTACCTAAATCCAAAAAACCAAAAAAACTTACTTGCAAAGGAGATCGAATACCTCTTCAACTCTCTCATTTCCTACCTATCTCAAGCAGTGGTTTAGGGCAAACCCTACTTCCATGCTCAATTATTCGGAGCACGCAAGCACTCAAAACCTAAATCTGTTTGTCTCGAAAATGGAACCAAAATGTGAGAGCTTCTCACTCAACCGCTAAGACTCACTGACCGTTTACTGTTTCAAGCGTTTCCAGCTAAGTGCAATGGCTACCCCTCACATAGGCATATACGCTCTCACACCTACAAGTGTAGTGAGATTACCTCCATGCTCAATCGAGTTGCCTTCTCCCTCAAGCACTTCGATAGCTCCATGATTCAAGGTGCAAGGTCCAGCAAGCTCAATCCTCAAGTTCCAAGCTCCATGCTCCATTGCCGCACAACACAAGACAAGAGAAGAAGAAGAAGAAGAAGAAGAAGAAGAGAGGAGAAGATGGAGAGCTTCTCTACTAGTCCCTCACCCTCACACACTCACTCTCTCACTCCCTCACACTCCCTCTCTCAAGCACAAGCTCAAGTAAGCAAGAAGAAGAAGAAGAGAGCTAGTTTTGGCTACACACAAGAATGAGCTTCTTCATTCACTTTTTGCCTTTTATACAAAACCTTAATCCCCTTTGACCATCCATCCCTTTTTTACATGCTCGACCATTTTAGCCTAGGTCCTCTTTTCATATTCCCTTCCTATTTGCATTGTGCTTCACCCATGCCTATCTACATTTACAAATTGCACATGAGGGAGCCTGGCACTCTTTTACAAGGATTTAGAGTGCAATTTTATATTTAAAATGCACCTTTTCTCTTTTATGCTTACCTTGAATTTTTAAGGTTGCCCTTGCGATTTTGGCCTTTTTTCCTCCTATTTCTTCACTTGGGCCGCCTTTTTCCACTTTTCCCTATGTCTTTTTAATATTATTTTTGCTTTCTTACACTGGGGTTAACAACGACTGATGTGATCAAGATAGAAGCAATTGGGTAGCAGTTGTCAACTCCTAGTAGTAGCATATGATCAAAGCAACAATACCAATTAATAAATGCAAGTTGGAATTGACCAGGAAACATTTGTATTATAATTTTAGATAGCAAACTATAGTCCAAGAAACTGTAGTTGTGTAGCTGAGAATTAAGAAGAGGGGGGTGGACTATAGAAAACACATCAGTGGAAGAGGCTAATATAGGCCCCTAGTAGCTGGTGGACAACTCAATGAGCTAAGTTATCCACCTTGAGAGGGGTGTAAATGGTAGTGAATAAGGCATCAACAATTTGCAAGATAAGGTGGGTGGAGTGGAAGGGTAACCTTCTATTTATAGATATGGTTCCTTCCAAAGTTTGGGTGTTAGCTTTAGAGGACGTAACTTTGGTAATTCTCTCGTATGTTTTGGTAATCTTGTGTTTTGGGGATATTTTTAATGCCTAATCAAGACTTTGATATTATAATGCACCTTTTTAGCTTGACATTGATCACTGTATCTTTCCTTTTATAATGAGATAAGACATTACTTTGGTAGATTATCAATTATACCCATAGAATTATGCTTAAAGCTTGAATGGCTTTGATTTCCTCTTCTTTTTCAAGGTCATGTCTAGCTTAAACTAATATCTTTGGGTTTTCTATTTGATTATTGTTCTAGTTAACATTTAGGGCTAGTAACTTGGCATATTTGCTTGCTCTCCTCTTAGTTAAGTCACTTGATTTTTAGTGTTTTTGAGGAACTTTCAAGTGGGTTTAACCACTTTGTCTCAAGCTTGTGTTGGGCTCTATATCTGCATGAAAGTATTTTTCCAAATCTCTTTAATAGCATTTTTTGTATATTCAAATTTAAAGAGACTAATATCCACATGAAACCAACTAACCCTAATCTTTTCAAGGTTATTGGACAATGTCACCTGTTACAAAGCTTAAATTGGTACAAACTTTAAGAAGCAAAAATGAAGGTTGAGAACACCTGTGTCGAAATGTATGCCTCATCTAACCTTGCTTTAAAAAGGTGATCTCCTTTCTGGTTATCTGCCAATATGAACCTTGTATCTTTCCATGTATTCTCTAGTGGACCAAGCGCTTAAATCCCTACTTGAGACTACATTGGCCATGTTGTTATATCTCTCTTTTAAGGTTTCAACCATGTTAAAAGTCACCAATTAAAATGATTGGCATGGAAAAAGCATGAAGGGATGTCCATATAGCATATCTATTGCTAGCTAGACTATGTACATATATAAAGACAACTGAAAATTATTCATCCATTTTCAAAGCAAGAGTGTCCATTTGTTATCAAAGTTGTAACCTATCCTAATGACAAAGTTACCTAGGTGATCGTGTGCTTCAATATGAACTCCCCTACTTTCACAAGAATGGGAAGTGTGAAACCACTAATAGGATTATTTATATACTCTACAAATTTATTCAAAAGTCTAGGCCTTTCATGAAGACATTGAAAATTTTGTTCACTAATGCTTCTGCTAAAGTCAGTGTGAATGGCTTTATGTCTCATGCTTTTCATCTCAAGAGGTCTATTAGACAAGGATGCCCCGTTGCCCCCTTGTTGTTCGCTATTGCCATAGATGCTTTACTCAAGATGCTGGACTGGAAGGTTCAGAAGGGTCTCTTGAAAGGCCTTCTCCTGCGCCAGATGGGAAACAGCTCTGTACGCAACTCTTCGTGGATGATAATTCTTCCATCATAAAAGCTTGCAAGGAGAATGTGGAAGAGTTTTTGAGCACCATAGAGTTGTTTGCCAATGCCTTAGGTGAGCTGATCAGCCAACACAAATCTGAGATCGTGCTTCTTGGAGGGGAGGACCCCCAGACTGGATTGAAGGAGTGGGTTGTAAACTGATGAAGCCTAGGCAAGTGTTTAGATACTTGGGGCCCCCTCTTACCTTAGGTGCTTCCACCAAGGATAAATTTAGTTGGCTGGTATCTAAAGTTGAAAACAAGACATCCAAGTATGCAAATTTGCCTTTAAGTTTCGGTACCAAGCTTGTGGTGCTTGACATAATACTTTCACTAGCGGTGATGTTTGTTGATTCTATCACCCCATTCGCAAAATCTCAATGGGAAAAGGTGGACAGGATGCTAAGGGAACTTCTATGGAAATTCTTGGGGAAAGAGAGAAAGCATAATATCTCTTGGGAGTGTATTACCACTGAAATTACTAATGGGGGCCTTGGTCTTGAACCCATAAAGGACAAGGCTGAAAGGATGCTCTTCAAACTGCTTCTACGGTTAGAATCTAATGAGCCTTGGGCCATTATCATCAAAGGTGTTATTATGATGGCCAAAATTGATGGTGACAAGGGATTGAATCTTGGCAGGGAAGATAGGATTCTTGCAGTTGAGTATAAGATGAAGTTCAAAGGCTACCCCACTATCCACAAATCACTTGAGGTGTGGAGGAAGCAACTTAGATTGCTTGACTGGCAAGAAGGCGATGCAGCATTGTTGCATTCCATCTGGACTTGTCCTTATGCCCACAAAAACAAGGAAATCCCAAAGGGGATCACAGATAGAACAAAGAAGACTTTGACCTCTAAAGATGTGGTTAGATGGGAACACATATGGAACCAGCAGGAGTGCAAAGTCATCGACAAGGAGGACATACAGCTAAAGTTCAATCTCACTCAAGATGAATTTGATTTGCTCTAGCATATGATTGATGAAGTTAAAGACTCTTGGGGCTGACACATGCTAAGATTGGCCCCAAATAAGCTTTGATGTGTCTCGGTAACCACAAAGGGAAACCAGCATGGAAGATGCGGAAGAGGAGGGATTTTGTCAAAGCCAACAGGACCATTGCCTCCAAGGTTGCGAAGAAGTGGAAGGATCAATATGTTAACACCTCCTCCCAGGTGTGGAAGTTCAGATTGAAGAGGGCTCTAAAGGCCTCTCCTAGTAGAAGGCTGAACTTGCTATTGTGGAGGATTGTTGCAAAGAAACTTCCTACAAGAGATAAAGTGGCAAAATTCAAGGATTGCAGCTCACTGTGTGCTCTATGCTACACTCATATGGAGACAAACAAGCATCTCTTCTGGTTCTGCAGAGCTGCCAGAGGGGCTTGGAAAAGCATGAAAGAATGGATGAAGCTAGCACAATTCAATGAGGGCATAGGAATGAGAGCTGCACTCCTAGGCGATCCAGGGAAAATTGATGAAGAGACTATCAAAGTGTGGAATATCATAAGGACTATTGTTCTGTCCACACTCTAGAAGAATAGAAACAAAGTGGTGATAAAGAAGGAAGGGCCTCTTAGCAAAGAAGTTCTAGTCAATATATGTGTAAAGAGGATACGCTTGCTTTATTAGGTAGACTTAGAAAAAAGGGACATGTGTATAAGGTAGCCTTTCATAGGCTCACTAAGTTGTAGATAAGCATGTGGCAGTGCCTGTCCATCTCTAGATGTTTTTCATTCTCAATAAATAAACTGCGCATTATTTTAAAAAAACGACAATGGAACAAAAAAAATTGCGCCTAATTTAATATCTGAATATACATACAACTCAGGTATTAAATTCAATTTGGTAAGATTGAATTTTGAATCTTAAAAATTGAACTAGGTTTTTCTTGCTAAATATATTAAGGCCTAAAAATGTACGGCCTTGCAAAAGAAAATCCAAGCTCTAATCGAGCTTTGCAATCCTTAGACTTTGGAATAAGCTACAGGTTAATAAGACCCCAGCTACATGATGTGGTTCCTTGGAAGATGGCCCTGCTTTGTGAGAAAGGGAGGATGTCCCTCCTTTTTGAAGTCTAGCAAGTTATGAGATGTGCCACCATCTCTAGTGAAGTTTTGTGATGGGGTTATTGGCTGGCTGGAAATTGAATTTGATATTGCCAAGGCCTACACCCACAAGATGAGTAGCTGCATTGAACCTTACAAATTGAATCGGATATTTGCCCAAAGTCCTATACCCACAAGATGAGTGATTCAACTCTACCAAGTTGTTTTGGATATCTCTCAAGTCCTATACCCACAACGTAAGTCTTCCTCTGATCAAAGTAGTCGTCACAGTTATTGAGGTGGGATCAACCCATCTACTCTAAAACACATCTGGGCTCAGTATGATTCGTCACCATGGAAATACACGTTCTCGGATGCAAAGAATACCAAGCTCATTATTCTTGCACTCCACAATCACGGTCAAAGAATTGTAAGAAGAGATGAAATGGACAGATGAGCCTTTGTTAGTGTATGGATTCATCAACAAAGAAGACAACCAAATAAGCTGATTTTAGAGCAGCTTTAGGCAGCAATGGAACTGCTAATGCAGCAAGGCTTGCTATCTGGTAGTTGTCAAGCTAACACATCCTGTCCAACTTACTGCCTTTTTCAATAAGATGCTTCTGGGCTTCTGGGGGAAATTTCTGCTCCTGCTATTTTTTTTCCAGTTGACAAGACATCAGGCCTGTGTGGGGATATTGGTCTGCAATGCATTTGTGGAACCAAACCTTGATAAAAGTTTTTGTTTTGTAAGTTAACTCATGACCTCTTACAAGATTTATTGTAACTCGATCACAACCGCGGAACTCATGTTATAAAAATCTAGCAATCAAAGTGAAAAGGAGAGAGGCAGAGAATGGTCAGGCATCCCCCAGGCACGTCTTTATTTCTTCTTCTTTTTTGTGGTGGGTTGGTGTCTGTTTTGTCCACCATAGCATGATAGCTGGTAAAGTTTGCAGCCATCACTCATTCCAAGACTCCTAATACCGTCATACCCCACCACTTCTTCCCATAAAGACAGAATTTTAAGACTTTGGTATTGCCCCTTTAAGAATATGTTCATTTGTTCCTTTGTCACATACTTCTAGTTACTCCCTAGACTAATGGATGGTGAGCCACCTTCTTACAGCCTTATTTCTTTGTAAAATAGTTTTGGGCATTTTTTTAGAAGCCCATACTAGATATTTGTGCCACTGGGGAATCACAATGCAGGATTTTGAACTTACGTACCCATGAAAATCATCCCACGCTCCAACCAAGGCTATGACCCCATTGGTGTTTTGGGCATTTTTTAGACGCCCACAAAATCCATTAGTTACTCCCCAGACTAATGGATTTTGTGGAGGTGAGCCACCTTCTTACAGCCTTATTTCTTTGTGAAATAGTTTTGGGCATTTTTTAGATGCCCATAGATATTTGTGCTGTCTAGGGGAATCGCAGTGCAAGATTTGAACTTATGTACCCATGAAACTAATCCCACACTCAAAACCAGGCTACGACCCCATTGCTGTTTTGGGCAGTTTTTGAATTTGATCAACCGATATGTTTTAAGTGACAATTGTTAGATTTTGCGAACAAAAACAGGGCCTTTCAATTTAGGTAAAATTTTCTTTCCAGTGAAATCTGGGCCTTAAAAACTCTGTCCACCGGGTTTAAATGAACATACTAGGCAATGTAGGTCCCAAAGTTATCAAGTCTACTGCAATCTTTAGCTAAGAGGCTAATAGATGGAGACTAGGAAGCAGGGCTCTGTCCATTCAGTGGTGGAATCTATGCATCTTCCTTGTTTAAGGATCACATCATGACTACTTACTCTTGAAGGTAGAGCAAGCTATCACCCCAGTAGCTTGGCTGATTATTATTTAAGATATAATATTTGCTATCTGATTTTCCTTTTTTTGACTCGCATGTCTTCTTTCAGTGGGTTTCCTCTTCAAAGAGCAAGAGAAATGAGAAAAATTTGGGTCTGGCTTAAATTTTCTCTATTGTCCATGAATATGCTTCAGAATTGCCCAGATGCAGAAGAGTTGGGAGGGACAGTCCAATCAAGGGAAAAGGATCGGATAACACTGGCATACAACATTACTCTGCTTCATGCATTAACTTGCAGGATTTTCCAAACTGCAGAAGATCTTTGAGCTCTTGGAACATAGTAGTCTTCCAGCCAAAGCACAAGGATATCCCTGCTGAACTCATGGAGGTTTCTCATTTATATTTAATATGACTCTAGGGACGCCAGTCTTTGCCACAATATGCATGAAACCAAAGGTTCCTCCAAACTGTCAGCATACTTGCTGCATGCACATGTGCATTTTTCCGCCTTACGTTTCTTATACAGATATGCTCTGCTTCCCAATCTGTGCAAAGGCCACCTTTTGGAATCAAATCATTACTAAGTGATCTAAATTGCATGGCTATTGAACAGACATCGCCTTCATTACGCAAGCTTTCCCATTCCACTATGAAACTAGGTATGCCCATCTGCATTTTTACAACAGCACAAACTTCTGCATTCTCCAATGCCAGTCTGTACTTCTGCTCGGAAAGCTTCAGTGCTTTTGTCTAAGAGAGTAAAGAAGAGTAGAACGCATGGCCTGATTAGCAGGATTTAGCACGTTCATGCTCCAAATAAGCATAATCTTCAAATCTTCTGAAATGTTCAAGCACCTTCAATGATTTCTGCAAGATTAGAATCCAAAATTTACTGATTCCCAAGTTGACGCATAACTTGAACTAAGCAAGATCTTCCAGATACTCTTGAAGATGTCCAAACAGCTTAGGCAAGTAGTTCTATGCAGAGTCTGATCTCGCAGGAGTCTCCCAGAGCTTTTTATCAACATACCACCCCTTCGAGATTTTATATGTTGGACGGCTTTCCTCTAAAACATCAAAACCTCCTGAAAGACTCTTAGCTGAATATGCCTGCTGATATTCATCCTGTCCATAGCATGTATAGACCCTCAGCTTCTCATCACAGCCATGCCTTGCATGCCGAAGAGTCGTCAAACGTCTGCAACAAATAATTTGGAGCATATTCTGGCACGTTCATTACTGCCAGTCTGCATTTCTGCTGGAAAAGCTCTCAGGATATCTAGTTATGTGAGCAGACATGGATAATTGGGTGTGTTTGAGGTTGCTTTCAGAAACGTTGTCAGAAGAGAAAGACCTGGTCATACACAAATGATTGATATCTGACCTACTAGAAAAAGATGAGCTCTTAGACATCTCATAATCATTATCATCATAACCAGTAAGAATATCTTCTCTAAATGAAGAATGATGCGGATGATGATATTGATCACAGCTTGATCGCTTATCAGCTACTCCGCCACTTCTTAGCACACCCCCTAGTTCTACTGGCACAAGAGGAGTTAATGAGTTCACCACATCTGTAATCAAGGGTCTATAACTGGGTTCTTGCTGGATGCACACTGCTGCAATTGCTGCAACCTGCAATCAGAATAGCACTAACATTGTTAATCTATGACCACTTGATACCACAAGATGCAAGCAGCTTGCAAATGCTTTGAACGTGTTTACAAACCATAGTGTAAACAACCAGAGGGTCTCTATCTTAGTGCCCAAAGAAGTCTGATTACCTGATAAAGGTGTTTCAGGTCCACAGAGTCTTTATGAAGCTGAGAATCCAGTAGATCAATCATTTTTGACCTATCAGTGAGCTGTTTAGCAGCCTGCAAACGAAAATCAAAAAAGTTCATTGGAACAGCCAAGCTCACTATTGGAGAAATATAGAACGATATTTATGGAGTTCATACCCATGTTACCAAGGATTCGCATCCAACTGGCATACTCATGTCAATGGGTTTCCGTCCTGTAATGAGCTCCAGAAGAACGACCCCAAATGCATAGACGTCACTTTTCTCTGATAGACTCCCTGCGAAGTGCAAAAACCATAATGGCCTTTTTGCTCAAGAAATCAATACTAAGGGAAAGAAGGTGGTCCTGAAATGGTCCACTCTTGTTCCCTTAGCAAAAGTTCAAAGCAAGAAAGCATTTAAGAACCTTTAACAACTGTACTGAAAGGTCCTTATAGAGCTTGATTAATTAAATAGAAGAATCAATTTTCTATACTGATTGAGAATGAGAGGGGCTCTGTGCATCAGTGAAACAATGCCTTCCTCAAATCCAGAAACACAGCCCACAAAAATTTAGCCTTTGGTTCAAAGGCAAAATCTGTGCCCCCATGAAGATAGGAAAAGAACTGCAGGTTCGCGTATCAATCCCAGCAAGCAGAAGCCCCTCTAAGTTATTTGAATATCTAGCTTATACTTTTCCTGCATAGCTTTTTTTCTGAGCTTGCGTCACTACAAAGAGAACCTTTGTTTCACCCTGACATGTGTGAAGCTGAAATAAACGCATGCTTCTAGTGGAGCATTTACCATCAAGCAGGTACTCTGGAGAAACATAACCTAATGTTCCTTGGAGCTGTATCTTCTTCCCGTCCATGAAATCTGACAATACAATAGCAAGCCCAAAGTCTGCAACCTGCACAGAAAACCTCTACCATTGAAGCAAGCTTATGTCATTTCCTCAGATTCTACTGAGCATAAGAAGACCGACTGACCTTGGCATTGAAGCTTGCATCAAGTAAGATGTTAGAGGACTTAAAATCCCTGTGAATGACAGCCGGGTTGCAGTGCTCATGCAAGTATTCCAGCCCTCTGATCGTGTCATGTATTGGATTGCAAGGAATTAGAGTCAGAAATCTACAAATATGAACAACATTTCCAGCAAGGTTAGAAGATAGCTGTTACTTGCCTTGCTGCTTCAAGAGCTATTTTCATTCGCAAATTCCACGTCAGTGCAGAACCTCGTGGATGGCCTGTGCATGACAAACCGATTTCACATAGTTAGACATGTTCAATTCTCTTTGCACTAGAGAAACTGTAAAAGGAAATGCTTTTACTGTACTTGCCATGCAACTGGTCTTCAAGTGATCTATTTTGCATGAGTTCATACACAAGAAGCCGCTGGCTGCCATGGATGCTGTACCCAAGTAGGGAGACTAGATTTGGATGCCGTATACCACTCATTAACTCTACCTCTGCCTGCCTCATTTCAAAACATAAACCTCAGTACCTGAGAACTTTCAGGCATGCATTACTCGTTTATGTGCATTCAACAACAGTCTGTATCCATCCGAAAAGTAGTCATCAAGATAAATAAAAACCAAAAGCATCTAGCCACCATAAGTTGCATTAACAGTGGAAGGTGCAAGAACAGCGAGATAGTGTGCAAAACATGAACTTCTTATCTCTTGTCTTACTTGGAAGCTAGTTGATTACCTTGAAATTCTTTTCAATGGTGCTCTTATCATCAAATGGGCTAAGCAGCTTCACTGCGGCAAACAAATTTTCATCCAAATGCGCCTTGAAAACACAGCCAGAACCACCCCTTCCCAGCAAGTTATCAGTGCTGAAGTTGTTGGTAGCAGTTTGCAAGTATGCATAATCAAACACACACACATTGCCTGGCCTCTTTCTCCCAATATTGATGTGGAAAGAGCCCAAGGCTGGTTTCAAGCGGAAACCAACTGACTGCACACTTATCCCTTCACCTGCAACATGTAGATATCCCTGTGAGTGCACTCAGTATCTTTGGCGTCTACTTCTTTTGTATGCTATCACATAATTCGTCATTTATAACACTACAAGACTTGGATACTGATGAAGCTATATTGCCAAGAGAACTAAGTGTGCCTGATGTGACTGTGAAGCAGTCTGTCTAACATCTTCTCAAACACTGGCACAAACGTAATCTTATGTGTGAGTGTTCAAATGCATGTTAGTCAATCAAATTTTTATGTGAACCTACAAGATTGATGGAAAAAATAAGAAGCCACGATTATTCTTTCATGCATTGACATGAATGAACACATAAGTACACAGAAAGGACAGTAGAGAGCTGCTCCCTTTTTCTTTTTTTGGGGGGGAGGGGGGCGCACAATGGAGCTACACCTGCTGGCTCTGTTGCCTGGTGAATGTACTCTTTGTTTGGTAAAGAGGATGTGGATGCTGAACATGCCTTCTTTCTATGCAAAAGATAAAGCAGCACCAAGGTGCAGAGCAAGCATCCGAGAAACAATGCGCCAACTATAACGATCACCAGGACAGCTCTGTGCAGATGTTCCGCTTCATGGATTGGCGCATTGCTGCCTATGGCAGGAGCTGAGGCTGCACACACAGAGCAAGTAAAAGAGAGTAAATAAAATACTCATCACTGATGGTTACCATTTGTCAGAACCCCAGAGCACGTAGCAGATCATTTAGCTGGGTTGTCTTCACAAATCCATGCAAATGGATTCTGCTAACAAAAGCGACTATATGAGACCAATCCATGAATTGATTAACATCAAGCCCCCTTCTGATTATTGACACACAGATTCACACACAATTTGCTACCTGGCAAGATAATCCGGTTAAGAAAGAGATGATCTGATTAAGAAAGAGCAACTAAATTAAGCCTAATCCACGAACTGATGAACATCAAGCCCCCTTCTGATTGTTGACACATAAAATTCACACACGATTGCCATCTAGAAGCTAACCATGGATGTCAGTGGTGGAGGGTGCAGAGGATGGAAGGACGGTAGCAACTGTGAGACGGAGGAGGCCAGGCATGGCTGCCACTGAACACACTGTCGCACACTGCAAGACCAGCTGCTCCCTAAATCATTGTAGCTGCCCGCTAATAATCAGCCTGGATTTGTTATGCTTTCCTTTTCGTAGACAGAAAGGAAGCACCAATCAGCCACCATTGATGGGTGCCATATACCTTTCAGGGCTGCCTTCATAATTAAAGGGAGGCACAAAACAATCCATTTGGACACAGTCAATGGGGACTAAATGCATTGCATGACACATGCCCGATTCCAACGTGACATAAAATTTGACGGTTGCAACACCCTTCAAAGGAGGTTTTACCTTCCTAGGAAAGGGTTACAAACATATTTACCCTTCAAATGAAAGGAAATAATAATTTTAGAAAAATAATCATATGCCTTTCTAATCTCACATGGTTAGACAATGAAAATTTCCTCTTCAAATATACTCTTAGTTCCAATCTTGTGAAAATGTAGAGAGAAAAATGGTCTAAAATTGTAAAATTCTTCCTTAACAGTGTAATATGAAAACTCATGTATGATTCAACACGAAACAGTTCATTGGCCTTACTGGCATGGATCTAGGTTCCATGGAAGAAATGACTAGTGCAATGTGCTTGGGATGTTTCTCCATCTAAGAGAGCCTTCACCCCTATGGTTTTGTGTTTTTTGTCGAGATGAGACACACACACCCAAACACCCATGGGGGTGCCTCCCCTCCTAAAACCAGCCCCAAGAGAGTGGGTAAGCACCGCACTAGAATTTTCCTAGGGAGCAGAGCTTACAAGCTATATAAATGATAGAGTTTGATTGCACTAGGGACCAATTCAGTGTTCAAGAGGGCAAGAGCCTAGAGTTTCACAAACACACCATGTGAATTTAGGTGTCTAACCAAGTGATGCACCCAATGAGACTTGAACCGACAACCTTTCAATTATGAGCCCAAGTGCTTATAGCTAGGCCATCACCTTTGGCACCCTATATTTTGTGTTTACATGAACCAAAATGTTGTAGGCTTCAAAGAGATTCAAAACATGTGGCTAGCCCTAGCACAGAACATGTATTATGGTGAAAATGTTTGGCTTGTGTAATGTCTAAACATCTTGCCCAAAAGTTTATTGGCACATTTGGTTGCTATTCTCATCATTGTCCTTCAAGAAATTGGCTATCTACACAAAGGTCACATCTCTTTGTCTAGACATTTGTCACCTCTCTTTAAAGAGGAGTGTACATACTTGGCCATATCTTTGCGGTCAACAAAACAAGTATTGGTCTAAAGTGATCTATAAATTCTATAATAATGACTTGTTCCATAAAGAAATGTCTCCTTATTTGTCTTAATTGTTGGCCCATTAAGTGCCAGAAGACTCTTTTCACTAAAGACTCCCCATGCCTATTTTGTCAAAAAGACTTATCAGAGAGGCCAAGCTAGATTCTCCTACTTGATCTACCACATCTTTTACAAAGGTTCCCAAAGGTTTTCAATATATATCATCATGTGGGGTAGAAAAGAAACCACTATGCATGTTTTTTATACCTACTTTTGCTCTTAAATGTAGGTAGTGTGAGCAACCTTTGATGTTGGCTATTCACAATATAAGTTTGAATTGAAAGTTCTCCATTTGTGTAGCAAAGAGAATCACCCTATTTACACTAATTTAAGCTAGGGAAATTGAGTTAGCTTGCAAGGTTGTCATGTGTCAAAATAATTTCTAAGAACCCTTGACTGCAACAATCTTAACTTGGTAGTTGCCACGTTGGTGCTACTCTTCTTACATTGATGTGTTTTACCACTTTCTAATATATTTGATGTGGACTTTGTCGTGAAGTATATTCACATAATCTTTTATATATTAAAGATGAGAAACCAAATACATCTAAATGTTGAGGATATTACCAATCCACAATGGTAGTATGAGAATGATTTTGATTCAAAAGGCACACTTTTGGATTAAAAAGTGAAAGTAATGATTTTATTTTTTTTCTAATGGCCTACATTACACAAATTTGTGTGAGGCTTATGATAGCCATAGGTGTGCCAAATATGGTGGCATTAATACAACTTTTTGTTTTAGCATGTGTGTGTGTGTGTGTGTGTGTGTGTGTGTGTGGGCACACGCACACATGCGATTGCAAGATTGCATTAGCAAGAAATATGAGTGAGAGTATGTGTAAAAGAAGCTAAGATTGTCCTAGGAGCAACAATCCATGCATAAACTCTAAATCCAAAAAGTACAAGGCATCCAAGTGACTCACGAGGGCAAACCACTTCTTCACCACTCTTTCACTTGTGCATCCTTAGAAGTTCAGAAGTTATTTGGTTTCATTTGATTATCCTCACTATAACTTTAACAAAGGCAACAACACATCCATCTCAAACTTCTAGCAAAGAATGTAGGCAAAATTACCATCATGTCTCCTTGATGAATCTAGCTCTATGAAATGGAAATTTCTGGTTTTGAGTCACTACCCCTAAGAGCACTTTGTTTATTGCTCATGAAAGTACAACTTGGGTCACTCTCACTCATCAGTTGAAGTAGACCCATGGGGTGTTTATATAGCCCCAGCTGGCTAGGGTTAGGGTTTTCCCTTCCCCGCAAGACCATTCACACCTACATGCCCTTATCCACTCCTGCATAAGGAGGGTTTGTATGCTTATACTCTCAACACCCCCTCTCAATGCCGAGTGGCATTGGAATGCAAAGCATAAGAGAATGCCCCCCCTTAACCCAAATTAGGATGCCTTTATAGGACATGCTTACAAGGATGGTTATAGACAGAAGGAATACAAGACTCAGAAGAGTCGATCATCTATGGATTGGGAGGTTAAATTGGCCTCCAATTCCTTAGGTACTTTCGGAACACTGGGATACTTATTACTGGTGATATGCCCAGTCTTTTTGCATTTATTGCACTTCATTTTTTCGGGATACTTCTTCTAGCAATTACTTACAATATGCCCTTTTTTATGACAGAAGGAGCACTTTGTAGAAGTTGTATGGACTAACACTTGCCCATGGGAAGTAAATGGTGAAGTGCATTTGTTATGGTTCCTCTTCTCTTCATCCAAGCATGAATGGATGGTACTTGCCAAAGTTGGGTTCGGGATATTAGTAAGGGTAGTAACGAGGTATGGAAAGACCTTCTTTATAGACTTCAAAAGGATGGAAATGGCATCTTCATCATGAATTGATGCTTGAACAGAGGCCAACTATGCCATGAGACCCTTCGTATGTGAAATAAACTTGCTTAGATCTTCTCCCTGTTTATACTCCAAGCTAAAAAACTCAATCTTTAGAAAAATCTTGGAGTTCTTCCCTATAGCGCCATAGAGCCTTTCAAGCTCATCCCACTCCTCCTTGGCAGTGGAGAGTTGATCAATATGATGAATTAAAGATTCATCCAAATGAAGCATGATGGTGGCCTGAGCTCTTTCATCATCTTCTACATCAAGAGAATTTGATGCATCAATAACTTTGGTCCCTTTTACGAAGGGCCAATAGCCTCATTCCATTATTTTATATTTCACTAGGACTTGCTAGGGATGGAAATCTTTTCCATTAACCTTGCATATTTGAGGCCTTACATTTGCGTAGGCCATGGCCATTATAGGAAGGTCTTACCTATTGCCTTAGGCAATGGCAATGTCTAGTCCTTTACACGTGGCCAAGTACAAAACCAAATAGCAGAATTGATAGCCCTACAAATGATAACCAACTTTAAAGTTGTAAGGATGAAAAAGGTTGGAAATCATACATATGTAATATCTCAAGGTAGGATTTTGACGGTCTTGTCCTTCGAACAACCCTTGATTTAAGTTTATTGTTTTCCTAGGTTTCAATGAGGTGAACTTTGACTGGACTTCTGGCTCCTCCCCACCTTGTGGTTTAGTGTACGAACATTTGGTTGAGCAAGGTCGATTAATGACTTCGACACTTGGTGAAGAGTCCGAGGAGATTTCAATCACATCAATATTCATGTTTCGACATAAGGCAGTAGTACTAATGTCACTAAATGCCTTTTCAATGCTTAGAAGCACTCATCTCAAGATTGAGATGTTTAGGTATTTACCTTCTCAAGCTTAGTGAGATACTTAATTGATTGCCGGTGTTGAGAGCGGGCTTAAAGGTATTCAAAAATCACGAATGCACTTTATAGCATGTGCTTCAGTGATTAAAATCATTGTTAATGATTCTAGATTGAAAAATAATGGAAAATAGGAAGCTTGAAGCTTCTTGGCTATGGCCGCTAGAAACCCACAGTTAGGGTTTTGCTCACAGTAGCCAGTAGAGGAGGAGTTAGTGCAAGCCCTCTTAGGTGGAGATGGCCCACTAGGGGAGCTAACAAAGCCCCATGGTAGCTAGGAGGATTGCGCCGTCTATAGGTCACGTCGAGCTTTGGGACATGTTGCCTGTAGATATGTGCCGATTTCTGTGTGTGCTGCAATGTTGCCCTCCATGTCACCCAATCTCAATGAGAGATGTGCCGTGTTGGAGTGCCTTGAGCTAAGGATGAAGTCTCCAGAAGAAAACAGGAGTTAGTACTGCCTCCTTTGCACACACCAGCTCCTCCAAGGCCAGGGGGTCAGCAGGCTTGGCTATGGTGGAAAAGAAGATTATTGAGAAGGCAAAAGAACTTCTTGTGCACTTAGATTAGGATATGGCTGAAGGAAGCTTATTGGATCAGAGTTGGCTTTGATACCATGTGGAAAATCAGAGTGGAAGCAAGGATTGAAGTGTGCACAAGAGGGAGAGAAGAGCTCACAAGTACAAGAACAAGTCTTGCTTATATCAATTGCTCATGAAAGTACAACTCGGGTCACTCTCACTCATTAGTTGATGTCGACCCATGGGCTGTTTATATAGCCCCAACTGGCTAGGGTTAGGGTTTCCCCTTCCCCTCAGGACCATTCACACTTGCCTGCCCTTATCCACTCCTACACAAGGAGGGTTCATATGCTTATACTCTCAACATGGTCTTTATGATTGATGCACAACTGGACTTATCATCTCTATTATGGAAAAGTCACCCACAAGACTAAATATTTGAACCCCACGATTTTGTGGTCCCACAGAGATGGCCATTGGCACCTTGTCAGCCCCCTCATGGCATCGGGTTATGCCCCAGCTTAAAGAAACATCACATTTTAAAGACATGATACAAAAACCATTAGCTTGAAAGTTGGAGGGCGTTGTTGCATGTTGATAACTGACAAATTTTTGTAATTTCATGCCCCAGTCTTCATGTTTGTGGAAGGTTTGGTTGGAGAAAACTACTCTTTGATTTTGTTTTTTAAATTAAGAAATTTGTGAGGGGGGTGGGACAAAGGCCAAAAACTTGTTTTAAGGTCAGGGCCATGTGGTAAAAATTTAAAACTCGTACTGTGTACAGATCTGACGTATGGTGGGAGGTCGCATGTCAAAGGAATCTGGATCCCGATTCCCGACGATCGTGACCGTCGAAAATATCGACGAGCAGGATTCGCTTCTCGTTGGGTCCTTCTTTTTGCTCGCGGCGTACAATTGTCCGCGGCATCCAATAATTGATGACTCCCAGGCCTTGCTTGTTGCTTACAAGGAAGGGCTATCATGATTCGTGATGGTCTTAGCACAAGCACATGGACGATGGCCTTCGACTGCCTTCTCCCGCCATGCATCACTACACCTCTTCCTTGTAGCTACTCGGAGTCACTACTTACTTACACTCAAGGTCAGGCCACCCCCACGTCGTGACTTGTCTTTTCCAATGTCTAAATTCATAGCAAGCCTAAGGCTTAAACAAGGTGCCACATGCACATCACTTCACTTGCCACACATCCAAGAAGTAGTAAGTGTGATGTCACCCCTCGAGTCACTGCTTGCACTCACACTCAGAGTCACTACTCACATTCATTGAGAACTAGGACACACACAACTCCATTGACCTACACAAGTCCATGGGATGAATTCCAAAGGCCAAAGGGCGTGTAGAGTGGTTTTTGAGGGAGTCCATGGACTGAGGGAGTACCCTAAAAAATGAGAGTAATCTCATTACTTCAATATTCCCCACATGGTTGGAGCACATTACACACATTTTTGGAAGCAAATTAAGGTGCCATGTTATATTATTTTTCTTATATTCCCTATAGGGCACAACATCATCCTAGAATTTGAGAATGCAAGAGCAGCTAAGAACAACCGATTTTTCTCATTTTTAGATGTGTTAAATTAATTATCATCTCCAATATTTCTCAAAATTCCAATGTGGAAGAGAAGCATAGGCTTTGACAAACATTCAATAATGCAACTTTCTAGCTTGATATAAGACATACGAGTGCTCTTTCGCTTTTGATTTAATATTATGTCTGGATCTCACTCATAGCATCTAGATGTTTGGAGTTAAGGCTCTCCGCACACAAATGAGTGGAGCTCAATGCAAAGAGCAAGTTCCCTACAACATGAAGTAAGATAAGCAAAAGTAGATTCACCTAAGGCTTACAAGCTTGGAAAAACCAATAATATTCCATTCATCTAATCAATAGCAATCTAGGAAGGTTGTTGATATTTGAATTTAGTAACATATAATGGGTTAAGAAAAACGAGCATTCACTTCAAAAGGCTTGCTAAGTGACACAAAAAGTTGGCTCACAAGTTCCAAAAGGTGGATGATACTTTTCTAACTCACACAAAACTTTAGAATTTGAACACAATAACTAATATAAGATGATATTGCTATGGTGTTTACATATGACTATGTGTAATTTTGTGTACAAAAGCTATAATTTTGCTAGTGATTCACAAAGTTGTAATTCTGCTAGTGATTTGCAAAGTTGAATCACAAGTTCCAAAAGGTTGTTGGTATCCTTTCTAACTCAAACACAACTTTAGAGCTTCAACATAAGAAGTATAGGATGGATTGGGACGAATAAATGATAAAAGAGAATAATAATTAGTTCATCCATCCTTTTAATACATGCCATAGTAAATTGCATATGCAACACCAATTCCTATGAAGAGAATCGAATACTTAAATCTCATCCCATTTTGGAATATACACAATTACAATACATCACATTTTTGGACCATGTTGGTGGAATTTATCTTCCCTAGGAAGTGGACATCTCTTAGTGTTAAGTTATACTTTTAACTTTTTTTACAAATACACCACAAAAGGTAAGTATATGACATCTTAACATTTAGGTACTTGTGGTAATGAAGGCTGTAAATTTCAAGCTTAACCTTACCCTTTAATAAAAAACGAAGGACATATAGGACACTGTTTTACAAGAGAAGTTGAGATAAGTATATGGCACCATAATATTGAGATGCTTAATACTATTGATGTAGTTTAAATTTTCTTTCTAATTTTCACAAAAATATTTGAGTAATAATATGAATCACTTCTTAGAGATCTTGGTATTTCTTAGGTTAAATAAAGTTGTAATGAAAAATTGATATAAGACAAGTCAATTTCACATGCAAATGATATTTCTTAACACCTTAAAATACTTGTAGGGATTCACTTTTTAGTCCTAGCAAATTCATTTAGTCTTTGAGGTTTTGCATGGATCTTTGAGGGTGAGCATTTTCTAATGTCGGGACATTTGAGCGTAGATGCTAATTGGATCAATTTGAAATTTATGGTGCTATTCCATGTGGTGTGCATCTCTTTTTAAACCACAAAATGAATGTTCATGTATCTAGTTAAGGTGCCGACATTTCAAGTGTAGTGCACATATACTACAATTCCCATTGAGGATCATGAATCTCAAGGGCACAACTAGTTTGTTTAGATGAAAACTTTCATGCAACTAAAGCTAGTAAAGTTTGTTGATTGTAGTGGAGAGTGGGTGCATGTATTTCTTTGTAATTTTAGGCTTCTTGTTTTCTCAATGATAGGTGAGAAGTTGTATGACTTTCAAATTCTCATTAATGATTGGTAATAAGAGTCATTATATACATCAACTCACACATAAGAAAATTAGTTAATCACTATAGGAGTAAAGCTAATAACAAGGAATATAAAGACCCATACATTATCTTTTTTGAAGCATTAAAATTTTCTTAAGGCATCTAGGTATCTATTTTAAGATCACAATGGAACCTTGATTTTCTACCATTTTAAAGATGTGTTTAAACATGAAATATACCATGATATAATTGCTCATTGACTTTTAGGAACCAACTAGCACTAGGGCTAAATTCACGTTGGGGTGGAAAATTTTCTTGGGCAAGGATTTTTGGAAGGTGTCATAAAAGTGTATTTGGAGTCTTTTTACATTTTGCACAAAGAATCCAAAAAGTGTTGTTTAGGTTGTCGACCCTACCTTTCACACCTGATGGAAAAACTGTTGAAAAGTGTTTAGTTTTCAGGAACACCTAACATCTTCAGATGTCTTAGGCTCATTTCCTTCCCCTTTTGTGTGAATCTATCTTCCCTCTTGCGTCAACTTGTCACCCTTCACAATGATGTTGCAGATTGCCTCTAGCATTGTATTCTTAGAAATTGGAAAGTTGCAATAATGAAAAGTAAGAAAATTTCTTAATTGCAAAAATCAAACAAAAATGACCAATTGGTCAAGTTGATGTAAGGGGGGACAAGAAAACTTGCTCGTAAGTTGTGGACTATGGCCAACAATACATTCTTAGGAATTGGTGAAGCTACAATAATGAAAAGAAAAAAAGGCTCTTAACTACAAAATCAAATAAAAACAACAAATTAGTGAATATAAAATAAGAAACAAAAAGAAATGATCTTGTTACAACATTGGACAAAGTCCTTTATTGCTCTATTGCCACCATTGATGTATTGTTGATCCCTACTTTTATAATATTCTTGTTCAGTATACTTGATCTATTGACCTTTCCAACAATGGTAGATGTTTTTGTGGATCAAGTCCCATGCTTTCAATTTCTTCTTTAGATGTTTGTTCCAATAGTTCTTTATCTGGTTGTACGCCCTCCTTGCCATCCTCCCTACTATGAGTGACCACCTACAAAAAACACCTATGATCGATTAACCCTTGATCAAGCCTAGTCATTCATTTGTACTCAATCTATACATAATCACTTCGAGGCTAAAAAGAATAATGAGTAATGAAAGGCATGAAGTAAGGGCATCCTTCAGACAACATACTTGGCTTGAGCTACAATGCAATTGTTATAGTTGGCATTAACGAACTTGGATGATATTTCAATATCAAGGCTAACTTCTAGACCTATCATACTATCCATCATCCTTAGTTAGCTTCCAAGCATTAATCAAAAGTATTTGATTGCCATCATAAGAGATTGACCACAATGAAATGCTAATAGTACTTGTAATCGAAAGCAAGGTCCTCTAGCTACCTTTTGCATAAGCTTTGATGTATTGGATGAGTTTGATATCTTCTTCTCTAGTTCAAGGTCCTCTATTTATTCCAACTTTCTCACATCACTAAATGTAACTTGATTATGAGTATACCTTCCTTCCCAGTTATATTCCCAACATGTGTCTCTCTTCATCCATCAACACCATCCCTTTGAGTATTGTTACTTCACAAACATGTCCTACTTCTTGCAAAAATCCTCACCATCCTTGTCAAAGTTAGGGAATATGAAGGCCAACATGTTTTCCAATCTTGAACTAGAAGTCTATGTCGTGTTTCTATGGCTTGTTGAATTGATCATTCCAAGCTCTATGCTCATGGCAAAGATTGACAACCTAGAAATCCTTCCATTGTTGTTTCTTGCAAATCTCTTCATAGTTTCCTTTTTTATTTCTTTTTTGTGTAACTTATTCTTACCTTTTGAATAAATTTTGGTAGGTGTAGATGATTGTGGACTACTACCATAATATGATGCTTTTCTACCTCTCTTGGATCCTTTCATAGCTATAGGTACCAAAGAGTTATCACTTCAGTGCACTTAGCAACTTGGCTTTGTTTGACGTGAGGCACCAAGTTTCAAGTCAATTGGCATGTGGATGGTTGGATATTGGAGCTGAAGTGTATATGGAGGAATAGGGGCAACTTGAAATCCACTAAACATTTGTGTTGCTACAAGTAGAAATCATTGCAATGTCTATGATCCTCTTCATGATGGCCAAAAGCAAGCATTGCATGGCCATAGTGTCGCCTCTTGCCTATGCAAAGAGCACAATTGTCAAAACAATCATACTAAGGAGAATTCAACATAATTGTTTGAGCAACATGACTATAAACAAATTTCATTGAATAAATATAAATGCAAAAAATTATATCAGTCCACATGGAAACAACATGTGTAGTGCTACAGAGACTAACTAAAGTTGGTATTGCTATCCAATGCACATGAAATTGTTGTACATGTAGCAATAGCATATGTGTAGTGGATGTCAAAATCGAATTTCTTGGTGGGTGTGTTGAGTGAAGGTAACTAAATGTAATTGATTATGCTTTGATAGGACATTAAGAGAATCCACCTTAATCTCTCAACATTCTATTATTACATTAACCCATTATTGTTTTATCATTTTGTTTGGCTCTTAACCAATCTGCATTTCTTTATGAAGCTAATCACCATCTAAAGGACTCTACATTTTTAGTTTAAGCTAACCCACCATCTTATTCATTTATTCTTTGGCTCTTACTCACCCACCACTCGAGTATGAAATCGACTACCATCTCAATAAATCATCATTTCATTGTTTAGCTAATAACATCTTAATTGTTTATACAAGTTTGTCTTTGAATCACTCTCTACTTGGCCAACATCCCTCTTGTTTTAATCATATGTACTTGGATTTTCATCACCTTTCATCCCTTGTTTATTCTAATCTACACTCTCAACCATTACCTATTAATAATATATTAAATCACTCCTTGTTTCAAAGTGAAGTTAAACCCATCTTGTGGTCTCTCCCCTTAGGTGCCCTTTAGTCACCCACATTGCTTAGAGTAAGCTAAACCTTTTGTAAGTCATCTATTTTTAGAGCCCCTCTTCCTCAATTTGTTGATGTGTTAATCTCACACAATCCCTGAGACTCACTTATTTATTGGGACTACATAATCTAAAGTTAATCTTTAATCAAACTAATGCTAACAACCTACATAGTGTAGTATGAATAGAGACATATGTTTGCATGAAGTAGTAATGCAAATGATATGTTAAGCTCACACAAACCCTTTCACGTGTATGCTGACATTGCCATTTAAGTTATTTAATTCTTGTTTGACTAAGGTATCCTCTCAGTTATTTGTTGACATTGCTATTAATAATTCTACTCCTATTAGACTAAGTCCCCTCTCAATCATTTGCTTTTATATGTGCATAGTCCCATGACTTCCATATTTTAGCCTTTAATCAAACTAATACTAGTTACCCACTTAGTATGCTAGGAAAACGAACCTGTGCATCAATCGATATTCTCTCTCTCTCCTCTCTTTTTCTCTCATAAAAAAGTGATAATTGAAATCAAAATTATAACTACCCAAAATGAAAAGAAAAGGAAACAAGAATATGAATTGAAGCATATGTATCATGCCAAATGCTAAAGGGTTTCGGTAGAGATGAAGATATTGAAGAAATCAATTAGGGAGAAAGATGTTTCCAAGAGGAAATCAAGTGGAGAGAAAAGACTTCAAAGAACTAATGTTGGTTGGCCTATAGGAGTCATCAACCATTGTTCATCATGGCAAATGGAAGAAGCAAAAACTTTGGCAAAGCTTTGGCCTTTGATGCATCCCTCTTTGGGAGAAGCTTTCTAGCTCGACATGAAATTCCATTTATTGATCAGGAGTAAACACACAAAGTAGGAGAAGATAGGATGTCCACCTAGCATGATGTGGAAGCAAAGAGATAATATTTCTCCTTTTAATTTGTTGTCATTTGCTCCACATTTTGGTGTCAACAATCCCTTAGAAATGAGAATGGATGGGATAAGAAAGTGTGCAATGTTTAGTATGTGCACATGCACAACATGCGAGACTTAAGGATGAACTTTTATTTCTTGAAGAGCTTCAACAGATAAGTTGGTGGCTACCTCTCACATAACCACTACTACACATGCTCTACTCCAATGAATCACACACATACCATTACTTAAAAGAGAGATGCAAAACAATATCAAGTGTAGTGAGTAACAACTTAAGTCTTTGTTGTAGTTTTGGTCCAAGACTAGTTGCATATTCCATGATCTATATGTTGCTCCTTAAGTCATCCATGCTCTTGCCACCACCTTCATATACAATGTAGGGAGAAGATGGGTAAGAAGAGCTTCACCCAAGTCCCTTACTCTCTCACTCAACCTCACAAACACACTCTACTTCACCTCTCACCAAGACAGGATGGATAGGAATAAAGGAGAACAAATGGAGCTTCCCCTCTCTAGTCCCGAGTCACTCTTCTCACTTTGACTCACACTCTCCTTCACTTTGTCACAAGCAAGCAAAAGAGAAGCAAGAACAAGAAGACTTAAAGTTTGCATACACATGAATAGCTTATTCTACTCTTTTACATCACTTATATATAAGGTTCCACTCATCCACTTTATGTCCTAATGATTGATTCTATTGCAATTGCATGCTTTTCCTAAGGTCCATGAGCTTGCCTAAGCTAATAAATTATATTGAGCATCTTACTTTGACTTTGTGAGTCCATAGAAATAAATACACTTGCAACAGAGCGAGCTTGACTCTCCTTTTAATACTATTTTAATCATAGCATCCTTTTGAAAAATACAAGTGTCCCATAAATTAATCCCGATGAAGGTCAAAATGTATACACAATTCAAGGAAACTTCTTACACTTGCACTTTTTATCATTTTGGCTAGTCCTTCAAAAATGTGGCTAACATTATCCCCCCTCCTAGATGATTGCTAGTTCCTTGGCATTCAACACTATGGGTAGATGCTTCATGTTGTGGATGGTTATGGAGTAGTGGTCTTGTTGGAGGAGTTGTTATTATGTTTAATGAAGAGACAAGGGTTGACCTCATTACTCTTAGAAGGTGATGGATTAAAGATGTAGATGATGGCTTTGTGGGTGGTATGCCAGTTTTGCAAAAGAGCTTAGGGATGAGATAAATGGAAGATGTGTGACTACTGATATTATTGAATCATCTTCATAGTCCTTGGTATACCTATAACAAATGCAATAGTGCATGAGAAGGAGGAAAAGCTTATAGAAGAACAAGTAGAGAAATCGAGGGAGAAAAATAGGAAAAAAGTAGAAGAAAAAGAAACAAATGCAATAGTGCATGAGAAGGAGGAAAAGCTTATAGAAGAACAAGTAGAGAAATCGAGGGAGCAAAATAGGAAAAAAGTAGAAGAAAAAGAAACAAAGCAACTAGAAGCATTAGAGGATGAGCTCTCTGACATGCTTGAGAGGGTTAATCTAGTAGGCTTCAATGTATATTGCTTCTTACTTGGTGATGTAGGCAAGAGAAATGATGTTATTGCTTTGGACTCAAAATGTGAAATAAATGACTCTATTCTTCTTGTTGGATTCAGGTATAACATATCCAAATTTGTTTATTCTCAAGAGTAAATTTTGACACATATACTAATCACTATCTTGCTACTTTTACTAGGTGTATGATGTATGAATTTCCTTTTCATACAAAAAAAAAAGAGATTCTTGATCCTTCAATCTCCCATTACATGAGGCTAAGTGAGGTTGATATAAATGGATTTGACCAATGGCTCAATCGAATTCATTTTGATACTTTAGAGCTTATTTTGATTTCATATCATGAAAAATAAGTAGTTTGTTATTTTTTTAAGTTTCAAGAGAGTTTATTATACTAAAGTATTTACCTACGATTGTTTTTAGATCTTGTTGGAGCTTGATTACCATAAATTGCATTGATAAGCAATGTTTTTAAATCGATTCTTTGAAAGAAATCAATGGAAATTCTAAGATGTAAGTTAAATAATCCAAGGGTCCTTGATCATTTGATCTTTTATTTTTTTTAATACACTAAATTTTATTATTATTTTATATAGAGGTACAAAAAGATTAATTGAAGTGCTACAAAAAAAGCCTCTTATACATTCTCATCTACTTGCACAAATGGAGTATAAACAAATTGTGGTAATCTTTTGATCAAAATATATCAAGATAGTTGATTACACAAACTATTGCAAATAAGTTACATAATTTTACTTTGTGTTATTGGTTGTAGAGCCCTCATCAAGATAATAGTGCTTCTTGTGGTTGGAGGGTAACTACAAATGCTAGAAGATTGATTAAGTTTATTTCTCTTAAAGATGACAAACTTATAAAGGTACTTTAAGATAGAGTTTTACTCAAAATATATTCCATTGCAAAATAACAATAAATCAACACTCATCTCTTTCAAATATGTAATAGTTTTTCAAGGATTGTTATAATAGTGAGCATGTTTGATGTGTATGAGCAAAGCTTTTCAATTACATAATTATCAATTGCATATAAGGAAAACAAGGAAACAAGGAGAGCATGGAGAGTGTGAAAGTAGAGAAGAAAGAGGAGATGCCCTTAACACCTAAGGCAAGCAAAGCATCAAAGAAAGGCAAAAGAACTCCTAAAAAGGATGTTCCTCACAAAAATAAATAGCTTTTGTATATTGTCTTGTAAGATCTCATGTATATAAATAATGAAGAAAGCAAATACAAATTTACTGCAATATTTGAACTTATATTTATATTGATAGGAAATGGATATTTTCTTCAATTTCCTTGCCTTGTACTTGTTTCTCTTTGCTCTTTGATATCTACAAAAAAATTACCTTAGATGTTTGACATTCATGAAGTGGAATCAAATATACAAATACTATATATAACTTGATGTAGAAACTTGTATGTTTGTTGTTAAGTTGAAATATAAGTGAAGATTTAGTGTACATGATGAGCTAACCTTTAGTATCATAATAATGTCCTCATTGAGCCAAAATCAAGTCCACTACTGGATCTTTGGTTTGATTGAGAATGTAAAGGTATGTATGATGTGATGTCCTAGAGCAAGGAGGGTAACTCTTCCTTTGTCCCCGGACCTTATTGGTGAGTAAGGGATAGTGTTGCAACTCTAGGGAAAATTAAGATTTCTTAAAGGAATTATTAATCTTAGAGACATAGTCTCGCAGTATGTAAGGTTGTGTTAAAGTATACTTATAGCTTGACACTGTTTAGTAGTCATCATGAGGTGACTATCTATATATGTGTGACCTCAAATCTAAGTGCGTACCATTTATTTAGTAAGCAATTCAAAGAGTTACACTCCTATTTAAGATCTTGAATATGTGATTGATCCTTCAGTTTGGTAACTGATATACAAGAGGGGATTAATCAGCATGATTGTCATCTTTTTTGAAAATTCTTATGATAGTTCCCTTGTTGCATAATGATTCTTTTCTAACATAATACTTGTTTTTCTCCCAAGTGGGGTGCCATTGGGAGATGAACTTGATCGAACCCATATTGACCATTGCAAAGACCCTAGAAAAGGCCCTAAATGTCAAGAAAGCATTCAATGATAGTGAGTATGGTATGCTTAGATATATCCCACGCCATCCTATATGTGGAATGGTAGTTGTGATATGATTTAAGGTCTACACAAGGTAGGGGCTTGGTATCACCAACCAGTAGAGAGCTTGATTTGGGATCTCTAGAATTTTTTGGGGCTTTTTACTTTTAGCATGATCTAGTTGATGGTCAAGTTTAGAGGTAGTTGAGATGGTGATTGATGCCTCATGTAGTGTGGTCCATTATATTATGTTTTTATGTGGTACAATTCTTGTCATATCATCAAAAGAAGTTGTATTTTGGATAGTCTCAAAGGTCAAGGAATAGCTTAAAAGGCTTAACCTTATAGTAGATATTGATGTTTGGCTATCCTAAGGTTTTCCAAAGGGCTTGTGGAGAGCTTGGACTTGATCTTATTAGTAGGCTTTGATGGTTGTCAATCCTTCAATTATGTCTTTCTCTTTTTTTAAAAGTTGAGCTTATCTTCTGAGCAAAGATACGTGATTATTGCTGTCATGGTTCCCATATTTGATTACAATTAGGCACTATAGGTTTTCTAATAGATTGCGGTTGGGGCTCATGAGTGGCTGGATGTTGCATATTTTAGAAGCTGAAGACTTGATGTAACATATATGGCATTTCACTTTCATTCCTTGCTACATAATTTTTATATGAGTGGTTGGGTAATGCACATTTTAGAAGCTGAAGACTTGATGTAACATATCTGGCATTTCACTTGCATTCCTTGTTGCATAATTTTTAGATAAAGTCAAATTAAGCTTACGTGCAAACACTTGCCCTTATTATAAACAACTTCTTTATATAAGATATTTTGTTACACACATGAACCCCTCTATGGATACATGAAAGGGTCAGGCCCTCATGAACCCCCTTCACAAATTGGTAGAATGGATTATGTAACTCACCTCATGTGTGCTCAAAGAAACAAACCATAACCCCCCATATAAGCACAAGCTTGTTAGTTGGTTAGTTAACTAAGTAAGGGTTAGTAAGTTGGTATGATTAAGTTACTATTAGTTATATTAATTAGTTGAGTTGATAATAATAATCTTTTAAAAAAATTCATATAGTATGATGTAAGGGGGAGGGGCCACCCAACAACTATTGTGTGAGGGTCCCACCACCACCACCACCACCCACACCCCACCCTAGCCCCCCAAGCTAGGGACCTGCTAGATATCCCCCTCCCCCCACCCTTTTGAAAGATACTAGCCACCCCTCTATGGCCCCAACACATCCACTAGCCCATCCCTACTGATTTGCCATGCCATTGTCATGACCCTCCCACACCAAGCCCATGATCTTCTCTTTCCACCATCATCATATCCCCTCTCCCACCAACTAATCATGCCCTACCATCGTCCCCTTCTCCAATCATGGCCTTTGTGTTATTTCCACCCTCCCCTATCACAAGCCCTTACACTTCCTATTCATGAGCCCTTACAACCCCTCCCCATAATTAGATAACCTCCCCAATTCAATAACAACAAACCCCCCCCCCCCCCCCCCCCCCCCAAACCCACTTTTTGTCATAAAGAACATCAAGGGCAGTGTGAGGTGAGAGAAAGAGAGGGTTAATAGCCTTCCCCACAGCAAAAAAATTCTTATCTTGAAGTTCTTCTGATATTGCAATTTTTCTCACATCAAGGAGTGGAATTACCAAGCTAGAATGCTCCTAGAATAACAATGAGTCCAAGAAAACATGAAGCTAGATCATGGCACTTAAGAGATACGTAGAATCATTGAGGCTAACTTCCAAGTCTACTCCCTCAAATACATTGAATACATCAAGTCATAAGGTTCAAGTAGATACTTTACATAGAATCATTGAGGCTGAGTTCCAAGTATACTCCCTCAAATACATTGAATACATCATGTCATAAGAATTAAGTAGATACTTTATGTAGCCTAACTTCCTTGAAGGTGGACACGAAATCATTTGATTATATATAAGATAGGATGTCTAGAAAATGACTAGGGCATTGAAAGAGAATCCTTTCAAGAAATGGATATATTACAAGGATTCTAGGTTGACTCCTAAATATTTTAGGGCTAATAGAACAATCTAAAGGTCACACTCATATATTAAGGAGGTAAAGATAGACACCTAATAAAAGGATAGTCATCTCTCAATGGAATAATTGTGCTATCCCAAAAGTACCCTATTTTCTTTTAGCATGGAAGGGGGGGTAAGTAAGTATTTTGGGGCTTCTACTTGTCGTTGCTATCATTAGTAACCACTGAGACTCTATAAACCACTTATCAAGTCAAGCGTTTAGTGAGTGGCAATGGCTACCTCTCACATAGCCATGCATGCTCTCACACAAGGATGTAGTGAGCTTACCATTGAATCCTATTGTAGTCATCTTCCTCAAATCCTTAGATGGCTCCACAATTCAAGGTGCTAGCTCAAGAAAACTCCATCTCCATGCTCCAAGCTCCAACCTCGATAGCCACACATGTGAGAAAAGAGAAGAGAAGAAGGAGAAGAGGAGAAGAAGAGCTTCTCCACGGTCCCTCACTCTGACACACTCACACTCTCCCTTTCTCACACTTCCTCTCTACCTTGCTCATGCACAAGCAAGAAGCAAGAACAAGAACAAGAAGAGAGCTATTTTGCACACACACCAAGAATGAGCTTATACCATTAACTTTTTGGTTTTTATACATGCCCTTCTCCCCTTGGGCACGCAACCCATTTCCATGACTAGTCATTTAGCCTAGGTCCTCTTTTCCACTCTTTTTCTATTCTTTTCTATTCCAATGGCTCCTTTACATGCAACTTTTCATTTACAAATCTCACAAGAGGGAGCCTGGTGCTCTTTTACAAAGGACTAAAATTCACTTCTCTTGTGTGCTCTATTCTTGATTTTAAAAATTTTACCATGCTCCTTGGTCTTCTTTTTCCATTGGGTTGTCATCTTATGCTCCTTAAGCCTTCTTTGCGCCTTGTGTCATTTTGAGGGTTAACATTACTCCCCTCCTATAACTAAGTGCCAATCCTATGGCATTCAATCGTATGGATTGGAGAGGTTGAGGGTGGTCTAGAAATGGTACTTGGGGCTTTTGAAAAATTAGCCATGTAGAATAAGTTGTGACGTATGAGCAAAGATTGCTGGTGTTGAAGATATGTTGATTGATCGAAGAGGGTCTCAAAAGTTGTTGGCTAGTTGCACAACTATAGAATGTACCTATAAAGGAAGAATAGATGCACTATCTAGGGGGTGTGTTTGCCTTATCGTGTAGTGCACAAATTGTGCAAGTGGTGGACTTGGGAGATGGATCAAAGCTTGAGATATTGTCCCACAATTAAGGACCCAATCCATGGAAGGGGGAGGTGTTGTGCATGACTTAGAAAGGCAAGTTTATCACAATGTCCTGCCCCTGATGTGCCCTAAGTGCATGAAGTGGGGAGGTGCTAGGGATTTAATGGTCCCTAGATGCAGCATTCGTGGCACTCAATTCATTACAAATGAGAATTTTCTTTTTCTCTTTTATTTTGTTACAAGGGATGATATGAAGTTGCATCCCATTCACTTGTAGGGGCAAAGCTGGGTGGAGGTTTAAGGGACTTAGTTATAAAGGATTGGCTTAGCATAAACCTTTTAAGTTAACTCTCACATTTAGAGGTGTAGTGGACAAAAATGGGTGGTTACACCTTGTGAACCAACTATCATGCATGTCCTCTTGTATGTTCATACAAAAGATTGGCAATAGGGTAGCTCGCATTATGAGTTTAGTCATAGCACAACTATCTATGCCTGCATTTATATAAAGAAAGAGAGACAAGTTGCTTTTCCTTTGTAGTGACCTTTTGCTTAATAAGGATTCTTAGGAGACATATATAGTTACAAGTGGTAATAAATGTTGGATCTGGAGATGAAAAAAGCTCCTTAAGGAAGTGCACAATAGATGGATGAAGATCTTTTTTAGTGATTGTCATGCACTCCTCACAGGTCGTAGAATTAACATTGTAAATTTATGAAAAATTGTACCTTTGGATCAAAATCTACTACATATCTCCTTGGGTAAGGCATGTAGGGCATATTATCCCTTTCAAATGGCAATGCATTGCAAAAAGCCATCCATGCCTCCATTTTTGGGGGTAAAGGCGCCTTTGCCTAGTCGCACATGTATTACTACACTGACAGTACCCGCACTTGCACATTGCAAGTGGCAGGCGCCCATCACTGTCACTTCATTCTTTATTCTTTCGGTGACATTTGAATAAAGGGAAGGCCGATCACACATTGTGACTGTTGGAATTCCCACATTGTGTGTGTGTCTCTCTCTTGCTCTTGCTCCTTCCACCATAGCTCTTGCTCCCGCTTGTGCTTCCGCTTTAGGGATCACCTCCCTTCAACTGGTATTAGAGTCTTCTTCTTCACCAGCTCAAGGTTTTTTCAGCACACTCTCAACTTTCATTCAAATACCTACAACAGTCATCTCTTTGTTGGCAGCCATAGCTACTCCATTCGAGCTATGGCTACTCCATTTGAGCTTCCTTGCATTCTTCTTGGGCACTCTTTAAGCCTTCTTGAGTAAGTTGGAGTAGTCCCCATGGCCCTCACCTTGCTGGTGCAGCATCATATTGTGTGGAACATGCCCTTTTTTAGTAGTAGCTCACGTTTTTCATCTCCTACACCATATCTTCTTCATTGGGCAGCTATACAAGCACTTATACACTTGTTTTTTATGCTTGGAATTGATGCTTCCACTCTTGGAATTCCATTTTAGTACTAAGCTTTAGTTTTGGACTGTTATAATAGCCCATAGACTGTTATAAAATAGGGTAGCACTTATCTTTGATGTCTACACTCATTGCCATTGGTTGGATGATGCCCGATTATGCCCGGTTGATGCTTACATATTCGGGGATGCTATGCCATTGCGTGGAGTTGATTTTGGAATGATTTAACCACTTCATTTATTCTATTTTGGTTGAGTTTTTCTGGCTGGAAATACATGGGATCACTCTATTTGATACTTCTATGGTCAGCTTTGTTGGTCTTATGATGCTTAGTTATGCTGAAGTGATATCTACATGTATGGGAATGCTATGCCCGTGTTATGGGTTGGATTTGGAGTTGATTTTGGTATTGCAATAGCTTGGTTTGATAGTGTATTCATTGCTATATAAAACAGGGCTGAATCTCTTTTAACATGGATTTTATATGCCTATTGCTTCTAGCTATGATTCATGTGTTCTATATGCACTCCTGACGTGTACTTTTGATGCTAGTATATTGGTATATCATATGCCCATGATTTTAGGTGGCTTTGAGCTTCATTTAAGGACTAATTTACTTATTTTTAACAATGAATTTATTGCTGTAATAACTGGGGGACTGAAGCCTATTTGGTCAGTGTATGCTCTACCTATTGGTCACAGGTGCTTCTCGGGTGACTCATATGACTACATGGATGTGTATGGAGGTTGGAACATGTCTTGTATTGCTCCAGAATGCCTTTTGAGCTTCGATCAAGCTCCGTCTTGGTTGGCATTTGATTGATATTGATCTACAGTGGCATGCTTTGTGATTGTAATTATACCTATGGTCTATGCTTGACCCTTCGGTACATGCTTGATGCATATGTCATAAATGCACGCTTCTTACATTATATGTGTTTGATTGCCACTTAAAGCTTCATTTGGGTGTTCATTTACATACTTTGGAGCTCTTGGATGTCTATTTGGGTTTTCAGAGATTTGACACTAAGTGTTACATGATGTACTAGATGTTATAAGTGATGCTTGATTGATCCCTTGCTCTGGATGCTCCATTGATATACGGTCTTGGCTCCATGATGCCTTATGAATTCACACGCTATCTTTGAGATTGGTTGCTTGATTGACACCAATCTTTCTACTAGTGGGAGCTTCACGCTATCTCTGGATATTGTAGAGCTTGTGGTTTATGCAGTTAAGCTTCTTGAGTAGATGAGACTAGGATCTCTTACATGTCTATGCTCTTCATAGATACTTGTCTGCATTGGATTCTTTTGGGTTGATTTGATCCATCTTCTCTTTGAGCATACACCGACCTTTATTAGGTATTTGGGTGTTTGGATCATGGTTCTTAACTGCTATAGTGTTTGTTACATGCTCGCTTTATGTAGGATCTGACCTCGCAGTCGTACTTGATTTTGGATCACTATTAGCTCATTGTTTGCTCTCTTTTTCTCATTGCTGTGATTTATTACAACAAGCCATTTTATGCAGACTGTGATGTATTTATTGAGCTTAATAATGTCATTTTGATGTACTTTTGGTACTATTTGGTGGATAATAGGTTATTTTAGCAGTTTCTCTTATTTGTATTTTGTTTTGGCAGTGGTTTTGGCTTGTTTATTGCTAACTACAATATGCTATTTTCTACATAGTTTGCCTCTATTTGACTCATTATGGATGGTCATCTCAAAGATACGACTTTGTTTAACATTGTCAAGTTGGATGGCACCAACTATGGCTAATAGAAGTCTTAACTATGGTAGGTTTTGGTGTAGAAATTGCAGATTAATCCACTAAGAAACAAAGGTATTAAACTCGAGAATGTGGATGATGATGAATGGGCTGATTTAGATGCATTATGCAAGTCCACTATCATTTTATCACTCTTTGAAGAGGTCCATAATAATGTTGTTGAAGATGAAGATCAGAGTGCATGGAATCGAGGGGAAATGATTTAGGAACTTTATTCAAAGCAGAGCCTTGCTTCATAGATGTATCGGCTTAAACGGTTGATGGATCTCCACATGAAGGAGGGGACCCCATTGTCTGCTCACTTTAACCAATTTTATTCTATCATGAAAAATATGATTCAATAGGGTATGAGTTTCAGGATAATCTACATCCTTTGTTTCTTCTTGGCACTTTATCTGAGTCTTGGGATGTATTCTGCGATTTGTACCAACAAACTTGATGGGATGAAATTGAAAGATGTAGAGAGTGCTCTTTTGACTAAAGAAATTAATAGGAAAAACAATGATGCTTTCCATAGTTCACATGCTTTATCCATTAAAGGTAGCAGAAGTGGTAAGAAAGATAATGATCGTCATGGGAAGGACTCTCAGAAGTTCGAATCTAAGTCACATGGAAGTAGTAAGTCCCATGGACGTAAGTCGGATCTTACATGCCATTATTGTGGGAAAGCAGGACACATATGGCCGTAATGCCATAATATGTATGATGACAAGCACAAAGAAAAGGGGAAAGAAAAAGTGCAAGAGAAATCCAATGATCATGGCATCATACGTGCAAAGTCCAACATAAAGATTAAGGAGATAAATGCCATGCAGTCTGAGGAGTCCTATGGTGACTACATCTTAGTAGCCTCTTCATGTGACGTCTCTCAGGTGACTGAGGCTCAACCTATGCATGCATAGTGTTGGCTCTTGGATTCGGGTGCTTCTTTTCATATGACCCCCTACCATAAGTGGTTTCATACCTATCGTAGTGTATCTAGTACTGTGTGCTTAGGTGATGATTGGTCTCTTGATATTGTTGGCATTGGGGATGTCACTCTATAGTCTCCCTCTAGTAGCACTTTTATTCTGCATAATGTACATCATGTACTCGCACTGACTAAAACCTTATGTCTACTAGGTAGCTTGATGATGCAGGTTATCATATATGCTTTGGTGATTCTGCATGGAAGATAAGTCATGGCAGGCTTGTTCTTGCAGGAGATGCCAAGTCTGGCAACCTCTACCCCTTGGTTGTATATGGTACTATTGACCATATTTTGTCAGTTGGTTCTATCCCATATGTATCTCTCTGGCATGCTTGTCTTGGGCATATGTCGCTTAAGGGAATGAAAATGCTTAGTGCTTTGCAGTATCTTCTACCTTTTGACTACTCAAATTTTGAGTCATGTGATCATTGGTTATATGGCAGGTGGACTAGGAGTTCACATAAAAAGTCTAGTATTCCACTCATGGATGAGCCTTTGGCTCTTGTGCATTTAGATGTATGTGGACCCATGCCCTGTCAGTCCTTAGGGGGTGCAAAGTACTTTGTTACATTTATTGATGATTATTCACGTAAGGTTTGGGTTTATACCATCATAAAGCAAAAATTTGATGTCTTCGCCATCTTTTAGCATTGGCTTTCTCTCATCAATAATTAGTCTGGGCATAGATTGAAATGCCTAAGGACTGATAACGGGGGTGTGTATGTCTCATGTGCCTTTGAGCAGTTTTGTGACAAGTTGGGTATTAAATGTCAGTTGACTGCTCCTTACACCCCTCCCCAGAATGGTATGACTGAGTGTATGAATAGGACTATCCAGCAGAGGGTCCATAGTATTAACCAAGTAGGCTTACCATAGTATTTTTGGGGCTGAGGAAATCTCTACTACCGTGCATCTCATTAACATGTCACCTTGCATTGGTATTGACTTCCAGGTTGCAGAGGAGGTATGGACATGAAAGCCTTCCTCATATGCTCATTTGCATGTCTTTGGATGTGAGGCCTTCTGCCATGTGGCCAAGGAAAAATGCAATAAGCTGGACCCTAAAAATGTAAAATGCAATTTCCTTGGCTATGGAGATGCAGGTGAGATGGGATATCGTCTTTGGGATTCATAGGCGCAGAAAGTGATCCGTAGCCAATGATGTGTTCCATGAGGACAAAATACATATGTAACCTGAGAAAGTTGTTGAGATATGTAGGGTTATCTTTCAGGAGGAGCCCTCTGCTCCCGCACAACCAATT
Source organism: Lygodium microphyllum (assembly GCF_053477565.2). Lineage (NCBI taxonomy): Eukaryota > Viridiplantae > Streptophyta > Polypodiopsida > Schizaeales > Lygodiaceae > Lygodium > Lygodium microphyllum. The sequence goes on from NC_141135.1 coordinate 18,296,914, forward strand.
AGACAGCTTGCATGAGTAGTCGATCCTCATGGCCAAGATGTTAGAGAGGATGTTGGATATGCGACACGACTTACATTGAGGTGTTCTACTAGAGATAGACGATCTCTTGACCATTATGAGCCCTCCATAAATTTTATATTGGTTACAGATATAGGAGAGTCTCTCGCCTATGATGAGGCTATGCGCAGGAGTGATAATCACTCTTGGGAGAGGGCTATGCAGTCTGAGATTGACTTGTTGCATAAGAATCATATGTGGGATTTGGTTTGCTTGCTTAGTGGCAAGAGGGCTTTGCCTTGCAAGTGGGTGTATAAGTTGAAACCTACCCGTGGACAGTCGAGGAGGCTAGCATACAAGGCCAAATTGGTAGCAAAGGGTTTTAAGTAGGAGCATGGTGTTGACTTTGATGAGGTCTTCTCTCTTGTGGCTAAGATGACCACCCTACACTTAGTCTTGGCTTTGGCTACATAGCTTGACTTGGACTTGTATCAGTTGGATGTCAAGACGACTTTCTTACATGGGGACTTTCATGATGATATATACATGGAGCAGCCTAAGGGTTTTGTAGAGCCTGGCAAAGAACACTTAGTGTGCAGATTGAGGAAGAGTCTTTATGGCTTAAAGCCGGCACCTACGGAATGGTACCACAAATTTGATGCATTCATGTAATCATAGGGCTACAGTTGTAGTGCTATGGATTCGTGTTTGTATAGAAGAAAGCCCATGATGGGTCATTACTGATTTCGGTACTCTATGTGGATGACATGCTTTTAGTAGGGAAAGCTCATGATGAGCTAGATGCTCTTAAGGATCAGGTTAAGAAGAGCTTTGAGATGAAAGATCTGGGATAGGCCTTTCATATACTTGGTTTGCACATTACGCGTGACAGGTCTCAGTGATTACTCTATCTGTCAGTATATCCATAAAGTCCTTGAGCACTTTTGTATGCATGATGTGAAGCCCATTGGCTATCCATTGCTTGCTTATGTGAAGGTATCACAGGCTGATTGTCCACAAATAGATGAGTAGAGGGCTTAGATGGGCAAGATTCCCTATGCATCCACTGTGGTTGGGTAGTCTTATGTATGCCATAATAGCCACCCGTCCAGATATTGCACTTGCAGTTGGTGTTGTGGAACATTATATAGGTATACCTGAAAAAAGGAACTGGGATGCCATGAAGGGTATCATGAGGTATCTAAAGGGCACTACTGATATGTGCATATGTTATGGTAGCCAAGATATAGGAGTTGCGAGATACATTAACTCAAACTATGTAGGACATGCAGATAGTAGGAAGTCCACTTCTGGCTATATGTTCACTCTTGATGGAGGTGCTGTTTCATGGATGTCCAAGGTGCAAAAATGCACGGCCCTTTCTACTATAGAGGCCGAGTATGTTGCAACCATTAAGGCTTGCAAGGAGGCCATTTGATTGGGTCATACATTGGTATTGTGTATGATATCCCTACATTGCATTCGGATTTTATGAGTGCTATCCAATTAGCCAAGAATCCGGTCTTCCATGTGAAGACAAAACACATTGAACCCCACAACAACTAGAAGGTAACATTGATAATTTACTCTTAGATTTTCTATACAAATTTGATGAATTTGTAGGAAGGATGAAACTTACATTTGAGAATGGCCATCCTAGAAGGTAACATTGATAATTTACTCTTAGATTTTCTATACAAATTTGATAAACTTGTAGGAAGGATGGAACTTACATTTGAGAGTGGCCATCCTATTGGAGAAAGAGACACAAAGTACAAACCTTCATTCTCTACCCCTCCTACCACTCCAATGTTAGGTATATAAGTTTATGCATCTATTTCTACATCTTTTGTTTCTACTTCGATGCAATATTTTGGTAGTATTCAAGAACAAGATAATCTTCATTCTGCTCACACAAGTCTAAGTTATCACAAGAGAACAAATACTTGTATGTAAATACAAGAAGAAGTGCATATAAAAAGAAATCAAGTAACCATCCTTCTAGTTTTCCTTTCAGATTTACAACTCATATTCAATTTGATATTGGTGCATCTTCATTTCCATTTACATCTTCATTTTAAATTCAATCTAATTCATTCACTTTCATCATGTGTACACCTCTCTATGCCTGTTAACAATGCCTCACAACACCTCTCTATTTACAGCCATTGTGGGGCTTCCTGAGTCCCAAAATAGAGAAGAATCACAATGCCTCTCTATGTATGTTAACAAAGGCTGGGGGATACACGTCGCCGTGCTGAGAGGGGGATGCTAGTCGTGCAGAAGGGAAGGCTACGTGTTGGAGAATCGAAGGAGGGGGAGGCTGCCGTGACCACCGACTGCTGCGCCACCAGAAACGCCGCCAATGCTGCCGTGACCACCGACTGATGCGCCACCAGAAACGCCGCCAAGGACTGCCGTGACCACCAACTTCCGCGCCACCAGAAACGCCGCCAAGGCTGCCGCCATACTTCCCTACCATCATCCTAATCACCTCCTCCTTCCTTCGACATTCCAACACGCAGCCTTCCCTTCTGCACGACTAGCATCCCCCTCTCAGCACGGCGACGTGTATCCCCCATGCCTATAAAAACATCCGTTACGTGCTGAGGAAAAAGGCTGGGGGATACACGTCGCCGTGCTGAGAGGGGGATGCTAGTCGTGCAGAAGGGAAGGCTGCATGTTTATGCCTCATAGTAGCATAGATGATCATCTTGTAATGACCAAGTCACATTTTTCCTAAGTAAGCTTCCATACAAAAATAATTTAGCTTTGGTTAGCAAGTGATTTCACAGCTGACTATGCTACTTTTTATGAATATCAGTGTTAGCTATTGCTTTACACTTAGCTATTTGATTAGTTTCATAAATTTATTCCTCTCTCATCTTTTGAGGGAGCCCTTGTTCCCACTTCTTTAAAGGGCAAGAGCAACAATAATCAAACTCAAACTCAACCATCTAGTGAATCACAAGGTAATAGCCAATCTCCCACAAATCAAGATGGTTGAATGTACCCTAAAAGAAAACATGTACTACCACCATTCCCAAAAGGCTGGCCATTTTGATGTGGAATTGTTAAATGTGGAAATAACTTCTCATCCAATATCTAGGATCTCAATCACTTTAAGTTTGATGCTAACAAGGGCTTTGATCTCGCTTTGCTCAACATTTTCTACTACTATGTCACCCAACTTTGGGTAAATCTCTTAGCTATCCAATAGCTTTTTCAATTGGAGCGAGCAAAATTTTAATGGCAACTACAATCAAGGTACTTGATTCCAAGATTGGTTTAGTGATTGCTTGTAGCAAGGCACTTGCCAATGGCCTCTATATGATGACACACTTTCTTTACCAACCAACATCTAAGGGCGCTAAGTTTCATTGATTCCATGCATAGTTAGGAAGCCTTTGAACAATAAGCGTCTTTGGCACTTCGACTCTAGGCACCTTGAGCACAACTCTTATTATGACTTGTCATGCTATTAGATGATTGAGGACCTTCCATACCTAAAATTATTGAAGGATTTTTGTAAAACTTTTCAATTAGGCAAGTAGCACTGCACACCATTTTCTCAACAAGCCACACATAGAGTTGAGGGTCCCCTTAGGTTGGTTCATGCTTGTCTTTATGGGTGAGAATTTACAACTGCCATTATACACATAATATACTTCTTTATACTAGTGGACAATTTCTCTAGATATATATGGATCTATTTCTTAAGGAATAAAACTGACACATTTGCATATTTCTCACATGGATACATCTTGTGCAAAACTAGGTGGGTGTTAGTATAGGGATGATGAGAAGTGATATAGTCGCACGTTTGTCTTCTACCTATTTTTAGAGTTCTTGTATGAGTGGGGTATTTAGTGTTGGGTTGCCTCTACCAACCCTTGCTCATCATAGAATGGAGTTGTAGAGCATAGGAATTAGACAATGATGAATATGGCATGCTCTATGCTGTTAATGTATATATTCAAAACCAACACATGATTAGAGTGGTCCCTCCAAAAGACTCCCTTTGATGTATTCCTTGGCATGTGATTTCTCACCTTAGATTCTTTGGGAGTCATGTGTACATAATACTCTTGATGGCAAAATAGAAAAGTTCATACCTTGAGCAAAGCTCTTGATTTTTGTGGACTACTCTTTTGATCTAAAGCATACCCATTATTTGGATCCTAAGACAAATCATGTCATTACTCAAAGAGATGTTGTCTTTGACGAAAGGGATAATGGATAGCCCCTTGTATTGGCTTGATCTATTAGCCTTATATTACCTGAGATTGTGCCATCTAAGGCTAGTCTACTTCCTACTCTTGACTTGCCTATAGAGACTTCAACTCCTAGGCCCACTCTTAGGGATCCCTTACTTCATTGGTACCAATAGAACATGTGGGATTTGGGGATCTTTCCATCTTATTCTACCTAGAGCGACCCAAAAATTTGTAGGCTCACACCTATTGCTGCTTTTGTATCTATCTTTATGTAGATTACAACAATGCAAATGTTGATAAGAGGCTATAAAGCATCATCGATGGTTAAAGGCCATGGAAAAGGAGCTTGAGAGCTTTGATTGGAATGTAACCTAGACTTTAGTGGATCATTTGGGCTACAAGATGCTTATTGTGACAAAGTGGATATTTAGGACCAAAATGAAAGCTAATGGAGCCCTAGATAAGTACAAGGTTCACCTTGTGGCACAAGGGTTTGGATAGAAGCAAGGAATTGAATATGAAGAAGCCTTGCACCAATTGCATTGACTTCATTTCATCTATTGATAGGACCACCCACTCAGTATGGTTGGAAAATGCATCAGATGGATGTCAAAAAGTGTATTTTTGAATGGCTATTTGGAGGAGGAAGTCTGTGTGGAGTAGCCTCTTGGGTTTTCTCTTCGAGAATACAAAGATAAGGTCCTTCACTTATGGAGAGCTCTTTCTAGGCTAAAAAGCAAGCACCACATTCCTAATTTCATATATTATATGAGTTCAAACTCATTATTACTTGTCATGACCCAAAAATGTATATAAGATACACATTAGATAGTGTCAAACTACTTTATGTAGATGACCTCCCTGTTATAAGCTCAAAATTTGTGACCATAGCATATCTAAAGGCCAAACTTTGCTTGAATTTTGAATGATTGACCTTGATTAGCTCTCTTATTTTTTTGGTAATGAAGGTAGTTAGACATGAGGGTGGAGTCTTTTTATACCCTTCAATTAGCAGATTTGTATTGCATTGATAAGACATGGCTTATAGCCACTCTCTTGATCCTACTATGAAGCTTTCTAAAATGATTCTCATGGCTAACCCTTTGATGAGTATGCCTATAGATTTGTGGTGGGAAAAATTCTTTGGTTAATTCAAACTAAGGCAAATCTTACATACTTAGTTCATTGCTTAATAAATATTCAATGCACATGAAATGCCTAATTGGATTGCTTGATTTCATGTATTGAGATATGTTAAGATTAATTATTCATTTGGCTTACATTATGGTAAATGTTTGATTTCGTAGGGGTATACAAATTCTCATTGGGTACGAGATCCTAACACTAGGCATTCCCATGGTAGTTGCATCTTCTCCTTGGGCATGACTCCCATTGTTTGGTCCAACTGCAAATAAGAGGTGGTGTTTGCTTTCATTATGCTAAGGTTGAGTATCAAGCTCTCTATGATAGAGCCATGAAGGCCACCTACCTAAGGAGCCTATTGGTAGAGCTATACTTCCCATGATTAGAGCTTGTTGGTAAAGATATACTTCCTATGTAGCATACCAACTATTGTCTTCTGTGACAACCAGAGTGTGATAGCACTTGGTGGTAACCCCATCATTAATCTGAAGAGCCTTTAGATTAGGATTTACTCTCGTTTCTAAGCAAAGGGAGGTTCAAGGTGGTGGATCAATGGGAGAGGAGATGGTGTGCACATTCTATCCACATATTTTCCTCCTTTTGGCCCACTATTATTAGTTTTCATCAATGGTATTGTGGAGAAGGAATCTTCATTTTCAATTTTGAAATTGTGCTATCTTCTCACAATCGATGAATTCATGTGCCACATGTAAAAGTGATGGGAGGTAAATCTAGAACTGAGAATGATGACATCTTGAATTAAAGAAATTTCTTTTTGGCAACCTACTTTTTCGAGAGTAATGCATTCCATGACATGTCGCTTGGCCCCCATGGTAGATACCAATAATGATTATTGTTTTGAGTTGCATGGATTTAGCATGGACATACTACCCCCCTTTCAGTACTCCCTTGATGCATTATCCCTTACTTTGAGTTATTCAAAGATTGGCAAGATTGTGAGGGTAGAGGTCACCAAGCTAGACACTAGGAGAACATGGCTAGCATCACGATAGGAGTTAGAGATGGGATGGCTTTCTACAGAAAGCATCTTCTCTCCACTATAGATGATGTCTTTATTGTCTACTCAAGATGTATGGATGCCCACCTCTCTCATCGGATTGCTATTGATGAGTTGTGCACATGATCACATCGACTGTTGGAGATTGAGACTAGTAAATATAGATCCATACCACTTGAGGAGCATACATGTCAAGTTTGTCAGCTTGAGCCAGGAACTAAGGAGCACATCTATCACTACCTAGCTTACTATGAGATACAAGGCTACTTGTTTGTTCAAAGACGGGTTTGGTCCACTATCAAGAGTCATGTATTATGAAGATCAATGATGACTTGGGCCCTTCCTCCTTGAGATATGATGGTTTAGAGAGGTGATTCTCAAGAGTAGAACCCTAAGGCATTAAGAACCTACCTAGAGGTAGCTTACCAACTTCTTCATGAGGGAGATCGGGAGACCTCATCCCAATCCCATCCCACATAGGAAGGTCACTAATGAGAGGAGACCTTGACATTGCTATAGCCTACATCCAGATGAGGGATACTAATTGATTGAGTCCTTTAGCTTGGCCAATCCTAACGTGCTAGACCCCAATATAGATAGTAGGATCACATGGATGTGCAAATACATGAGATCATTGCTTAGGCTAGAGCTAGGTCCCATGCACCTTCATGATATTCCTAGTAGTGTTTTTGGTACACCATGGATTATAGTGGATATTGTACACTAGGGTTGTCTAACCATTGATTGTATTAACTAGGGTTTCTCATTTTATTGTAGCTTATAGCCTTGGCCTTTAGTTGATTTACTTTTACACTTACTATTCTTCCAAACACTTGTGTCATTGCATATATGATTGTAACTTATGGTCTCATAGGGGTTGTAACTTGTGGTATCATAGGTTATTTTGGCCTTTTGCAGACATTAACATACCATTTCATTTCATCTCTCCCTCTCTCCCTCCCCCCCCTCTCAACACATTTAGATCACCCGGTACACATATAATATGTGCATGCATAATGATTTATGGTTCTCTTTGCCTCAACGCTTGTTCTAATCCCTAAATAAACATTTTCCTTTGTAGGCAAATCACCTTACTACCACAAAATATATATTAATTATTAATGATAAACCTAACATCTTATTGTTAACTAGTTTTCAAGGTTACAACTAACCATAAAACCTAGTAACCTCTTATCATCTTTTACATATTCAAATATTAAAGCTCAAGTCAAGAAATAAAATTAGGAGAATGAATATATGCTAAAACTTTAAGTGGACCATAGGATGTCCCTCTATTAAAGCTCCTATTGTCTTCTAGATTGACATGTGTTTTAGATCTTCTAGCTCCTATTAGCTTACATTTGATAGCAAATGATCGATAGAGGAAATCATGTATAATGTGGTGATGGTACACTATGCAAGGAGCTCCATAACCTAGTTGCTTTGGTTTAGTTAGATTGTAATTATATGTCTAATTTCCCACACTATATACCTTGTAGTAAAGTCTTTGAAACCATATATGTCAACATACAATATGTTTTCCCTTTCTATGCCTAATTGCACACAAAGGAGATTACAAATTAGATGTCAAATTGGCTAATGAGCTACAAATCCTGGCTAGTGTGATTTGTATCTTAGAATCTAATTTGGTGTCTTATTTTGCATTTTTCATGCAATATAGCTTGTTATAAAGTCACTACTATATTTTCTCTTTATATATAGCACATACTCTATACATATCTATACCCTGAACTAGGATAACCAAATTTGGATAAGACATCAATGTAAGTGGACACCAAAAAACATTGTTTAGTCAAGTAGTTGACTACAAGTTTGTAATTGTCTGTGAAAGCTCAAAATCTTACACAAACCTAGTATTGAGTTTATTTATATGCTTTTCTTATGCATGCCTTAAATACTGATAAAGAGCTAAGATACCAAAAGAAAAGCAAATAACAATATTGTGCAATTGTGAAAATCTCAAAAATACAATATATAAAAACCAAAGGCATAAGAGCCATAGAAAAAGTATATCATTGATAGAGTAGCTGTAGTTACAAACATCCAAGTCCTAGGTATAGGAATAAGGTCTAAAGATTGGGTATCCAAATGGTTAAAAATAATAGTAGTGGATAGTGGAGAGGGGTGAAATGATGGTGTAGCTAGTAGGGCCAACATGTGAAAAGAAGACATATAGTAGGATGCTATTTTTAATTACATGTGTAGGAGGAGAAGGAGCTATCGTCTCATTTGGAGAGAATATGGTGTTGTTTTTATAACATATGTAGGAGAAGGAGGAGGTATTATCTCATTTGGAGAGAATATCACCTTAAAGTGAGAGTGAGAGAGAGAGTGATAGTCCATGCACATGTAGTATTCCATTTGACAATCAATGGGTCCTCAACCTATTGGGCCATAATGGAAGTAGGGCACATGTTCGCTAGAAATAAACCTACTCTTAATGGATTTAAGGGCACATGTATTAATAAGGATCTACTTGACAAAGCGGATTATGTATCAACCTATTGTACCCTTCATGGAATTAGGGGCACATGTTTGTTAGAATTCAATTGGACCCTATCAGAAACATGGGCACATGCACAACTTGAAATTTGTTACACAAATCAACATACATTTTAAGAGACCTTTGGGGATTTGAACCTTGATGAGAAAGGCTATGCCTACCTAGGCTACACATAGGCTAACTAACACACAAAACAAGCAAATTCTCAAACATAAAATCAAGCAAACATACAAACACACAACCTAGGTTGGTTGCACTCATGAACAAAGGACCACACACAAGAGTAAGCAGCAAAAAAAGGAAAAAATTGACATCACAAGCTATGCAAATGCAACAAACCACACAAGCAATTGACTCTCTTTTTTTTTCGTACTCGGAATAACCTACATTGTCAATAATTCTGCACATTTGCATCACAAAGCACAAAACAACTCTTAAGCAAAACAATCAAATTTACTCTTCATTCGATCCTACATCTTCCTCTTTTTCACTATTGCTACATTGATCATCATCTTCATCTTCTTTGCTTTCCACCACTATGCTTTATTCACTACAACTCTAGAGGATCTAATTATAAAATCTCTAAATAAAGCTCTTCTTAATTAAGTGCTTGAGTCAATCTACCCTCTATGACCTCCTTGCATTGCCTCCCTATCATTTGGATGTGGATTTATATAATCTGATAGCTCTACCTCTCCTTGTCTTGTCACAAAGTTATGCAACACAACATGAAATTGCATTGCGGGGTGCCAAAGAAGAATGAGCTGTGACCTCTCTAAGAATGAACCACCTATTTTTCACATTTCCAAATGCAAAGATAATCCTATATAAATAGTCATCTAAAGAAATTGTAAGGCCATGCCTTGTCAATATTCTTTTTGAACAAATAATTTTCACGATGGCCTCAATATACTTTCTAATAGTGCTGCATCCTAATGGAAGGATTTCTACAACAATCACTCTAGTTGAGTGATCATGAGCTAAACGACACAAGACATACACATGTACCAAAATCACTAGGGATTGGACTTCTTACAAATCGTACCATCTTTGTGGACATTAGAAATTGCTCTATTTGTGACTTCAACAAATGGAAATTTTCATAACCCATTCTTGTATACGTTATTTGTGACTTTAACAAATGGAAATTGCTCTTCAACAAATTGTTGAAATGTATACGTTATTTGTTGAAATGGCAATTTGTTGAAGCCAACTATGGGTTCTCTTTCTTTGATTTCGACATTTCCTTGACCTTTTAGCCCTTCAACCTAGTGTCTTTGACTACTTTCTCATTCCCTCTCATTTGCGTGGCACTTTCCATAACCACATCATCATCTATATCCTCACAAGGAATGTGATTGCCCTACATTAGTATCCATTGTGCCCAAAACTCCAACCTTTTTTGGTATGGACCCCAAAATAGCATCCATGGACTCATGTAAGGCCAAGTGGATGGCACTTGTCCTACCAATTTCTCCCCCTTTTTGTATTACTTTTTCAAGGTATCAAATCTATTTTTAACTTGGTCAACATTGTATGACCCTTAAGTCTCTCAGTTTTGTGAGAATATTAAGTTTTCCCAATCCTTTGACCTAGGCCCTCCCTTTTTTATGTGTGTATACATCTCTTCATAATACCTTATCAACACGTGTGCTTTGGTCTTTCCACTCAATCCTTATGTGTTTTTGTGCTTGTGGAGTTGTGGAAGTATTGGGTGTCTCTACAGAACCTCTTTTTCTAGTAGATTTGTTTACTTCATGATAAGACATATCATGCAATCTTGATGGAACTTCGGTATTTGACAATAGATAGGTTTAAGTACTATTCCTCCCTAGAAAGGTGTTAAATTGGGTGGCTCAATTTGGTGTTTTTTAATCAGACATCTACCTCTTTCTTGTTCATTTTTCTACGTTGGAAAGACGTTGAAACGCACATTAGGTAAACCATCATGCTTAGATGTGTCTTGTGAAGCCTCATTTATATCCCCGCCCTAGGAGTTTGTGGAACGAAGAACCACCACCCATATGTGTTTGGGATGAAGGCACATATTCTTCAAATTGTGAATACTCCCCCCATTGACTATCTCAATATATCCCCTATGATTGTCAACATATGAAGAAACCATTGCTAGAATATTGAGAACGCATACTATGGAGGATCACTGATGAGCAAATAGACAATCATAATGAGGCAGAAGCATTGACAAAGAAGAACAACTAATATTATCCAAGCATAATGCAAGTACAACTGATTGATATGAGTGATGTAACGAGTGTGGGGATGAGCGCCTTTAATAGGCTTATAGTAGGTGGTATTGGTAGGTGGAGATAGGTGGAAAGGGACCATGGTATTCAACAACCGTGGTTTTAATAAACTGTGCATACATGACCTAGTCTAAGACTTTATTTGCAGTCTATTTCTTTGCCTTGTTTGTTCCAAACAAAGAGGCTATGGTGGATGTGATTGCACATTCTCGACACCCCTCCTCAATCACAACCAAAAAAGACATTGAGTATATATATGCTATTGTAAGTAGAACCTTGCTAAGTGTAGATATGGAAGAAAAAGAAAAAACAACCATACAAAGCTAGAGGCTCTTATAAGGCCTCACTAAGTGTGTAGAGGCTATAGTGCGTAGAGGTTACATTAGGAGTTTATGAGCTTATGGTTGGAACATTAGGCAAGTCCACATGTTAAACTTAAAAAAGTCTAATCAGAAAATGAGCTACAAAAGAGGGACTGATGAGTCTTATCCTTTTGTTCTTCAGGTTCTTCTTCACCTTCTTCTTCAATGTTGTCTTCATCTTCTTTGACTATAGCAAGATATGCTCTTTGAGACTTTTTCTTAGCATAGCAAAATTTCTCAATATACCCAGATTTCTTACAAAAGTCACAGACTACGCTCTTCTTCCCTTTCACATAGAGGAGTTGTTGGTCTCCTCTTGGGATGCTTGTTTCTCCCTTGTTCTTGATCTTCTTTTCCTCTTCCAAGAGAGAGGCTTTGATGTCCACAAGTTTTGGCATTGGCATGTTGATTAATGTGGTAGACACATTATCAAACTTAGGTGGAAGACTTTTGAGAAGCACTCCAATGCAAATGTCTTCATCCATCTTCAAGTTGATTCCTGCAAGTTGTGTCAACAAGCTTTCCATATAATTCAAATGAGTTGTAAGTGAGGTATTACTTTGCATGTCGAGCCTAAAAAATTCAATTAGTAAACCATATTTTGAGGATTTGGAATGAGCTCCAAATAGGGTTTCTAATCAATCCCATGTCGCATAAGAGGTTTCACAATCATCAACATGATGAATGTAGCTGTCATCAAGTTTGAGCTTGATAATAGCTTGAGCCTTATCATAATTTTTATCCCATACGACTGAAAGTGCAGCTTCCCTTGGTTTCTTCTCTTGACCACTTGTGATTGACCACAAGCCTTTCTTCATTAGGATCAGTATGATCCTATTTTGCCATATATGGAATCCAACACCATTGAATCGGGATGTTGGTGAGTCCTTGCCCGTTTTGAGATTGCATGATCAACAGCAAATAAGCTCCAAACAATTCAAATTTTAGTTGAGCACAAGTGCTAAGAAGCACTAGGTGATTAGTATTAAGTGATACTAGATGATTTGGTGACTATGATGCCCTTAAACATGGAATCTTTAAGATCTTGCGAATCTGAGTCTTCCCCTCCTTGATTTGATGCTGGAGTTGTAAAAAAAAATTAGATTTGATTAGAGGCAAAGATGATTGTGTTAAATGACATAATTGCTAAAAGCACTATATGAGTGTCAATGGACAATGTTGCTTGAAATCCTTGCAAATCTTGTCAAGATCTCTTCTCCTTGCTGGTAAATACTTGAATGCTTTGCTGAAGACTGAGTATTGGAGCATATTAGAGAGTCAATGACTTGAATTGAGCCACAAGAGTGAGAGAAAGAAGTGGAGCATGAGCTTGAAGCTTGATAGTTATGGAGTCTGCATTAGGGTTTGTGGGGGCAGCCTGGTTTTTTAGCTCCTGTGAACTGAATACTTGATCATTTCCAAAACTTTCTTGATAGAAATGAAGCTTATTAGGTAGGCTATCAAAGCCCTATGATGCTCGTCAGCATCGCGACATGTACAGGAGAAATGAAGTGTACGAATAACAGAGGGCACAGAAAACGACAACGATTGAGTAATGGCGCAATGCTGAAGCGTGGATTCAACAATGTTGGAGTTTGACGTGATGGGCAGGAGCGCCCCGAGTCAGGAAGTATTTTCCTAGAAGAAACCACGAGCTGAAATGGCCTGGGGAGAGAGCTTCAAGTCCTCCATTGAAGGTGGGTAGATATGGAGGTAGTTGAGAGATCCAAGGAAAAGTGGAAGAAGCCAGAAATTCAAACTAGAAAGACTCAATTAGTGGCCTGATGACTCACTAACTTAAAACCCAATCTGATACCATGTTAGAATATTGAGAATGCATGCTATGGAGGATCACTGATGCACAAATAGACAATCATAATGAGGCAAAAGCATTGACAAAGAATAACAACTAATATTATCCAAGCATAATGTAAGTACAACTGATTGATAATGATTGATGGAATGAGTGCGGGAATGAGTGTCTTTTATAGGCTTACAGTAGGTGGTATTGGTAGGTGGAGATAGGTGGAAAGGGACCATGGTATTCAACAACCGTGGTTTTAATAAACCGTGCATACATATGACCTAGTCTAAAGCTTTATTTGCACTCTTCTTTTTTGCCTTGTTTGTTCCAAACAAAGAGGCTATGGTGGATGTGATTACACATTTCTCAACAACCATTACATGGAAAACACCTCTCCTAGTGATAGGAAGAGGAAGATGATCCATCTACATTATGCTTTTTTACTATGCGTGACTATTGCACAAGGAGGTTGCTTTTATAGACCATCATATTTTAATTCCATTCATTAAGAAATATTGTTGTAGTTGAGACCCTTTAATAGAAACAAGGTTGATCATTAATTAAGTAATATAGTTGTGGTCATAATTAAGCAATAATTGAAACATCTATGCATGAAAATACACTTACTATGAACACATACTACATCATATAAGAAGCTGGGTGTCTACAATTGGATCATGGCAAAACTTTCCTTTATTAGACCTTTGAAAGCATGTATCTTGAAGATTAAAACCATAGCTTTCAATGCTCATAATTCTTAATGCTCCTAATTGTTAATGCTCAATAAGGTTGATCATACATTGAACAATATTATTGTAGAATCATGAGCCCCCCACATAAACATAACAGTCACTAAGAATTGACACTTGTTGCCTTGAACTTTAAAAGCATTGGCCACAAAAACAAGAGTCCCTAAACCCTAATCATCAACACAAAAAAATAGAAAGAGTGCAACACCGACATGCACTATGAAGCATCATCAAAGATCGATGGGGCTAAATGACCAAAGTCCCACATGATTTGCCACACACTGCATTTAAAAGCGAAAGTTCCCAAATGACTAAAGATAAATGGACCCAATTTATGATTATAGATCTTTAGACCGGAACAACAAGTCCAATGCCATTTGCCATAGAACACAAAACCAATGACAAGGCAACATGAAAGATAAAAAGCATGAAGTCCAAGAGCATTTGCCACACAAGACAAATGTTAAGCACACAATGCGCGAGAAATTAGAAGGGTAGAGATCTAGCACCCTGCTTGCACCAATTCTTAGTTATAGAAAGGCATGGAACTCTGAGAATGCAGCCACAAGCTTCTTCTCCAATCCAAGGCTCTCAAGGCCATAGGCCGCAGCCCGCTCACATGCATCAGTAGAACTCGTTTGTTGCTGATTGAGGCATACTTAACCAAATGTGCTTGCTGATTAAGGCACCCAGAAGTAAAGCTTGGGAAGGCACAGAGAACAAACATCTCAAACCCAGTTACAATGCAAGACGAAGCAGCGAAAGAGTGTAATATGCTTGGAAAGATCGCAACACAATAGACCCATTTATATCTGTAGCAAAGGCCATGCACAGCTCAATGGAGCTGCTACTGCAGATGCGCACCATGACAATGGCAGTACGAGATGTGGGCTGCAACTTGCAGAGATTTCATTGGTTGCCGACATGAAACCGAATGCTGCCTGCCATTGTAGAGCATAGTGGTCCATCAGGGATCTGGTTGCTTCCATTCGGTGTGTGATTCGTTTGTGGTGGTCGGGGTACAAGGTCGTCCGTGTGCCGAGAGAGAGAGAGAGAGAGAGGAAAGGTAGACTCGTCGAAAGAACTACACTGATTGCCTACATTAACTTGTATTGCTCTACCACTCTAGAAGGAAATGGGGCTGTGATCCTCATAAGAAAAGAACACAAGCTTTTATAGAGTCTAGAGCGTTTCTCAAGAGGTTGCCATGCAAAAGAGAGAATTCTTCCTACAATAATCGCCCTCTCAGCTCTTTTGGTATGGGAGGGGAAGCACTCGTGAGGTACTCACCATATGGCACCGCCAAACATTCTATTCATATAGACTAGGCACTACACACCTAGGCGCTCCTAGTGCTTCACATAAGTGTAGTTCTGGATGCTTTATGTCCCAATATACATGTTATGGAGCAAGAGGATTCTCATATAAGCTCTGTATTTTGGTATCGTGTCTTGTATACTAAATCAATTTTATGGCTCATGCTCTAAATCACACAAAAGCTTGTATACTAAATCAATTTTATGGCTCATGCTCTAAATCACACAAAAGCTATCAAAAGAAATCATGTGTATAATGTAATATCATGCTTCTACAATCATTTCATTATATTACACATGTAATGTGTGTATGTGTATGATACATGTTCATTAACACTTAATTTTTCTCTTATCTATTCTTTCTCCTAGTATACTCTTATTCTCCCATTCCCCTTCTATGCGTGAAGAATTGGGAGAATGGATGTTGCTTTGCATTGGTTTTCGTCATAATTAGGATACTTTGCATCCTAAGGTATGCATGCAACCAACAAGCACACATACATACACTCTCTTCCTCTCCATCACCCCCCCTCCCCTCCCCCCCCCCCCCCCCCGCTTTCTCTCTCTCTCTTTGTGCAACCTACGACGACTTGTGGGCATCACATATAAAATAATATAAAACACATATAATGATAGATTAATAATATACTACATATTATACAATATACTATAATATACACATCACATGTTAATACGATATATATTATATAATACATTAAAAAGACTCAATATATCAAGATTGATATACCATGTATATAATAATAGTATATTCATTATATTAATATATTAGCAATATACTCAAAAAAATATTGTATAATAAAATGCATTAATAATATAGTAATATGTATTGTATAATATGTATCATTAATGTAATAATTAATAGTATACACAATACATAAATATTTTGATTATTACAAAAAAGAAAGAGTGAATTAGTCATTATGGACTCTCTATTTTTCTTTTTATATGTGTTTCCTAAAACCACTTTTTGATGAGAAAATATTTGGTTTCTGAATTTCTAAATCATGATTATGTGCATTGCTATTTTTGATTCACTTTTCAATAGAGATAAATTGAATTGGCTACTAAACAAAGCTAAAAGTTATTTTTAAGCATTTAGGCTTATCGACATATCAACAACATTATGGCCAAATACTCTCCCTCTCTCTCTCTCTCTCTCTCTCTACATGGGTGTGTGTGTGTGTGTCTTGTCCCTTTAACAAGCTTAGATGCTTCTTTAATCTCCACCCAAAATGACTCACAAGGATGAGACATACTAAGCACAAGGATTAAAAGGCTCATCATTTTTGTCTTTTCTTCCAAACTTCTTTCAATGACGATGTACCTTTCTCTAGTTGTTCACAAAGACACCACCACCATGATTGTGGGCCAGTGCCAAGAATTACTCTTAACCATAACCACATGATTATATTAATGGGCTTAATGCTTGCTCAATAATAAGAGCAAAGCGATATGTAAACATGTATGGCACGCTAAATAATCTCAATTCTTAAAATAGTAAACATAGTATTGAAAGAGGTGCATTTTGTTACTAATAGCAACTTGGCATCCTGTGACAATCCTCATCGTTTATCAAAGTGATTTTCTACTTGACAAATCACTACATCTAAATCCATGTTGTTGCATATTGCGAGATGCATGTAACCTCATCTAACACACCCATGCATGTGTGGCCACACACAAATGTATGTATATTTATTTATTATTTTTTGATCTTCAACTCAACTAAAAATTTTGTACTGGTTCACGATCCAAGTGTGAGGCTCTCTTTAAGGCATGTATTGAGATGTAATACAACTTGTGGTCCATGAACAAAGTGTCATATTTCAATTGCAACTCTTGTTTTTGAGGGCCCTTTCAAGATCCTCCAAAAGTTTAAAAGCACAATCTCACAATGCCCCTATTGTTGAATAAAATGCAAATTCTTGCAACTACATGGCAAACTTTGATGTTATAATTGCCTTAGCTTGCATTAGCAATTGAAGTATACATTCAACTAGTTTTTTATACCAAGTTATCTCCACTTTGCATAATTGTTAGCCCAAGAGTATTCCTCTCTCCCTTGTAAGACAACATACTTCTTAGAAATAGTAGATGCTACATCATGTAAATGAAAGTTCCCAAGGAATTGTTGTATGACTTTTAACTTTCTCATACATATAAGGTGTATAAATTTCCTCTCTATTTGAGTAAGGTGATGCTTTTTGATTGCTTATGAGTATTACCATTCATGCTATATAAACGTAGATGCATATAAGATTAATACCCTCTATCAATATGCACATCATATACACTAAAATGTATACAAAGTATCATAAACTCTTATGTGTAAGCATATATCTATTTAGTATAAGCATATTAGAAATGAATAGATATCTTACAATGTCTACATAAATACATAGTATACACATTATCTATACGTATATGCTTGTCATCCATATACTTATAAGAGCATCTATTTTTCTACACACCCTCATAGGTAATCATAAAAGATCCCTCTCTTCCTCACCTTTCAAGAACCAAGTGGATCCATGACAAGGTCACTTCTTAAACAAGTCAAAATGGGTACCTAACATTTGCCCACAATGATTTTAAGGGCACACATTTCTGCAACACATTGAGATTTTAATAGTAATGTTTAATGTTGGTTATAGAAATCATATTGCTGTTTGGCCAAGGCATGTTGATGCCTAGTATACCTTGGCATACAGGTAGCACTACTATTGCATGTGATAATAGGTTGTTGGAGTTGTAGATTATCAAGTAGCACATGAGGAATGAAATTCTTATTCTATGTTTTTAGAATGTATTTCATGTTAATATCATTTTTTCACCACACATTAACAAATTCAAGTTTTAAATGGGAGCAATGTTATAAGCTTGAAACTTTGGGCAAGTGTGGTAGTTTGCTTGAAAGAAGTTGCTTTACAATATAGAACACAACAATACATTACCAATGCTTGAATGAGGGAAACACACTTTCCTCCTCAGTTATAAGTTCTTGGATCATATTGTGCCAACTCTCTACCATGCTACGCAAGTACTATCGTTATACAATACAAGTTTGTCAAATGTTTGTTACGCTTACTATGTTCTTGTTTAATATTTTCTTAATGTCTTTTACCTTATAGAAGGCATCTTGGACATTCATCCACTAAGACTATCAATCTCAATAGATGGATGTGATTCTTTGATCTACATAAAGTAACTTTACATTCCCTTTTCCTTACCATGTATCATGTACAATATGTTGATATAGCCCCCCCCTAAAACTTGTATGGGCAACCAAATTTTACAAGCACAATTGCATGTAGACTGTTATGTGTGATTGTGATGAATAGAAAAAATTCTTTGAAATTTGTACTTTCTAATAATTGTACAAGATGAAACCATATTTGACCTTGCCATTGTTTTTGCTTTTTTGCTACCAAGTTTCGAGCTAGTGGCCCAATTTCTGTGTATAGATACAAGGAAGATCCATATCCCACAATGGCTTTAGCAAGCCAGCCTGAATATGGAAGCAATACCATCTTGTTTAGCATTGTCGGTGCTTGCTCCATTTCTAAAGGTGGCGATTGTTCAAACCTCACAGTAAAGGCACTTCCCTCTTGCCACAGCGTCATCTGAGCGTGCATGAATTCAAAGGGATGACTCCGAGGCCCCTTCTTAAGATACCAAATTCAGGTTAGGTTAGCTAGTTGTTCATCACCAGCAATTAAGGTGTTAATAAGGTTTACGTGCTGCTGATTCACCTCACCCCTATTATAAGTGGAGGGCTTTGCAAACGAATGAACCACCAACAAATAGAGCACTTTTATTGGAGATCTCTTTACACCTTGCCTTTAGCTGTTAAGAGCAATTCAATTGCACAAATTATGCAGATGAACAACAAAAGACAGCTATTGCAACACAGAGATTGAGAGAGAGAGAGAGAGATCACCAACCCTTGTACATGTAAACTGGTCACAGTTCTATGGACAGCAAGGTACAATGCCACAGTAGAAAGCTAGGAGTGTTTTCTCTTGAGAATGTCACACAATCTACCTCTGCGATGAGGCTCCATTGACCTGGGCCTTGAAATAAACCTTTGGAAAGCTTCAATATGCTGCTTAACAAGATGACACAGGAAATAGACTGATGTTAATTTCGAACACACCAACCTAACACCGTCCATGAATGTTTTGATTTACACCGAAACAAGAAAGATGTATCATTAACTTCACAAGAATTTTATTTCAGATGAATACAATATTTACATATATACTAAGTCCTTGTCTCCCTCTTTGGCCTAGTCAGCAGGACCATGGTTTGCATACCTTCTACGTATGCTTAGGTCACAGAGAGGCATCAATAACAGAGAGGAGGTTCTTGCATAAGCTAGAAGGGCCATATGCTAAAGATTGGTAAGGATCACTGGTCTAAAGTAATGTACAAAGATCCATTATTAAGCTAGTGACATGAGAAAATGACTTTGTCCCATAAGCATATCTCAAAATGTGGACTTGTGGTAGAACAGAAGCAAGCAATGAACTTAACTAAGAAGTCATGGGTAGTGCAAGAGGTGTACAAAATGACTATAGGGGGAGAAAATCTGTACCCAAAATGAAGTGCCTTTAAAAGAGGACATTTTCAATCAGAGATGAATAGTAACTTAGAAATATGTATGATGAAATACCCTTCTTCGAACATCCCACAAAGTCTTAGTTTCTTCATCTGATGATTGTGTCTCCTTATCAGGATCATGCCTTATCTTATGAAGTGCGTTCTGAAGCTTTGTGATCTAGACAATGCAGGATAAGAAATATTAAGACCATATGCTCTTGGACCAAACTAGAAAGACTAGCTGCTTATCCTCTTTCGATATCAGGAGTTACCAGAGCCAATCCAGAATGATGTTTGTGACTTACCTGGTCTTCCAAAGAGGCCAACTTTTTCATTGATTGATCCCTTTCTCGTTTCACTTCAGAAAACTCAGACAGCATGTGCTTTTTCTCCTTTGCAAGACTTTCGACTTCTAATTTCAATGATTGATTCTTACTTCTGAGACGTGCTATTTGTGATCTGAGAATTGTTTGATTCTTTCCTTGTCTGTGCTTTTCTATTGTGTCGGAAAGCCCTGAACGAAATGACATGCTTTCAAACATTATATTGGGCAATAAATTCTTCTTTTGAGAGGATACAGAACTACAGACCTGCAGAGGTGTCTGACTCGTTGTCAACAGTTTCTCTATCTGGAAGATCATGATGTCTGATGTCTTTAGGCAAATTATCCATATCTTTACTAGTAACAATGCTTCTAGAGCTTATTTTCCCATCAAGAGGGAGGCCATGACTGTCATGAAGCCTTGACTTTGTCCTGTGTGAATGGGTGGTTTGATTGAAAGTAGGAGATAAATCTCTCTTCTGCTGCTTTGAATTGAGACCCTAGAGATTATTTTAATGAGTACTTTCATGATCCCACTTCCCTCATAAAATTAGTTGTTGCTAAGCATCTTTCTAATGGTGGAGATGTGGAGACATGGTCAAATAACATTAAACCAATTACTGTAAAAAACAAGCAAGTAACTTGCGGCCATTCAATGTTGCATGTATTAGCATAGGAGGTTTTTGTAAGCTTCATCTGGACTTTGGCTGACTGATAAGACAGCAACTTTTATCAAACAATTGCAATCAAAATGTATTTTCCTATTACCTTTTACTAGGCAAATCGATCAAAAAAGGTTTCCATAATAATTCACAACCTGATCAGTGGATCTCTTTCCGAAAGTAGGTTGTCCAATCATGGGTATTTTAATAGGAACTTACAAGGTCATTTTATTGCTATTGGAATCTATGTTTGTAGAGCATTTTTAGAGTGATGAATGATGTCATACCTGCAAAGCTCTGTCTAACCGTAGGTACAAGGATTTCAGAGCATCCAGTTTTCGAGCTAGCGCATGCATTTCCTGAGCAGTCTTTCGCTCACCAGCTAATGCTTGCTTTGTTGACTGGGATATGATGTATTCAAGTCGTTTTATTTGACTATTTGCTGAAAAAAGTGCAGAGCAGTTCAAGGATTTAGAGTATAAAATTAGAACCTATTTAAATTAGATACTAACTGGTTTGAATGCAATATTGACACATAAACCTCAACTTGCTGATCTCTAACCATATCCATCTCACTACCACTCAAATTCATGCCATACTGTCTTGGCATTACTTTCAATACATTCACTCTTCTGTCTACTACACATGACTTGATATTATTTGCATCTTAGAAAGCTAGGTTCCATATGACTACACTGTTGATTGATCAGAAGGATTGATTATGTACAATGTGCATGGGCGTGCTCTGCAGCTCTAACACCTTTATGGTCCTTAGTACCCCATCCTCAGTGTTTTACAGTTAATGATTGGATGGTTTGGTGGTACTACTGATCGTATGTGCAAGTATCATCCATGGTTGGAGGAGTTTAGCTCTTACCGAAAGCAAGCCTATGTGCATATTTATCTATTCGGAGGTTCTATTCTTGTGGAGTATTTGGTTACACAACATATGTTGCAGTTGTTCTCAATAGGCGAAGCATCTTATTTTGATAAGGATTGTGTGAAATACATTGATTGTTCTAGAAGGTAGATTTCAGCCAGAGGGTTCAGCCAGGTGTTTCTCACAGACTCACCTGTTAACTTACTGAAGTCAATAGAGAACAGTCAAAATTGTACAAAGCCCTCAGTAGCATGGTGAGTTGATTGATCAGTGCAAGGCATCAGCGGTGTGGAGATTGATACTTATTTCAGCGTTGTCTAGACTCAACCACTAGTTGATTAATCTCACGAATTATGGGTCTTTTTCTAAAGCTGAACTCTGAAGCGGCCTTGCATTGCTTGAGACAGAAACTGACAGAAGGTGAACAAGGTGAGAAGTGATGATGATGGGGAGTGTTTAATATAACAGGTTTAGGGGTGAAAGCTGTTTTGAGACAGCCCTTTGTCCTTTACAACCCTCAAGATAATGGTGAATGGAGCAGGAATCGAACACTGGTTATCAATGCATGTTGTGATTGAGCATACAATATAGCCACGCTGCATGCTCGGAACATGGACTATCAGTTTGGGGAAAGGCAGTGGCTACTGCATTATCCAGAGTCCTACATGAATATATGAAATACCAAAACAGTGAGGAAAATCAGCAGCAAAATAATAGACAATATCCAACTTGCTCCTGTCGAACCCTGTGAAACAACAAAAGAGTTGATCCTGTGATACTATGCTCGAGTTGGTTGCTTCAGACTTCAGCAAGGCCTCCGATATTTGACCCATGAGGATTAAGCCACATTTGCAGTGTGGGAGGTGGAACTTGGTACTGGGTATCCCATGGAGTGATGACTCTACCAATAGAATCAAAAGCCAGCTAGGTTGGAGGGTCATGGGCATGCTGTGCCTACTGTCGCTCACTCGAGGGATGTGGATCATCTTTGTGGGCCAGGAATATTCCTTCATTGCATAGTATGTTTGCTGCATGAGCTTTGCATTATTCAAATTCATTCAATTATGATCCTTCGCTGTGTTCATTGTCTCTGAGTTACCCTAACCCTGATTGTGTTCTGTTCAGTTTATGCTTTGTCATATGCTTGTATTTGTATTTCTATGTTAGGGTATTTCTTTACAAGGTACTACTTGTGTTGTTAGTGGATCTCCCTCATCTCTCGATGGTGTAACCTTTGTGTTTGGTACCCCTACACCACTGTCAGCATGCCACTCTCATCTCTTTGGCTCTCTGGACTTTCATCCCTCTCTGTGTAGGTGCAATGTGTGTGGTCACTATCTGGAAGAAATTGATCTCTGCAAAGTGCTTGCCTCTAGCAATGTTGTGTGAGGTGAAACTGCCCCAAGCCACATTGGTATGGGACTCAATGACTAGCCTAAGGCAGGTGTCTCCTCTAAAGAAGAATGAATGTCCACTGCAGACAATGTGGTGAATATCTTCACAAGAGCTCAACTTGTGAGCCCTACATTGAGTCAGTGAGGGATATTAGAGCTCTGTCTGGGTGCAGTCTTTTTGGTCATGTTGTCTTTTGTCCCTCCTTTTGGATCTTGTCCATCTTTTTGGTCCAGGATGCCACCCGAGAGTCATAAGGGGTGCTTGTCTATTTATAGGCACACTTGTCAGTTGGTCATTGTCACTTTCTATCTTCTCATTGCCAATGCCCTTACTACAGCTACACACACAAGCACGTGTAGGGACTGAGCCCTGTATCAGCCTTGTTCATCATTCAAATTTGTTCTTTCCTTCATTTTAATCTTGCTGGAGTGTTCTTTTCCATCTTCTGCTGCCATCTCTTGCATGCATATGTCTCACACTGACTGAGTCACTAGGGAGGAAGATGGCTTTCTAACAAGAGCATCTTCTCCAACTATCTTCGACTGGTCTTATCTTTTTCCCCAAGGTTTATGGGCATCCAACTCTCCCATGGACAATAACCTTGGCAGCATATCAAGGTTAAAGGAGGGTAGAATTCACAAAAACCCAGTGAAAGAAAGTGTTGTGCAGATATGATGTGTATGGTGCCCACAAAAGCCAGCTGGAAAAAAGTGGTGAGCTTTCCTCAGGTTTTTTTTCTATACCAACCACCCCATATAGATAACTCACAGATAACTAGCATTATGGTTTAAAGTTCCCTTTGAAATTTCTCTTATTTAGTCAATCTTTTGAGGAGCCACAAGAATAAAAAACTTTTGTACACTTGCTGTGCTGGACTATCTTACCAGAATGATCATTCCATGCAATCGACTGCTCCCCTACTGATGTATTGTTGCCAACCCTAGCTGGTAAAGTGACACTTTAGTCTTGATTAACCATGGTCATTCCAAGTAGTACATGGAATGATGCAAAAGTTATTTCACCTCTTAATGATGCAACCTCAAGTCGCAATCTCTTCACTTCATCCCCTAAGACAAAACCATTTCCTAGTGCGTCCTCATTCACAATGGCCACATTTCTTATAAATTTAGCTCGCTGAGCAAATTTCAAGGTTGAAATGGTTTCATCTAGATTAATTATGGAAGGACTTATGTTAGCTATAAGAGTACACTTCGAGTTCCCACCAAGAGCATCCTGCCAGGATGAAATGACGAATTTTAGAGAAAGCAAATTCATCTTTTACAATCAAAGTAGCATTTAGAAACTTCCATTCTAATTTCAGAGTGAGAAAATTCTTATTTTACAATCAAAATAGCAATTAGAAATTCCATTCTGCAGTACTTCATCATTCAGTGTGCACCCATATAAGGTTACATTTGAATAAATTACATCAAGTCAGGTTTTTAATGAAAGGATCTGCAATCAGTGTTACTTCATCTGTGCTGCACCTACACAAGATCATGTTTAATATAATCTTTCATGCCAACAAAAGGAAGCAAGGCACCAAAGAGAACCATTTGATACCACATGATCAATGTCAGCTATATTCATCCTATCTCAGTTTTCTACACTTGATGCCCTTGTAAAAAAAAGGCATCATCCTTTCCAACAAAACCATACTTCTCTTTGAGACGGTCACTTGTCAGCTAGTTCCTCGACAGTGAAATTGCTTGCGGATTCCCTGGTCAACTATGCTTTCATTGAAGATGTCTTTTTCAATTCTGGTCCAGGGGAGCCTTTACAATTACCTCTTAACATTAGCACTGTACAGCTTTGCCAAAGCCTCTTGTGCTAGAGGGAAATCTCAAATGTGCTCTCTTTATAATGGCCATATCTGAAACAATCAGATAGAAGATTAACTTGAGCCAGCCATGTCCCAACCTCTACCCTGGTCATGAACCATACAAAGAACATTGCCTTCAGACAAAAAAATATTGTTCTAGATTTCCACTGAAATCTCTATAGACCATCGGAAGAGATCCCTGCCCCAGTGCTTTGCTCCTGCCATTGTCCCATCCCCTTTTGCTATCTACCAAGCTGAGTACTTCTCTTTCTCTCCCTCTTGCTTTCTCTTTCTCTCCCTCCCTCTCCGTCTCCCTCTCTTTCTCTCTCATTTCCTCTCCTAAACAAGCAAAATAGAAAGTGATTTAAACCCTAAACAAGCAAAAGAAGGAGAGAGGGAGACTCACCGATGAGATATGGCGACTCTAGGGCGCCTCCTCTTCGCGGTGAACGCTCTTCCTCTCCTTCGCTAACACAAAATGCAAAAATGCGAAATAAACCCGCGCTCGATTTTGGCCTGTTTTTTTTTCCTTGTGGAGCATCGCTATTCGCGTCGCTATTCGCAAATAGCAACACCGGTACCCGCGTCGCTACCCGCCATCGCTATAGGCTTAAATCCTTGTAGTGGTTGTGGGTGACATCCCACACATTAATAAGAATATGCCAAAAGGTACCCCCTTATAACATGGAAACATTAAGTGTATGGCTCATCTAGCTAGGCGGTCCATCATCAATGTTCGCATGTGTTGAGCTTGCCATCTCAACAAAAACAAAGTACAAGGCAAGGTTAGTAGCCAAAGATTTTAAGTAAGAAAAATATATAGATTTTGATGAGATCTTTTTACCTATGGTAAAATGGATTCCTCTTTGACATGGATCTTCTATAATTTTGATGGGGGCTAAGATCATTGTTAGGGGTTTGCTTCTAGGTGAGGATCCTTGGAAGAAACTTTTGATAGGGAGGCCACATGCTGTGACATCTGCACATGGAGGACCATGGCAGCCCAACATCCACACGATTTTTTAGGAGATCAGGACCAGGGACCTAGGGAGGAGCTTCGAGGTCAGATTCGCAGCTGCTACTATCAGAGCCTAGAGATTTATACTGCCAAGGCTTCACCAGCTACCCCCCACTACAACCGAAGAAAAGAGAAGGCAGATTCTTCTCTTCAATTACCTTTTGAGATTAGACTTCGACCACACTCTTGGATAAAGGACATACTTATCGTGGGGGAGATTCTCTTTACAGTTTGTTGTATTAGTGGGAGATTGGTTTGTATTCGAAGAGCTAACGCGAGAAGTTCAAAGACAAAGACTACAGGGGCTCAGGGGAGCTAGAGTTATGATTGAGGCCGTGACGAAGGGAGTTCCACCAGATTGGCAGACAAATATAGGCACCTCTTAGACTTGGATTGGTCTCTTCTCTAGAGGGGACATTCTTCTAGCAATCTTTGCGACTAGTTGAGACACAACATTTACTTTTATGGTTGAGGAGGATGGCCGCCTTCAACGAGAGGACAACGACCAAGCAGCATTCATTGGATGTTCTAGACAGAGGATCAAAGTAGTTGCTCGCTTCGAGGGGAGGTGGCATGTTGACCTAGACCCAACCACATGTCTGGTTGATGGATGGAGATATTGGGCTTTACTAAAGGAGACCTCTACACAGATTACAGTGGGATCCACGAAAGTGGGTATGGAGGGATCTGTTCCTTGATAGACCTTGCAATGTGCCCTTCATTGGCTACACTACCAGGTTGGGGAGGAGAATACAGATGAGTAGGATCACAGCACATCTAGCAGCCTCCCCCCATTGGCACAGAGAGGGAATCACAAAGGACTTCCTAGGTGACTTTTGGAGGAGGCTACATGATAGCTTTAGGCCTAGGAAGATCTCTCTCTTCATATGGCTTGTACCTCACAGGAGCCTAGCAATTGGCACATGGCTTGGATACGGCAAGGACTCAGTACCATGCGCGAGATGCAACGATCCAGTGGAAGCACAGAGATTGCCTATGGGACTGCCCTAGAGCCCATGAGGTTTGGAGGAGAGCCCTCGGGATGGTATTTCATGGCACAACAAAAACCATTGTGGCTACTTGGGGGGCTGTAGCATGGGTCACAGATAGAGGCCTAGCATGTGGCCATGAGGATGTTCAGGGGAGTTACTCTTTTCTCATCATTGGACATCATCTGAGCAGGATTCCCACTCCAAATTACTCATAGGCACAATGGACGCAGGGACACTCCCATGGATGGGAGTTGATTGCCAGTATCATAACTTGGTATATTTGAACTGCGAGATGCAGCTACACTATTAATCTCCTACATGTATCCATAGTGGAGACTCTATCAAGGATCTGGATAGAGATCATTCATACTCTCCGCGGGAGATGGGAGAGGATGCAGGGTAGCTCTGAGAGGATGAGGAAGAGAAGAGAGGCTTTTCTGCAGACATGGGATCCAGGCACTTTCTTCCACACCATCCCTCATATGGTTTGGCATTACAGCCCACAGGATTCGTTGTTCACACATCCATTGTATTTGTGATGTACTTAGTTACTCTTCATAGAGTTCTTTGTACTTTGTTTTTTCCCTCAGATTATTTGCCGAGGTGTTATTAATAGAAATTTCTTTTCTTGGGAAAAAAAAAACTCAAAAGTCCTCTTTGGTGCCTGGTACCTGGCCCTCTTACTCTATGCAATCGGTCTCTTCATACATGCAAGGCCAAAATCTCTCAACATCTGTGGCACAAAGATCGAGACTCACTACCCAACTCAGTAAGTTTACAATGCCCTCCGACAGTCCTCTATAAGCTCTTAAGGACTTCAAACCCAAAATCCTTAAAAGGTTAAAGGCTACAACAGAATCACATGAGGCTTTAAAGTCTCAAGACTAAAAGAAACCAGTCATAAGCATATGTTGAGGTCAGCTGCTAAATCTGTATCATGAGGTGTCACTGATAGCTAGAACATTGATAGCAACACTGGCTACCTTCTAAACATTCCATGCTGCCATGATCTGTAAATACTGGCCACATGTCCATAAGGGCCACCATACTTATGGTGACATGGTCCAAGTAAGCCACATTGGCTGCTGTTGAGGACCAGCCACACTACCATTGACCATCTGCAATTAGCTCATGCCACCTGCCAGTATCCCTGTAGTCCATGTTTCCAGCAATAGGCCCAATCCATGTGGACCACACAATGCATGCAAGATCCTGTGCACACAAGTCCTATGGCATATGCATCATGCATGAAACCTATGAGGACAGTAGTCTATCCATGTATGTGTAGCCATCATGAGCCCATAAGCCTCATTGCTGATAACCTGTAAACTCTGAAGGGACTCCTTTGATAAGCCCAACAGCTCCATCCATCAAATCAAGCAATCAATTGGGTCCAGCTTGATGCACCATCTCCTCTCACAATATGCAACTACTCTGAACCTTTGTCTAGAGCCGACACTGAACTCTGCCTAATCCAAGTCCTTTCGCCATCCTCTTGGTGAAAGTGAAGATTATGTCTCTGCTAGTTGTGATGACACTAAGAAGGATGTCCCCTCTAGAGAAGAGACCAGTCCAGGTCTGAGAAGTGTTTGTATCTATCTTCTGCTTGAGGGGGGATTCCCTCTGTTACAGTCTCTACCATAACTTTGGCACCTCTAAGACCATGTAGTCTCCCGCTTGAGAGGGACTCCCTCTGTCACAGTCCCTACCAGAACATTGGTACTAAGACCATCTAGTCACTACCTCTGAATCTCCTGCCATAGCTCCTAAAAAGCAAACCAATCTCCCACTGAGAAAGCAACCTGCACAGAGAACCTCCCCAAGGAAAGATAAGTTCTATTCAAAACTGTAGCCAGAAGGTAGTGATTGAAGAGAACAGGCTGATCCTCTTCTCTTCAACTGTGGTCAGTAGTAGTCCATGAAGGTCAGTTATAACAGATCTCCATTGTCTGTTGATGGCAGCTGCAAATCTAACCTCAAAGCTCCTACCAAGGGCTCTTGTCCTGATCTCCTAAGCAATCCAGTGGATGCTTGACTGCCATTGTCCTCCAAGTAGAGGTGTAATAGGCTGTAGCCTCCATAGCAAAAGTTTATTCCACACCTCCCTGCCTAGAAGAAGACCCCAGACAGTGAGCTTAACCAATAAGGCTATGCTCTGGCTATCTGGTTCTATTATCACAAGCCTCACTTGCCTTGCTTGGATCCCATCTGAGTGATAACACACCAAGTCACATTTTCCCTGGCTGGGCTCCCATCTCCTCAATAAAATTCCTAATGCGGTGCCTAGAGAATTGCCAACAAGAAGTGATATACCACATGGCTGCAACAAGAACTTGGTTGGCAGCTGCCACTCTCCCTGCTGAAGGAAGTCTCTTTGAGCTCCAATAAAGGAGCTTTTGCCTGATCCTCAAGAGAAGAGGTGCTAACTTTTTCTTTAAAGTAATGTCAATCCCCACATGACATCCAAGTTATCTCACAGCGGTCCTGCAGGGAATCAAAGTGATGTCCTTATCAGTTCTCAAGTTCGGCTGTATAGTGTGACATACCCAAAAACCATACGACTTGTGCCAATTAATTGAAGCACCAGATGCTTTGTTGAAGATCTCCATGACCGCTACAAAGGCCCTGAACTTGCTCAAGGTTGGGCATCCTAATGCCTCTAATACTAGTAGACCTGTTCGCTGTCCCCCCTGCCCAAAAAAAAAGACGGCCTCTACTGTAAATAGAAACAAAAGGAGGGCCAAGGGACATCCTTCTCTTACTGATCTCTGAATTGTTGGGTTTCACTCACACCTACACTCACAGAGGAGTATCGGTGATCTTTAGTAAGTCACTGGGGCACTTTTTACTCTCCATATGAGAGGTTTTTTCCCCCAGATTTATTCTCTTTATTTTATGTGCCTATGTTACACATTTTCGGGTGTGAACACCCTCTTACAACCCTAAGGTTTAAGGGTTGTACCTTGTACTTTCATCTTACACTTTCAGTCTATTGCATTGGGTGTCGTGCTTTCATTCTCCACATTGTCTACTTCACTCTTAGCTGAGCTTCGATCCACTCCAACTCTCACATTTGGTATCAAAGCTAAGTACAACTCAATCTGCTCTCTGAGTAAGTACAACTTAGTTCAAGGAGTCCCTGTTAGTTGGAACCGCCCCTTTAGTTGGAATAGCTAGCTAGCCACCAACGACCTGCAAGTCCCGCCAGCTGCTCCGCCTGTTGCACCCGCTACCCCATGCGACCAGTGCTGCCCTTGTAGCTTGTGACGGCCAGACCGCCAGTGCCACCTGCTTGTGCTGTGAGCCGCCCGCCTGCGTAGCTCCCCTGCACTAGTGCCGCTTGGCCTATTCGGCCGCTAGTCCCCTACTCAAGCCGTCGCCTCCAGCTTGACCTTGAGCTGCTTCCGCCACCAACTTGACTGGTTCCTGCGCCACCAGCCCCAACTTCTCTAGCGAACCTCCATCACCAAATCGTTGGAGGTACAAAATTTTTAAAGTAAAAATTACTTTTTTATTTCAGATTCATCTCTGGGGAAGGGGCTTTTGCTTGGGCAGGCAAGCAGTCTCGATACGTGTCTAGGACACGATTAATGCGGAGTTTTCTTGGCAAATAAGTCAAGAATTTTGGGGCTTTTGGGTTTTGTGAAGACATTGGTACATGCAATACAGTTTCAATCTGAAATAGACTGTTTTTGAGCATTTTGGGGCTTTTGCTTCTACAGTGTTGCTGAGCACTTATTGCACCTTGGACTGTGTGCATTACAGACAGTTTTGACATGAGTGTGCTTCAGTTTGCTAATTGCAGCAAATTACTTGCTGTCTAGAAATTTTGAGATTTCTAGTTTGGTCCAGCTAGGACATTGCTCTTTTGCTCTTTTTGGCATTGTTCATCATGGCAAATCAGGGAGATGATGTATTTACCTATGAATCCAAGGAGGATAGGTAGGATGGTAACAACTATTCACTCTATCCCTTCATGACGAAGACTATGTTGATTGCGAAGAATCTTTGGGAATATGTCAACGGTAAAGAAGTTAGGCCCGGAGTTGTGGTTCCTACTACTCCTCCAGGAGGACATGGACAATGGGCAACTCAGGCTGTTCAGTCTGCTCCACCTCAGCCACTTCCCCAAAGATCAGTATCACAAATGGCATGGGATACACAGGATGCACAGGCCTTGTCACTGATTGTATTCGCAGTTCAGTGGTCTATCATCCCTCACATTCGGTTTGGAGCTTCTTCACGAGTAGCTTTGGCTGACCTTGGAGCAGATGTTTGTTGGTAAGAATGAGACCCGCATCTCTTTCTTAAAGAAAGAGCTTGAGACACTGAAGATGGATGAGGGTGATTCTATGCAGGATCACTTAAATAAAATTCAGGACTTGCGTGAACAGCTTATGAATGTTGATGAGTATCACTCAGATATACAGATGATATCTACTACATTGAATTCATTGCCGCCCTCGTACTTGGGATTTCACACGGCCTTGAGCCTCACCATGAGGATTGCCCCACAGCCACTTACTTTCCTTCAGCTGGTCAATTTGCTCTTAGAGGAGAAGCAAAGAAGAAGAAACAGTGGTGTGGATGTCATAGCCTCTGAGCAAGCTTTTATGGCACAACAAAAGGGCAAGGGCAGCCAAGCAAAGAATACTCCATCACTGAATGTAGAAAGCGCATAGCCAAGGAGAAGGAGTCAGGGATGTCTGTTTTTGATGCTCCTTCTACTGCTATTGAGTCAGCGTCCTTTGTTGTAGACAGGCACTATTGTTTTTATACATGTAGTTATGACTCTTCTTGGGCTGATAGAGCATTTAGCTCTACTGAGGATGCAAGCACATGGTTTTTTGATAGCAGTGCTTCTAGGAACATCACATCTCGCAGAGATTTGTTTGCTTCCGTTGGTATAGCCCCAAGCTGGCAAGTCTGTACAGTGTGCCAATAATGCATCATACCCTGTTAGAGGTATTGGGGAGATTGTGCCCACAGCCATTGATGGATCTATTCTCCGTCTACAGGATGCCTTGTTTGTGCCATGTATAAAAAAGAATTTGATATCTAATTCTTCTTTCGCACGGTGTGGTTTGCAGGTCACCTTTGATGATGACAGATGCATGGTAGGAGATAAGGAACACATGACTTTGGTCTCGACTGGCACTCTATGCCATGGGTTATATGAGTTGAATGCTCTTTTAGTCGACCAGTCGATATATTTAGTGTCCACTCTTACTCTTGCTATATTACAGGCGGAGTTATGGCATGCTCACATGGGACATGTAAACTATGGTAGCTTGATACTTTTACAACGTACACAGATGCTTGATGGATTACCTCTCTTGGAGAGACCTCTTGAGCACTTATGTAAAGGATGTATTTTGGCGAAAATGCATAGGTTTTCATTTCCCCGTGATGTTGCTTTTAGAGCCACAGCTAGGTTATTGTTAGTGCACTCAGATGTATGTGGCCCTATGCAGACAAAGTCATTAGGTGGCTGTTAGTATTTTGTGACTTTTATTGATGACTTTACTCACTTCTGCTAGGTCTATTCTTTAGTGAAAAATTTAGAAGTGTATGATACATTTTTGGCTTTTGTAGCACTTAAGAACCAATCTGGCTGCAGGGTGAAGACTCTCTGTTTAGATGGAGGGGGGGAATACATGTCCTCTGTGCTGAATTCTTTTTTGAAGCAGAAGGGCATTGTTCATCAGTACAATACTAATTATACTCCACAGTAGAATGGGGTTGCAAAGAGAAAGAATCGGTCACTCATGGAGATGGCCAGATGTATGCTAAAAGCAAAAAGCTTGCCACACAGTTTTTGGATGGAAGATGTTATGTGTGCTTGCCATGTTTTGAATAGATACCCCACCATAGCATTAAAGAATATCACACCTTTTGAGGTTGGAACAGCTGGAAACCTTCTGTTAGGCACTTTCGTACCTTTGGGTGTCTTACATATGCACATATTCCCAAGGTACTTAGAAAAACGTTGGATAACAAGGCTGTCAAATGCATTTTTGTGCGGTACAACAGTGAGAGAAAAGGATATAGATTATATGGTCTTGTCTCTAAAAAGGTATTTGTTAGTAGGGATGTACTTTTCAATGAAAATTCAGAATTATCCCTTGTTGATTTTGACACATATCAGGCTGCCAGTGATGTATTTGAAAGGCTATTGCCCATTTCATTTGGTGATTCAGCTAGAGTTTCAGCAAGTGAACTTAATGTTCAGCCAGCTACTCTATTGGATAATGCAGAAAATCAGCCCATGGCTGATCTGACTATTCAACGAAGTGCTGAATTTGAAATTCAACAAGAGCTTGTGCACAGTCAAGAGGCTAGACAAATGCCTAGATGGTATTTATAGACTATGAAAGATAGTCATTTGGATGCTCCCATGGTTGATCGTACTAGAAGGCAAAGCTCGCATGCATGATAATGCACATACCATGGAGTTTGTTATGGCAGCAAATACAGTTGATGATGAGGAGCCTGAATGTTTTGAGGATGCACAACATAGTGTGCATTGGATGGCAACAATGCAAGCTGAGTTTGATTCCATCATTAAGAATCAAACATGGGATTTAGTGTCTTTGCCTATTGAGAAGAAAGCCATTGGAACTAAATGGGTCTACAAGCTGAAAAGGAATGCAGATGGATCCATTAACAAATATAAAGCCATGCTTGTAGCTGAGGGCTATGCATAGAAGAAAGGCACTGACTATGAGGAGACATTTGCTCCTACTTCCTGCATGACTACCATCAGGTCTATGGTTGCTTTGGCTGCCCATTATGGATGGATTGTGCATTAGCTGGATATAAAGATTGCATTTCTTACATGGGCAACTTCATGAAGAAGTATATGTACAACAACCCATTGGTGTTGCAGTTGAGAAATCCGAACACTTGGTTTGTAAGCTGAAACAGACTTTATATGGCTTGAAACAAGTTTCTCGAGCTTGGTACGCAAAGATTAATGCTTTTTTACTCAGCCAAGGGTTTATAAACAACTCGTCAGAGTCTACTTTTTACGTATGTAAAGAGGGGGGATCCATGCTGATCATTTGTCTATATGTTGATGACCTTTTGCTTACACGGACACATGCTGATCAGATTTCAGCATTCAAACAAAATTTACAGCAAACTTTTGAGATGTCAGATGTGGGAGCTTTCACTCAACCGCCAAGACCCACGGACCGCTTATTGTTTCAAGCGTTTAAAGCCGAGCACTAATGGCTACCTCTCACATAACCGACGCGCTATCCATATCTACGGGTGTAGTGAGCTTACCTCCGTGCCGTTCGAGTTACCTCCTCTCCCGTGCACTCCGGTAGCTCCACGATCCAAGTGCGAGCTTCAAGCAAGCTCCATCCTCAAGCTCCAAGCTCCAAGCTCCATTGCCGCGAGCAAGACAAGAGAAGAGAAGAGAAGAGAAGAAGGGAGGAGAAGATGGAGAGCTTCTCCTCCTCGGTCCCTCACCCTCACACACTCACTCCCTCACACTCTCACACTCCCTCTCTCAAGCACAAGCTCAAGCAAGCAAGAAGCAGAAGAAGAAGAAGAAGAGAGCTACTTTTGGCCACACACAAGAATGAGCTTCTCATTCACTTTTCAACTTTATATACAAAACCCTAAATCCCTTTTGGGCGGTCATCCCCTTTTCCCCTTTTTATATGGCCGGCCATAGCCTAGGCCCTTTTTCCCATTGTCATTCTATCTTCCTAGCTTCCTATCCACCGCCCGTCTACATTTACAAATTGCACGGGTGAGAGCCCGGCGTTCTTTTACAAGATTTCAAGGTGCGCCCTTTTATTTTAAAATGCGACTTTCCCCTTTTGCCTTTGCCTTGGACTTTTAAGGTTGCCCTTGCGCTTTTGGCCTTTTCTCATTTTCTTTCTTCAGTCGGGCTACCTTTTTTCCGCCTTTGCCCTGCGTCTTTTCCACTTCCTTTTGCTTTCTTCGTGTTGGGATTAACATTACCCCCCTCCTAGAGGAGTGCCTGTCCCATGGCACTCACCGTCGTAGGTAGCAGGCTGTAGCATGCATCGAAGACGTGGGTGACAAGGACGCCGGTGGTTTCCGTGGAAGAGTGCTGGTGGTGGTGTGGTAGAAGGTCCTGGGGGCCTGTTGGTGGCCAAGGTGGCTGGTGGAAGGTTGTTGGAGTTGGCGGTAGGGCTATTTTGTGTTGGGGATTGCATTGATGGCCAGTACAAGTGTTGGTTTGTTGGGGATTCTGCACATGATGATCTTTGCGGGCTTGTCGGGTTGTAAGGGATAAGCATTCAGAGTTGAGTGTTGATGAAGAGCGAACAACACCTTATACCTGCAATTCGAAAACCTCACATGTGGTCTCTCCTTAAGGGGTAGTGCTAGGCTTCTCATCGTGCACAAGACATATTTTGATTAGTTTGGGAGACAGGTCGAACTCTAAGCAAGCCTAGAGTATTGTCCTGCACTTGAGGACCCAAACTGTGGATATACTTCGGTGCAGATATTATGTGAGTGCTTGCGCGTACTTAGATATTACATAGTTAGAAGACCGTGGGCTAGTTTCTCATAACAATGCGTGTGATGAAGCAAAGTTGTCCATGTGGAGAAGGAGTACACGTGAAGGTATATGAGACATCCTTTGCATTGTGACTGCACGATGTAGCATAATTGAATATAAGGACACCACACTTTCAGTAGCTGGAAACTATTGGACTTGCTTGATAAGTACGGTGTACTTTTCATGGCCAATCGTGCAGTGCTTATCACCACTGATTGCAATGGTACTAAGGCAGAGTGCAAAAGAAAATTGTGCAAGTGGGTCAGGGTGACAGGTCTAACCCTAGGTGAGACAAGCTCCCCAAGTATGTCCTGCCCTTGATGTGCCCTGAACAATTGTGGGTGATTGTAAGAGACTAGGGGGCTAGGGACGAAGCCGGTCGACCAAGGTCACCAAACGTACCTAATTTGAGGACCCCGAGGTGCTGTGCTGTGATCGTGGGTGCTTCTTATCTTTCCATTCATTTCTTTTTCTTTTCTTTTCTTTTCTTTTCTTTCTTTTTTTTTTTTTTTTGCTTGAGTACAACCATTACAATATGTTGAGACTATCAGCCTTTCAATGGGTTGGAAAATGTCAAGCTTCGAAGGCTCAGAAAATGAATAGTACAATGATGATCGTGCCCTAGCCTCGTTGTTAGAGAAGCAGTTGGCGAAAGGGGGAGATACACTTGAGATATTGCAACCCTCCTTGCGGCACATGCGATGTGGGTACAATTGAGGTAACGACTGCCGTGAGCCAACTATAGAGCTTGACCTAGAAAGGAGGCGTGGCCCAGGAATGTTTTTTGGGCCATGCAATGTGGGCGGTTGGCAAGGGTTAATCGTGATTTCGGCAGGGTGGCTTTACCGCGGCTCCTTGGGGGTCGATGGTCTCGCGGTGATCGAGCATTGAACACTTTCGCCCAAAGATCTGTCCCATCCTGTATCCACTTGTCGCTTCATGAGAGTACAGGCATGGCATATGCCGCAACTATAATAAGCCAGTGCAATGCAAGGAGACATCACTGATCTGAATTCTATGGTGTTGACTTAGACATTTATCACCTGCGCTTGATTAGCTTTTTCTTTTGCTAAAGGCGTAAAATATATTAAACGCAGATATGAAAAGTTCATACAAGTTGGGAACATGTCAACACTTAACAAGTCGGAAACACTCAACCATTTAAAAACAAAAGTTATGGCCAGTTATTATTTGATAAGCCCTTTATGCATCATGGGCTACTCGATTTGTACAAGGCCGGGCGGGTCTGGGTGGCCGGGTGATTGGGGCTCTGCTGGTGTGGGATTCCCGTAGGGGTGAGCAGGGAACATGTCGGCCGGGACATGAATGGTGTAATCCCGGCCCGCTACCGTCTCCAGAATGTCTTTAAATAATTCATTAAATTCTTCTCTTTCCTGAGCTGCCCTTTCTGCCTTTGAGCCTCTGGGGCCCGAGCGGGAGCTGGGAGTTCGTGCCACTAGTGCTGCCACCTGTTGCGCGTTTCGAGTCTCGACTTTCTTGACTCGAGGATTCTTCGGCCTTCGCCCTGAGCAGTGTCGCTTAGGGCCTCGCTTCTTGGCATACCTCTTGATGGTGGGCACATAGCGCTCCGGTGGAGGGGCGCGTGCCACATGCTCCCGCCTTCTGTGAAGAGCGTCTTTGCATGCTAGATCTCCATGATTCTCCATGCGTTTCGCCGCAAAAGGAAACCTGCAAGACGCAATCCAAGGTTTAGACCTTGATACAGGATACAACTGTTTGCATGGAAGGGATTTTAGTGTGGTTTATGAAGCGCATATGACAAGAAGGGGAGGGGTGAGGCATGCGGTATTTGTTGTAGAGGAATGGCCCCCATGCTGACGTTCGCGTGGCCTCCAGTCATTAGTGGATATTAGTTTATGCTAAGTCGCGTGGACTGGTTGTCGTGGAGTGGGACAGGGCACATCCTCGAAAGAATAGACCAAAAAGGGAAGTAGGTGTATTGGAAAGGACTACCCCCTGCCTACACCATCAGAGTTGTTGGTCAAGGCTTCCTATGGCGGCAATGTGGGTTGCATACTCTCACCTGGAGATGGGGCTTGTCACACACTTTTAAATGCGTGATGAGAGGAGGACTTGAGGAGCTTAGTTTATCTGACCCCACTCTTCTCCCTGCGCCTGACTATCATTGCTTGTGTGTGTTGACGTTGTTTATACATGGTGACACAAAAAGCAGTGTTTATTTATATACATATTTATGAATCCATGTTACTTCACGAGGATAAGAACCAAGTGTAAAACTCGGGGTTGTACCGGAGCGTGGCACACGCATCTAGTATTCGTGGCAGCTTACTTAACACCGATAGATATTTTGCCACATCGAGTAGCATGGAACCTTGTCCGAGTCTACTGGCTATATGTAACTCCTCCTCAGTGAGAACCTTATTAAACAGAGCGTTCTCTTGACTAGTTCCAGCTAAGTCCATACCCCGAATGGCAGTCAGCACTCGAAGGGAAGTTGGTGCCACATAGGTTGGGTCTCTTTGAGACCGCCACTTGGCCAATCGCTCTTCTGAGACCGTCATGATCTGAGCCACTAGTTTGGCCATTACAACGCGGCTTTCGCACCAACGCTGCTCAAATTGACTCTGGCCTGCTGACAGTCGCTTTAGTTGCTCTATGTCTACGAGATTCGGTCGGCAGAGCATTTCATTGAACGTGACGGTTAAGCGCAGTTTGTCAGCCTCCTCGTCAGGGATGAGTCGCATGCGTTCATGCAAGAGCCTGTCGTAGTGCCCGTTAAGATGTTCTTGTTCTTTCCATGTTAGAGGAAAGGTCAAGTAATCTCCGAGTTGCTCTTTGGGGATTGTGCCCATGTCCGCAAGGACGCAGACACGTGCGATCACTTTGAGCTTAGCATCCAACTCAGTTAAGCATTCTGTGACACTCCTATGTTCAACGAGGGCTTGCTCGGTTGCTATCTCATGCAAAGTTCTAAGAGCTTCCTTAGGCTTTAGCATGGCTGGGGGCTCAGGCCTAGATGAGCAAGATTGGTCAGTGCTAGGATTTCTTATGCTCTTGGGGTTCTCACGTTTCTCTTGAGGTTTTGCTGCTATTTTGCCATGGTTCTTCTCGGATGTGACTGATATAGATTTGTCACCCTGTTGTGATGACGTTGTATCCACTCTTGATTGGTCGATGTGAGTTCTATTGTCGGTGGATTGAGTGTTGAAAGCAACTGTTGATAGCAACGGCTGCTTTGATTTTTCAGAGCACACGGATGTGACTGAGGTTTCACCGCTATTAGGAGAGACATCAATGGGTTCATTGGTGGATGGACTTGATGCTTTATTCCCCAGCTCTCCTTCGCTCTTGGTCTCAATGCTCTTGGGGTCCACAACCACCTGTAGCTGCTGTTGTTCTCGAGGTTTTCTCCTCTTTTTCTTGGTCAATCAAGGTGCCTCTCTCAACGACTCCGGACCTTGGACTAGGTCAACCGTTGATGTGCTTGGTTGGGCCTCAGCATTCTCTTTCTCTAGTGTGTCCTTACGGGACATGGGCGTGGCCTGCTGAATAGCCTCTCCAGGTTGTGAGAACACAACTACCTCCCTTTTCGGAGAGTCTAGCCCTTCAGCCAACTCCCTTGTGTTTAACTCCTCCAGCCTAGGCTTCAAGCACTTTGAAAGTGCTGGGGTTGTCGAGGGATTTGGTTGCGACACCTCCTCCATAGGTAAACTACTAAGGACACGTTCCCCAAGGGGCATTGTCATAGCCAAGGGCTGTGACTGCTGTGATCCCTGATTGGAAGTAGTAGCAGCTAGTTTAGTGGGCTGGCTACCCTTGGTGGATTGCGGTGTTAAGTCCTTAGGTCGATTGGAAGTGGTCATGTATTTTGTTGCCCTTTGAGCATTCATCTGTGTGGATCGAGCATGAGTTGATCTGGTCACATTGGGTTGCTCATGCATATCCTTGGGTCGAGAGCTACAGATGGCATCATGTCCCACCTCTTGGACATTTGGAAGCTTAGATGGAGATAGAGATTGGAATTGAGCAGTTTCCCTTGACAACCGTTGTTGTACTTCCTGTGTCCGTTTGGAAAAAGAGGATGTAGGAGATCTAGGACTCTTAGGTGGACTTGGCACTGAATGAATGATTTGCTTGAGGCTATTAGATGATTGTGCCATTTGCTTTGTTGAGTGATCAGCCTTGCCTTGAGCACGTCCTTGGCATTATCTCTTGACCTTCTTGTTTTGGGCATGGCCTCACTCACTGGTTCTCGTTGTTCGACCTGTGCTTGTATTAACTCTTCCAACAAGTCCTTGCTCTCGTCAGTAGGCTTGGTTGTTATGTCAACACCTTCCTTGCCTTTCCCTCGAAGTTCGATGAGGTTACCTTTGCTAAAGGTTGTGACTATCCTAACACCCGGTAGTGTCAGGTGTATCCTCTGTGCTACATAGTTAGCCTCACATTTGGTCGCCCTTTTGAAGGGTCTTCCTAGGAGGGTTTCTTTCCTGCAGCTAGCACTTTTTGGAGGAACATGAAATAGGATAGGCAAGCTTTCCGTTTCAATTATCGCAAGGATTTTGCACTTTCCTACGAGTGCTTGTGGGTGTCCCCCATTAAGGGCTAAGAGTTGCACTAGTCGGTGTGAGCTCTGGTTGGCCTAGTAGGGTCCATGATTCATAGGTCAAGATGTTAAAATCTGCTCCTTCATCAATCAGAGCATCGATAGTATGCTCTCTTTTCACAGTGAGTTTGACCCTAAGATAAGCAGGTGGTACTATGTCTTCATCTTCCGGGTCTTGGCTTGTAAATTTAAGCCTTCTAACCGATGCCCTTGAGTTCTCAACTGCACGACCAGATGTGGATTCCCCACTGACGTCTTGGATCGTCAGTGCAGTGCTATTCAAGGTACATCTCTCGTCAAGAGTGTCATGTCTAGTCATCTTCGCATTTGTAGCTTGCTGAAGTTACATTTTGCTCTGACTAGAAACGGTTTGAACACAATGTCTTTGTGTTCTCGTGGTGTGCCTTTTTGCCCTTGATGGCTAGATTGGCCCATTGATGTTCTAGGGTCTCTGTTTCCCTCTGTTCGGATATGGGCTTTTGGTTGCTCTATTGCAAGTGAGACTCCATGCTGGTGTAGAGCCATTACTTCACTAGGGTCCAATTTGGAAGACCTATCACGGCGCGCGTTTTCTCTCCAACCCACTCGGGGGAGGTGCGGAGGGGGCAGAGCCCCCTCTGCGGGGGTCGGGGGGGGGGGGGGCAGTCCCCCCCGGCCCGCAGGGCCGTTATGGTAAAAGCCATACACAATTTGGAGGACCGTTTATAGCCAAATTTTGAACTACTTACTCTAAGTTTCAACCTAGTGATGGATCTGTGATGTGCCTTTAGCTCTACGTGGTCTTGGGTCAGCTTTGGGGTTTAGATGCGTCAGACTTTGTGTTCAAGATACCTGTCCGATTTTGACAGTTTTTTGTCTGATTCTAAGATGTCTGATTTTCAGGAGTCCGATTATCAGAATCGGAGTCCGATTTTGGGTTGGTCCGATCGGCCTAGTGGTCCGATTTTGGTCACGTCCAATTCTGGGAGTCGGATCAAAAAGTGGTCTGATTTTCAAAGTGGTCCGATTCTGGGAATCGGATCGGACAGGGTGGTCCGCTTCTGGCAGGTCCGATTCTGAGCAGGTCCGATTCTGGGACTTGGATGGCCTAGTCCGATTCTGAGTGGTCCGATTATGGATTGGTCCGAGTGGTCCGAGTGTCCGAGTCGGACAGGTTGGTCCGAGCATCCGATTCTCAAAATTGGACGAGTTGGTCCGAGTGGTCCGAGTCGGACAGGTTGGTCCGAGCGTCCGATTCTCAAAATCGGACGAGTTGGTCCGAGTGGTCCGAGTGTCCGAGTCGAACAGGTTGGTCCGAATCTGAGTGGTCCGAGTGCCACGTGGCACGTCTGATCGGGCTAGTCCGATTCTGGGAATCGGACTAGACTGGTCCGACTCACTCTCAGTCGGGCGGTCCGATTCTGGAAGTCGGACAGTCCGACTCCAGAACTCGGGTGGTCCGATTCTGGGAATCGGACCACTGCGAGTTGGTCCGACTGCGTCGGCGGCGGGCGCGATTCCCGCG
Source organism: Lygodium microphyllum (assembly GCF_053477565.2). Taxonomy (NCBI): domain Eukaryota; kingdom Viridiplantae; phylum Streptophyta; class Polypodiopsida; order Schizaeales; family Lygodiaceae; genus Lygodium; species Lygodium microphyllum. Next base: position 18,338,659 of record NC_141135.1, read on the forward strand.
CGTTTGACCCCTCCTTACTGTCTGTTGCACACAATCACCATAGACTTCCTAGATCTGATTAGAGCACTTATTGGAAAGCACCAGACTCACCTGGAGCAGCACGAATCACTGTCGCCTTGAAATCGGGGTAGCACTTCCTCGTCCTGTGAACCAGAAGCTCTCTCTCTCTCTCACACACACACAAGGCCAACCAAGGAAATGAGGTCTGTCCTGGCCTCCCAGGCCTCTTAAGGTCCTTTCCCAGCGCGCTGTAGAACCTTACAGCTAGTTCCCTGTCCATGTCTCACCCAGAAACTTGAATCTGGTCCCCTCTTTCCCTGTTTTAGCGTGTTATACAGCAACAGAAAACCCTACTGTTTGCTTGTTTTTTCTTTGTTTTTTTCCTATCCTAAATGCATCCAAATCACAAAATAAATACCTATACTACTCCATTCCACAATATAAATCTCAAGAAAGCAAAAAACCTACTTGCCAAGGAGATCGAATACCCTCTTCAACCCCCTCACTTCCTACCTATCTACCTCAAGCACCGGTTCGGGGAAAACCCTACTCCAATGCTTGATTCGAAGCGCGTAAGCGCTCAAGGCTTGAATCCGTTGGTCCCAGCAACAGAACCAAAATGTGGGAGCTTTCACTCAACCGCCAAGACCCACGGACCGCTTATTGTTTCAAGCGTTCCAAGCCGAGCACTAATGGCTACCTCTCACATAACCGATGCGCCATCCATATCTACGGGTGTAGTAAGCTTACCTTCGTGCTGTTCGAGTTACCTCCTCTCCCGCGCACTCCGGTAGCTCCACGATCCAAGTGCGAACTTCAAGCAAGCTCCATCCTCAAGCTCCAAGCTCCAAGCTCCAAGCTCCATTGCAGGGTACTAGAACTCTTGGATTGCTTTATGCCAAGGGGGGACCACTATACTTACATACTTACAATGATTCTAATTGGGCTGGTGATTATGATTCTCGTCACTCCACTAGTGGCAATTGTTTCTTTCTTGGCTCATCTTGCATATCTTAGCTTAGCAAGAAACAATCCACTGTTGCCACATCATCATGTGAAGTTGAATACAAAGTAGCTTTCACTACCACAGTTGAATGTACATGGCTTAGACGCTTGCTAGCTGATCTGGATGTATCTATCACAGAGCCTACTCCTTTGTTCATTGACAATCAAAGTGCCATTGCAGTGGCACGGAACCTAGTGTTTCATGCACGCACGAAACACATTGAGATCCATTATCACTTTGTCAGAGAGAGGCTACATGTCGGAGATATCAGCCTTGTATATTGTCCTACCACCAATAATGTGGCAGACATCTTCACCAAAGCTCAGCCTTGTCTATTGTCCTACTACCAGTAATGTGACAGACCTCTTTACCAAAGCTCGTGATAAATTTGAAGCATTTCGCAATGCTTTAAATTTGATCTCCCTTAGTGGCGCATGACCTTTGTATTTTGATCACTCTTCACTCCACAGGGGTTTGTTGGGTTTCACTTATGCCTATGCTCACAGAGGAGCGTCGGTGATCTTTAGTAGGACAATTGGGCACTTTTTACTCTTCGTACGAGAGGATTTTTTCCCCAGATTTATTCTCTTAATTTTATGTGTCTATGTTACATATTTTCATGCACTTATCGTGTTGCACACACTTTGGGTGTGAACACCCTCTTACAACCCTAAGGTTTAAGGGTTGTACCTTGTACTTTTATCTTACACTTTCAGTCTATTGCGTTGGATGTCGTGCTTTCACTCTCCATACTGTCTACTTTACTCTCAGTTGAGCTTCGATCCACTACGACTCTCACATGAGTATTGAATCTTTCTCCAAAGCCCCAATTACAAGGACTTTCCTATGTGCAACAAAGTAGAGGCCTGCAACTCTCTAACCCACCACCTTAAAAATCTCATCCTCAACATGGTGCACTCCAAGAACTCCCAACCTACACAGTCATACGCCTTCTAGAAATTGAGAAGCAGTACAACGAGGTCCTAGTTCTTGCAATGAGCAAGAGTGGACTTTCAAAAGGTGAAGATGCTGTCTAAGATGCTACTCTCTCAAGCAAAACTTGTTTGAGTGAGGTGGATTATATCTAGGATCAAGGGTGCTAACATATTATTGATTGCTATGATCTCCTAGAGGAAAGCTGAAATGAGGCCTATCCTAATAAGATCCCAATAGCTCAAGGACTTCTTTGATGTATCATCTCTTGCAAGGGTAAGGAAAAAAGTGTGTTTGTGAAAAGAGCCATCATATGCTTTCCCATCATGTCAGTGTGTTTGTCAAAAGAGCCATCATATGCTTGCCCATCATGTTAGTGGACAACCTTTTGGTTCTCTGCCGTACTAACTCTATGTCTATCTCATAACCGGGGGAGGGGGTCTGGTCGCTGGTCTTGACAAGGCTATGTAGTACTCTATAATCACCTGTCCTGACTCCCACCTCTTGAGGGCCTTGTGCTATGGATCCATCAACTCTCTTCACAGTCTTTACACTCTTTTTAGAGTGTCTAGGCCCTATAATGTGGAAGAAGACTCTATCAGCTTTGCCTCTTAGAAAAGTCCAAACAAAGCTCTCGCAATGACACCTATACTCTGATCTAGCTTCCTTCATGGCATCAATCTCTACTTTGGCATGCATCCCCTCAACTACTCACCTGCAACCTCAATCTCTACTTTGGCAGCATGCATCCTCTAGAGTACTCATCTAGAGCCTAAGAATCACCCTCACTGTAAAGTACAACATCCATCCTCTCAGCTACTCATCAACAGCCTAAATGTCTCTTTTAAACCTAAATTGCAGCCACTTATGCTCTGACACTCCTGGAGGGGAGCTACGGAACTCTACCCCGAGACCTACGGAGCTCTATCCCGAGACCTATGGACCGCTTATTGATCAAGCGTTTCAAGCCGAGCGGCCATGGCTACCTCTCACATAGCCGACGCGCAATGCCTACCTTATGGGTGTAGTGAGTTTACCTTGATGCTTGATTGAGTTCCCTCCTCTCTCTTGCACTCCGGTAGTTCCACGATCCTTGTGGCAAGCTCAAGCAAGCTCAAGCCCCCTCCGTCAAGCTCCATCCTCCATAGCCGCGCAAGAGAAGAGAAGAGAAGAGAAGAAGAGAATATGAAGAGAGAAGATGGGGAGCTTCTTCTCCACGATCCCTCACTCTCACACACTCACTCCCTCACTCCCTCACACTCCCTCAATCCCTCACTCAAGCACAAGCAAGAAGGCAAGAAACAAGAGAGGAAGAAGAAGAAGCTTTGGCCACACACAAGAATGAGCTTCTCATTCACTTTTGAACTTTATATACATGCCCTACTTTTTGGGCGGTCATCCCCACTTTTTACATGGCCGGCCATTAGCCTAGGCCCTCTTTCCTATTTCCCACCGTTCTAACTTATCCCATTCCCAAATAATGCATACAATTTGCACAGGAGTGAGCCTGGCACTCTTTTACAAGGATTCGAGAGCACCTTCACATTTAATGGCGCGCTTTTACTCTTTTCTTTTCTCGAGGCGACATTGAGGCCTTCTGGAGAGGTCATCATTCAAGTTTTTCAAGGTCTGACCTCCATCCGGGGCGCCTTTTTCTTCCTTTGTCCTGTGCCCTTTCGGTTATCTCCTTCTTCCATTTTTTCCGCTCCTTTGCTCCATTTTCCGATCCTCTGTGCTGCGGTAAACATTACCCCTCTCCTAGCTGAGTGCCAGTCCCATGGCACTAGGGTGGGGAGCAGTGGGGTAGTTGGGGTTGTTGCTAAGTGGAATAGTGGGGTAGTTGGGGTTGTTGCTAAGTGGAACTGGTGGGTAGATGACCACAATGAAAAGGTGCTGTTGTGAATGAGAGATGATGGAGTTTGATTAATGATGACCAGGAGAGATTCTGGCGTGCTTTAATCTTCATGAAGATGCTCGGTATTTGTCACACAGTTGTAGCTCCCCTTCTGCAACGGTTGTTAAACCTAGGGATCTCTAATCATTTGGAGAATATGAGGTTCCAAGATCTATGCCAATGGTGGGTCCATCATTGAGTTTTCCTTCTGCTTGATTTGGTTCAATCATGGTAGCCATCAGCAGGCAGATGGTCGGCCACATCAAGCATGTTGGTCCATTTAACCGTCGGAGTATGCAAAAGCTCCTGAAGCTCCTGTAGTGGTGTCCTATCCGACTTATGGAAAAATTCCTGGTCATTAGCAGATGTCGTGGATGGTCTTTCTTAGCTGGGTCGCCAGTCACTGAGTCACGATCATAGCCTGCAAGAGAAAGTTGTGCACTCCCTAAGGGGTGCATCCATCTCACGATGTGGTGTAAGTGCATGTGTAGTGGAACTAGGAGATGGGTCTAACCTTGGGTAAGCCCTTGGTAATATCCCACACTTAAGGACCCAGTTCGTATGTTGTTGGAGGTGTAGTGCAGAACTTAGGGTGACAAGTCTAGAAGTCCTGCCCTTGATGTGCCCTAAGCATGAAGTGGGGGAGGGGCTAGGTGTAAACCCTAGGTGTAGTGAGCCCTCGTGCTCTTTTTTTTTTGTTTGAAGAGTTGCATATAAGGAAGGTGTCCTGGCTAATGCTTATCACCTTCAGCCGGAGTACGAGGTGGTCACAAGCATTGGGATAGGAATGCGCGACTTTGTAGATATTCTTTGATAGCGGCCCGGGCTTTCAGAGGTGTGGATGACAAGAAGGGATGATTGCACCTCGTGAAGCGGGTATCATTCATATTCTCTAAGATTTCTAGGCAAAAGAAGGGAGGCAGGGTTACCCTCATCATTAATCTAGTCATGGCCCTACTATCTATCCCTAGGTTGATGTAAAAAAAGAGTGGAGGGAGGTGGGCTTCCTCGGCTGTGGGTCTCTGCATTAATAGGAACTTGATAAGTCTTAGATAATTACAGGTGGTTAAGAAGGCTGGATCCGGGCAAGAAGAAAAATCCGCGAGGAAGCAATTGATAGATGGGAGGAGATCCTCTAATCTAAAGACTAGGCATTCCTCGGGGCTCCGGGCATTTACGTTATATATCCTAGGAAAGTCAAAATCCCCATAAATGTTTCGGTCATAGTTAACTCCATGCCTACGGGGATAGAGCATGTAGATGGGGTCGTTGCGTTCTTCAGGGAGTGAGCTGCAAAAGGCGGTCTAGGCGTCAAAATTGGCATCCCAAATCCTCCTCCGCCACTTCGGCTGTGCCTCGTAGCCTTGGACGGTTTTGGGAACCCTGTTTACCTTGTCCTGCCAGTAGTCTGCAAGCTCTTGTCTCCACCTGGTTATTATGAGGCTTCTTTCCTCTATCCACCTGCTTGCAAGATCGTTGGCCAGCTCCTTGATCTTGGCTAGAATGCCTAGAGGCAACGCACGGTCCAGAGAGCGTGGATAAGCAAATGAAAGCTCAAATGGCCTTGTCTGGAACTCCCGTTCATGCCATATGACCAATTCCTAAGGCCAATCGATAGGGTTGGGATCCCCTCGTAGTGGCACCGGCTCTTCAGGGAATTGTCTAGGCAGTGACCGTGCTCTGCGTTGGGCTTCCTCTGCCAGTTCCTGTCTTCTTCTTCTGGCTGCCACAATGCGCTCGGGCATGTGGGCATCTTCCGGCTCTTCAGGCGGGAGGTCTGGTAGAGACGGACTGGGCATTCTTTATTGCTCTTCTTCAGCATCTTGCTCCAAGTCCGGACCCTCTTCGACATTCTGCTCGGCCACTACTGGAGCCACTTGTGGTGGTGGTGTTGGTTGCTCATGTTCTTCGAACCCAAGTTCCTTAAGCTCAATAGTGGAGAGGCCGACACGGCGCAGGTAGTGAAATTGCTGCTCTTTTGTGCTTCCTGTGCCTGTTGGAAGCTCCCGTTCTTGAAGGCCATACCTTAGTGCTCGGGTAGTTAGTTCTAGCTTCCTTCTCACCTTCTCCACTGAATCATTGTCCTCCACTCGGGTGACATGTAGTATTGTGTTGAGAAAGGCTTGCCTTTGTGTGTTGGCACATACATCGGCAGCTTTTGCCCTGGATTTGGCAAGCACTCTCTCGCACTCAGCCACTACCAAGCGTTCCGTTAATTGCCTAACTCTTTCAAAATTGTTCTTTTTCCACTCATTGGCTCTCTCTCTATCTTCTTTCTTCCCTCTTCCAGCTCGCTTGCCAAGGTGGTCACCACCTGCTACTGCTCGTTTGTCAAGAACCAAAGTTGGTTCCTCTCCCTAGATTTCCGAGCCAGCTGTTCGTCAGCAATTTCTTTTGCTTGATTTGCAATGCTGAATCTCTTTTTTGACTTCCATCATGGCATACACATCTCTTTTTGGGTGCCTCTCCTTCTTGGATACAAGCCCCAGGGCTTTCTCGACAATATCTACATTAAGGGGCACTTGCACCCTTCTTTCCTGGTCACCAGTCCTTACTGTGACCGTGCCACAGCTCCTCCCTTCATCAAAGGTCCTTAAGAAGTCAGTGCACATACTGTAGTCTACAACCTGTCCGACCTTTTCCACGTACTTTTGGAGGTTGCATTTGTCCACCAACTCCCTCACGGCTGGCTTTTCCAAGATGGCTTCATCTAAATTCATGGTATGCTTGAACGTGAACTGGCTAAATCCACGCGTCTGGACGCTGATTCCATACTTTGTCAGCTCCGCTTCAGTGAATGGGAGTTTACTCTGTCCTGCCATGGTAGGTGCCTGCCATCACACCAAGCCAACATTAGCGTTATAAATTGACTCATCACTAACAAAAACCCAAGAAAATGCGTGTGACAATTTGCCGTGCTGATTCAGAGGTATGAAACTTGGAAATAATTCACAAGTAACATCTATTTCCTCCTTGCATTCTTTCCTATTTGAATTCAATTGATCATTTTCATCCATTATACATCTTGCTACATCACTTGGTTCTCACTTTGCTCCCCCCCCTTTCCTTAAGCTTTAAGGGAATCCTTCCTAGGATTAGCAAGGGGAGAAGGAGAGCTTGCAAGGACTGTGTGGAGCAAGTTACTTGGCCAACAGCCAAGTATAAAGGTTAGGGTTATATTCAAGCTGGGCATGACAATCAAGTTTGCATGGTCGTATGGAAGCTTGGGTGATATAGGTCAAGACATCATGAAAGATGTCCCCGAAGTTGAGGCGACTAGCAACGTGCAACTCCTTTTCCATGAGAAATTGGTCAATGTAAGGGTGGGCCAACACTTGGTCATCTAAGTGTATGTTGCGTGTAATGGCCAAAACCCTAAAGAAAAGAGGTGCCACATAAGTAGGGTCGTGTTCAATTGTTTTGATTGCCCTTCTTTGCTCGGCATTGGTCATGATACGGCAGCCTTTTTTCTCCCATTGGAGTCACAAGGCATACCACCGTTGTAAGAACGAAGAAGCGGAGCTGGCCACCTGCATGAGCTCCTCCAGTTCTTGTTCAGGTGTAGAGCGAGCAAGCTTGCGGTAAGAGGTGATTAGTCTTATGAGAACAACTTGCTCCTTTGAGATTTCTCCATTAGCGATTAATTCAACGGCAATTTTGGAAAATTTGATGGTCATAAACTCGTAGTCTTCCCAAGTGCATGGCAACGCACGAACATCAGAAGCAAGGGGTTCATCAAGAAGTCCTAAGTCAAGCCTCTTATAGCTCCTAGCGAATGTGGTGAAGGTGTTGTCTAACTCTTTGATGCATGTCACTATGTCATCTCCCGAGGCCTCAGCAAGATTCTTGGCCACTGAAAGGAAAGATCGTCTTTCATACGAAGGCCTAAGACCTGCTGGTGGTGGTGGTGCAATTGGGCTGGACAGTGGTGACTCCATTGATGGCGTCATAGATGGGGCTTTGCACTCAGGAGCACTTTGAGATGCTGCAGGGGGCTCTAGTGGTATAGGAGGTGTGCTGCATTCTATTTGAGCTGACATGGAGGTGCGCAACTCCTCTGACTTGGATGATGCTGGGGTATCCAGCTTGGGATGATAAATGTGTTGGGATTCATTAATCACAACTGGTGCTGGTCCCGCTTTCTTTGCAGTTTGTGCTTTGTATGTGCCAGTCTCTCTAGCTGGAGTGGGGTTGCTTAGAGTTGAGCCTCTTGAATGTCCACCCTTAGGCACCCATATCCAGGGGTTGCCCTCATAGTATCCTTGTGTTCGCAAGAGATCTTTGGGGATCCATCGCGGCGCGGTACTGCGTCTACGTCGATAGCATCTGAGCTGCCTCTTAGGCTATGACTGATAGTTTGTGCGTTTAGAAGCACGTTTCTGTGGTTTACATGGAGGTGACCCATGTCGTTTTGGCACCCATATGAGCGTGGACTCTTTGGTCTTGTGAATGGCCTTGGTGGCCTTGGTTCTAGCAGTTTGAGCGCAGGGTGAGATATCACTACCCTTCTCCTTAGGCTTGGTTACGGGTGTGGTCCTATGGGTCTCTATCGGTGGCTCTGCAATTGTAGGAGGCGCAAGATAACCCTTGCTGAAAGTAGTCACTATGCGCACATTGCCTATAGCAAAATGGATGCAATCTAGGTTATAGTACACATTGTAGTTCGTCTGCTTTTTAAAAGTGCGACCTAGTAGTGACTTATTACCGGCCCCTTTAGTGTTTGGCAACACATAAAAGAAGACTGGGATACTTTCAGACTCGATGGAGACAGCCACTTTGCATTTTCCTAAGAGTAAGTGTTGCCCCAAAATGGGCTGAGTTTAGCGTTTGTGGGCTGTAATTTAGGTTGATCAATGCATGACAAGATATTATAGTCGGCACCTTCGTCGATCAAGGCATCAAAAGAGTACGTCTGTTCTGCAGTGACCGTGATTCGTAGGTAGGCGGGTGCTATTGCTTCTTCATCTTGATCTATCAGTTCGGTAATTGTGGCCACGCAGACGTTGACAGGGGCTTCAAGCATAGGTGGCTCGTGCAATGGATGGGAAGGAGGATAGTGCTTTTTCATGCGACTGCCATTGAAGAAGCCTATTCCTTCACCTTTGAGTGCCTCTAACTCAACATTGCCTGTTCTACTAATTGCACGCACTCGGAAATGTCCTAATCCTCGAAATTTCATTTTCTATTTGTGACCCTTCACAGAGTCTAGTAGAACGAGGCCCCCCTGATCAAAGTTGCACTGTTTGACATGCTTGTCAAACCACATCTTTCGTCGTGCCTTCTCACAAATCAGAGCGTGGGTGGCTAAGAGTCGAGTCTCCATGAGATGCTCTAACTCCACTAAGTGGTTGGTCCAAGCTTCTCTTCCCTCCCAACACTCCTGAGCTGCTATCCTTAAGCTAGGGACAAAGAACTCTAAGGGTAGAATGGCCTCCGTTCCATAAGTCAGCCTAAAGGGCGTCTGTCCTACAGCCGTCTTATAAGCTGTACGATAGGCCCACAAGGCCGCCATCAATTTATTATCCGAGTCACTTCGTGATGTGGATACTATTTTAGTAAGTACATTGACTAGGATCTTATTCGTGGATTCTGCTTAGCTATTTGCTTGAGGGTAGTAGGGCGAGGACCTTCTATGAATGATTAGGAAGGTCAAGAGCAAGTGGGATATCACTTCATTAATGAAGTGCGTGCCCTGATCACTTACTAGTTCAATTGGACAACCAAAACGTGAAAAGACCTGCTTCCACAAGAACTTCGTAGTGGTTTTAGCATCGTTCTTCCTAGTGGCTCTTGCCTCTGCCCACTTCATCAGGTAATCAGTTGTTTGCCACAATGATGTAGCGTGCCTGGGAGTATTGTGCCGCAAGACTGATAGGTCCAATGAAGTCAATGCCCCATTTTTCCAAGGGCTGTCGTGCTATTACGGGGGTCAACTCCATCTTATTCTTGCGCATGGGCACCTTAGTCCTCTGGCACTCATCGCAATGTTTGACAAACTTAGCAGCATTACGGAATAGGGTGGGCCACCATAGTTGGGATTGTAGTACCTTACGGGCGGTTGTATCCCCACTAAAGTGTCCTCCAGCTATCCAGCCATGCGCTTCTCTCAATACATTGTGCATCTCGTGCTCACACACACATCTACCAACAAACTGTCTTGTCCTAACCTATAGAGTTGACTAACAATCAATTGGTATGGCTGGATTTTAAGATAAGTCTCCTTAGCCTGGCTTTCTCAATAGGTCTCTCACGCAGATGATTCTCTAGCACTTAAACTACATCATCGGCCCAATATGGCGTCAAATCAGCCCTAAACAAGTCTCTTTCGCTAGACAGGCCAAAGAGATGAGCGTCCGGTAGGTCCTCAGGTATGCCTTGTCCAACAGCTTCTCCTGTGAGTATGCGGGACATGTGATCAACCATGTAGTGCTGCTTCCCCTTACGTACAACCACAGAAAAATCAAATTCTAACAAGAGAAGTAACCATCTCGCTATGCGACCTGTAGCGCATGGCTTGTTCACAAGATAAAGCAAGGCTTGATGGTCAACGAAAAAGACGAAGGGTGTGACCAACAGATAATGCCTAAATTTCTATACAACAAACACCATGGCTAACCCTTTCCTTTCTGTAGTGGAATAGTTCATCTTCATTTCGGTGAGCTGCCTGTTGGCAAAACTCATGGGGTAATCTAGGTTATGTTTACCAGGCTAGCATAGAACAGCTCCAATAGCAAACTTAGAGGCATCTATGTGTACATGGAATTTTATGCTCCAGTCTGAGGCTCGTAAGATTGGTGCAGTGGTGAGAGCCTTCTTCAACTGTTCATATGCACACTGGCATATGAACAGTGTACATGGAATTTTATGCTCCAGTCTGAGGCTCGTAAGATTGGTGCAGTGGTGAGAGCCTTCTTCAACTGTTCATATGCACACTGGCATTCCTCAGTCCACTCGAATACGATCAGCAGCTTGTACAATGGTCTAGCAATCAACGCGTAATTCAGAACAAAGCATCGATAGTATCCCGTATGGCCTAAGAAACACTGAACGCCCTTGTAGTTAATGGGTGGTGATAGGTCGACAATGACCCTGACTTTTAAGAAGTCGGTGGCAATGCCATTTCTTGACACCACGTGTCCTAGGATACATCCGTGCTTCACCCAGAACTGGCACTTTAAGGGGTTCAACGAGAGGTTGTATAACCGACACCGTTCAAAGATAGCTCTCAACTTTTCTAACTGTTCGGCCCAACTAGAGTGTATGCATAAGTCTTCTACGAACACCTCTAACTTGCGTCTAAGCATATCCTTGAAGATGGTGCACATTAATCGTTGGAAGGTTGCAGGCGCATTCATTAGCCCAAAGGACATAACGATGTAGGCAAATACACCCCACTCCGTGGCGAAGGTAGTCTTGTGCCTGTCGTCCGGGTGCACTTGCACTTGATTATAGCTAGAGAAGCCATCCAGTAAGCTGTAGGCTTCTTTGCCTGCCACCCTCTCCAGCATGTGCTCGGTATACGGTAAGGGGTAGTTGTCCCTCTTCGTAGCGGCATTAACTTTCTTGTAATTTACGCACACTCGAATTTTACCATTCTTTTTCATAACGATCACTATGGGTGATACCCAATCCGTGTGCTCAATCTCATATATAAATCCCGCCTTCATGAGCTTATAGATTTCCTCCTTCACTGCATGGGCGTGTTTGGGATTCATAGGGTAAGGTCGTTGCTTTGTTGGCACCGCATCTGGAACCATTGGGATACTATGGGTCACAACCCTACGATCGACTCCTTTAAGTTCCTCCAAGGACTAGGCAAACACATCGACATACTCTTGTAGGAGAGCAACAAGTTTAGCCTCCTTATCCTTGGTCAAGTCGTCAGCAATAAACACAGGTCGAGGCTTCTCGCCTTCCCCTGCCAAGTTGACTTCCTTGACCTTGGCGGGTCCCTCAATTGGCTCACTGGTTTGCCTTTGTCTCTTTGCTCCTAGCAGAATCACCACTCTATCACCCTTCTTAAACTTTGTGAAGCGTTTGGGGAGATCCTGCGGCTTCTTTTGCCTCTCTGCTTCTGAGTCCTTAGTTCGCTTCTTGGCCTCCTCCCTTAGCCGTCTACGCCTTAGGTGGACTGGCAAGTCCCCCTTGGTGCGTCTGACCTTAGAGGGTTGGGGTATTTCGGGATCACTCTCCGTACTGACTTCAGACTCTGAGTTAAACTCACATCCCTCGCTTGAGAAAGGAGTTTCACCAGGGGGTCGTAATTCAGTAGGTGTATCCGTCTTAAGCACAGGAACTACCAATGGTTGCGCCACTCCTACCTGCTTGTAATTCATGGCTCCTATGTGCTCCAACAAGGATCTATCGCACTCCATCCGCATGACTCCTCTTTCATTCCAGCCTGCCCTTTTCCTTCTAGGCCTAGAGTCTGCCTTGATCTGTTCGATCGCTCTCCCTTCAGTGTCATATTCTATCGTGTCTAACTCTTCTTCACTCTCGTCTCCAATAGAGCGGCAGTCCTTGTACTCCTCATCATTAGAATCTTGCCCCTCTGACTGCTCGTCATCCCCCAAGTTTTCCTTTCCAATCTCCTCTTGGTCAGTGACTAAAGACCAATTGTATAACAGGTTAAGATCGTGAATTTTGGTCCATTTCCACTCCGGCCTAGCCAAGAGATCACTTAGGGGTTTTAGATTAGTAGCCATGTTGCCCTTCAATTTATCGGTCAGGCACTCTATAATTTCTTGAAGCTCGAGCTTGTTGGTGGGGACATGGAATGAGACCGTTTTCCCTGGGTTACATGAGCTTCCTGCCATCATGCAAAGTGGCATGATGGGATCCCTTGCTCGCCTGCTTGGTGATTTAGTAGCTTTCCTATATAGCTCTTCTTCATCTGAGAACGGTAGGTCAACTGTTGCCAAGACATGCATCCAATCCCGCTCGTCCTCACGGCAAGGGATGTACTTGGTCAATGGCCCATAGGGTTTGCTTGCCTATGCATCACCTTTTAGCATGGTTGAGATAGCATCGAGGTCGACTGGGATATTCTTCCAAGTATCCATCTCAACCTTTACCACTTCTGTTCTATTACCCAAGAAGATGAGATTGTTACCCCAATCTTCAATAACTCGCCCGTTCCTCATCCAAGGTCGGCCTAGCAGTACGTCATAGTCCACTCCCTTCATGACAATGAAGTTCATGGAAAACTGTACCCCTATGACCTTCACTGGCTAGTTCTTTAGGACCCCGAATGGTCTGACCTTCATTCCGTTGGCCAATGTGACATTGAACCTAGCCGTTTCCACAGGTGGGTTTCCCCAGGCCTGTAGAACTGCGTGGCTCAAGACACTGACACCGGCACCTGTGTCTACGATTCCTTTCCGTGTTACATCCCCTAAGGCTAAGATAGGTAAGACTGCGTGCATCTCCGTGCCTTCCCAGAAAGCATTGACGTGCAGTGACCTTGGAGCTGGGTGTAGCGTTAGACTTGGAATCTGCATGACTGCGTCCTGCTCTTGCAAGTCAGCGGTAGCATGCTCCTCTTTTCCCTCCACCCAATACCTTAATTCTTGCCATAAGGAAAGGTGCTGCCAAAGCAGATCTCCTAGACTCACGGTTACTGGAGTGGTCACTAAAGTGGTGAGGAGGTTGCTGGGTGGTTGCCTTCCTCTTTGGTCAGCACTCTTTGGCTATATGTCGTGGTTAGCTTGCTGACATGCTTTTTCCTGGTCTTGCCTTTGTGGCATTTCATGTAGTGTGGGTGCGTTCCCCGATTGAGGTCGCGACGGTGAAACGGGTGTACTCACACTAGAGAGGTCTTCCATTTGGTCTTCCAGTATGGGCTCTACGTTCTTAAGGTGTTCCTCGGTATCCTTGACCCATTCCTTGACTTTGGCTATAGCCTCGAGTTGCCGTTTGGGGTAGGGGTATTCCCCTACCTTGGCACTCCCTAGTTCTGCTGTCTTAGGAGCTGAGGTCTCTGCCTCTGCATGAGTGACCCTCTTTCCTGTTCACTAGCATTATAGCTTCCTTAGTCTCAAGGATAATCTTTGCGTCTATTCTCTTTCTCCTTCTCCTCCGACTTTTCTTTCCCAACGAGGCTGCATCCAAGTTACTTGGCCCAGGCAATGAGATGTCTGTTTGTTTTGTCTATGCTCGCATCATGACATGCAGTGGGATGGGCGTATCCTCACTACCAAAGGTCTCCACACCGAACAGCCCCAAGGGTACAGAGGGCACGTTGGCAAAACTAGTTGATGGCTTCCGTCTAGGACAGTCAAGAAATAGGTGTGTGATTCCACACTCGGTGCATCGAAGGTCAGCTTTGTCCTTGTTTGCAAATGTTCCCTTTCCGGGCAGCGTGATGAAATATGTCCTGGATGACCACAAGTCCAGTATGAGATTGGATCTTGGCTTGGTTCTCCAAAGCCTCTGCCTCTTCCTCTACCTAGCGCCATTACCGGTACTCATCGATAGTCCATCAGGACTGGATTGCCTTCCTCATCATAGGAGATGTATGGATTCACGTAGGTTTCCTCTTCACTAGGTTCTTCCACAGTGAACAGGAGCGTCACTCGGTGGTTGGGTTACATAGGGCCCTGGTGGTTTGGGTATGCCTGTTGGGTTCATCTCTAGCCTAGGAATGGCCGGTCTTGCGTCATTTGGTGCTGGAAGCGCCAACTGGGCTTCCCTACCAAAGAGGTTAGGTAGCATGTTGCCTAAGTATGGAGGGTTGTATTGCTGCGCATATGGGAATCTCCTTGGAAATCTGCAATGTAATGCGTCATGACCGAACCTACCACAGTTCGAGCACGGCCTAGATCTAGGATCTTGGCACTCCGCTGGGAGGTGGTTTTCACCACAGTGTATACACTGCACATGTGACTGCACAGGCTTCCTCATCCGTTCTTGTAATCGTGCAAGCTCCATTCTTACCTCAGCCAGCTTCTGGCCTTGGTCAACACTCTTTCCCTTATCCCATATGCTAGAGTTTTCTCTCTCTCCTAAAGCTGTTGTCCGCTTTGGAGCTCTCTGACTTATACTGTCCCGACTGATGTTCCTCATGCTTCGCTCCCTAAGTTGATTGTCCACCCTTATTGCCTCTTCAAAGACTCTAGCTAACATGTTTCGGTGTAGAGTGGAGTTACTAGCCAAAGCCTTGTAGAGCTCCTCGCTTTGAATTCCATTTATAAACACGGTAGACACAGTCTTCTCGTCAGGTCGCTCATTGGCAGGGATTCTCTTGAAGAGGCTACACACACGAGTGACGGGGTCTCTTACGTCTTCCTTTTCCCTCTGACTGACATTCATCAACCGAACGATGAGATTGTCAGAGTATCCTACCTCAAAGAATCTCTTGATAAAGAGGTCTTTAAGACGGGCAAAGTTCGTGCGCTCAGCTACATCTAGACTAGTGTACCAAATTCTCCCCTTATCACCTAAACACAGCCCGAAAGCTTGAGAGCATTGTGCAAGGTCCATGAGACCGTTTGCTTCGCACACTTGTTCAAATTGCTCCATAAAGGTATATGGGTCATTGCTAGGTTCATACTTGTCTAGCTGCTTTGCTACGATAGGGATCCTAGATTGCCCCTTTGCTACTAGCGTGACCCTAATCCCGAGAGTAATGCTGTGGCTAGGGCTGTTGCGCTCTGCTCAGCACACGTATTGTCCATGAGCCGCTTGGCTACAAGTTCACTCAATGACAAGTCAGCCTTTGCTGCTCGCTCTCTCTCTGCATTGGGTCTTGCTTTAGCTACACCAGCCAAGGCTAGCGGGCCTCATACATGTCTACATCTTGTTGGAGTTTTCTAGCCTTTTGGTCGTGGTTATAGGCAATTATGCTCTCTAGTACCTTTCTAATCGCCTTTCTTTTCTCTTCTAGGTTTGCTACCACTTCCTCTACTTGTTTGCCCTGAACCACAGTCCTAGTCAACAAGTCATACTCATTGACTAAATCCTACACTAAGACTGGGAATTCCCCCAAGTCCAGTCGGTCCTCTCCTTGTCCGCCTCGTGATCCTGACATTGCTCCCACTTCCAGCTCCACAAGGTTGTTGATCAACTTGAGTAGCTCGGCAGTGTCCGATCCTCTATATTGTCGCCTTCTGGATCTTCGTGTCCTCTTAGGGTCCTACTAATGGGGCTCTCAGGTAGCCAACTATGTTTTGGGATCTTCTCCTAATAGTGAGTTCCTTGATGTTGTTATGCCTCTTGATGAGTTCCTTGTTATTGAAAGCAGCTGTCAATGTTATTCACAAGTTGTGCTTCGTGCTTTCTAGTGCTCAATGCGAAAACAGGCTTCTCCTTTCTTGTAGTGCACCTTTGGTGATGAAATCAAAAGTGAGGTGCGGATGCAAGAAATGCTCAATGCAAACTCCACTCTTCCCCTCACGTTCGTAGCCTGATATGGTTGTAAGCGTAGGTTCTGGCTGATCTAAGGTCTTACTGAAAGTCCATGCTGCGTTTTCTATTCTGCTTCAGGGTTGGTTGGTTGGTCACCGAAAGTCAAGTCAATTTCTAAATTTGGTCTGCTTAGTGTCTAGCCGTTCGGGGTGAACCCTCGGTTATCATGTCTGGCCTTTGGCTTCTAAGGGCTAGGTTGGGTTTCCTGGGGAGGTCAGAGATGTGAACAGAGTGGCCAGGGCTGTAGGGCAAGTTTAAAAACCCTCTATTTAAAGTTCTGGTGCAGTGGTCCGATTCTGGGAGTCGGACAGGTTGGTCCGATTCTGGGAATTGGACGGGCTAGTCCGATTTTCACAATAAGAAAAAGTGGTCCGATTATCGCAATTGATCCGATTCGAGGCTCGGGTAGGATAGTCAAATTTTACTTTGGTCCGATTTTCCTAGTCCATCAGGGGGGGTCCGACTACTGCAATGGGTCGAGTGGTCCAAATCTAGAACTAGGACATGTGGTCCGATTTTGACACGTGGTCTGATTCTGGGAATGGTCCGATTTTGGGAATCGGATTAGAAAAGTGGTCCGATTCTCGGAGTCGGACGGTCCGACTCCAGAAATCGGATGGTCCTATTCTGGGGGTCAGACGGGCTGGTCCGACGACGCAGATGACAGTCCGCGAGTTGCGCGCGATGCTTCAAGGTCAATGCCTACTCCCTAGAATCATCCCGTGCCTTCCAAATAGGTGCAAAACAATGCAAGGAACTGCCAGGCATACTTAGAATCAATGTGGCACTCGAATCAATCGGCACTTCAATGATCTCCCTGCTGCTTCCTCACACACACTCTCTCTCTCTCTCTCTCCCTGGCTCTCAAGCTCACTCTCTTCTCAGAAGGCACAATGTCAAATGTGGTGTTTCATGGTTCCCTGGGCCTCTTATTGCCCCATCCCAGCCTGCTCTAACCTCAGAAACTAATCCCTCACACTCTTCCAGCCAGAAATCTGAATATGTGCCCCTATTTCCTTGTTTCCAGCAGCTGTAGAACCCTTTCTGTTTTCCTTCTTTTTCCTATCCTAATCTTAACCTAATGCAACCAAAATCAAAACCAGAGATGGGGATGGATGGTCCTACTCTAATATTCAACAACAAATCAAAATACTTGCTCCAAAGATTAAAACCTCCTAAATCTCCTAACTATCTCAAGCACCGGTTCAAGCTGCAAACCCTACTATGCTCCATTCGATGCGCGCGGCGGTCAAGGCTCGATTCCGTGTGTCTCGGCAACGAAACCAAAATGGAGGGGAGCTACGGAGCTCTACCCCAAGACCTACGGACCGCTTATTGATCAAGCGTTTTAAGCCGAGCGGCCATGGCTACCCCTCACATTGCCGACACACAATGTCTACCTTACGGGTGTAGTGAGCTTACCTTCATGCTCGATCGAGTTCCCTCCTCTCTCTTACACTCCGGTAGTTCCACGATCCTTGTGGCAAGCTTAAGCAAGCTCAAGCCCCTTTTGTCAAGCTTCATCCTCCATAGCCACGCAAGAGAAGAGAAGAGAAGAGAAGAAGAGAAGATGAAGAGAGAAGATGGGGAGCTTCTTCTCCACGATCCCTCACTCTCACACACTCACTCCCTCACTCCCTCACACTCCCTCAATCCCTCACTCAAGCACAAGCAAGAAGGCAAGAAACAAGAGAGGAAGAAGAAGAAGCTTTGGCCACACACAAGAATGAGCTTCTCATTCACTTTTGAACTTTGTATACATGCCCTACTTTTTGGGCGGTCATCCCCACTTTTTACATGGCCGGCCATTAGCCTAGGCCCTCTTTTCCTATTTCCCACCGTTCTAACTTATCCCATTCCCAACTAATGCACACAATTTGCACAGGAGTGAGCCGGACACTCTTTTACAAGGATTCGGGAGCGCCTTCACATTTAATGGCGCGCTTTTACTCTTTTCTTTTCTCGAGACAACACTGAGGCCTTCTGGAGAGGTCGTCATTCAAAATTTTCAGGGTCTGACCTCCATCCGGGGCGCCTTTTCCTTCCTTTGTCCTGTGCCCTTTCGGTTATCTCCTTCTTCCATTTTTTCTGCTTCTCTGCTCCATTTTCCGATCCTCAGTGCTACGGTAAACAACTCCTCTCTTTCTCTAAAAGGCCATGTCTCCTCACAGACTCCTCTCTAAAGGAGCTGATCTCCTATAGGCTCTCATCCAAGTCTCCAATTGATTGTTGAGCTAAGAAGGGTCTAGACCCCCAAAACCCATGTGACCAACTCTTTGAGATCAACATCATAATACAAGTGCTTAAAAATTCTAACACTAGGGTAGGATCCTTAGAGGCTCTAACAAGGAACTAGCTGAATTGGTCAATGATTTGAGAGAGTCATGCCAAGAATGATGCTGGCTACTAGCTAGGCCACCTCAATCACAAGCTTTGCCATCCAACACAACCTATCAATCTTGGAGAAGATCCTTGCTCCTGTTACCTTGTTTGTTCTCTAGAGAATTGGAGCAAGTCTATAGATTTGTCAAACTCTTCTGTGAACCAAGGACCACAACACCTCTATCTCTTGAGAGCTGCTAATACATGGCCACCTCTATAACAATGGCATAGTGAGGGCTTGCTATGGTTTGTAGTAACTTTGGCTCCTTAGGGGATACAGTAGTACCTGCAAAGGCCGCAAGTGGCTACGGTTGTGCTACTTGGACGGTCAATCTAAGGTCTTTGACTATAAGGCAATCATGTGTGTCTTGCACAATCAATGGAATGGCGCAAGCCTAGGATTTCCAATAAACAAATTTAGCCTCCAACTTTCGCAAGATCCATTCCGGTAAGTGCTTTGGCTGAATATCAACAACCAAGAGATACCTTGGATGCTTTGCGACATTGCCACAAGGTATTACCATGCCCTACCACCCCAAGGACTTGAAATCTGATTCAATACAACTGATAAAGGAGGATTTTGCATAAGGATATTCTCTTGTACATGGATATGTCTCATAGGCCAATCTCTCTCTCTCTCTCTCTCTCTTTTTTTTCGTAAAAGGTAATTGTATTAATTACGAAAAAAGGTACAAGATTACATGATTACATGATTACAAGAGACACAAGGGCCCTAGGCCAACGTGTGGGAAATCCCCGTAGTAATGCACTAAAAAGGTTACACCAATCATGGCAACGACCCAGAGGCAATTGCCATATGCCAGGGATGCAAATCCTCCCGAGGGAGCAAGTCGGAGTGTCGAATGAGATCTAGCTGCCAATGCAAGAGCCCTTTAAGCCTGGCAATATGTCTCGGTACATTAGAGGCCGAATCAAAGAGAAAAGCATTGCGCGTGGTCCAAATGTGCCAGCATCCCCAGTATCTGAAAAAGTGAAATAAGATCTGCATATGTAACTGTGGCGGTGTGGGGTACTTTGGGCACACAAAAACCCAATCGAAAGGAGTTAGTGAGGACCCCACCACCGCGCGCCAGATTTGCGACAAGAGTAACCAGATATTCTTAGCGAGCGGGCAAGCACTTTGGAGAAGATTTTATACATCGAGCCCATCAAAGAAATTGGTCTCCAGTGTTGCAGCTTTGACGGCGAAGGGACCTTGGGAATCAGTTTGATAAGGCCTTGTTTCTATGAGGAAGGCATGACCCCTGTTTCCCAAACCTGCTGACACATGACCGCCAATGGCTTCACCAACTGCGTGGCCGAGTTCTCAAAGAATTCATTAGTGAGACCATCCCAACCAGGACTTTTATCCTTAGGCAGGTGCAACAAAACATCCATAACCTCCTCCTCGCAAATATCCGCCTCCAAAGTGGCTTGCATATCAAGTAGAACCTGCTGGCGGACCAGATGATAGAAGACCGAGCGGGCATGCGTAACCTGGCTAGAAGGCGAGGGAGAAGAACCAAGAAGTTCCATAAAATAATTTCTGCACATAGTGACAATGGTCTGCGGATCAGTGACAATGCGACCTTCCGAATCTTGGAGTCTAGTCATATTTTTGCGAGCTGGAGAAGCATGCAAGGCGCGAAAGAACTTATGAGACTGGCAGGCACTATCTTGCAATGTGTCAGTCAAGTTATACAGCTTGGTCTACTGATAAGATTTCAACTGAAATACTTGAATAAGATGGGCCAAACGCCTTTCCAGTGACAGCAGAAAATCATCATCTGGGGAATCCACGAGCAAGGAACGGACCAAAGCCAGTAAGTCCTTTGCTACATGTTGACGTCGCCGACAAAGAGAGGCATGATGAATCCCATACTGCCGAGCAACCCGCTGCACATTAGAGAGCAGCCGTGCAAATGCAGCCAAGCCGTCAGAGGCGAACTCCAATAAGAACCTCTCAATCAATTGCTGCATATAGCCCTGAAAAATTGGATGCTTTAAATAAGAGGAGTTGAAACGTAAAGGGAGCCTATCCAGCAACTGCATAAAAGGTGCAATAGATTGTGCCCGCATCTCAAGCTGGAGGGGGAAATGGTCCGACAACGCATATTGCTGCAAGACCTTCATTTCCAGCATCTCGGGAAGAAAATCATCCCCTTGCATGATATACATTCGGTCCAACCGCGACCAAGTAGTTGCATATTGTGCGGAATGAAAAGTAAAGCCTGAAAAAGAAGGGTGAAGCCACGACCAAAGATCTTGCTTAAGCACGCGCAAAGCAAAGGAATTCCACACCCGGCTTTCCAGCGTATCCATTACCAAATGCCCTGAAGTGGACTGAGAAGAGTCAACACACATATTGAAATCTCCCATCAAAAACCCCCTTCGGCCAAGTGACATGGAGCCCTGCAAAGTCGACCAAAGATCCCGTCGGGATGCGGGATCATTCGGAGCATAGAGGCCCAGCAACCATAAAATCTCTCCTTCAAATAAGACTTCGATTACCAGAAAGCGGCCCTGCACATCATTTTTTAGAAGAACAGGCTGGTATTTCTCATGGACAATCATCAGCACACCCAAATAGTGCGTAGCATGTCCCCCTGCATAAAACAGACGGAAGCCATGACAATCCACAATTTTGCCTGCTTCAGCGTGACTTTTGTGCTCAACTGCACACAATACATCCCACTGGTTCTCATGCAAGACAGTCCACATGGCATCTTCATATATCTTCAAAAAAGGAAGTCAGGAACGAGGCGCCTGTTGCCTCGATTTCACCTTTTCCGCGAGAGCAACTAGGACACCCTCATCCAGAAAATCAGCCAATACTGCAAACGAATTCTGGCGACCTGCTTTAGAGGTAGAAGGAAAATCCAGTGCCTTGGGAGTGGGGCGGGGATAACGCCGATCCCAGGGTGTAATCACATTACCTTTTGTATCAAACGCCAGCTTAGCAGGTGGGCCCTTGGGGCCGTCTGTATAGGCTTTCCTGGTAGACTGATTACGGGAGGCAAACGGGGCCATAGTACGCGCAGCCGGCTGTGAAGTGAACATTTCTTTCCTTTGCATATACGTGCGCACGGAATCCTGTGAAGTATTAGGCCCAGGATCCGCCAGGCCTGCATCCAACTTTTTACCTTTTTTTTGACGTGCCTCAATCCAATCAGTGCTACAAGAATCCAAACCCGGGACCTGTTGTTTGCCTTTATCCACGACATTTGGTGGCTGAAGGGCCTCCTGTGTCGGGGCATCAAGCACCATGTCATCCTTAGGCAGCACAACCTGCGCATCCTCGGAAGACGGTTGCCTTTCAGGGCATTCGGCCATGAAATGCCCCAATTTACCACATGAAAAGCAGTGGCCTGCAAAGTTGCCCCATTTCAAGCGAAAATGCAAAGGATGCATTCCAGAATAATTGAGGCGAAGCCACGCAGGCCTTTTCCTGGCTGTGTCCCATAACATGCATAAACGGTTTCGATTCATAGCCCTGAGGCTTGGGGGCACCAGCACTGTTCCCACAACGGCCATCGCATCCTTCAACAATGGCCAATAAACCGCCGGACAATTTTCCACTTCCACCCATACCGAGCATTCTCGTTGAAGTAGACGCTGGAAATCGCCCATAGGGCACCATGGTACAACATGGACCAAGCGGCGATGAAAGAATAATGGCAGCTTGGACAGGAGCTCAGCTCGATGTGTTTCCGATTTCAACAGCACCTCATAAAAGCCGCAGGGTCCAAGAAAGATCTCCTCAACACACTCCCCTTGCAATAAATGGTGCATCCACTGGCGAATATGCGAAAGCACTGGGATCCTGCCAGTGAAGAAAAGTATAGCTGCACGGTAATAAAACACCGAGGACCGCAAGACTGATTTCGGGTCCATCGTGGCTTCCAGCACATCATCAGTTCCCGCGTCAGAAAAAGTTTTATTGTTGTGCTGGACATAATCGCCAAGCAGAGTATTGGCAAAGTCCAGCAAATGCTCCCAGTCAATCTCCTGCGAATCCACAGGATCAAAGGCAACCTACGCATAGGATCGTTCCTGAGGACCCATTGGCTCGTCAGAAGTATGCTTGGAGCGTTTGCCCGCAGGCTGCAGTTCAGAAACCGGAGGCATCTCCTCCGTGCAGGGCACCATATCCTCCGGCTCCTCTGTATCGGAATCAGGGCCAAGGGCTGCCACCGTCCGGTCTAGAAAATCCATATCCAGGCCAGCCATACTGCTTCCTTAGCTCTGCACGCGGACGTAAAGCAGGGGACCACAGGCGAACAGGCGTGCACTCGTTTGGGCGTCTCTCTCTCTCTCTCTCTCTCTCTCTCTCTCGCTCTCTGTGTACAGCGGGTCCCAGTCAGAGAGGGTCCCACCCAGACGACTATTACACAGTTCTTTCAGACAGACAGAGTGAGAATTACTGTACCAGCCTCCAGCCAGACCTCCGGGCTCATACTACAGCAGGCTGAGGACCAGCGTACCCGACGCCGCACGAGGATCCGTGGGTTTCGGATCCCACAGCCACACCGACAGGAGATCCGGAGGATTCTTGATCTACATCGACAGCAGACTGAGATCCGACGACACTCGACACACTGGATCTCAAACCTCCAGTTTGCTCTTTCTCCACCGCCGATGTACCACATCCTGCATCCAGGAGGGATCACCTGCTATTAGCGACTTCGACGACTGCTACTACATCCTAGGATAGTATATCTCCCTGCATCTGTTACATATACACATCGCACCACTTTATCACAGCCGACAGTTGTTCCCCTATCACAGCCGACATTTGTTCCCCTTTTGTAGCCATTATCTGGAGTACCAGAGCTACATACGCACATACACATACACGACACTTATCACACTCACAGCACCGTATTTTCAGTTTCCAGTTTTTAGCTTTTCATTCAGCACTTTTATTTTGGATAGCTGGACCTCATCAGTTGTCTCACAGTTTGTCTCATAGGCCAGTTTTGGTCTTTAGAAGACGTTAATATAACTTTCTTTCTTTCTTTCTTTCTCTCTCTCTCTCGCTCGCTGGCTCTCTCCCTTGCTCGCTCTGCAGGTCCCGCAGACCTGCAAAATCAGTGCACCACCCGGCTACAGCAACAGGACTGCAACGGAGAACCGAGCAGACACGCGCAGATGACCCGGGGTGCCGGGTAACAAGAGAAACACGGGGGAGACGTAAATGTGGCTGCGTCAGCCCCGCACGCTGACACAGAGGAGTCTACCACAGGCGGAGCAGATGTCAGGCAGGGCGGACGACAGGCGGGGCAGACGTCAGTCAGGGCGGACGTCAGGCGGGGCAGTCGTCAGGCAGGGCGGTCGTCAGGCAGGGCAGACGTCAAGCGGGGCAGCGTTCGACAAGAGGGGACGCCAGACGTCGATGCAGGCGGGCAGACGAAGTCGCAGCAGGCGTCCAGCGAGCAGGCGCGAGGCGTGAACGAAGGCGTGAACGGGCGCAGGTACAGACGGGCGGTGGTACCTGCGACAGGCGTGGCCACGAGAGGGACTGACGGGTGCAGCAACAGCACGTCCTGACGGGGTTCGCGGCTGCACAGGGTGAACGACTCGCTCGCTAGGTCAGGCGGGATGAAGGTCCGCCATCGCTCCTCGCTCACAGGGAATCTCTCTCATCTCTCTCTCTCTCTCTCTCTCTCTTTGTCATGCATTTTATATATTAATTACGAAAAAACAAGTACAATACAACCAGAGTACAAGGTGCAGGGCAGCTCTAGGCCGTCATAGATGAACTAGATACAATGGATTCAATAACTACAAAAGATGAGAGTGCAAGAGGCACCTTGAGACTAGACAAACACAAAGGATCAAGAGGTTTGACGAGATTTTGTTGCATGAGCTTAGACCTTCCTTTGCCAATGTCTCCATTACACTATTTTCAAAGAACTCTCCGAGTACCACAAAGGAGTTGGGTCTCTAATATTCAGCTCAAGAGAAAGAAGGTACATCTATGGGGTGGAAAGAACCTGGATACTTATAATCCCAAGGAGTAATGATTGCCATTAGCATCAAAGGTCAGTTGGGCTAGAGAGACGCGGGCGGTGGGTAGTGGATCCTTCTCTCTCTTACACATACACTTACATTTTTTTTCGTGAAGATAATTGAATTGAGAGAGAGAGAGAGAGAGAGAGAGAGAGAGAGAGAGAGTATTGCAAGATAGTGCATGTCAGACCCATAAGTTCTTTCGAGCTCTCCATGCCTCTCCTGCTCGAGGAGAGAGAGAGAGAGAGAGAGAGAGAGAGAGAGAGCGAAACGCGACGGGAGAGAAGAGCGATGGTGCCCCTGCTTCGTGCCACCCTGCCATCGCCCGGTCCTGCACGCCCTGTCGTCGCCTTGATCTGCGTGGTCGCAGACTGACGACCCGCCTGTCTTCCTCGCTCGCTCGCGTCCGCACAGTCGCTACCTCACATTCCGTCGTTGCTCGCCTGTCGTTCCGTTGCTGCTCGACCTGTCACTCGCGCCTTCTCAGCTCCGTCGACGCCTGCAGATCCGTCCGTCCTCGACCTTCTTCGTGCTTTCTCCCTGCGCCGCCAGCGGAACCCATCGCGCCCTGTTCCTGACGCCCTGCGCCTGGCGCCGTCAGCGCGTCCTGCGCCTGGCGCGCTGTCCACGGCCGCCCCTGACGCCTTGCTTCAGACGCCCTGTCCACGGCCGCCCTTGCTGCCCTGTCCCTTGACTTGACGGATCCCTGCCCGGCACCCTAGCCTGTCCCGTCCTGCCGTTGCGACTGCCAGGCCTTTGTTTCGCCCTTCTGCCCCTGCACGGTGACAGGTACAACTCAGCTTTCATTCGCTGTCTTTGCAGAGTACACCCCTAGACAGCGCCTCTGTACAGACCAGCGGGCGAGAGAGAGAGCGGGAGAGAGACAGGGTCAGTCCCCCTTCAAGATCAAATCGTCACACGATGGCTGGTTTGGATCTGGATTTCATCGACCAAACAGTGGCAGCACTTGGCCCGGATTCTGATGCCGAGGAACCTGAGGACATGGTTCCGTGCAACGAAGAGATGCCCCCTGGTCCTGACATTCAGCCTGCGGGTAAACGTACAAAGCATACTTCGGAAGAGATAGGCGTTCCTCAGGATCGTTCCTATGCTCAGGTTGCTTCGGATCCTGTGGACTCTCAGGAAGTTGACTGGGAGCATTTGCTGGAATTTGCCAACACGTTGCTTGGTGATTATGTTCAACATAATCAGGAAGCCTTTTTTGACTCAGCACCTGACGATGTTCTGGACGCCACCGTGGACCCAAAAACTGTCCTACGCTCCTTTTCGGTATTTTATGATCGCGCTGTGATACTCTTCTTCACTGGTCAAATCCCGCTGCTTTCCCGTATTCGCGAGTGGCTGCACAGTCTGCTACAAGGGGAATGTGTTGAAGAGATTTTTGTTGGCTCCCGAGGGTTTTTTAAGGTTCTGTTGAAATCAGAGACGCACCGTGCAGCTCTCCTGTCTAAACTGCCTTTGTTTTTTGAACGCCGGTTGGTTCATGTGGTTCCATGGCGCCCAATGGCAGATTTTCAGCGTCTGCTGCAACGTGAATGCCCTATGTGGGTAGAAGTGGAAAATTGTCCGGCCGTTTATTGGCCACTGTTGAAGGATGCTATGGCCGCGGTGGGCACTGTTCTGGTCCCTCCCAGTCTCCGGGCAGTGAATCGCAACCGCTTGTGTATGCTATGGGACACTGCAAGAAAAAGGCCTGCTTGGTTACGCCTCAACTGCTTGGGCATGCATCCGTTGCACTTTCGATTGAAATGGGGCAATTTTGCAGGGCATTGCTTTTCCTGTGGACAGTTGGGGCATTTTATGGCTGAATGCCCGGAACAGCAACATACCTCCGATGTTAGCCATGCTGCACCGCCCATGGAAGATATGGTGTGTGATGCCCCATCGCTGGATGCTATCCACCAGCCCCAAGTTCTGGCCAAAGGTAAACAACAGGTTTCGGGTCTGGATTCCCGCGCCACTGATTGGGTGGAAGTACGTGCAACAAAAGGCAACAGGGTTGTTGCTGGCATGGAAAATACTGTGCCTACTACCTCACAAGATTCCATGCGTACATATATGCGCAGGAAGGAAATGTTGTCTTCCGAGCGCTCTGCTCCTGCTATGGTTTCCTCTGCCCCCCGTCATCAGCCCGCCAGAAAAATGTATTCGGATCGTCCAAAGGGTCCCCCTGCTAAGCTGGCATTTGATACCAGAGGTAACGTCATTACCCCATGGGACCGTCGTTATCCCCGTTCTAACCCCAAGCCAGCAGACATGCCGTCTACTTCCAAATCTGCTCCTCAGAACTCTTTTGCCGTGTTGGCGGATTTCTCGGACGAGGGAGTCCTGGACATTCTTGCCGACAAAGTCAAATCGAGGCAAGCTGTGCCTCGTACCTGATTTGGTTTTAACTACACATGAAAATAGCCACGTGGAATGTGCGAGAAATTTGTTCTTGCCACAAGCAACATGCCATGTGGACTGTATTGCATGAAAATCAGTGGGATGTCCTGTGCGCTGTTGAGCACAAGAGTCACGGTGAAGCCGGAAAAGTGGTGGATTGCAATGGCTTTCGACTGTTCTATGCAGGGACACAGGCCATGCATTATTCGGGAGTGCTCATGATTGTACATGACACATATCAGCCTGTTCTTATTAAAAATGATGTTCATGGCCGCTTTTTGGTAATTGAAATTTTATTCGAAGGGGAAATCTTATGGTTACTTGGCCTCTATGCTCCGAATGATTCGTTATCTCGTCGGGAGCTTTGGCAGACTTTGCAGACCTCCTTGTCACTTGGCAGACGGAGCTTCTTCATGGGGGATTTCAATATGTGTGTGGATTCTTCCCAGTCCACATCGGAGCATTCGGTAATGGACGTGCCGGAAAGTCGTATGTGGCATGAGTTGGCTCTTGCTGTTCTTAAGCAAGATCTCTAGTCCTGGCTACACCCGTCTTCTACAGGGTTTACTTTCCATTCTGCCCAGTATGCAACAACATGGTCGCGCCTGGATCGTATATATATCATGCAGAATGATGATTTTCTTCCCGAGATGCTCGACATCAAAGTGTTGCAGCAATATGCCTTGTCAGATCATTTCCCTCTGCAGCTTGAGCTGCTTGCATAACCCATTGCACCTTTCAAGCAATTTCTGGACCGACTCCCTTTGCGTTTCAACTCGTCTTACCTGAAGCATGCAATCTTTCAGGGCTATATGCAGCAATTGATTGACAGATTCGTCTTGGACTTCTCTTCTCAGGGCACTTCGTCATTTGAAAGATTGCTCTCTAATGTGAAGCGGGTCGCTCGGCACATGGGATTTATCATGCCTCTCTTTGTCGGCAGCGTCGCAAGGCAGCAGAGGATCTGCTGGCTTTGATTCGTTCTCTACTGGTGGACACTCCGGATGATGCATTTCTGCTCGCACTGGCCATGCGGGTGGCTGATCTTATTAAAGCATTCCAGTTGAAATCATATCAGCAGGCCAAACTGCAACATCTGACGGAGACTTTGCAAGATAGTGCATGTCAGACCCATAAGTTCTTTCGAGCTCTCCATGCCTCTCTTGCTCGAGAAAATATGACCAGACTCGAGGATGCAGAAGGCCACCTTATCCTGGATCCGCAGACTATTGTGCATATGTGCAGGAATTATTTCCGTGACCTTCTCGGTTCCACTTCTCCACCTTCGGCCCAAATTACTCAGGCCCGTTCGGCTTTTTATGACCTGGTCCGCAATCAGCTTCCGCAGGACATGCAAGCTACTATGGAGTCTGATATTTGTGAGGTAGAGGTTATGGACGTCTTGTTACACTTGCCTAAGGATAAAAGCCCGGGTTGGGATGGTCTCACTAATGAGTTCTTTGAAGCTTTTGCTACCCAACTGGTGAAACCTTTGCAGGCTTTGTTTCAGCAGGTGTGGGAAACGGGGATCATGCCTTCCTCATGGATAGAAGGCCTTATTAAACTGCTTCCAAAAGCTCCTTCGCCATCTAAGTTGACACAGTGGCGCCCAATTTCTTTGATGGGTTCAATGTACAAAATCTTTTCCAAAGTAATGGCGAATCTGCTCCATAAGTATCTCCCGGCCATTGTGCACCCTCTACAGTATGGTTTCATTAAGGGCCGAAATATTCTACACAATGTATTGAATGCTCAACTGGCAATTGATTATGCCCGGCATTCCAATCAGGAGGTCGTACTGATTCAACTGGACCTGGAAAAGGCTTTTGACTATCTGGACTGGTCTTTCGTTGCTGAACTTATGTCTGCTATGGGCTTTGGTCCTCGGATGTCTCGTCTAATATACACCATTAGCGCTGCAGCGTCTTCGCGGGTCATGCTGAACGGAGGTGTTACTAAGCCATTTGTCCTTGCCCGCTTTGTCAGACAAGGGTGCCCTTTGAGCCCTCTATTTTTTGCCCTTGCAACACATCCAGTTCTTTCGATGTTATCTCATATGGCAGCCTCTTCTCAGTTGGCAGGAATGTTGCTTCCAACAGGACAGCACTTCATTAGCCAATCCCTGGCGGATGATACTTTTATGATTTTGCGTGCGGATAGGGATAACCTTCGAAGAGCATTGGATGTTTGGGGCCTCTTTGGTCAGGCGTCCGGCCTTCGTATCAATGCCCTCAAATCAGCCATTCTCAGCTGCACAGAGTCAGATTTGCAGTCCTTGGACTGGCAGGGTCTGGTTGTTCCTCGTGGCTCCATTGTCAGGCACCTTGGGTACCCTTTGGGTGTTGAT
Source organism: Lygodium microphyllum (assembly GCF_053477565.2). Lineage (NCBI taxonomy): Eukaryota > Viridiplantae > Streptophyta > Polypodiopsida > Schizaeales > Lygodiaceae > Lygodium > Lygodium microphyllum. The sequence goes on from NC_141135.1 coordinate 18,368,044, forward strand.
GTTCCCCCAAAGCAGCTTCTGCAGTGGATTTCTCAGAAAATGGTGGCTAAGTTTATGTATTGGAAATCTCAAGCCTGGCCTTTCCATGTTCGCCTCAAAGTGGCCCAGACTATTATGTTGCCAATGCTCACATATTTCTTGCCATTGTTGCCCTGGACTACTACGACTCTGAATGCTCTTACTCAGTCTATTCGTTTCATGTTATGGAAGAAAGACTCATTGCATGCAGGTATTTCCTGGATCTCTTGGTCGCATGCGTGCACCCCCAAACGCATGGGTGGCGGAGCTATTTTAGATGTCCAAACTCACATGCAGGCACTCCGTTGGTCGCTTTTCCGCGCCATGTGCTCGGATCATCATCCATGGGTCGATATAGCCCGTTATTTCCTTGAGGGCCATGGGCTTCTACATGGCAATACACAAATCCGGAGTTCTTGGTGGCATGTTCTTAATGCTGATTCGCAGTTCTCCAGTTCTTCTTCGTCGCTGCTTACTCATTTGGTGTGTTCCTGGAAACAGGTCCTCCAGAAGGCTCAGTGGCATCCAGCGGAGGATCGCTTAGCTACTAACTCTTTTCAATTGGAGTTGCTGGCAGTCTCGCGTTTACTTGCATGGGAAGGTAAACATGACCTTAGACCACAATTCAACCGGATGGCCCGTTTGGGCTTGTCTTCAGTTGCGGATGCCACCCTTGCCAGTCGCAATGTGCTTATATCTTTTCGTACAGCTAGGAGGCTTTTCAGGATCCCTCGTGGATACAGGCCTTTATGGGAACAGCTTTTGAGGGTGCTCCAGAGCAGACAACCCTTTCCTGCCCTTGCTTCGGATCATCCCTGGCAGTATTGGGACCTACAAGGCCGGCTGACTTTAAGCAAAGCTTCTGCTAACCAAGTGTATCATATTCTGATTAAAGATCGTCAATGGCTCGTCACCAAAGCGAATGCTTTATGGGGATTACGTAAATCACGGTCATGGTGGAGGGAAACTATGATGGCGGGCTGGTTGAACAAGACACCCTTCAAATGTAAAGTCTTTCTTTGGAGAATGATGATTGGTGGTCTTCTGCTTGCTTCGGCTCTTTCCAAGCGACGAATCTCCAATGGCCACTGTTTCTTTTGCACCACTGCTGTGGAATCCGCCCGCCACCGATTTATTTCTTGCCCCATTGCAAAGAAAGTCTGGTTATTTTTGTCGGACGTTTGGCAAGGAGTGGTTGGTTTCACCGTGCGCCCCTTTGATTGGGTTTTCGGGCAGCCCAAATACCCCGCTCCTGCACAGCCACATATGAAGCTCGTATATCATTTTCTTCGATATTGGGGCTGCTGGCATAACTCGACCATTCGGAATGCTTTTCTTTTTGACTCCGCCTATAATGTTCAGCGGAATATTGCGAGGCTTAAGGGCCTCTTGTATTGGCAGTTGGATCTTCTCTGGCATTCTGATTTGCTCTCTAGGGAGGACTTACGTCCCTGGCATATGGCAATTTCCTCTGCATCTTTGCCATGACGTTGTAACTTGTAGTACTTAGAACCTCTTCACATGATGACTTAGATTGTCGTCATGTATCTTGTAATCAAGTAATCTTGTACTTTTTTCGTAATTAATACAATTACCTTTTACGAAAAAAAAGAGAGAGTAGCAAAGCGATGGCGGATCTGGCTCCCCCTTGACCTGGTGATGTGCTTCCTGCCCTGTGCGCTGCAGGAGATCTCCCCTCAGACCAGTATGGGGTTCGTTCTGCCCTGACGTCAACATCCAGCCCTGCCCTCGACATCTCACCCTGCCGACCTGCTGAGCCTAATGGCATGCGACCTACCGTCCTGGGTCGCCCTGATCTGAGAGAGAGAGAGAGAGAGAGAGAGAGAGAGAGAGAGAGAGATGGCGTCACAGACCTGCCCTGACTCCCCTGCTGCATCGACCTGACGCTTGGTCTGCTAGCTGTGTCTGGTGCTGCCTCCCCTGTGATCTAGCGACTTCCTGTGAAGGCACTCCCGCCCTGACGCCCTGCTGTGCTATCTTGCCCCGACACTCTGCTCTGCACTAGCCATCACTGCGCCAATCTTCCTGTGCCCGTTTGCCTTGGGAGCTCGCCTGTGTTCGAGCGATTGTTGACAAGTTTGAAGGTCGTTTACTTGCGGATCGTGGCTCTGCATCTGACCTGCACAAGCTCAGGCGCTGCGCTGTAGAAAGCCCTAATTCGACCATTTTCGCCAACGAAGAGAAGTGGCCTGTCACACCCAGTGATGGAGAATTTGCAAGAGACAAATGGTATCGATGTGGCCTTTCTTGATCAGCATTTAGGGAATGGAAATGACCAACTTCTGCCGGATTCAGACAGTGATTCATTGGCGGAGGATTCCGATCAGTTTGGCAGAAGGGGATGAGACAGGTAAACGTTAGAAGATGTCGGTTGAAGATCCGCTGCTATGCCCCCTATATTTGCCTCAGTCAGAGGTCCAAGCTGATGGATCTCTTCAGTTCATGCTGGCCACTGCCAATCATCTTATGCCCGATTATGTTCATGCTAATGAGAGTAAAGCTAACTCTTTTCCGGAAGGGGATCATGTAGATGCAGTTATGGGAATGGAATTGGTTCTACAAAAGATTGCTGCCTTCAATGAGAGGGCAGCCATCTTTTATTTTCCAGGAAGGACTCCCTTGATCACAAGGATTCGCACTTGGCTACTCTCTATGCTTGTAAATGTTCAACAGTGCCAAGAAGATGCTCCAAGGCATGTGCAGGCCCCTCTTGTTGAAGAGACTTATGATGGTCCCAAGGGGTTTTTTGAGGTGCTTTTTCGCTCCTCGGAAGTGCGAACATTCATCATGCATCGCATCCGTTTGTTTTTGGATGGGCAACTGGTTCACATTGTCCCTTGGAGGCCCATGGCCGAGTTTTAGGAGGTGTTGAGGCAAGCATGTCCTATTTGGGTGGAGGTGGTTGATTTCCCTGTGCATCTTTGAAGACCCCTCCCTTTGGTCTTGAGAACCTTAGGCGACGTGTTGGTAGAGCCTTGCCTGGCTTCCCACAATCGGAACAGGGCGGCATACATGCATTGGGACACAAGAAAACGTCGCCCGACCAAAATTCATTTTCAAGTTCCAGGACTGCAAACCTTGGTTTATGAGTTGAAATGGGGTACTTTTGCAGGACACTGTTTCTGATGCGGCCAATTGAGCCATTTTATTTCGGTGACAAAAATCCGGAGGTTTTGCAACGATCTATAGATTCAGACATGGATATACAAGATCACCATTCTCCCCACATACATCAGCAGCTTCAAGCTGATCCGGAGATGCCTCCCCAACATGGTTGTGATGGAGGTAAAAAGGAGGCTCCTCAAGTGGGCCCCGAGTATACTTCCCTCCCGGTCGACCGGAATGTGTCTTCTCGGGAAGATTCTTGGGTATCGGTGGTTAGACATAATGCAAGACAAGCATCTCGTTCAACTCCTGGCCATCCATCGCCACACCCTATCACTCAGACCTTTCAACACAAAGGTAGGGGGATTTATATGAACCCTCAATCTTCACGTGCTCCGACTGGGAATGATAAAAGGAATTCCAATTCTGCTTTGCACTTTGATATGCAAGGGAGGCTTGTGCCTCCTAGGGATGTTTTTCCTTCACATCAACAACAGTTTTCTTCTTGTGCTCTGCTTGCTGGTTTGCAAAGGGCGGACCTTGTAGATGTAATCCGAACCGAGATGGAAAGATTTCAGGAAACCAAAGCTCTAGATGTAAAAGGGAAAGGAAAAGTGGTGGCTCAATAGTTTTCTCATTTCCGATTTATTATGAGGATTGCTTTGTGGAATGTGAAAGGTATCTCTTCGTGTAGTAAGCAATATTGGTTGTGGAAAGTTGTGTTAGCTAGAAGGTGGGATGTATTTTGTGCGATGGAACATAAAAAGCATGTTTTGGATGGATCCTCCTCTGTTTATAAGGATTATGTTGTTTTTTTTCAGTGGTCGAGCTCCATATAAATCTGGAGTTATGTTGGCTGTCAAATCCTGCCTGCAGCCATCGATGGTTTCTCAAGACCCCCGAGGTCGATTTGTAATTCTGAAAATACTATATGAGGGAGAGGTTTTGTGGTTGGTGGATGTGTATGCTCCTTCCACAGTAAGGGAGCGTCGTCAACTTTGGGATGACTTGCGCTGCCTTTCCATGGCTCGCCAAGTTTTTGTCATGGGCGACTTTAATGCATGTCTATCAGGGGATCAGGCTACTTCTCTACACTCAGTTATGGATGGTCCTGAGCGACAGGTTTGGGACGCCCTTGCAGCTAAATCTTTAAAGCAAGACATGTGGTCCTGGATGTATCCATCACAATATGGTTATACCTATCGATCTTTGCAACATCCTAACACCTGGGCCAGACTGGATCGGATATATGTTTGTCACAGTGATTCCTTTCTTCCTGCAGTTATTGACATGTGGGTGGAACGACATCACGTCTTATCAGATCACTAGCCTTTGGTCTTGGAAATTACCCATAGACCTATTCATGTATTTAAGGCTCTTCTTGCTCACTTGCCACTTCATTTTAATCAATCTTTGCTGCAGCAGAATCAGTTTTTGGAATATGTTCAGCAATTGATCGCTTTCTTTAGCTTGAAGGTCCTATCTGGAGGGAGGGATGAATGGGTCGTTTTTAAGGACAATGCTTGACAATTATCCCGTCAGTATGGTATTCAGCAGGCTTCCTCTTTACGAGTTGAATTGCGGAATGCCCAATCTTTATTGGCCCACTCCTTGTCTTTAAGTCAATCAAGGGATTCTAATGATGAATTGATCACATCCATTGAATGGTTGAAAGGCAGGGTTCATTCTCTTCAAGAACAGGAATATGCAAAATACAAACTATTGGCTAGAGTAGAAGCTTTATACAATAATAATTGCCAATCCCATCAATTCTTTGCTCGCCGTACCAGAAATATGCTAGGGAAAATATTGTGCACTTAATGGATGAATAGGGTGTTATGGTGACAGATCCGGTCGGCATCATTCATATGTGTGTCGACTTTTATAAGTCCTTGTTGGGACGGCAAGAGAATTCTTCTGATGTTGTCCTCTCCACTCGCCGCTATATTTGTGAGTTGGTAAGCAACCAGGTCAAACGAGAATGGGTGGACTTAATGGAGGCAGATATTTCAGAAGATGAAGTGGAAGAAGTGCTATCCCATCTACCCCATAGGAAAAGTCCTAGCTGGGATGGGCTTCCTAATGAGATGTTTTCAGCTAATGCGCAGCAGCATAAAGACCCATTGTCTCGCCTGTGCCAGCAAGTGTGGAACTTTGGTACCATGGCATTCGATTGGAAGATTGTTGTCATTTGGTTGTCGCCCAAGGTTCCCTCCCCTACCTCTTTGAAACAATGGAGACCTATTTCCATTATGGGTTTGTTATATAAAATCTTCTCCAAAATCATTGCGAACAGATTACAAAAAGTTTTTCCACACTTGGTTCATCCACATCAATATGGTTTCATTAAAGGTCGGAATATCATCCATAACATCTTGAATGTTCAATTGGGAATTGACTATGCTAAAGCTTCAGGACAATAAGTGGTAATGATTCAGCTCGATATTGAGAAGGCATTTGATCATGTTAGCTGGCCTTTTTTGCAGCAATTATTGTCCATAATGTGATTTGACCCTCGCATGGTTTCTCTTGTTGACACTATTGGTCAGGGAGATGTAGCTCGTATTGCTCTTAATGGAGGGATCACGGAAGAAATTGCCTTATTTCGATCTCTTAGGCAAGGCTGCCCCCTCAGCCCTTTGCTGTTTGCTTTGGTCACTCACCCGATGCTCTCATTGTTGGACAAGTTGGCTGATCAAGGCGATATGCTTTGGTCACTCACCCAATGCTCTCACTCACTTGATGCTCTTATGACAAGTTGGCTCTCATTGTTGGACAAGTAGGCAAGGGAGAGTGTTTTCCAAGGCGATTCTCAAAGGTCTACCAGAATAACAGAATAACTTGTAACCTCTCGCAATTCGCAAGTACTGGCGAATGTGGTGGAAGGAATAAATCCTCGTCTAAACCAAGATAACAGTGACCTGGATCATCTTTAGACCCAATCATGTCACCCTGTTAAATTTAGCCATTTGGAATTGCTTCTCAGGCCAATCAAGTAGCGTAGAATGAGCCAATATCTTTGTTTGCAAAGAAATTTGCTTGCTTTTTGAAGTTTGGAGGGCGTCATATAGTAAGGTGATGAGAGTCCTACGCCAAAATGCAATCAAGTGGGTGAGGGGTGTAGGTAGCAAAGATATGGCTCTTGAAACATGCAAAAACGAGGTTGATGAGTGGTGGGCCGCATGCCTATTTATAGAAAGTTTGGGCATTCAAATTAGAGTTTTGCATGTGATACACTAACTCTCTAGGATTGCATTTCTTTTTAAAATAAGAGGTTTTATTCATTAATTAAGTGTGTTTTGGCATTTTTTACGTCAAGCTAATTCATCAGGAATCAGGTTAGTGGAAAAATTGATGCGACCCTGGGCCTGAATCTTGACCAAGGAGTTGTTTCCTACGTGGACACTCCTGACTGCAAGGGCTCAAAAAATAAAAATGTCTGCTATAGGAGTCATGTCATGGGTAGCTTCACTGTCCACAAGCCAGACAAGTACTGACGTACTCGACTATGATGAGTGGGCCTCTACAAGCACTTCATCAAGAGGCAACTTGTAGATGTGAATGAGAGTCACATCCGATGTCTCTAAGGAGATGATGTGGACCTTTGCAGACCGATCAGACAAACCCTCTAGAGTTGAGTAGTTAGCCGACTGTGATGATAGACCGGTGGCAATGTGGGTTTGGCCTCTCCACTACCCTTGTTGAGGGTTGCCCCACCTTACTTTTCCTCGTGGGGGTTACTTGACTAGGGTTACTTGACTGTCATCATAATGTCCAGCCTTTTGACAATGTTGACAACATATATTCTTTTTAGGTACATTCTGCCATCCAAGTTTAAGTGTAGATGGATTTGGTTCCTTGGGATTCACTAGCCCTATTGTGATTTTGATTTTGATTTGAGTTTTGTGTGCCCTTGCCCCATTGCTCCCTCTAAGAAGATGCAACAAGAGCTCCCTCTATTGAGAACGTATTATAAAATTGATTGAACAACCATGCGTAATGCAACAAGCATCTAATGCTGTGAAATCACTTGCTGCACAACATGTAAATATTTTTATGGTAGTTTGTTAAGGAACAAGGTAACTTTATCGTCAAAGGACTTACGAGCCCCAGTGGTTGAGAACTCGACCAAGAGACACCAATACTCAGCCAACTTGACTTTTAAGACATCCTTGTCTCTAATTTTGAAATTTTGGAGCTCATGATTCAAATTGATACAACAAATCTTATCCCGAGCCGTATAGCGGTCAGTCAACGTGCCCAATGCTTGGATGCTAAGTCGAAATATTGAAGTTGGGAGTGAAACTCAAGCAACAAGTCTTGCATAAGCTCGACAATAGCTGAGGTGTTACAAGCCTCTCATGAGCAAATGACCTTGTATGGAATAAGAGCGAGATCAGGTTGGGGTTCCAACCCCTGCACTAGATCCCATAGGTTTTGAGAGTCTAAGACATGCCTCATCAAATTGGACCAAGGAGTGTAGTTTGACTCGTTGAAATGAGTCTTATCATTAAATGCATACTTGGCGAATGAGAAACTAGAACTATGAGCTGTCTGTGAAGATGGATAGATGGGATAAGATGGTGGTGGTGGTGGTGGATAAGAAGTAGAAGGGGATCAAGGAGGATAGACAAAAATAGGTTGTTGATGCCCAATGAGTGCAGATTGCTACGAAGGTACTGAAACGGATATAGGTATATATGATACTATAGTTATAGGTAGAGGCACTGAGATACGATAGCCTTGTTCAAATGTCGGCTGGGGCACTATAGAATGATCAAATGGTCCACTAGGTAATGCCATAGGGGCAAACTGTGATATCAAACGATCCACACCCGAGTATGTCTGGGATGCATTCCCATAGGGATAGCCCCAAAGTGTGTGTGTGGGAGGTCGAGCCTCCATGATATTGAGAAACACGAATCTTGAGCAAAGTTAGCTATGGCGGTTGGAAGTCAAAGACAAAAAGCATGTTGACATGGAGTAGACACACTAACTATTACTCAACTGAATAAGGTTCCAAGATAGATTAGCTTGAACTCATAAACACAATCTTGAGTAGACATGGATAAGACTGAAAGTACAAAGTACAATAGCATTCATTTTCAAATGATTGTCAAGTACATTCTTTTATAGTTGCAAGATGATACCACTTCTCCTCATTGTGTCTATGAGATAAAGGCAACTCTTCCTACATTGAGCTACATATTTCTTATCTAGTTGTTCCATACAAAGAGGTATATATAGGTGTCATTGCATATTTCTCAACATCCCTCCTCAATTATAACCATAAAAGAACATTGAGTATATAGAGGCTGTCATGAGTAGAACCTTGCTAAGTGTAAACATGGAAAAACCAACCACATAAAGCTAGAGGGTCTCACAAGGCCTCACTAAGTGTGTAGAGGTTGTAGTGCATAGGTTACATGAGTACAAGGCTTATGATAAGAACATTAAGGTAAGTACATACAATGCTCTAAAAAAGTCGTTCTAAATAGTGGAAATAGAAGGACTAATGAGGCTTATCCTTTTGCTATTGAGTGTCTTTTTCTTCTTCTTCATGGTCTTCTTCATCTTTGACAATTACAAGGTAAGCCTTCTGTGATCTTTTCTTGGCATAATAAAATTTTTCAATGTGCCCAATTCTTTTACAAAAGTCATAAACGATGTCTTTTTTCCCTTTGTACTTGTTCACATAGAGCACCTATTCTTCTTTTGAAGTGCTTGTTTCCGCTTTACCTTTGAGCTTCTTCTCTTCCTTGATGCTTTGATGTCTACCAGCTTTGGATTTGGCATATTAATTAGTGTGGTTGGGACATCACCAAATTCTGGAGGAAGACTCTTGAGAATGACTCCGATACATGTCTTTTTCCATTTTTAAGTTAATCCTTGCAAGTTGAGTCAGCTGAATTTCCATATAATTAAGGTGAGTTGAAGAGATGTATTAGCCTTCATATCCAACCTGAAAAACTCAATCAACTATCCATATTTTGAAGATTTAGATTGGGCACCAAACAGTGTGTACAATTGTTTTGAAGTGGCACGAGATGTATCACATGTGTCTACATGGTGGATATAACTGTCATCATGCTCAAGCTTGATGATTACTTGAGCTTTGTCATCATTCTTTTACCATACTGCTGCAAGAGCAGCATTTTTGGGTCTCTTCTCTTGTCGACTAGTTATTGACCATAGACCTTTCTTCATGAGGATTAGTTTTATCCTTGTCTACCATGTGTGGAAGCCCGTTCCTTTGAAGCGGCATGATAGTGAATCTTTGCCCATACTGGATGACAAGAGCAACAACAAATCTTTAGAGTCAAATCGGCACAAAAGTTGAACCCAACTGTGTCAAGAGACACAAGTGGAAGTAGTGTTAACAGACACTATGCTTTGATGATTGATGTTGAAACCTCCCCTCGTTGATTTGATGTGTAAATCTTGCTAGAACTTCAGTGGTATAGTAGATCAGAGTGGCAGTGAGTTGGTTGAACTGAGAAGAGTGAAAATAGAGCGATTTATAAGCTTTGAGTTGAGTGGCTATAGCTGCTACAGTTAGGGTTTCTGTAGATGACAGATTTTTTGCTGATGGCAGCTTGTGAAGCGATCATTTGACGAACCCTTTGGTGGAAAGTTAGCTTAGCTAGTAGCCTTTAATTGCCCTATGCTCAGAACATTAATTGTACTGCGTGTAGAGAGATGGCTGTATGACAAGGAGTGGTGTTGTTTTTTACAACAAGTTGATAAATTTGCAATGCTGGGCTGTTAAGTAGTCAACATCATGAAGTGATGTAATAGAAAGTTGCACACTCAGTCAAGAAATAAGTCCCCAAAAGAAAGCTAGTTAAGATCTTGCTTGGATGGAGAGATCCAAGAGCTCCAACAAAGCAAGGTGTTGGCTGGCTATGGTAGTCAAGAGAGGTAGAGTGAAGATGGTTTAAGAGATAAAGTCATCTTGTGTAGCTAAACTCACCAGGGATTGTGGGGAGCCGGAGGAACAATGAGCTGAGCTGAATCATGCTCACCATTGCTCTGATACCATGTTGAGAAACACGGATCTTAAGCAAGGTTAGCTATGGAAGTTAGAAGTCAAAGACAAGAAGCATGTTGATATGGACTAGACACACTGACTATTACTCAAGTGAATTAGGTTCCAAGATAGATTAGCTTGGACTCATAAACACAATCTTGAGTAGACACGGACAAGACTGAAAGTACAAAGTACAATAGCATTCATTTCAAAATGATTGTTAAGTACATTCTTTTATAGTTACAGGATGATACCACTTTTCCTCATTGTGCCTATGGGATAAAGGGAACTCTTCCTAGATTGAGCTGCATGTTCCTTGCCTGCTATTCCATACAAAGAGGTACATGTGGTGTGACTACATATTTCTCAACACATCACAGGTATACCACTTGAAAACACGTGTATAGAGGTCTTGTAGGTTTTGCCTAAATGTGCAGAACCCTCCAGTGTGATGTGTGATGATGGATAATGTGGTACACTTAATATAAGCAGAAAGGAAGGTGCAAGAGAAGATAAAGGAGGTATGGGAGGGAGCCCAAATGGAATTGTGATGAATGTTTTTGTGGGAAACATCGTAGGTTTCTTTTGTCCATTAAATGAATTAGTTAAAGATGCACCTTCTCCATATTGACCATGAGAAATAAAATCATTTCAAGGAAAATGAAGGGTAGGAATACTTACAAGTTCTTCTTTTAGCTTCTTATCTAGTTTTGAGTTCATGAAGAAATATTTGTCTTTCTCATTACTCACAAACTAAAGCTTTTTTTAAAGAGTCCCTTCTTGATGAGAATCTCCTGGTCCAACGAAAAATATAGAATCACTTGGCGTAGAATCTGAAATAATAGGGTTTTTACCTAGCATTGGAGAAAAGAAATACTGTGGAAGTGGTGTAGCCAGATTCCACTTGCAAATGGCCGGTCTGTAGTAGAGATTCTGAAGGTCCTACAAGATCATTAGTACTATGCACCAAATCTAAAGGAGAAATTCAGGCTTACCTCCTGCTGAGCTCTATGTATAAGGATGAGATCATACTCAATGGCAGAAATTTGATATGATCTATGAACTCCATGGTAGTTCGATGGTTCTCTGCCCATGTCAGATTGGCTTGTAGCAAGCTGGGGAGCCCACTCCGAATCATTTTTGTCCATGTTCGGCTATGGAGATTGGAGAGGTGCTGTGAATGTGTTCAAAGTCATATGACCCTTCTATTGTTCGTGCTTTTGCGAATGAGTTTTTCGATCAAAGGCCAAGGTTTCTCAAAGAGTATCTAGCTTTGATACCATGTGAAGAAATACTCAACGCAAAAAGCACAAAACCAATCATATGGTAGAGCATAGATTGATAAACTAAGAACACAGCTCGGAGACAGTGAACACAACGAATAATAAAGTGAACGAAAAATGAATATATAGTGCTCATGCAACAAATATCCTATGCAATAAATATCGAACCTCGAACTCTGTACCTTTGGGATCAAGGTAGAGGTTATGAGCTGTAAAGTGTGTCGTATCCTAAACGGATCCCGAATTGCAGCAAAGGCAACGCCCAAGTGTTGAACACTAGCAAACAAAGTCAAGGAAGGCTGGACCTAATATAGACAGTAATGTAGAAGAGAGAACGACTAAAAACGCATGTACTTGAGAAGAGAGAAAATATGGATGACAATTGTTAGGTGCAAACACAACAAATAAAGATGAGAGAATGTCAGGGCAGCAGCAAGAAACCGCAAATGTAACATTTTGAGGAGAGAGAAGATCAAGGCAATAGCTCCTAGTCAATGAGGACAACACCAAACTGTAGGTGACAGCTCCTGGGACGTTCGGACAGCTGTAAACAGGCGAGGAAGGCTGAAATCAGCCACCAAATGGTAGCAGATGGCTGGTGGAGGCTCTAACCGCGATGTCCTCTGCGAAAAGGGTGTGGGCAACAAAGATATGGCTCCTAAAACTTGTAAAAACAAGATTGAGGGAGAGTGTTGAGCTACATGCCTATGTATAGAAAGTTTGGGGCATCCAAATTAGGGTTTTGCATGTGGGACACGGTAACTCTATAGGATAGCGTTTATTTTTAAAATAAGAGGTTTTATTCATTAATTAAGCATGTTTTGGGGCTGTCTAAGTCACGCTAATGCATTTTTAGCTCAACAATCCTTAGCCTCCTCCTCACCAATATTGACCTCCATAAAATCTGCCCATTCAAGTTTGACCTAGTCATCCACCATGCCCAAAGCATAGTTGTAGGCAGCACGAACCATATCAATAAGAAGCCACTCTCTCTCTCTCTATATGTGTGTGTGTGTGTGTTTATTGTTTATTTTCCATTTAGTTGGCCATAGCATTAGATGATAGCTATTTTGGGACATGGGAATTCCCTGACTTTTCAGATGTAACATTTTGGTCTCATAAGACAATTTGGGCCTTTTGTAGATCTTAATATAACTTTCTTTCTTTCTCTCTATTTTTCATAATGGGTAATTATATCAATTACAAAAAAGTATAGAATAACAAGATTAGAAAGTACAAGGTGGCTCTAGGTCAATATTTATTTTGCATTTATTCCATCGGCCTTCCCTCCATCCTAATGTCTCCCAAGTCAAAAGGAGCAGTCGACTGCTTGAGTTTAGACTGCCTAGGCAGAATAAACTATTGCTCAATAGAATAGGAGGGGCATGCTTTGATCCTTATCTATGGGCTGGTCCACCAAGGTACTCTTTTGGTTTGGGCATTCTGCCATGAAGTGACCTAGTTGACCATAGGAGAAACAATGGCTAGTGAAAGTACCCCACTCAAGCCAAAACCAAGGTACTCTTTTGGTTTGGGCATTCTACCACAAAGTGACCCAATTGACCATAGGAGAAACAGTGGCCAGTGAAAGTACTCCTGTCATACTATACCCATTTGGAGGGATAAATGATCAACACAGCAATGAGTGCAACTCCAATCTCACACATGGCTCTTCCTAGAACTAGGATGCCCCAATACTACATTGCCTGAGTACAATGCTCTCCAACACTTATAAAAATACCTGCCTGAGTCCCTAGAGCTCCCTAAACTTCTGCCCAAGAAGTGACGCTCCAATTCCCACATGGGATATCCCCTCTGCTTAGAAGCAGTACTCTTGTACCATGAGAAAATATACCAATCCTCCCACTAGTACTTTGTGCAGTTCCTATCTCATAAGCCTCTGGCCAAGCCTAAGAAGTTTTCCAGTAAAGCCTCATACATTCCACGAGAGGATCCTCATGGTGTTTTGATTCAAAAGCTAATGGTTTCTCAAAAAGCTTAACGACTGGTTGTCTTTTGATTGTGGAAAGTTGCTTTTGTGATTTCCAAAAAGCCAGCTGCCTTGTAGTTCTCTTTAAGAATGCTAATTTTCCTTTTTATTTTCAGAATTAAAAAAGCTAGCAATCAAAGCCATGCTTTTTTAGTTGCCAAAGTGAGGACCTGTTTTTCATCTCGAAAAAGGCAGCCCCACAAAAATAAAAACGTCAAAGGAAGAAAAACTAAACAAGTCCCTGGAAAGACCGCTTGCTGGTGTTGTAAGGATTCCTCGACCTACATGAACAAGTAATTGAAACCTTTCTGGGGGGTAAAACTCATGCCTTTTTGCACTTTTTATGTGAAGCTCTAAATTTGAGTGTCCTATTATGTAAGACAAGTCAAAGAACAATTGGAGGAAATTATCTCAGGAAAATAATAATGATAGAAAAATTATCCAATGTTGTACATATGACCTAAATATCCAAAAATATTTAAAGTAGCCCAAAACCTGGCCACCAGAAAATCTGATAAAATCCCCCAGCAGACCACATCAAAATGACTGACTACCTCTACTACCAAAAACATGAAGCAGATGATATTGTTTAGCTAACACCTTCGCAGCTAGGCAAGACAGCCCCATCAAAGCAGCATCTGTTTGTAAAGAAGCTTCTATACATTAAGATTTTTCAAGTCTTTGTCCACTAGTGATCATCAGATCCAATTGCATGAAGGATAGAAGTCTGAGCTTTATAAATAAATTTTTTGAAATATAGAGTTGATTATCAAGGTGAATCATGACTTATGTTTACTGGCATAACTCTGATAAAAATCTGATTATTATTTATAAATCTAGTTGAAAACCAGAGTTCATTGTCAAGGTGAATCATGATTTTTATTTTATGGCATAACTCTGGTCAGTTGAATCCTTTCTGCCCTGAAGCATTCCTTCCAGCTGCTGGCCTGCTTGCCCACTCCTCCCATTCTTAGCTAGTTATAATGTGATTATCAGTTTGTTTTTAAATAGATGGATCAGATTTGTAAGGATGTGACAGGAAACCTGGTCTTGAAAATTTTGATAGAGCACTTGATCAGGTGGCAAAGTATGTATTTAGCATACTGCTAGAGAAGGAAACAAAGGAATGGACTGGGACTTCTCAACAAAGGAGTGGACTGAGAGGCATCAGCAGAGAACAATTAGGATCTCATAGTTGAGATTGTGAATCAAATGACCCAGCATAATTTCTATTCTATTATGGTCAAGCAGGGTTGAAGCTTAGATGAACGTGTGCATATTCGCTCAAAGGGCATGGAGAGCAAATTATACAGAATTGGCACTATCATGTCTTGCCAAACAACATGCTCCTGACAGGTTTTCAACAGAAGCAGGCACGGAGAAAGATTATGCACTGACTGGTGCAACTAAAGCTTTTGGACATTGGCATCTTACCTAAGTATGAAGGTTAATGTGCAACATTGATGGTTATATTGCTGATTGTCTATTTATAATAAGAATATGAGCTTTAGAGGATAAGCATTACTTGTCCCAAACAGCCAGCACCTTAAGAAGATGCTTGATGATGCAAAATAAGGCACATTTCAACTCAGATAAAGTGACACCAAAACACAAAACATTTGCAAAACATGCAGCATGGTGCATTGTAGCTCACATCTCCATCCAAAGGCTACCTAAAACTATATCATTTTTCAGACTGCAGAATATCATTGAACCTGTGCACAACATGTACTATTGACAAAAACAAAAGGATTTCATGTCTACAAAGGTAGGAACATCTTTCGTTTTCTTGAAATTTGTATAGAACTTCACTTGATCAGACAACTGGAGTACACCTTCAATAGATACGTCAACTTTGAGTCTCTATATGGTATATGGCGAATCTTTCCTTCAGATGTTTCCAATAGTGCCTGTACAATAAAATCAAGGAGCAGAATAAGAAGGGCAACGAGATAAGAGATAACCTTATTATAAATCAGATCAGTTAGAACGTGAATATAAGCCAGCTAACTCTTGCATATGCAAAAGGAGATAGTCCTCTCTCCCTTGCCAATTCCTCCCTTCCTCTGAGCTAGGAAACAGTAAGCACCCTCTCTTCCTCCAAGCTAGGAACAAGTAAGTACTTGTAGACATCATCAGTGCCAACTGTAGCACCTGCTCTACAATCCCCACACAGCACTAGTGACTAGCAGAGAACTACTTGGGATAACTGTTCACAAAGCCACACAAATCTGTACAGCTAGGAGAGACTGCCTGCTGCCCTGTGCTGCCAAAGGGTTCCCAGGTCGCTACATGAGGATCCAGCCAACAGCATTTCCCACAAACACAGGACGTTATCACAGATACTCACACCAGCAGAGGATATAAGAGATGTGTTGAGGTCTCTCCACCATAATCCTATGCTGGATTTGTAGGATAGCGGATAGCCCCAAACTCCTTGTACCTAACATTGAAAGAACCCTTAACTGGTCATTTTCTTGTTCTTCTTTCAATATTTCTCCATAATAGATCTCATAGGTCATTGATATGGTCTCTCTCTGTCTCTCTTCTTTTTCATAAAGAAGCCTGAATTAATGAGTTGAAATATTTACAAATGGCCTTCTGGCCAACCAAGCATACTCAAAGACAAATTTTCTGTCGCGATGCACTGACTCCACCGGTCACGACTCACTGCTGCCCCCCGCCCCGACTGTTCATGCCCCACCCCCCGACTGATCGCGACAGCCCGTCACTCGCCCCCCACACTGATTCAACCCCCCCCCCCCCCCCTCCGTCTGATGCGCCACCCCCGACTGCTCGCCCCCGCCCCAACAGCTCGCGCCCTCCCCGTCTGGCCGCTGCCAGCGTGCCCTTCCACCCCACCCATTGTCTTGGGACACAGTGCCCCCCCGCCTTCCCCCTCCCCTGCAGCGCTGCTATTTTCCCTGCACTCCCTGCCCCCCCTTGGCGCGCTACCTTTCCCCCGCAATCTCGGCTCCGTCCGGCAGACGTACCACCCCCCCACACGGTACCTGTCGTAACCCAACATCCACGGCGTCCAACACCTCCCCCACCGCCAAAACAGCCACTCCCCCCCCCCCCCCGCCCAACCCCACCCTCGAGTTGCTCCCTCCATCCGCAGCAACTTTCCCCCCTCAGGCAGCACCGCAACGTGATTGGTAGCTTTTCAGAAGGGACGCGCAATGGAAACCTCTGGTCAAACGCCGGCGCACTCAGTGAGTGCCCCCCAATCAAACACCTTGCGCATCGTCCTCTCTGAGGAGTAGCTCTTAGCCATCCGGGCTAAAGAGCTGGAGCTAAAGGAAACAACGATTTATGGTCAGGTAGTAGGACATTCCCCAGCCAGGGCCTAGCTTCGGGATTGGCTTTACTCCACGCTGCGCATCGGCACAGCGCAGATCGTAGAGGCGGTTCTAATGGGCCAAGGGATCTTCATGGTTCGGCTTAGCTTGGCAGACGTAGCTCCGGAGTTACTTGCTAGCTCACCCTATGCGTCCACGAAAGGGGTCATTTACATGGTCCCTTGGTACAGTGGCTTCACTGTGGAGGCATTTGCACTCCACAATAGGTTTCTTTGGCACCCGGCTACCCTTCTCTTTCCTGGCCTGCTAGCGATAGAGTATCGCCAGTTGGTGGAAGACTTTGGATGGCTCTTCGGCACGGTCCTTCCTGCGTCTTTCACGGACGCAGTGATAGCCGCAAGAGTCCCAAAGGTATGGGTGGTAGTGAAAGAGGTGAAGAATATCCCACAGTTCCTAGAGATTAAGGCAGGCGGACACTCCTTTAGGCAACAGGTCATTGTGACTCGGCAGCGGCAGTGCCTGCACTGCCATGACTTTGGGCACTAGGCAGCAGAGTGTATGCACTTTGGTGCTAGGGTGGCTCCACTAAGAGGCCCATAGGTGGATGCGGATGGTTTCACATGAGTACAGAGACGACAGAGAGAGAGACGACAGGGGAGAGAGACGCAAAGAGCAGGTGGGCGAGTGACGCCCCCTCGGCAAAGCACTCCACAGTCCCCCCTGCCCATCTCACCCGGCAGCAGCCCCCCACATCCACCACCCGTGCCACAGACTGTCTCGTCTGAGTTTCCACAACCCCCATACCCACCCCTCTCTACAGCCCATGCCCCCCCCCCCCCCCCCCCAAACTGACCTTGGTCCATAGCCCCCCCTTTCCAGGGCCACCAATCCCCCCATACACCTGCCATGCATCCATGTCCATCCCACCATCCCTCGATCCTCTTCCCCCCCCGCCACCTCCCCTACTGAGAACCCCCCTTGATCCGCACCCGTTTTAGGTGGTCCCCCCTAATCCCACCCCCCATCCTCCCACAAGAGGTGATGAGCCACTCACACCTACTTCCTCCTCACACCAATAGTCCTCCCCCTCCCATACAGCCACCAACTCATCCACCCTTGCCGCCCGTCACACCTTCCCGAGACAAGCACAGCTGTTGCCACAGGAGTTCTTCCGTAGTGGCCCATGGTCCTACCTGAGAGTTGTGGAGCGGGGAGAGTTTCCACTACCTGTAGAGGTGGGGATCTTCATGGTTCGTAAGTCAAGGAGGGGCAAGGTCCATCTACTAGCACCACTGGATGGACCAAACTACGCCTTTTTTCTTTAGTCCTCTCACTCAAGGAAGTGGACGACTACATAGATAGAGGAGTTGAAGAGTCAGGTGGCGGATCACATCTGGGTGGAGATCGCAGATGGAATCCCAGAGGTAGACTCCTGGATCGTTGGAGGAGACTTCAACAATCTGGAGGCTCTGGAGGACCAACAAGGAAGAGGTAGTAACTACCAAGGCATGGTTGGGGAGGAGCAAGAGGCATGGGAGGTTTTTTTGCTAGCAATCAGAGCACACAATGCCTGAAGATACCATGCCTTCCACAGGAGGGAGAGGTAGTTAGACTTCTCTTGGGGATACAGGCGGCTAGGTGTTCTGCTGGAGCGGTTGGACAAGTTTTATGTGGGAGAGTGGGGAGGCTCTCGTGGAGGTATGGTTGGGGAGGAGCAAGAGGCATGGGAGGTTTTTTTGCTAGCAATCAGAGCACGCAATGTCTGGAGAGGCCGTGCCTTCCATAGGAGGGAGAGGTAGTTAGACTTCTCTTGGGGATACAGGTGGCTAGGTCTTTTGCTAGAGCGGTTGGATAAGTTTTATGTGGGAGAGTGGGGAGGCTCTCGTGGAGGCCAGATTGAGCAGTTGGTAGGCACCATGTTGTCCAATCACTGCCCGGTTCTCTTGACACTTGACCCCCCAGCATCCATCCTAGACACACGATCCTGTCAGATCCCTAACTCAATCTATAGGAGGGAAGATGTGACGAGACAGACAGTGCAAATTTGGACCTGAGAGTGGGGTAGGAGGGACCGGATAGCAGAGGAGGTTGCAAAGGTCCTAGCAGAGTCAAGCAGAATCTGCCAAGACGCAACTATACAGGCTAGGCAGCAGAGCTGGGAGGAGGAGAGAGCACTCCGGCGGGACCTTGCAGCCATGCAGAGATTATTGCAAGAGGCACCAAGGCAACCCACCCTCCACGCACAAGAGATGCGTGCGCGAGCAACCATTGCTGGCCTAGAGGACAGGCGCTTGGAGTTCCCTTTCTGAACCTCAGCAGCCTTCAAGGCACGGAAGGGGGACACAATGTGCAGGGAGTTCTTGGTGCACCAGCCTCGCACCGCAAGAGAGCGAATACGCAGCCTTCGGGATCAGTATGGGAGGACCCCTTCTTGCCCAGACGAGGTGATGGAGATTTCCACCAACTATTACACGCGTCTTTTTCAATAGGAGACAGCTTCAGCTAGAGGATAGAGATGTAGACAGCAGGTATGGGATCACATCCCATCCCTCGTCACAGAGGAGATGGGACACTCCCTCCTAGCCCCCTTCATAGAGAAGGAACTAGAGGAGGTTTTCCATACACAGGATGGGCAGAAATGCCTGGGGGAGGATGGCCTCCCTATGGCCTTCTTCACTACCTACTGGGAAGTGGTGAAGGAACCCCAACTGATAGCCTTCCAGGAGATTTTCACTTCAGGACAGATGTCAGGAAGTCTCTCGGCAGGCCTTATCAGTCTTCTCCCCAAAAGGGGGAGACCGGTTGGAGCTTTGCCAGTGGAGACCAATCACCTTATTGTTAGTGGCCTATAAGGCACTGGCAAAGATGATTGGTAGGCGGCCACGCCCCGTGCTTCTAGATATCATCCATGACACTTAGACAGGATAGGAGGATCCTAGACAATGTATTTACCTTCTTTGAGGCGACAGAGTGGGCTCAGCACAGTGGGCAGAGACTGGCCGTACTACTCTTGGATTTTGAGAAAGCTTATGATAGGGTGGATTGGGATTTCCTAGAGGGCACCATGGTGAGGTTGGGATTCCCCCAAGCTTGGATTAGTGGAGTCTCCGCCCTATACAAATCGGCTACCAGCAAGGTTCTCATAGGCAGAAGGCGAGGGGAGAACTTTTGGCAAAGGCGATGTCTCACTTCCTCAGGTCACGTGTGAGCAAATTACGTAGACTCTATCTTTCAGTAAGAGGGGAGACTGAGTTGTTAGACTTAGAGTACACAAATGATACAACCCTCCACATAGAGGACGATGAGTTGATGCTGGAGAGAGTGAGACTGGATCTTGACGTATTCTGTTCTACAGTAGGAGCAAAAATCAACTGCCGAAAGTCAGTTGGTTTCCTCACAGACCCGAACACTAGCACGGAGTGGGGCATCCACCTAGGATTTAGATGGGTGAGAGCAAAGGGCAGACCGTCCAGTACCTAGGGTTCCAAGTGGGACTCGCATCACTCCTGCCCAGTAATTTCTTCCTGTCCTTGATTCTATTCGGAGGAAACTAATCTACTCGAGCACGGTTCGTCTCTCACTAGCCGCGCGAGCCCTAGTGGTTAACCAGGTCCTCCTAGCGACAACCTAGTACATCGCCTCGTGTTGGTGCTTCTCTTCATCTTGCGTAGTGCAACTTCGCCGCCTAGTTCGGAATTTCCTTTGGTTAGGGTCTGATGGTTCCAGGGATTCCAGGGCCAAGGTGGCATGGGCGACCATCATACGATATAGGTCAGAGGAAGGGCTTGGGATCATAGACCTAGAGTATCAAAGTATGGCCCTCTTGGGCAAGCTAGTTGTCCGCGGTCTCACACCAAACGGATAGACCTAGAAGGTCTTATTGCAGGAGGGCCTTGAGGACTATAGACCGAGGCTTAACGGTGAATGGAGGCTGTCCCTGAGATGGATCTTCACGTCAGCCCAGATCAACCCCCCCAGGTCACCTTTCCTTCGCAACTTACTCCGCGTGGGGCAAGGTCTCCGTAAGGCCCTAATCCAGAGCCCCCCAGGCTACCAAGAGGAGATAGACCGAACCCCCAGATCAAAGATCGGGAAGGGGCATAGATAGGTGAGCGCCCCCACATCCAGTGGGCTGGGTGGGAGGCCGGCCCTGCGGCTCGTACCATCAGGACATGATGGGAGGTGTATAGGATGACAGACGAGGAGGTGTTGCAGCGAGTATCAGGCTGTCAGAAAGGAGTGGAGTTGAGAAGGGAGATAGACGTAGCAATACCTCTGAAGTGGCTTGCTCCCCCAATACGAGAGCCGATAGAGCCTGGGGAGGTATGGGCAGCTAGGTTTTCACCATCAGGCATCCCCCTTCAGGTGGCAGGTACAGTGGGTGGCGCCCCGCAGGGGACTTTCTTCGCCATTCAGGAGGGGGGACGCTTGGCCCTTGACAGAGGGCAACAGGATTAGGGGATTTCCACCCTTTCGTGGAGGAGGATTCGGGTGGTGGGCCTTCAGGGGAAGACATGGCAACTGGACCCCTATGTTTTCTGGAAGAAGCTTAGGGAGTGGCGCCTTTGGATCTGGGAGGGCAGACCACTTGATAAGCTAGAGTGGGATCCAAGAGAGTGGCTATGGCCGGCCTCTACGGTCGCCAGGAAGCCACCTAGGTTCCTAGAGTTCATTGCCAGGATTGGTAGACATGTACTAATGCAGGAGGATATGGACTGGGTTCCGTCACGTAGTAGACACTGGGCGGAGCACAGCATCATAGAGCCCTTCCGACGGACCTTCTGGCACTGCCTATGGGATAGCTGGAGGCCGAGGAGGGTGTTGTATTTCTTATGGCTGGTGGTACATGGAGGCTTGGCAGTGGGAAGTTGGCTTATCCAGATACAGAAGGAGGGAGGTTGTAAGCACTACACACGGCAGCCTCTAGAAATCCCAAAGCACTGCCTTTGGTCATGTGAGGAGGCGCAACTCGTGTGGAGAGGAGCATGCCGCATCCTTCGCCGTATAGCACCCAGCCTTGGATGTATCTCATGGGGAGCTTTCTGTTGACAGGTAGTAAGCCAAGGCCGTCACCTTCTGTATGAGGCCGGGATGCAGGACACAATATTCATTATCGAGGCAAGGTCATGCGTAGTGGTCGGTTTGGAGGCTCTATCCATCCGCCAAGTACTGGAGCCCACAGCAGACCGCTCGAAGGTATGGAAGATCATAGGGAGTCTTACTGGATGGCATGTCTAGAAGGCACGGTGTCAGGAGGCTTTTGCCGGAGAGAGACTTTCAGCACATGCGACCTTAGAAAAGCTCTGGACCTCCATCATCCACTCCCTCTGCGGCTGTTGGGATCAGGTGCAGGGTGAGTCCAGGGCTCATCAAGAGCTCTGAGGTCACTTCATGCGCACTTGGGGGAGCCAGGGTCTGTTCTTCATGATGCAGACAGGCATCCCCAGTTGGCGATATACCCCCCCCCCCCAATGCTTCTTGCCCCCATCCCCCCTGGACCCCCTTGAGAGACTTGTATACATGATGTATTGGTGACTTTGCATCAGCTGTAGCTAGTCTGTTGAGCATGAGCACTCTGTTGTAATCAGTTTTTTGAGTAATATAATCAGCCACATTTTACATGGAAAAAAAAAGCATACTCAAAGACACATAGCAAACGCACATGGATCCAAAAGGCTAAGAAAACACACATTGTGGACAAGATTAGAAGAAGGGGATCATGAAGCAGGCGCAACCAGGGTGGTGCAGATGATATCCATCCATGGAGCAGTGACCCCTCCAAGGATCACACCAGTCAAAACATCAAAGTAATTTGCCATAATAACAAATTACCATCCTAATTGCTTGGCAAGAGATCACACTAAGCTTTACTATCCTAAGCAGACCAAACTTTATTTATGTTCTCAGTCACCCATCACTTCAAAAAATCATCCAGTTTTGAAAAGCCCAATCTACCAATGGAGATGAAGAAGGCTGAATTGCAGGCAAAGGGGAATGCCATTGAAGTTGTTCCTCCAAGTTTAACCAAATTGACTTGTAACCTTGAGGCACCCAAAAGTATTGATGGATACAGCAGAAAGAATAAACTGGAGACTAAGAAAGAATGATAGCATCTTATATAGTCCTCAAACCCAATCATGCCATCCTATTAAACTTATCATGCTTCATGTGCTTATCATGCCATTCAAGAAACATGGATGTGGCCAAAACCTCAGCTTGCAAGGAATTAGCTCCTTTCTAGAGTTAGGGGGATGCCAAGCAATGAAGTGAAGGAACTCTTGCCAAGAGGCACTCAAGTGAGAAAGAATAAAAGACTTTGGAGTTTTGTCTACTTGAGTCTAATTCAAAACATTCCACTAGGAGGCCTGGATTGTAGTGCAGCCACAGCACCAGTCACAAAGCTATCATATGAACCTTGTCATCCAACAAGGCAGCACCACCCAAATGTTTTGGTGAGTAGCATGTTGCCAAGAGACCCAAACTTCATCCAAATGATTACCATGCTTTTTCCATAGCATTAAACAGATGGGTTGCACAAATTCTTGCAATGACTTCTGTGTCTAAGGAAGCAAAGGCAAGAAATAGGATGATCATGCTTATCATGATTGTCTATCCAACTTTTTGTTGCACATGATTTCTGTGTCCAAGGAAGCAAAAGCAAGAAATAGGAGATCATGATTGTCTATCCAACTTTTTGTTGCACATGCAAAGGCCAGCCGTGAGAACATAAACTTGTCATGAATGCATGAAGACATCCAATTAAGCAATGCACGAGCAACCACATCCACACCGATGGAATAATCCAAGTGTCTAGTGATTTCATCTTGAGAAACAATCCTACCCTTCCAACCCAAAGCATGTAGATCTATCCTTGTACAACTAATCAAAGTAGATTTCTGTACATTGATGTGAAGGCCCGAGCCAAACAGTCTCCAAATAGCCATTGCTCTACCTAAGTTATACTCCTCAGCCTTAAGAAACAATGAATCATCTGCAGGGGACTATCCCAAAAGTTTAGCACCACTTCAAAAAGCCAAACCAATGATTTCACCCTCAATCACTAGTTTATCCAATAGGGAGAGCATCTGATGTGCCACCAATGCAAACAACAAAGGACTAAGGGAACATCCCTAATGAAGGGATTGAGTGAGGGCAATCTAAGAGACTATCCCAAAAGTTTAGCACCACAACAAAGAACCAAACCAATAAGAAACTTTCCGGAACCTATTAGCAATGATCTTGGAGAAGATTTTATATACCAATCCCATAACAGAAATGTGCCTCCACCACTACAGAGTGTGAGGGGAAGGGACCTCTGATAACAGTCAAAGAATTGCAATCTTCCAATCACATGGCATCTAGCTTGTTCTCCAAACTTGCTCACAAAGTCGAGCCAATGGGTCCTTAAGTTGATCAACATAATCTGAGAATAGTTCATTTGACAAAACCATCCCATCGAAGCCTTTTCTACATGGAAGATGGGTACTCCTCCACCTCCACCTCAATGATATCTGCCTCCATAAAATCTGTGCATTGGGGCTTTACCCAGTCTCACACCATGTCCATAATATAATGAAAAGTCATGAACAAAATCATTGAGAGTTTCTCATGAACCCAAGTTCTATAGTAATCCAAACATATCTAAATGATAGTTTGAGGCTCAATACCCATAGCCCCTTGTGTATCTAGCAAGTTCAGAAGAGTTTCACATGCATATTTGTGACAAAGGCGAGCAAAGAAACCATCAGTCTAGCAGTTATTGTCTTGCAAAGCATCTATTCAGTCCAATAGTTTATATTTTGCATATTGCTCATCTTGAAGAGCCTAGACTTTGCGTCTCAACCACTCAAAATAAGAAACCAAGTCATTAGAGCACGGGTGTCAAGTACAAAAGGTACAATACGGTATGGTACGATAAAATACAGTACTAAATGGTACCTTATGATTTTATAAGGTACGGTACGTTACTAGCACAAAAAAAATTAACTTAATTTTTTCAAAAACTATAAATGATAAGACACATGTTTAAAGTGAAAAAAGGCTAGGGCAATGCCATTACAAAATGAGATCAATGATCATACATGATACACCATACAGCTGTCATAGGAGTTAGAGTCACGACGGACTCATGAGTCAGGAGTGGAATGTGCCAATTTGGAATTTGGATACATTCATCAATGATACATCATACATCATAATAATCATCATCATCTGAGTGCTCATCAAGAGAGTATGAAGATGACCCCTTAGCATCGGGTGATGAAACACTCTCATACTCATCCTCATTGATGAGGTTACCATCATCATCAAATGATAGGTCCCTAGGCAATGGCTATGTAATTGTACGCAAGGGGGGGATGAGAGCTACTAGAGCCCCGTCTCACATATGTCTGCAAACCACTCGAACCACCCCTCATCGATCTCTGAGAGTGCCAAATGACCGTGCCCCTGCTAGCATTTGTTGCAACTCGAACTCCTTACCCACGAGCACGTTGACTATGAGTGTCACAAGTGTCTGCTGCTATGAGCTCCCCATAGAGCTCTGCAAAGATCTACTCCTCTTCATCAACCTCCTAGTGTACACTCGAAAGAGTGTCACCCATCAACTTGAACGTATCAACAATCACCTACACAATGCACATAATATTGTAAATACTAAATTGTTGAGTATAAAATTGAAAACAACAAATTTAAACTTGACTTAAGTCTTAACCAAAAGGATAAGTGTTTACCTACTTTGGACTATCTATGGTCATTGTGGCCTTCATCATGCGCAAGTTAGTGCAGCAATAGACTAGCTGCTCTAATTGTCATGTGCTAAGCCAATTGCAAATCTTCATGTGAATGAGAGAATAGGCATTCCAATTTCTCTCACATGTACCTGAAGAGCAATCCTAAGCAAGACTCTGATGGCCAAGGGTTGAAGAGTTTGCAATGCATACCCAAAATTCTACCACCAAAAGAGAGGCTTCAAAAGTGACTCTCTTCTCCAACAAGTAGGTGAAGCAAAAGCCACATGCCCTCTCTAATCCGCATAGCATCCAAGCTCCTCTATAACTGTGTTGTGGTCATCCACAAGGACCACATGAGTGAGATATACAAGCTGGTCAAAACGTAGCCCTTTATCATCCATGACTGCTGGAGACTTGTAGGCCGGATGTAATAGTGCTGCAAATCAATGGATGGGCTTACACATCCATGCCCATCTCTTCTCTGCTATATCAATGACGTGTGCACACTATGACTCTGTGATTACTGTGCAAGCCCGTGCCTCCACCAATGATATTCTAAAGAAGTGAACGAGAAGGCCCATGGTGGACTCCTTGCAATCACTCATACATAACACCCTATAAAAGGGAGTCACGACAATCACGATTGCACAAACTCTCTACCAGAACTGCTCATTGAGATACAAGTGCTACATGGCTTTCGCCTCCTCTCAATCCTCTCCTTCTCTTCATCAATGTTCTTCGTCCTCATGTCATTGTATGTAACACCGCTCCATTCTTCACACGGGCCCACATTGACAATGGCTCTCACCCATCTTTCTCCATTGCTCATGCTTTAGGACATTGAATATAAGATTGCACTCAATCACCGTGTGTGCAATCTCAATATCGATTTGCTATTGCATTTCTCTAAGAAAGGCAACCGATCCAAGCATATGACAGGGAGCTTGAGAGAGAGAGGATTGTCTCTCCAATGCCGCATGAGTCTCAAATCTTTGCCTTTTTCCAATGCTAGAGCCGGAAGCCGATGTGGAGTCGGCACCACCAATGGTGGAGGCCTCACCCGCATCAGTTGAAGATATGCCTACATTTGAGGCTTCCTCACGAGTAGACATAGGAGTGGGTGCCATCACCGATGCACCACATTCTCCTCCTCTAGTGGATCCCCCTCTCATCTAAGCAAGAATCTCCTCCGCAATGTGTTGAGGGATCACCTTCCATGCGACAACTTGTCCCTCAGTCTTGAAAAGATGTTGAAGAAGCCGAGTTGAACCACTTGTGTAGCACTTCCCGCAATACTTGCATGTCCCATGGTGGGAGTTGGACTTCTTTGTGTCCTTCTCCACATGGATGGCATGCAAGTTGAAGGCCTCATGCTTCTCACGTGTCATGATGCCAAGGCGTTAAGGCGAAGCTTGCCGATGGAGAGGAGAGAGTCAAGAATCGTCACTCCGATCACGATGATGCTTTGAAGGGGGAGGGGATGGGAGGAAGAGGAGAGAGTGAGAGCTTTAGAGGCTTGAAGACTCAAGAGGGATGGGGTGGGAAGATGATGCTTCAAGAGGGAGGGGATGGTAGGAACTTGGAAGAACAATGAAGAAGGGGATTGGGGGGAAGAGGAGAGGGGAAGAGGAGATGATGCTTGAAGAGGGAGGGGATAGGAATTGATACTTGGAGACAAGAGGGTGGGGATGAGCCTTGAAGAGAGTGAGACTTGAGAGAGTGTGTTGCATGCAAATGAGCCCCAAGTCGAACACTCGTCCCTTTTTGCCAAATGCTGCTCCAAACCGTTGCAAAAATGAGCTGAAATCATTCTCGATAACCAGTTTGTGTCCGTGGGATGGGTGGAAAAAATGCATAAAAAATATTGTACAAATTTGTATGGTACCATACGGGTACACACCTGTACAGTACGAACCATACATTATGAACCTGTCCGTATGTTGTACGAAGACAACTATGCATCAAAGTTATCCTCAACTTGTTGCAAGCCCACATAATGCTCCTATAAAGCAAGTGTGAAGAAAACTGCTAGGGTTTGCATTGAGGACACATAGAGTGTACGACCACGACAAAAACACAAAGAGACCAACGTAGACACAGAAAGCAAAACTCGAACCCTAAACGCAAAACTCAAAACTCAAACACAGAAACTCAAATACAAACAGAAGAAGGCAGAAAGAGAACACAACTCTAAAGTGAATGAATGTTGTAAATAAATATAAGAGTGTACAGTGTGCACAAGGGCAGAGCAATGTCGAAGTGTGACGTCCACTGGAGACGGATCCCAAGTCTGTGACCACCAGTCGGAGTGTGAAGTGAGAGAAAACTGTAAAATGATGGTACCAGAGGCTACTCGAGAACCAAACGCAAGCAGTAGAGGATGCAGAGGGCATCCCCAAAAAGCTGCAAACGCAGCAAACAAAGTGTTGCTTGATGGAGGAGAGCATCAACCAGCAGTCACCAAGCAATGGAGGACCAAAACGTAGGTATTGGAGGTCGCCTGATGGAGAAGGAAGGCTGCCTACTGTCACCAACAGCCAGAAGCTGCAAACGCAGAGAGCAAATGAGAGTGGAGGTGCTGGCGATGAGGACACAACCAAACGCAATTGGAGGGATGGTGCCAGACAATGGACAACAGCTAGAAGAAGGCGCCAGGGCACTACAAGATTGGATGGAGAAGTGGCAGCAGTCGCGAAGGCTGGACAACCACGTGGCGGTAGACTGATGGCTGAAATCTGCACTCGAGAGTGTGAAACCTGCACAAACAGAATGAGGCTGAATGGGGGCAGCGTATCTATTTATAGATATAGAAGGGTGTCCCAAAAATTAGGGTTTTTGAAAGACCACTGAAACTCTCTCAAACCGCTCCCCTTTCTAGGATTTTTCATTAATGAAGTGTCTCTTGGGGTAGTTTAAGAATGCTAATCAGCTGAAAAGCGTGTTTTAGCTCAACACCCCCTCTCAAATTCAAAACGGAGCTGAAAGGTTAGACCAGCCACTGTGATGTCTATTGACCCCAAGGCATCCCACCCCAAAGGAGCCAAAGCATTGGACAAAGGGTGCATGTCGGCTGCCCAGTGGCCTACCAAGACTATAGAGACGATGATGATTTTACCAAGGGAATCCAATTAGTCACCCCAAAGAGGACAAGGCATCGGACAAAGGGTGCATGTTGGCTGCCTAGTGGCTTACCAAGCCCCACAAAGGTGAATGGAACCACATGGAACTTTTCTTTTTTTGAATAAGTGGGTTAAATTTTATGGGATGCGGCCAATTGAGTAATAGTGACCCAGAAGATAGGAATAGGGAGGGTATACCCAACACATCACAAAACAGAACAAGCTGACCCTTCCACTTAGGGTGTCGAGGACGAGGAAAAATAGGTAATGAGGTATCCATGTGATGAAGGACGATGGTGGTGTGGTAGCAATAGCCACCAAAGGAAACAACTTACGATCCGCTCAAGTGGTGCGCTACACAATGAGATGCAAAGTATTCTACATGCTGAAGAATGCTCATGTAGCAGATGTGCCACTTGAACAGTGTCCCTCATGGGGAAATTGTTCATTTGTCCAAGCACCCTATATATGCAAAGATGATGAAATCATGCAATGCAAAGGGTAAGGCACAACAGGGGGAAGAAGTCGATGTCGAAGAAAAAGTGCTGAAGCCTGTAGAATACCAAGAAGGGTAGGAACCCCCTCTCAACTGGAATGTAGATGCAGAAGAAGAAAGAGGAGCCTAATGTCAGTCTTCGTATGGTGTCGAGAACCATAAGAAATGAAAGAAGATGAAGTGGATAAAGCACCCCGCTAGAAGAGCAAGATAAAAGTCATCGCCATGATAGCATCAAGAGAGATGCAGCACAATCCGTCTCGAGAGGGAAAACCGTCATGCTGGAAGAAGAGCAAGCACTCCTAGGATGATGAAACCATGAAAGGAACGGTGCGCATCCCCACATCTCTAGCCCAGGTAGGACCAAAGCAATCTGCAAGTTAGCCCTACATTGAAAGACAAAACCCTGCAAAAGAGATGTAAATCTGCAAACACAGAGGTTAGTGGTGAGATGCTCCAAAGCAAAGCATAACATAGAGAAAATCTAATGCAAAATAAATGCAATGAATGCGTATGTGTGTGAGTAAATGCAGTAGAAGATAAAAGAATGGAAAAGCTAAGGACAATGAATCCTATGGGTCTGACTCTAAGAGCGTGAAAAATGAATGCTAGACTGACCTAGGGTATTCGAGAGAACCTAGAGACATGCTAGTCTAAGAAGGTGGCCACCATTGTGTACGTCCAGTATAGCAGGCCTCTACCAAGGGAACGCTTGAGGAGGCGGAGAGGATGGTGAGATGGATGCATGAAGTGCAACAGGATCAGAATCTACAGACCAATCAGCCAACCCCTCAGGGGTAGTGAAAGGGATGGGCTACTAAGGCTGTACTCCAGCCATATGTCCAGCAGCGACAACGGGTACTGAAGGAGCAGATAAAGCAGGAGCGGAAGGCGTAGCCCCACTGGACTATGCAGTCGTAGCCGTCTGCTGAGGCTTTTTAGGTGGAAGACCTTGGGCCTTGAAGCGACGCTCCTCGTCCACATGGCCTACTCTCTAGTAGTGTGTGCAAAACCAGTTTTTCTTAGGGAGTTACTACTAGATAGGTCTAGATTCTTTGGTTCCATCCGAGGAAGAGGAGTCACCCTTTGATTGGCTTGCCTTCGCATCTTGCGAGTTCTTGCCACTAGTGGTTTTCTCTCTTAAAGAAGAGGTAACCAACCCCCTTTGCTTTGAATAAGGCTGTGATGAGGATTCTTGTGGACTTGATCATGTAGCCTTGCGTAACACAAGAAGTGGCACTCAAACTCGTAGAACGTTGGCAATCGAGGTTGGGAGATGATGTGTTGAATGAAATGGAAGTACTTTTTGGGCAACTTATTCAAAAAGAATGTAACCTGATCGTCATCTGACTTGGGAGAGCCAGTAGTGGAGAACTCGGCAAGTAACCGCCTATATTCAGCCAACATGACTTCAGATCATCCCCTTCCTTAATAGAGAACTCTTGAAACTCAAAGTCGAGATTGATGCGCCGAGTACGATCACGAGCCGCATAGTAGTCCAGAAGGTGACTCCAACGGTTTGACGTGAGCGGGAAGTGTTGCAACTGAGAGTGAAACTCAGGAAGCAATCCCTGCATCAACTCAACATTGGCTGTGGCTTTGCAAGCTCTCCATTGATGAATGTAGTTAGGATAAGCTAGTCGAGGGTCCGACATAGGCTCTAGACCAATGACGAGGTCCCAAAGACCTTAGGACTCAAGCACTTGTTGCATGAAATTAGACCAAGTGGTGAAATTTGACCCGTTAAAATGTGTCTTATCCTTGAAGGCATTCTTGGCTGTCGCAACAGGAATTGCTCAGAGATGGATAGTGTGAAAAAGTGTAGTGTTGGTAGGATGGCAGAGTGAAGTACACTTGGGAAGGGGCCCCAAAGTGCCCACCAGGCATGCGGGTAGTGTGCAAGGTGGATCCATAGATAGGGATGGGTTGACCAGGCATGGGCATGGTAGCCACATAAGGAACCCAAGGAGGTGGGATGGAAACACGGGGAGCAGAAGATGGGAATCCCTATGTAGGTGTAACCCAAGGAGAGTGTAAAGATGCACCATAAGCTGAGGAAGGAAACCCTTACATTTGAATGGTCATGTGAGATGTGAAGCTGGGGATAGTGAGGGGGATGCCCATCACAGTCAACCCAAGAGTTATGGGTGTGCTCCTTTACTGAAAATTAAAAAGCATTGTGTTAAAGGGTGACATTTCCCCTAACGAAGTACCATGGTGCAAAGAGGTAGAAAATAGGGTGGAGAAGGAAAAGGTGCTAGGAGCGGAGATGGAAGATCCAACCCCTAGGATGTGTGATGCAGATGTGGAGTGTAATCCAAGGTTTTGGAAAGATGATGAGAGATGATCAAGGTGTGATATAGAAGAGGGTGGGATGGGAGGGAAGTGAGAAGTGTGTGTCATATACTCAAATGAAACAGAGGCTGTAGATGTACCTGAATTCCGTCTGCTTCGTAAGCCCCCTCCATTAAAGTTCACATAAACAAAGCCATCCGGATCCTGTACCTCAAAAGAAGAAACAAGCGAGGGTTTTGATTCATGCAACACAAAAGAATTGTACAAACCTGACATTGGACCTAGCTAAGATGATGAAGATGGATCGCCAGACGTTCCAAATGCCGTATGTCCTCCATGATCAGAGAGGTAGCTAGCCTCTCCAACAGGTCCGAATATGGTAGCAAAACTAGTAGCAGGGGTGTAAGCATCACCGTACTTGTTGCAATAGTACTCCTCAAAGTCCTCTATCATGTTAGTGAAATCTGGAATAGGAGTAGAAGAAGAAGGTGAAGGTGAAAGTGGAGTGTCGTCCTCCTCATCGAGTCCATAATGATGTCTTAGGGCCTCCAATGATAGAGAAGCCTGATAGGACATCATAGGAACTGCAGAAGGTGTTTGGGACATTGTGGTTTGGCTACAAGTCGTATTGTGTGCCTCGCACAAGGACTAGCTCTCCACAATATCCACAGGATACTCTTTACAAGAGCACCGACTCTGATACAAGTGAAGAAAACTGCTAGGGTTTGCATTGAGGACACACAAAGTGTACGACCACGACAAAAACACAAAGAGATAGACGTAGACACAGAAAACAAAACTCAAACCCTAAACACAAAACTCAAAACTCAAACACAGAAACCCAAACACAAACAGAAGAAGGGAGAGAGAACACAACTCTAAAGTGAATGAATGTTGTAAATGAATGTAAGAGTGTGCAGTGTGCTCAAGGGCAGAGCAATATCGAAGTGTGATGTCCATCGGAGATGGATCCCAAGTCTGTGACCACCAGTCGAAGTGTGAAGAGAGAGGAAACTGCAAAACGATGGTACCAGAGACTATTGGAGAACCAAACGCAAGCAGTAGAGGATGCAGAGGGTAGAGGGTGGCCCCAAAAAGCTGCAAACGTAGCAGACAAAGTGTCGCCTAATGGAGAAGAGCATCAACCAATAGTCGCCTGGCAATGAAGGACCAAAACGCAGGGTACTAGAGGTCGCCTGATGGAGGAGGAGGGCTGCCTACTCTCGCCAACAGCCAGAAGCTACAAACGCAGAGAGCAAATGAGGGTGGAGGTGCTGGCGATGAGAAATAGGGCCAAACATAGCAGGAGGGATAGTAACAGATAGTGGGCGACAGCTGGAAGAAGGCGCCAAGGCACTGCAAGGTTGGATGGAGAAGTCGCAACAATCGCGAAGGATGGAGAGCCACGTGGAGGTAGACTGATGGCTAAAATGTGCACTGGAGAGTGTGAAACCTGCACAGACACAATGAGGCTGAATGGGGGCAGCCTGTCTATTTATAGATGTAGAAGGGTGCCCCAAAAATTAGGATTTTTGGAAGACCATTGAAACTCTCTCAGACCACTTCCCTTTTTAGGGTTTTTCATTAATGAAGTGTGTTTTGGGGCAGTTTAAGAATGCTAATCAGCTGAAAAACGTGTTTTAGCTCAACAGCAAGTACTGCAATTCAGCTCTAGTAGTAGACACATGCTGAATCCCATATTCTTAGGACAATGTATGTGTATTCTCCCAAAAAAATCACCATGCAGCCATGCCCTTAGAAAGGACCCATCTCCCAAACGAAGCAATCAATTGCTACATATACTCTAAAGAATTGATCATGCAACAAAAAATAATGATTGAATCACAAAGGCAAAAGACCCAATAGGACCTTGAAATTTGTGGAATGTAATGGGTGTTTCATCCAGTTGTAAACAATGTAGGATGCGGTTTACTATTTTTGCTGGTAATTGGGCTATATTTTGTGTAGTGGAGCATAAGCAACACTCTACCATCTATGTGGAAAAGGATTATACTATTTTCTAAAGTGGTCATGCTCCTCATAGATCCGGAATTATGTTGGTTGTTTGCTCTTCATTGCAACCATCATTACTTCATCAGGATGCTCGGGGCAGATTCACCATATAGAGATCATGTATAAGGGCAAGGTTCTATGGTTGGTGGGAGTGTATGCACTCAATGCAGCTAGGAATCCTTGTCAACTTTGGAGAACTTACATTGTCTCTCTATGGCCCGTTGAGGGTTTGTGATGGTTGACTCCAATACATGTGAGCATTCAGCCTAGTCAACTTCGCTTGATTCTACAATGGATGGACTCAAGGGCCAAGATTGGGATGCTTTTGTAGCTCCCTCATTGAAACAAGA
Source organism: Lygodium microphyllum (assembly GCF_053477565.2). NCBI lineage: Eukaryota > Viridiplantae > Streptophyta > Polypodiopsida > Schizaeales > Lygodiaceae > Lygodium > Lygodium microphyllum. Next base: position 18,401,798 of record NC_141135.1, read on the forward strand.
TATGTGGTCTTGGCTTCATCCTTCCAAGCCTGGATTTATAGAACACTATTGCTGTAGCTTTTTCCCTTTTGCATCAACATACTTGCCTACTTGGAAACTCTCCATCTCACTTCAAATGATATCCACAAGAGGAACCCTCTGCAAACCACCAATTGTCACTCAAGAAGGATACTATTGCTCTAGTGATTAAGGATTGCATCCCTTGAACCAAGCAATCTTTCCCAAGCATGTAACCACAAGGAAAACTTTGAAGTACTTTTATTGGCCAACATACCTATGGTGTCCAAGAGGATTGAGGATTAGAATAAAATCCTTTGCCTTCTTGTAAAAAAGTGCAAGTAACATGGTTGGGGGTGGATGCATCATGCACTAGAACCGAGTGAGATTCTTGATACGCATAGTGCTTCAGCATAGTGACCTAAGGAGCTTCCTTTGGAGCTCTTTTTAAACAGGCAAGATGAGGCTCACCCTTAGGCCTAGCATTATGCAAATCTATTTTTCCATTTTACCCAATAGGCCCAAGACGAGACACATACTACGGTTGTTGAGACAATACTTGAGGTTCATGTACTTGCATAGGCATCTCTACCTCAAGATCCACTCAATATTGTGATGCCTCAAGATTTTGATGGCCACATGGTACATCTAAAACGATGCCCAACAAATGTTCCCCATTTCAACTCATAAACCAAGGCTTGCAAACCAAGAGCATGAAAATATATTTTGGTGGGATGAGATTTGCATGTATTTCATGAACAAAAAACTCTATGTCTATTGACGGATGCCATGCAAGGCTCCACGAAAACATGTCCCAATGAGCGCAAGTGGCAAGACCAAAGGAAAAGCCACCAAAGATGTAAAGGAAGGTAAACCACTTCCACCCAAATGGGACAAGCTTGCTCAAAACATCTTGAAATTCCTCCACATGGTAACCGCAAGATACATTTCGCTAACATAGAAATGTGAAACGCTTGAAACAACTAAAACATACGTTGAAACGCATAACACCCTAAGTGAAATGGTTGACTGAACCATGATTTTTAAAGTGGAAGAAAATTTATCATTTCTTGCTTTTTTGAGATTTTTGGACACTATATAGAGGATACACATCATTTGTCGATATGAAAGCATTCACATGGTATAAATGTGTTAGTTGTAACTCATTGTTTATATAAAAAACCATCTCAGATGTATTATTCAACCGTTTCACTTGACATTTAACTTGGGACTTGCCCAAACGTTTCAAGGGTGAAATGTTTTGGGGGTGAAACGTTTTGCGGTTATCTTATTCCTCCATGGGCCGCCATGGAACAACATGGACTAACTGCCCATCCAAAAACAAAGGAATGTTCTATATTATTTGAGCACGAGCATTCGAGGTGCGAGAGAGGACCTCAAAGAACTATTTGAGTCAGTCATAAATCTCTTCAACAAGAGGAGCCTGCACCTGTCCCTTATCAACACCCTTATGCCATTCATGATGCTAAAAATCTCTCTACACCTCTCTTAATTAATGCCTGGCTCTAGGGCTAATAAAACTCAGGACTGCTTGGATCACAAATTGGCCTAGCCAATTTAATTATTGGTTGGCTATTCTCAGTACAAATTTTAAAGATTAATTAATTCTCAAAATTAATATTCTGAAAATTCATTAATTAGGCTGAAAATTGTTGGGAAATGGATAAGGAAGGCTGCCACTTGGCAAAACTTGCCTCTCCAAGAGTGGAAAGGCTGTTTTGGGCTGGAGAAGAGAGGGAGAAGCAGATTTTGCAATCGTGAGCTGCTGAGGAAGAGAGAGTAGCAGCTGGTCATTGCTGTTCGGGACCATTTTCTGCAGTGGAAACATCAATTTGCAGCAGGCAACCACATATTCGGCCCTCAGGAGATCAAACAACAGCTGTCGAAGGGTATCCACTGGCTGGCAACAGCTTGTTGTGCTCCATAGTGGACCTAGCTGCTGGTTCATAGTCACTGGTTCATAGTCACATGGAATGGCCATCTTTGGGTCTCCCATCCCCGTTTCCCATTGCTACTTCCCGTTTCAAGCCTATTGCATGTGACTATATAGTCACATGTAATGGCAATTCATGGCCCTCTCCATTCCCATCCCTCCTTCCCATTTCCTGTTCCATGTGACTATGTGCTGGTTACTAGTCAATTACAGCAAAGCAACAGCTGATTTGATCAGATTTTCATGACAAATCTTTGAATTTTCTCCTAGACATCATCTTGCACTCATCAACTATGTATTGTTTATTCTCCACATGGTTAGTCATAGCATTAGATGACAGCTATTTTTGGAACATGGGAAAATTCCCTAACTCTCAAATGTGTCTCATAGGCCGATTAGGCCTTTTGTAGATGTTAATATAACCCTCTGTGTGTGTGTGTGTGTGTGTGTGTGTGTGTGTGTGTGTGTGTGATCCCAAAAGCTCAAAAATCAAGAAGCACTAGGGGTTTTGAATGTATGGCCATACTATTCTGAGAAAACCTAAAAGGTGTAGTGCAAGTAATGTAGAGAGATAATGATGCACAATACTTATGGGTCAGGATAAATGCAAGGAGACTACAAGATATTTTCAATTGCAATATGCTACTTCCCTCTTGCAAGCTCAAGCCTATGGTACATGAGATGGATCACCCTTTGATATACTCTATGAGGACATTATGGGACATAGTAGGATTGGGTGCATACTTTAGTGCAGATTTAATGCATGAAGATAGGCAAGGTGACGTTTACATGCATAATAATGCCATGTTATGAGAGATTGAAGTAGAGGAAGTGAGTCATAGGCAAAGTGACCCTTTACATGCATAATAATGCGATGTTATGAGAGATTGACATAGAGGAAGTGAGTCTACAGAGGATAGCCTAGGACAAAGAAGTGAGCACCAATGGGGCACATCTATTTTCTCTAGAAAGTACATATTGAATAGCCATTCTTAACCGCTTCTCAGAATGGACAAGATGAGACACTTTGACATGTTGGAATCACAAAGGAGGAGCAAGTACTATAGACTACCTAATTGGCTCCAAGCATTGACCCAAACATAGAAAACTTTAAGATATCTAAGAGACGGATTGCCATAGCAACAAATCATGATATTTTAATTTTTTGTGATCTTTTGTGGACACATGAGAGATGCAACACCATGCCTTTCCACATATCCCAAATACTACTTTGCAAAGGACACTTCACTCATTTATAGTTAGGCACCACTCTTGGGAGAAGGAGAGGACTTTATGATGGGACCTAGCAGCCATTCAGAGGTTTCTACAAGATTCTCCTCAAAACAACACCCTCCATTTTAGTGGACATAGAAGACACGACGACAAAGTATTATTTCCATTCCTCAGCTACCTTCTAGGCGCAAAAGGGCCACCCATTATGCCAAGAGTTCCTCTAGGTGCATCAACTCAGCTACTCAAGGGACCACAACTCCTGCCCTAAGGAGGTAACAGGGCACAGTCAAGTCTCCTGCCCTAAGGAGGTAATGGGGCATTAACTTCTACAAATAGCATTTCCAGCACAAGATGGTCTGGCCTAGTGCCATCGCAAGGGTACTCACTCCTTACATTTGATCACAAGATGGGCACAAAATGGGAAGAAGTGCCCAAGAGAAGAGAAACTCTCTACAACATTCTTCTTTACCTTCTAGGAGAGGGCCCAAGAGATTTGGTCTCACAAGATGGGCATTTTTGGTCACAAGAGAGTTGTTTTGTGACATTTGGTCACATGGGCAGAAGATCCCAAGAGATGCGACACGCTCTACAACATTCTTCTTTACCTTCTAGGAGAGGGTGAAGGATCCCCCATTGTGGAGCTTTCAAGATACCTTCAGCTTTGGGAGGATGACAAGTAGCTTATCTTCTGATGTAGTCTCTCTCCACCCCTTTGGACGATTGGAGCTCACCCAATGGGCCCAATCACCTTGTTGTCAACGGCAGGCAACTGGCAAAGATGATCACTAGCAGACTTCAACCCCCCTTTCCAGACATCATCCATCAAACCTGGACAGGTTTTGTCCACAATAGGAGCATCCAATTAACATCTTCACCTTCTTTGAGACTACAGTGGGCCCAGCATAGTGAGAAGAAGATTGAAGCACTGCTCTTGGATTTTGAGAAGGTCTAATAGGGTTGGTTGAGACTTCCTAGAGGGTACCATGGCCGGTTAGGCTTTCCACGGCAGTATTTAAGAGCAGGGTCTCAGCACTGCACAGGCCATCCAGCAGCAGACTGATCATAAGAGGGATGAAGGGAGTGCAGTTACGCTTGGAGCCATCGCTTAGAAACACTGCCCCTCTGGCCTCAAGCTACTGGTGCAGATAGAGGCAAAGCTCCTAGACTCCGAGAATGCAGATGATACAGCCTTGTATGTTAAGGATGATGGGGTTTGCTGGAGAGGGTGAGACTGGCACTGGAAGTGTTTTGCATGGGAACAGGTGCAACTGCTAAAGTCAGTTGGTTCATCCCAAGAAGCAGTAGTAGGCAGGTGAAGCTAGCAGCTCATCAGCTCACTCTTCTAGCCAATTGTGTTGTCACTACTGTCAGGGCATCTTATGCATATCTAGCTAAGAAGACATTTCGAAAAAACGTTGCTCCCTGCCGTCGCATCGCGAACGCTGCCCCTGCCCCCGCCTGTACCATCGCACCATGTCCCCACTTGGGCCGCCGCAGACCGCCGCCTGCGCCCGACCTGTCGCCCTGCCTGAGCCTGACCCGCCGCCCCGCCTAAGCCCGCCTGCTGCCTACACCCGACATGCCCCCGCCCTGCGTCCACCTACGCCCGAGCTGCCCTCGACCTGCCCCCGACCTGCGCCCCCGCCTGCCCTGCTGGCTGCCCCTTCGCCTGTCCCGCTCACCCCCACTCCGCTTTCTTTACCCCTGGCTGCCCGCCCCCGCCCCGCTTATTATATCCCCCCCCCCACCCGCGCCCGCCAGGCAAGGCTCTATCATCCACCCCCGTCCTCACCCCCTCCCCCGCGCGCTGTCCCGCCTCCTCCGCCTTCAGGCCCAACCAGGCAAACACACCACCTGCATCGAAAACAACAACTCCCCTCCCGCGCACTGTCTCGCCGCCTCCGCCTTCAGGCCCAACCAGGCAAACACACCACCTGCATCGAAAACAACTTCCCCCCCCCCCTTCTCCAGTTGCTCCCTCCCTCTATAGCAACTCCCCCTTCCGATAGCACAATGGCATGATAGATAGGTTCTCAACAAGGATGCACAATGGAAACCTCTAGTTAGAGGCCGGTGCATTCTACGAGTGTCCCCCCAATCAAACAACTTGCACGTCGTCCTCTCTAAGGAACAACTCTTAGCCGTTCGGGCCACAGAGCTGGAGATTAAAGAAACAATGATATTTGGCTGGATAGTTGGACACTCCCCTTCTAAGGCCCAACTTCGGGATTAGCTTCATTCCATACTGCGCATCAGCACAACGCAGATCATGGAAGCGGTCCTAATGGGTCAAGGGATCTTCATGGTACGGCTCACCTTGGCAGACGTAGCCCGTGAGCTGGTGGCCAGTTCACCCTATGCTTCCACGAAGGGGGTCATCTACATGGTTCCCTGGTACACTGGTTTCACAATGGAGGCATTGGCACTCCACAACAGGTTCCTTAGACACCCGGTCACCCTACTCTTCCCTGCACTGGCGATAGAGTATCACCAGTTAGTGGAAGACTTTGGATGGCTCTTCGGCACTATCCTTCGCACCTCTTTTGCAGACGCAGTGACAGCCGCAAGAGTCCCAAAGATACGGGTGGCAATGAAGGAGACAAAGAATATACCACAGTTTCTAGAGATCAAAGCGGGCGATCACTCCTTCAGGCAGTAGGTTATTGTGACTGGGCAGCCAGGGCAGTGCGTGCGTTGCCAATGACTTTGGGCATAACGCAATAGAGTGCACGCGCTTGGAAGCCAAGGTGGCATCGCCGACAAGCCCACAGGTGGATGTGGATGGCTTTACACGGGTCCAAAGACAACAGAGACGGAGACAGCATGAAGGGCCGCAATCAGCCCCTCGAACAACCACGGCAGCAGGGTGTAGGAGGGCGAGCGTCGCACCCCCAGTAGAGCACCACACGGTCCCCCCCTCCTCCTCTTCCCATCCGGCAAGACCAGAGGTCTACACACCCACCCTCCACGGAGGCGTCACAAGCCACCTCAGCTGTGGGCCCACACCCCCTACCACACCCTCCCCTTCCCCCCCTTCCCACGACCCCCCCCCCCCCCCCGCCCTACCCCAGAGCCCCCCCCCTCCCCCCTCCAGAGCTACTACCCCCCCCCCACACCCGCCTTGTGCATCCGACCACGTCCCCATCGCTCCATCCTTCCCCTCCCTTGTGCATCTGGCCCCTGACAGAGGACAACAGGATGAGGGGATAGCTGTCCTCTCATGAAGGAGGATTCGGATGGTTGGCCTTCAGGGGAAGACATGGCGGCTGGATCCCTATGTCTTCTGGGAGGAGCTCAAGGAGTGACACCTCCGGATTTGGGAGGGCATGCCACTTGATGAGCTGGAGTGGGATCCGGGAGAGTGGCTATGGCCAACCACTGCGGTCCCCAAGAGGCCACCAAGGATCCTAGAGTACATAGCCAAGATTGGCAGACACGTACTGATACAGGAGGACGTGGATTGGGCACCGTCGCGTAGCAGGTACTGGGCGGAGCACAGCATCAAAGAGGCTTTCCGATAGACCTTTTGGCGCCGCCTATGGGATAGGTGAAGGCCGAGGAGGATATCGTATTTCTTATGGCTAGTGGCACATGGAGGCCGGGCGGTGGGAAGTTGGTTAGCCCAGATGCAGGAGGGTGGTTGTAAACGCTGCACACAGCAGCCCTGGAATCTCCAAAGCACTGCCTTTGGTCATGTGAGGCGGCGCAGCTCCTGTGGAGAGAAGCATGCCGCATCCTCCGCCGTATAGCACCCAGCCTTGGATGTATCTCATGGGGAGCTTTCTGCTGCCAGGTAGACAGCTAGGGCCGTCACCTTCTGTATGAGGCTAGGATGCAGGACACGATATCCATTACTGAGGCACGGTCGTGCACAGTGGTCGGTTTGGAGGCTCTATCCATCCGCCAGGTACTAGAGCTCATAGCAGACCGCTCTGAGGTATGGAAGATCATAGGGAGTCTTACTAGATGGCATATCCGGAAGGCACGATGTCAGGAGTTTTTTGGTGGAGAGAGACTTTCGGTACAGGTGACTTTAGCAGAGCTTTGGACCTCCATCATCCACTCCCTCCGCGGCCGATGGGACTAGGCGCAGGGCGAGTCTCGAGCTCCTCAGGAGCTCTGTTTTCATTTCATGCGCACTTGGGGTGGCCAAGACCTATTTTTCGCGATGCAGGCAGGCAGCCTAGATGGCGATACAGTTGATATATCTGTGAATTTGCATCAGCTCCAGCTAGTCTATTGAGCATGAGAACTTCCTTGTATTCAGGTTTTTCTGAAGTAATATAATTAGCCACACATTATCTGCCAAAAAAAAAAACACATCTTATGCATTAAAAAATGTTGATTTACATATCAAATGTCCTCTATAATTGATATGCACCTCTTCATGAAAATGTGGTTGTCAGGTTCAACATTCCCACACTTCTTAACCTTTGAGCTGCATGAGGATATAAATCTGCACATCCCCTTGAATCATTTTAAGCACTAGGGACAGCTTCTTCATGGACTATTCTACATCCATTTCACAATGAAAACTGGCCTATGCTTGGACTCAGGCCAATGGATGCATTCTAAATGCAATCTATAGTTTTCAATGTAGAACTTGGAATTTGGTCACTCTTTTAAAGTTCAATTTTGTACTCTTATCACAGCATTGGTCCCCTAACTTTTCCCCTTCTTTCAATGTATAGAAACTACGACCTTCCACAACTACACAGTGCTCATAAAATAAAGGCTCCATTAAAAACAAAAGCTTAAATTTAAGCTCCATTGTCTGTGCCATTAGTGAAACACGGCATTGTAGCCCTGGAAATAGCATGATGTACATTGGAACAAAGGTACAACCTTAATTACATTACCCAAGGCAGAGAGAGATTTGTTGATGCTGCCTGATTCTTTGAGACGTAAACCAACTGCTTCAGTCTGTTTTTGGCGCTCAGATCCAGCTAAATCAACAAGGTAGAATCGAGATACTCGTCTATTAAGGACCCCTGAATTTTGCCGCTGTGATAAGAATACACATAGAAATTATCTAAGAAAGTTGAGTATACAATGCAAGAATGCTCATTTGCAGTAATCATGCACTAAAAAACATGAAAATGGTTATACTTGGAAAACAGGGAAAGCTTTGTATTTTTGAATGTTCTTTTTCAATACATTTTCAGGAAGATACCCACAAAGAATAGATGCTGTTGCAGTGGGTCTCAATCTTCAGAATTACGAATTTACAGTAGTCCGCCTAATGTCAGTGCTGCTGCCCATTAAGAATTTTCAGTAGTCTATCAATCTTGCAGCATGGGCAGCAGCACTGGCATTAGGTACAACAGGTGACCGTAGGTCACGTGTGGTTCAAGGCACAAGGTGTGATTTGCTGTATTTAATGTTGTCCTTGCATTAAGGAATGTTGTACCTGCAATTACAGCAACTGCCCCTTCAGCCCGAGCAGTAGTACATGTATTTTCAGCAGTGAATTCACTCTCTTCTTCATCATCTATCATCCCATCTTTGTCCTCAAAGTATTAGAGGTAGCTAACGAGTAGCGCATTGGTGTATTGGATGGACATAGTAGCCATAGTTGTCTCTGTACGTTGTAAGGTACTGTTCGTACCATATGATCCATACGGTACGTATCCGTACGGATTCATACGCTTAAACGAGCCGTTTGGGCCACCACGTCTATGCGTCCCACATCCCAAGTCCCATGTTCAGCTACCTTTAATCCGATGCATTCTGCCTGTTTGCGTGGTACTTTTTGGGGGCGTAGGAAGCCTTGGATACCTCATCTCACCCCCTTTTCCAGCTATGCACTCCCCCCACCCCCCAAAAGCCCTCCTTGGATTCCATCCAGCTGGCAACCCTCTTTGACTGTTTGAACTTTGACCATTCTCTCATCTACAAAAGGTGCTCCTCTTGTCCATGCTTCCACACCAATTCAACAAGTATTTACCATTCTCATCTTCCTCTCTTGGATCTTGAATGGACTTGTGATTTGTCAATCTCATCTCCCATCCCCTCTTTCCCCCACTCTATCAAAGCATTTGCCATTCTCAAATCTCATCTCCATCCCCTCTATCCTGCACCCTATCAAAGCATTTGCCATTCTCATCTCCCATCCCCTCTCTCTCACTCTTTGCAAAGGAGACTCAAAAGAGTTCAATACAATTATAGCCACAATCCACACAGGAGCCTCTCTCACTGCCATAGTCCACACACAGACAAGGAGTACTGATCGATTGAGCCGTTCACCTTAGCTGATCCAGACATCCTAGGCCTCGACATAGACACTGACGACACCTTCATAGGCGGATACAAGGGATTATTGATCAGGCTAGAGCTAGGCCCTTGAACCAGCCTTCCTTCTTGGAATGGGTGATGATAACCTAATTTAAGAGTTAATTACAGCAATAAAGAAATGCACATAAAATGAAATGCACACTTTACCATAGCATTCTTGGACAGTAGACACCCTGTTGGCCCCAAAATTAGCGCCCCTTGCGGTATTTCTTTAGCTTTCATTCAATTGGAAGGAGTACAACTCGAGATTCTTCAATCTCCTCCTGCTAACCAATTGCTCTTGCTGTCATAGATGACCAACAAGCCTTTTGGGCCATTTGCCCCTTGATTCACCCAAGACTTCTTCTCCAACTTGACCCTTGGCTGGCCAAATGCTGCCCCAAATCAATTCGGGATGGGCTGGCTCCTGAAATCCCTTGATAATCTTCAATTATCGGCTGCTGATTTCAGTCCCTTAAGCCTTCAATCTCTGGCACAGATCCCAAGGTGGCTGCTAAACCCTAATTTCTGCTGTAAATTAGGGTTTACTGCAGAAATTATAGATCAGCCCACCAAAAATGGCTGAAATCTCCTCCAAATGGCTGAGAATTGCTGAGAATGGCTGAGCATAGGCTGAAGGAGATGAGAGAATGCTGTAGAGAAAAAAAATTCTGAGATTTGTCGCGAAGAACTGATCAAAATCAGCTACTGCCCTGTTGTACCAGCCCCAAACGGATACACCAACAACAATAGGAGCATCAGAGACTGTGATCTTCAAGAGAAAGTGCATCAGCAGCAATTGCCAGCTTCCCCAGGTCAAGAATATGCAATCTCCATCACCAAAATGGTCTCCAATGGCTGGGAAATGGCCCCAAAAGCTAGCAACAACAGTCCAATACCTCTTTTCAACAACTCCAATATGAAAAAACGAGATTTCCCTCCCCCTTCAGCCCTATTTAGCCTTTCCCCCACTTGCATGGGAAAGTTTTGCCAAGTGGCAACTTTCTTAATCCATTTTCAGCAATTTCTTGCCATTTAATTAATTCTCAGAATTAATTAAAATTCTGAAAATTAATTCAGCCCTTAATCCATGCCCATAAAATTGACCTTGCCCATCCAAAAATTAATTGGCTAGGCCATTTGCAACCCAAAGTGGTCCCATGCATTAATTGACCCTTGGACAAGCATTAATCCATTAATTAATACGTAGTCCCTAGTGTCACCACTGACACTTTAATGGCCAATTAATGGTCCTAGGGGCAAACTGACACTAAAATTCACTTAGAATCTAACAAGTGTAACTTGTTACAACTTTTGCCTTCGACACCCATCTTTTTCCTAGGATCCTTCGGCCTTCAACTGTGAAAAAAGTAGCTTGCACCTCACATGTGCAACACATTGCATCTTTGAATTGCACATTTGATTAGTCCTTTAATCAAATGTCAATTAAGCATAAGGAAAGCATCAAATTTTCACGTCCTCGTGACAGACCACCCCCTTGAAATCCTTGCAATCGTCCTCGATTGCACTGTAATGTGTCAAAGCAAACAATATTGCACTGGAATTTCACAGGGCGTCATAGTCAACACAACATTGGCCACTGTTGGCTAACTATCTCATATGCCCACCATTTGCTGAAAATTTCCAGCCAGCATAAACATAGCATAGTGCTGACTACACGACTATAGTAAGGCATAAACCGAGCCGAAACCATGGCTGAATTGTCAATGGCCTTCAGTACACATGCTGTTGTCCATAGAACCAGCTAAATACTACTAAAACTAATGATCATACATTGAAAAATAGCACTCAGTAATCAGTCTCTCATGATCATAACTTGATGCAATGTACAGTTTCAGAGCTTTAGTGAAAACCATACCCATTTACATACATACCACAGTGACTAGTACACTGAATAGTGACCTCATGGCAGACATACTGTCAGCACAGTACCTTGGATGCATGCTGAATACATCCAAGATCCACTATACACGAGAACAGTCCATTCCTGGAGGAGTGGAAGTGCTGCCTCCCCCTTGAGTATCAGATGGTACTCTAGACCCTTGCCCTGCTGAATCTGAAAGAGCCCAATCCAAAGTCGGCTTTAACTGAAAGGCATCAAGGTAAAGCTGCAACAACTGAGAATGGTCTGCCAAGTCATCCTCTTCCATCCATTTAGCATCCATTGGTGAACAATTGTGAAACTTCACCCAATAGCTTATGGAAGCTTTACCTTTAACATTTCCTCTTTATGTGCCAAAATCTGCTCAGATACCAATATCTTATTCAGCTCCTCTTCATTGGACTGAATTTCAGCAAATACATCCTTAGGCACATCGCCATAAAAAGGCCTCAACAAGCTCACATGAAAGGCATAGTGTATCCACTAGTGTGGAAGCAATTTCAGCCGATATACCACATCGCTGATCCTCTCTAACACCTGGAAAGGTCCATAGTTCCTCATTCTGAACTGCAGATACATTCTCGTTTGCCCTTTCATCTTTTTCAGCCTTGACTTTTCAAAATGCAGCAATACATAATCACCCTTTGAGAAACACAACGCACATCCATGGTGATCAGCTGCTCCCTTTTACGTTCCTTAAGTTCTCTGAAGAAACGCATACTTTATCCTTACATAAGCTGTAATAAACTATGGCATCTTTTGCCTGCCATGCTTCACTTGCTAACATACAATGCATGTCCAATCTTTCATCACATGCAACTGAGTGTGATATTCCATACATCACTGATTCTCTCATGTGCTATCATCGTTACCAGCTGTTGATTAGGACAGTTCCTAGAAATGTGTCCCTCCTATTCACATATGTAACATTTATTAGCAGCCCTCAATTCCCTATGCGCTGCCACACTTTTCGATGGTCTTTGCTGCTGTTTTTGCCTCTTTTCAGCCTGATTTTCAGATCTGCCATTTCTCTCAGCCTTCATTTCCTTGACATTGGACTCATCACGGTCTTGAAAGCCGGCATCTTTTCCACACAGTAATGTATCAGCTGTAGTAACAGTTTCTATAAGCTGAGACATGCTTGAAACAATGGATTTAATGAAAAAATCCCTAATTCCTTTAGGCAAACCACATACATACTTCTCCACCTGCTCATGAAGGGGAACTGACCGATAAGAAGTGATGGGCAGCAATGTATCCCAAAACTTCTTATTGTATTGCTCTAAATTCTTACATTCCTTTGCATCAAGCTTGTTCCAAGCTGTCATGATGTCCACCTCAAAGGTACTAGTCAACCAATTCGATGCAAACATTCGCTTAAATTGTACCCATGTTGACGGTGCTCTACCTTGCATCAAGAGCATGGACCGCCACTGCAATGCATTTCCCTTCAAGAAAGTGTCCACCTTTCAAATCTTAGACAACTACAATCTAGTGTATCATAGTAGCATCATGCATGTGGATGCAATGATAGTAGACATCTGATACAAAAAAGAGAGGGACCTATGAATCTATGATGAGGCATCACTATCATTATCATCATCATCATCATCATCAAAACCATCTAAGTGCTCATCAAGAGAGTTTGAAGATGACTCGGCATCGGATGATGAGACACACTCATACTCATTCCCACTGATAAGGTTACCATCATCATGAAATGATGGCTCCCTAGGTGGCGACTGTGTAGGTAAGGGGGAGATGTCATCATGAGACACAGGAAGTGACCTACTAGAGCCCGAGCTTACATATGTCTGCAAGCCACTCGAAACGCCCCTCCTCAATGTTGGAGGACGTCGAATGACCTTGCTCCTGCTACCACCTATTTGAACTCCTCGCCCACGAGCACCCTGGCTGCCAGTGTCACAATTGTCTGTTGCTATAAGCTCTCTATAGAGCTCTGAAAAAATCATCTCCTCCTCCTCACCCACCTCCTGATGTACACTCGGAAGAGTGTCACCCATCAACTTGAATGTATAAACAATCACCTACACGATGCAGTGATACACGTAAGATTGTAAATGCTAAAGTCTAAAATGTAAAGTATAAACTTCAAAGTTTAAAATAACAAATTTTAAATTTTATGGTTAAGTGTTTAAACTTTACCTGCTTCGGACTACCCATGCTCATCATAGACTTCATCATAGCCCTCATCATGCGTAAGTTAGAGCGGCAATAGACTAGCCGCTTTAACTGTTGTGTGCTAAGCCGATTGCAAATCTTTGTGTCAATGAGAGAATAGGCACTCCAGTTTCTCTCACATGCACCCGAAGGGTAATCCTGGGCAAGGACCCTCATGGATAAGGGCTGAAGGGTCTCCAATGAGTATTCAAAGTTTTCCACCAAAATAAAGGCTTCACAAGTGACTCTCTCCTGCAACGAGTGGGAGAAGCATAAGCCACATGCCCTCTCTAATCTACGTAGCATCCTAGCTCCTCCAACACTGCATTGTGGTCATCCACAGGGACGACACGAGTCAAATAAGCAAGCTGGTCCAAACAGAACTCTCTATTATCCATGACCATTGGTGACTTGTAAGCCGCTTGTACCAATGAGGCAAAACCATGGATGGGCTTATACATCCATGCCCATCTCCTCTCTACTATCTCCAAAACATGTGCATGCTGTGTATCTGTGATCACTGTACAAGCACGTGCATCCACCAATGCCACTAAAGAAGTGAACGAGAAGGCCCATGGTAAAACCGTCACAATCACTCGTACGTAACACCCTATAAAAGGGAGTCACGACAATGACAACGGCACGGACTTTTTGCCAAAACTGCTCATTAAGGCATGACCCCTACATGACTTTGACCTCCTCTCATCCCACTCATTCCATAGAGTGGACACCATTGTCTTGGACTGCACCTCATAAAGGCGCTCCACTTGAGCTTCCCAATGTCCTCCATGAGCAAGTCGAAACAATGACTTGCATATGGAGTCCACACAATCCTAGGAAACACAGCCTCAAGCAAATGGCCCATGCGCCGAAAATTCGATGCATTGTCAATAACAACTTGCACCACATTCGAGGGGCCCCACCTGCAACCACAATTTACAAATTACAAGTACACTAACAATACTTGAAGGTTAGAGAGAGAAAGAGAGAGTTGAGCCTTTCAAGTTTCAACTTTCAAGATTCAAGAATGAAGAGAGATGGAGGTTGGCGCTCCAAGGGAAAGAGAGAATCAAGATAGATATTAGAGAGAAATTAGAATAGGGAGATAGATGGTTATGCATAAATCAATTATCATAATAAAAGAAAGTGAAACAAATTTAAAAGGCAATGTATACCTCAATGATAGCTTGTCAAATGTGGCAGTAGATGAATACACCCGTCGTTTTGCTCCCCCTCTTGCCAGTATCTACGGCCCGCAAAAAATAAGTACCAAGTGGACATGAGACAAATATGTTGATGATTCTCTGTTTCTTACGATCACTCCATCCATCGGTGAGAATGGAGCAACCATATTTTATCCATGTGGCCCAAATAGGATCAAGGGCTCTATCAATCCTCTCCTCTTCATCAATCTTTTTCGTCCTCATATCATTGTATGTGACACCGGTCCATCCTTCACACGGACCCACATTGGCAATGGCTTTTACCATCTTCTTCCATTGCTCCTCCTTTAGAACATTGAATGCAAGATTACACTTAATCATCGTGTCTGCAATTTCAATGTCCACAAGTCGTTGCCTTTCTCTAAGAAAGGCAACCGATCCACGCACATGACTGGGAGCTTGAGAGAGAGGATTGTCTCTCCGACACCACATGAGCCTCCACTCTTTGTCTTTTATCGGAGCTGGATACAAATGTGGAGCCCCCACAACTAATGGTAGAAGTCTCTCCCGCATGGGTTGAAGATATGCCAACATTCGATGCTTCCTCTCGTTAGTAGGCATAGGAGTTGCTACAGATAAGCCACTTCCTTCTCCTCTTGTGGAACCCCCTCTCATCTTGGCGAGAATCTCCTCCGTCATGTTTTTGAGGAATCTTGCATGGAGCAACTTGCCCCCCGTCTTGGAAAGATGTTGGAGAAGCCGAGTTGCACCACTTATATAGGGCTTCCTGCAATACTTCTATGTCCAATGGTGACTCCGTACGTCGTACTACATCATTAGCGATCGGGGTGTCCAATTCATATCTAGTTTTTGGAAGAACCTTTTTTTTGGCAAATAAATTGTCGCTATTTATATTACTTTAGAAAAAACCCCTGAATATAAAGAAATGCTCATGCTCAACAAACTAGCTGGAGCTGATGCAGAGTCACACATATATCAAGTATACAAGCCTCTCAAGGAGGTCTAGGGGGGATGGGGGACAAGAAGCCATGGAGGGTGGTGTATCGCCATCTAGGGCTGCCTACCTACATCATGAAGAACAGGTCGTGGCTGCCCCACGTGCGCAAGAAGTGAAAACGGAGCTCCTAACGAGCACGAGACTCGCCCTAAACCTATTCCCACCGGCCACAAAGGGAGTGGATGATGGAAGTCCAAAGCTCAGCCAAAATCGCCTGTATTGAAAGGCTCTCCCTGCCAAAAATCTCCTGACAGCGTGCCTTCCAAATGTGCCATCCAGTAAGACTCCCTACAATCTCCCATACCTTAGAGTGCTCTACTATGGCTCCACTACCTGGCGGCTAGGTAAAGCTTCCAGGCGGACCACTACACAAGACCCAGCCTCAATGATGAGGATCGTGTCCTGCATCGCGGCCTCATACAGAAGGTGACGGCCCTGGCTGACTGCCTGCTAGCAAAAAGCTCCCCACAAGATACATCCAATGCTGGGTGCCACATGGCGGAAAATGCGGCATACTCCTCTCCACACGAGCTAGGCCATCTCGCACGACCAAAGGCAGTGCTTTAGTGTGTCCAAAGGCTGTTCTAGGCAACATTTACACCCTCCATCCTGCTGCATCTGGGCCAGCCAACTCCCCACCGCCAGTCCTCCATGTGCCAAAAGCCATAGGAAATACGATACCCTTCTTGGCCTCCAGCGGTCCCATAGACGGCGCCGGAAAGTCCGATGGAAGGCAGCCGTTTGGAAAAGCCTTTGCAACCTCCTTGGAGTCCAAGTTAAGTTATCCATAGCCAATCATCCAGAAACTGATGTTCAAAGAGAAAGGGTAAATCAAGTCTTGAAACAATATCTCCGCTGGACCATCAACTACCATCAAATTGATTGATTTGACCTCTTACCTCTTACAAAGTTTGCTTATAATGATAGTATCCATGCATCTACCAAGCAAACCCTTTCTATGCAAACTACGGCCAGCATCCAATCAAGTAAAGAACCCTACAATCCGAGATAAAACTCAAGACCTAGCAGACATACACCAAGAACTCAAGCAACAACTCCAAAAGGCTCAGAATCAATACAAGCACTATGCGGACCAGCATCATCTCCAACATCTAGCATACAAAGTCAATGACAAAGTATAATTACTCAATCATAACCTCGAAACAACAAGGTCCTCCACCAAGCTAGACCACCAAAGATTTGGGCCCTTCACTATAATGGTCTAGATCAACCTAGACTCCAACTCCCCAGCACCATGAAGATCCACCTAGTCTTCCATGTTGCCTTGCTCAAGCCATACCAAAGCTCACCATTGAGGGGGGAGAGATCTAATCCCCCATGACCTATCCATATTGAAAATCATGAAAAATTTAAGATCGAGAATGTCTTAGACTCTAGGATCTCCTAAGGTGGATTGCAATACCTTGTTCACTAGAAAGGATATGACATCAATGATTGCACTTGGAAACATGCAAAATATCTCCAAAGAGCACCTCTTAAAGTTAAAGAATTTTACAAGAGGAATCCAACGAAACTTGGACCAAACCACCAAGCTGCTCCTCATGCAACCTATCACTAGAGGGGGGGGGGATGTCACGGATATGCCATGATCAAGTGTACGGATTAATTCTTTCTCATGCCATATGAATCCACACCCTATGCCAATGGACCCTTAACAAGACATCCTCAAGCCAACCCATGCGAACCCACCCTTGCCATCATAGAACCTTTTGGAAGATATGCCATGTCATCATCTATATCATCGACGATGTCATTGTAGAACCTCCTAAAAAATTTGCCAAGAGGCAACCATACAGGCTAGGCAGCAAAGCTGGGAGAAGGAGAGAGCACTCTGATAGGACCATCCAACCACGCAGAGATTATTACAGGAGGCACCCAAGGATCCCACCCTCCACGCATAGGAGGTGCGCACGTGAGCAGCCATTGCTGGCCTAGAGGACAGGCCTAGAGGTCGGGCTCCTGAGAGAGGGCAACACGATAAGGAAATAGTTGTCCTTTCATGGAAGAGGATCCAGGTGATTGGCCTTCAGGGGAAGACATGGAGGCTATGGACCCTTTTGTCTTTTGTTAGGAGCTCAGGGAGTGGCGCCTCTGGATCTGAGAGGGCAGGTCACTTGATGAGCTAGAGTGGGATCTGGGAAAGTGGATATGGCCGGCCACTGCGCTCACCAAGAAGCCACCAAGGTTCCAAGAGTATACCGCCAGGATTGGCAAACACGTACTGATGCAAGAGTATATGGAGGCCGTCACCTAGGAGGCACTGGGCGGGACACAACATCACGGAACCTTTCCAACGGACCTTCTGGTGCCGCCTATGGGATAGCTGGAGGCCAAGGAGGGTATCGTATTTTTTATGGTTGGTGGCACATGGAGGCTTGGTGGTGGAAAGCTAGCTTGCACAGATGCAAAATGAGGGAGGTTGTAAGCCCTATACACAACAGCCTCTAGAAACCCCAAAGTATTGCATTTGATCGTGTAAGGCGGCACAGCTTGTGTGGAGAGGAGCATGCCACATCCTTCGTCGTATAGCACCCAGCCTTGGATGTATCTCATGGGAAGCTTTCTGCTGACAAGCGGTCAGCCAGGGCCATCACCTTCTGTATGAAGCCGGGATACAAGATACAATATTCATTATCGAGGCAGAATCGTGCGCACTGGTCAGTTTAGATGCTTTACCCATCCGCCAGGTAAGTACTGGAGCCCACAACAGACCGCTCTGAGATATGGAAGATCAAAGGGAGTCTTATTGGTTTGTATATCTGGAAGGCACGGTGTCAGGAGGCTTTCAGCGTAGAGAGACTTTCAGCACAGGCATCCTTAGCAGAGCTCTCAACCTCCATCATCGACTCTCTCCGCAACTGATGGGATCAGGTGTAGGGCGAGTCCAAGGCTCGTCAAGAGCTCCAATGTCATTTCATACGCACTTGGGGTGGCCAAGACCTGTTTTTTGTGATGCACGCAGGCAGTCTCAAATGGCGATACACCCCCCCTCCATGGCTTCTTGCCCCCATCCCCCCAAACCGCCACCGTAACAGACTTGTATACATGATGTATTTGTGACTTTTATCAGCTCCAACTAGTTTGTTGAGCATGAGCACTCCGTTGTAATCAGTGTCTTTTTAGTAATATAATCAGCCACATTTTACTTTCAAAAAAAAAAGTAACTTCGAGTTCTAGTTCTAGTTCTTATCTAGTCAAAGTATCTAGTCTTGTCTAGTCTTCCACTATATTCTTGTTGGCTTATTATCTTGTAATCTTGTTGTACAATATCTTGTCTAGTACTGCCTTGTATCTTGTTCATCCTCATGTTTCATATGAAGAATTTCTTGGTCGGCAGAGGTTACTGGGACCTATGCATTGGTGATGAAGCTGAACCTGAATTGCCTGAATGGTCGACACATGATCAAAGAAGAGCTCATAAACAGTGGACACAGAGAGCGTGCAAAGTGCTACATTGGTTTTCCTTATGTATATCTGACGCTATAGCAATACAAATCACTAGATGTGATTCCCCGAAAGATGCCTGGGGCATACTCATGAAGAATTATGGGAATGTAACACATGCCAGAGGCAGAGATTACTAGGGTATGGTAGGAGGGGAGCAAGAGGCATGGGAGGTCTTCCTCCTTGCAGTAGGAGCACATGATACTTGGTGGGACCCAACTTTTCACAAGAGGGAGAGGTCGCTTGAGTTCTCTTGGGGATACAGGTGGCTTGGTGGAGCTCTTTTGGAGCGGCTGAACCGGTTCTATGTGGGAGAGTGGGGGTGCTCTAGAGGAGGCTAGGTATAGCAGTTGGCTGGCACCACTTTCTCTGATCACTGCCCGGTTCTCCTCATGCTTGATGCTCCGCTTCAGCCCTTGACATGTGATCCTGTCGGATCCTTGACTCAATCTACAGGAGGGAGAAGGTAAGGAGGCAGATTGAGCAGCTCTAGACTAGGGAGTGGGCCACGGGGGGCTGGATTGTAGAGGAGGTTGCAGAGGTCTTAGCCGAGTCGACTAGGATCTGCCAAGAGGCAGCCATACAAGCCAGGCAAGAGTATTGGGAGGAGGAGACAGCACTCCAGCGAGACCTAGCAGCCACTCAAAGACTACTCCAAGAGGCACAAGGGGATCCCACTCTCCACACGCAGGAGGTGCGCGCACAGGCAGCCCTCACCGATCTTGAGGACAAGCGCTCTGAGTTCTTCTTCCATACCTTAACAACCTTTTGGATGCGGAAGGGGGACACGATGTGCAAGGAGTTTTTTCACGTGCATCAGCCTCACACCTCAGGAGATCAGATTCGCTACCTCCATGAACAGTACGGGAGAATTCGCTCTAGCCCAGATGAGGTGATGAAGATTGCCACTGACTTCTAAAGACAACTTTTTCAGCAGGAGGCAGTCTTAGCCAAAGTACAGCGTTGTAGAGAGCAGGTCTAGGATTGCATTATGTCCCTTGTCACTGAGGAGATGGGACGCTCCCTCTAGACCCCTTCACAGAGAAGGAGCTAGCTGAGGCCTTCCATGCACAGGATGGGCAAAAATGCCTCGAAGAGGATGGTCTTTTTAAGGCCTTCTTCACAATCTACTAGGAGGTGGTGAAGGACCCTCTACTACTGGCCTTTCAAGAGATTTTCAGCTCAGGACGGATACTAGGCAATTTATCGACAGGTCTTCTCACTCTCCTCTCCAAAGGGGGAGACCAGTTGGAGCTGTCCCAGTGGAGACCGATCACTTTATTGTCAGTGGCCTATAAGGCACTGGCCAAAATGATTGGTAGCCAACTCCATCCCATGCTCCAGACATCATTCATGACACCTAGACAGGTTTTGTCCATGATAGGAGCATCCTAGACAATGTCTTTAATTTCTTCGACGCGACCCAGTGGGCTTAGCACAGTGGTCAAGGATTGGCAGTAGTCTTGGATTTTGAGAAGGCCTATGACAGGGTTGACTGGGACTTCCTAGAGGGCACCATGGCAAGGTTAAGGCATGGATCAATGGGGTTTGTGCACTTAACAAATCAGCCACTAGTAGGGTTCTCATTGGTGGCAGGAGAGGGGAGGAGTTTCGGCTAGAGAGATTTGTTCAGCAAGGCTGCCCTCTTGCCCTGTATCTTTTCTTACTCTTTGCGAAGGCGATGTCCTACTTCCTCTGCTCACATGTGAGCAGGCTACCTGGCCTTCGACTTTCGGTGAGGGAGGAGACTGAGCTACTGGACTCAGAGTATGCAAATGATATGGCTCTTTGTGTAGAGGATGATGAGCTAATCTTGGAGAGAGTGAGACTAGCTTTGGAGGTATTATGCACTGCACCTGGAGCGAAAATAAACTAGTGAAAGTCGGTTGGTTTTCTTACAAATCCAAACTCTTGCACGGAGTGGGGTGTGCACTGGGGATTGAGATGGGTGAGTAGGGGACAAACCGTCTGATATCTAGGGTTCCAGGTGCGACTCGACATCACTCCTGCCCAACAATTTCTTCCAGTTCTGGACTCTATAAGGCGGAAGCTAACCTACTCGAGCACAGTCCGAAGCAGGCCAAGCCCTAGTGGTTAACCAGGTCCTCCTAGCAATGGCTTGATATACCGCCTCTTGTTGGTGCTTCTCGTCTTGCGTGGTTCAGCTTCGCCGCCTAGTGCGGAATTTTCTTTCGGCTAGCTCAAACGGTTTCACGGATTCCCTAGCCAAGGTGGCATGGGCGACCATCATCCGGCACTGGTCTGAGGAAGGGCTTGGGATCATCGACCCAAAGTTCCAAAGCCTGGCCCTTTTGAGCAAGCTAGTGGTCCATGGTCTCACAGGGTGGGCGAGCTTGGAAAGTCCTTCTACAAGAGGGTCTCCAAGAGTGCAAACCAAGGCTTGGAGGTGAATGGAGACCATCCTTCAGATGGATCTTCACGACTGCCTAGATCACGCGACCCAAATCATCCTTCCTCCGCAGCTTACTTCGAGTGTGGCAAGGCCTTCGCAAGGCCCTAGTTCAGAGGCCCCTAGGATGTCAGGAGGAGATAGACCACCAACCAACAGTCTGGAATCCCCATCCGAGATCGGAACACGATACGAATTGGTGACAAATTGGTGAGCACCCCACATCCAATGGGCTGGCTGGGAGACTGGCCCTGCTCATACTATCAGGATGTGGCAGGATATGTACAAGATGGCAGATCAGGAGGTGTTGCAGTGGGCATCAGGTGTTGAGAAACCCTTCACCCACAGTTTGCGTTTTTGCGTTTTTGCGTTTTGCGTTAGGGTTTGCAACCCCAAAAGGGGCGCCATCCTAGACTGACTATGTCTATTTATAGGCCACTCTCTCATTCATTCCTCACGGCTGATCCATTCAGTCCGTCACCTCTTCTCTCCAGCCTCTCCACTACCCTCACACCCCTTCAAGAGGACATTGCAGTTCGTGGTTGACCTCATCATCTTCCTTGTGCTACGGCACCCTTGTTCCCTTGTATCACATTTACTCCATGATTCGGAACTTCATCATTCCATTCATCAAAGTTTCTTCTCTCTTCTCTTCTCTTCTCCATGTTTGCCGAGTTCACTCCATATTCCTCCCTGCCAACCCTACTGTCTCGCTGGTACGTCATCTTTTGACATGGTATCAGAGCAGGTTCTGCTCACCTAGCAGCGAAGATCCTTCACTCCAGTGAAGGCAAAGACCGGTGGCGGGTTCGGCATCCACTTCTCTTCTTCTTCTGTTGCATCAAAATCTCGTTTTTGCAGATTTCAAGTATTTTCAGCTTGCTGCCCACACCCCTTTCGTGGAGGACATCGCAGTCTTAGCTGTCCCTTGCTGTTATGTACAGTCTGGCGCCTGTTTTCAGCCTTTCACCCGCAATTTGCAGCTGTTTACAACAGAACGACTGTTGCTGATCACTCTCCATTCAAAAAACAATCTCGTTTTTGCAAATTTCAGGTATTTCAGCTTGTTGCCCACACCCCAAACACGAAGCACATCGTAGCCCAAGCTGGCCATTGCTGTCTACAACAGTCTGGCACCTATTTCCAACCTATCACACACTGTTCGGAGCTGATTTCAGCATGTTGACTGCTGCTGCTGTTTTTTTCCTACGTTTTTCGTCTTTCTCTCTCCTGCAACTATCCTACCTGCGGTTTTAGTCTTTCTCTCACCTGCTGCCTACGTTTTTAGTCTTTCTCTCTCTTGCAGGCTGTGGTACCTACGTTTTTAGTCTTTCTCTCTCCTACAGGCTGTCCTGCCCGCGTTTTTAGTCTTTCTCTCTCCTCACCTGCGTTTTTCTATTGGTTGCAACCTCTTATTGCTGGTCGCATCCTCCTCCCACAGGCAGCTCACTTCTAGCCCTTCCACTGCCCTTCCACCCCTTGAGGTAGACATTGCGGTTCGTGTTTCACACTGCCCTTACACCCTTTGAGGCGGACATTGCGGTTCGTGGTTCGTGGTTCATGGTGGCTGACCTCTTCCTTCTTCAGCAAGGCACATTGGTATCCATGGCTTCTTTACTAACAGATGACCAAACTATTGGGTGCTCCTACTGTGGCATCACCGGACACACCACCAATGCTTGCCGCCTTCGACCTTTGCTCCCCAGCCCCCGGAGTATATGCGTCTTTCACCAGGTACTCCTTGTGCCACCTCTCCTTTCTGGGCCACAGAGATCGTTCTGCATCGGCTATCAAAGTACTATGTTCAAGGCACTAAGACACATCCGATGCGCACTAAGTCCTTTCGAGCACATGGAGGATCGATTCGCACTACAACCTCCTAGAGATCGTCGCAATGCCAGCGGCAATCTTCTCCCACTTATTTTCACATACAATGGCTTCCACGACCTACGGATCTGCAGTCTGCTCCATCGAGAGACAGTTATTGTTTGATACCGTCTCCTCGTTAGTCTGCTCCTTCGAGAAACAGTGGCTGCTCGACTCCTTCCTCTTCTTCAACTACCCAATCTGCTCCACTAAGAGACAGTGACTGTTACCCACCTCTTGCTCATTCTGAGCCCCATCCTTCCCCACCCTCGACTACTCAGGTTCGAGAGGCTACCTCTGGGAGCTCTTCCACATCCTAGATACCTTGTTCAGCACGACCGGCGGCACTTCCTTCGTCATCAGACATTTCGAAGTCTATGATCCATGAGTTTTTCGATTCCCTATCTACTTTGGAGGGGGATTCAAAGGGGAATGCTATTTCTTTTCCCTTAGAGGGGGCATCTACTTCTTCGACTTCAGTAGGGGCCCCTCCACCTTCCACCTCAGAGAGGGAACCTACTCCACACGCAGTTCTTCACCCATCTTCTACTTTCTTGGGGTAGCTGTCTTCGACCAATCATCTCTTCTACTGATACCCAAGATCTTCAGGTACCACCTAGATCGAGACCTCAGAGGTTCAGCCGCAACTTGGTGACGAGGCCTTCGTATTCCTTCCAGCATGGATGCACGGAGCTAGTGGCTTCTCTCCCGAGGTTGAGTTTCGGGTTCTCCAATTCACTCTGTCTACTGTCTTTACTACAAGTTATCTTTCAGGTGGAAATCTTGGATCTTAGGGATCCTCTACCTCCTATGCATTGCATGATTTCATCATCTTTATACTAGGGCGCTTGGGCAAGTAAACAATTTCCCGACGAGGGACACTGTCCAAGTGGCACCTGCTGCATGAGCATTCTTCAGCATGTAGCATTGCATCTCCACCTCACTCTTCTCTTGTTCCCCTTTTTACGCCTGAGAGGGGGTGTTGAGAAACCCTTCACCCACAGTTTGCGTTTTGCATTTAGGGTTTGCAGCCCCAAAAAGGGGCACCATCCTAGACTGACTATGCCTATTTATAGGCCACTCTCTCATTCATTCCTCACGGCTGATCCATTCAGTCCGTCACCTCTTCTCTCCAGCCTCTCCACTACCCTCACACCCCTTCAAGAGGACATTGCGGTCTATGGTTCGTGGCTGTCTTCATCATCTTCCTTGTGCTACTACACCCTTGTTCCCTTGTATCACATTGACTCCATGATTCGGAACTTTATCATTCCATTCATCAAAGTTTCTTCTCTCTTCTCTTCTCTTCTCCATGTTTGCCAAGTTCACTCCATGTTCCTCCCCACCAACCCTACTGTCTCGCTGGTACGTCACCTTTTGACATTAGGTTGTGAGCAAGGAGTTGAGATCAGGAGGGAGATTGACTCAACAATTCCTCAAGAGTGGCTAGACCCCCCGATCCCAAAGCCGGTGAGGTGTGGGCTGCTAGATTCTCACCAATAGGTATCCCCTTAAAGGTGGTGGGTAGAGTGGGCGTTGCCCCCTACATGACCAAGGGCAGCACGATTGGGGGGGGAGTTTTGGTTCTTGACCAAGGGCAGCACGATGAGAAGATTGTTGTCCTTCCTGAGAGGAGGATTCGTGTGGTTGGACTCCAAGGGAAGACCTGGCGAATAGACCCTTATGTGCCCTGGGAGAAGTTTCAGGAGTGGTGCCTTTGGATATGGGAGAGCACGCCACTTGATGAGCTTGAGTGGGACCCTAGAGAGTGACTATGGCCGGCCACTGCGGTCGCCAAGAAGCCACTGAGGTTCTTGGAGTACACAGCCAAGATTGGTAGACATGTAATGATACAAGAGAACATGGATTGGGCACCTTTGCGTAGCAGATACTGGGTGGAGCACAGCATTACGGATGCCTTCCGTCGGACTTTCTGGTGTCGCCTGTGGGACGGCTATGTTAAAATATTAAGGATGCATGTTAAGGAGGATCACTAATGAGCAAATAGACAATCATAATGAGGCATAAGCATTGACAAAGAAAAACAATTGATATTATCCAAGCATAATGCAAGTACAACTGAATGATAATGATTGATGAAATGAGTGTGGGGATAAGTGTCTTTTATAGGCATACAGTAGGTGGTATTGGTAGGTGAGGAAAGGTGGAAAGTGACTGTGGTATTCACCAACTATGGTTTTAATAAGCCATGCATACATGACCTAGTCTAAGGCTTTATTTGCAATGTGTTTCTTTGCCTTGTTTGTTCCTTACAAAGAGGCTATGGTGGATGTGATTGCACATTTCTCAACAAGCTAGAGGCAAAGGAGAGTGTCGTATTTCCTTTGGCTTTTGGCACATGGGGGTCTGGCTGTTGGGAGTTGATTAGCTCAGATGCAGCAAGTTGCCCACAACAGCACTTGGAAACTCCAAAGCACTACCTTTAGTCTTGCAAGGCAACACAGCTTGTGTGGAGAGGAGTCTACCATATTCTCTGCCGTGTGGCACCCAGCCTTGGCTGTATCTCGTGGGGGGCTTTTTGCTGACAGGCAGTCAGCCAGGGCCGTCATCTTTTGTATGAGACTGGGATACAGGGCACGATTTTTCTCATCGAGGCTGGGTCTTGTGTAGTGGTCGGCTTGGAGGCTTTACCCAACCACCAAGTATTGCATCCCACAACAAAGCGCTCAGAGATATGGGAGATCATAGGGAATCATATAGGATGGCACATTTGGAAGGCACACTGTTAGGTGGTTTTTGGTGGGGAGTGGCTTTTAGTATATGCGACTTTTGCAGAGCTTTGGACCTCCATCATCCACTCCCTCCGCGGCCATTTGGACCAGCTGCAGGGCGAGTCTCGAGCTCATCAGGAGCTCCGTCTTCACTTTCTGCTCACTTGGGGCGGCCATGACCTGTTCTTCACGATGCAGGCGGGCAGCCCCAGATGGCGATACACCCCCCCTCCATGGCTTCTTGCCCCCAGACCGCCTTGAGGGGCTTGTATACATGATGAATTTGTGATCTGCATCAGCTCCAACTAGTCTGTTGAGCACATACACTTCGTTGTAATCAGCCTTCCGAGTAATATAATTAGCCACATTTTACTTGCAAAAAAAAAAACAATAAATGCTCCTCCCATGTGCCCTTTCCTCCTCAACAAGTGATACGAGTGTCAATATATAAACAAGCGTAGTGAACACATCCTAGAACCTGTCCAAAAAAGCTTTGTGAGGCTGTCATCTTCTTTTCCAGAACAGGCAGTTTCTTGCTGCTTTTCTAGTATCATAGTATCCCTACGTTTGATTTACAGTTGTTCTAAATTTATGTTAGACATCATATCTGCCTGCAATTCTCACATTTCAAGCTATTGTATATATTTATCTTATTTTTTAGTGCACTGAAATGCCCACTTCAAATACGTTGGTGCACTAAAATATTGAATTATGTCTAGAGTACAATCCTCAGTTCTACATGTCTTTCATATGTAACTTCAATCAGGGTTCATACACACAAGGGTTTCAGACACAAACGATGTAGCTTTCCCCATGCAGACTGCTATGCCTAGAGCAAGACATTTGGGAGAAGACTCGGACACAACACGCTATGTTAAGAGGAGAATATACATGTCTGGTCTATGAATAGGGTATAGTGGGGCAGCTTGGGAGGAGCTTATGTTCCGTGGTAGAGGTCAAAATCTCTGGCAGCTTCTAGGCAGTCTCTGAGAAAGTTTTTCTCTAGTGTCGTGCATGCTTAGGACATGCTCAAAACAACCCAAACATTAAAGCATTGAAGGACTCTAGTGGTTGGTTTTGAAGGGCATTAAAGCATTGCCAAATCCAACTGTATAAATTGAAGATAAATCATTTCCTATCACTCAAACCACATGCAGCACCAATAGCCATCCACCTTTGCAAATGCTGCTCCATTCGGGTGTTGAAGAGGTTGTGCGAGATTCTTTCTAAAGATCAAGTGAGAAAATATGTGTAGAAAGAGAGAAAAACAGAAATATGCCAGCTATGAGTAGATGAAGATGATGATAAAGGGGAGGAGGGACAAGGAAGATGCCTGAAAACAGATGCTGTCCGACTGAGGGCAGCAGCGGACAAATGCTGGATGGCTATGACTATATGCACTTCTAGCCTGACAACACTGTTCACAAACGAGATACAGCTCATTCATTGATAGATGGTTTATGCATACACACAATAGGACACTCCACATGAACAGACCTATGCATGATACTTGTACGTATTGGAATTTTACATGTATGCATGCTCTAAATTACTTTTCTTATCTAAATCTAGGCTCAAATGCATCTGATGCAGGTTAAATGCTTCACACTCAAACACATAATTCTCAAGTGAGGTGTTATTCTCACGGAAGATGACATGAGCTGGTGGCAGTTTTTAAATGGTGTCTGGCATGATATCTAAATCAAATGAAAAAAGAAGTAAACAAGGTTTCATTTCCTGCCTTTCTTTTCCACATCTTATGTGTCCTCTTATTATGTCTGGTTTACATACGTCCAAGACATTCTTTTCTCCACATCAAAGTGGTGTGAGATGCTAGTAGTCTAGTTTTGATTTAAACTTAAATAATTGCACACATGTAACTAATTCTCAGCATTATCACCAGGCTTCATTCAACCTCAAACACAAATAGACAATGAAAAATAGCCTTCCTTTAAAGATAAGGATTAGCATGCCTGAGATTCAACAATTAGGATAAAGACCCCATGGGATCTGCTGCTTTCTGCATTCATTGCTGTTGCACCCACATGGCGGTTTAGTGAACCCCGCTTTAGCACTTCATATGTAGCTTCCGGTGTTTGAACTTCTACTTCCTGAAGTCCTTCTACATACATTCCTATTTTTGCATCCTCATGGATCACTGGAAGATAACAAAGCATTGAAATTTGTAAAATAAGTACTCCACTGTTTTGTCTAAATCCAGGTGACTGATTTACTTAAAACAAGTCAAAAGTTTGTGGCAGTGAAAGTATCATATCCTCCAAGAAGATTGCTCCAGCTCAGTTTTTATCTGTGCAAGAGGCCAGAGCTACAGATACACATATGAGAATATTCTATTAAAAATATATTCTAAAAAACCCAAGGTAAAATACAAAGTACAAAAAGTCCCGTAAAGGACTGCTATGTTTATCACAATGATTGAGTGAGTAATCAATCTGGTGAGTTGCAATGCCAGATCGTGTGAGGCCCGAAAGGAAACAACTATATTCCTTGTCAAAAGCGTGGGTGTGGCTAGTTTATTAGCTTTTACTCAAAAATTAATTCCAATCACTCCTCCAAAAAGGTCAAAGATAATGGAGTCGTGAGATTTAGCTAAGTATTTAGATGCGGTTAACTATTTGGACTGCCTCCCCATGCAGCTTTGGTTGCTACTAGATCCATCTACACCCATGCTGCCCACCTGCCTCCTTGTATCATGCCCTCTCCTCAAACATAGCCCCATCCCCCCCTTCCCATTCAATGCCATGCCTCCCCCCGCTCTACCTCCTCTATTCACCTTCTACCCTCCCTACTAAGTCCCCTCCTTGTCTTTGCACCCACCCCCTCTTTCACTCGCTCATTGTCATCCCTTATCCCATCTAAAAAACGCCTCATGTCTACCAACTTCACTACCTCCCATTTCCATCGTGAAGCTAGCATTGTCACCACCATGCCCTCTTCTTCTCACACAACATTCCTTGTCCTTGCAGATAACAACCCTCATTAGAAGTGTAGGGGTCATCGGCGTGTGACAGTGCACATACGAGAAGTTTGGATACAAGAATTCTGCAGACAAAGAACTCTCGGGAAGGGAAGCAATCAACACAAAAGTCTAGAGACAGAGAAGTATGGAGAGAAGACTTGAGACTAACAAAGACATCAAAGAGAGAGAGAGAGAGAGAGAAAGAGAGAGAGCGGCATATTGTGAGGCTTAAGGGCCTCTTGTATTGGCAGTTAGCTCTTCTCCATCGTTCTGATTTGCTCTCTACGGAGGACTTCCGTCCTTGGCATATAGCAATTTCCTCCGCATCCTTGCCATGAAATTGTAACTTGTAGTACTTAGCACCTCTTCACATGATGGCTTGGATTGTCGTCATGTATCTTGTAATCAAGTAATCTTGTATTTTTTTCGTAATTAATACAATTACCTTTTACGAAAAAAAAAAAAAAGAATAGGAATCACAACTCTTTATACAAAGAAAGAGAGAGGGAGGTGAGATGATCAAGCGATGGCGACCTGACCCTTTGCATTGACTCTCTCGAGGCCTGAACACCTGCGCAATCCTGCTCTGTGTCAGCACACACACACACACACACACACACACACAGAAGCGATGGGAATGTCGTCGCCTGTGCGCCTAGCCCTACCGCCGCCTGTTTGACCTGCGGATCGCTGCCCCAGCTGTCGCCTCGACCTGCGCGCCCTGTCAGACTGCCCCGTTGATGCCTGAAGTCTGCCCGCCTGATCCGCCTCCGGTCGCTTGCTCTGGGTCAGCATGCAGCGCCTGTTTAAACTGCCCCGTCGACGCCTGACATGTGCCTGACCCGTCGACGCCTGGCCCGTCGACGCCTGACCTGTGCAGCGTGCTCCGCCTGTGGTCGCCTGCTCTACGTCAGCATGCAGGGCTGAGGCAGCCGTGTTGTGCTCGACATCAGACCTGCTCATCACTGCTTGCCACCAGACCTGCTCGCCATCAGACCTGCTCGTCAGACCTGCTCATCATCAGTCCTGTCCGCCATCAGACCTGCCCGCCATCAGACCTGCTCGCCATCAGACCCGCCCGCTGTCTGACCTGTCCGCCATCGCCTGTCAGCCGCCTGTCAACCAACGTTGTGCTCGTACCAGATAACAGCTTGTCTGTGACAGTTTTCCACAGGGCGCACAGATCTCTTCTTCATCCTAGCGAGAGTCAGCATCCACCGTTCGATCCTGAGCCTGCGCCCCTGGATTCTGCAACTTGCGCCTCATGCAATCTAGTCCGGCGCACGGAGACAGAGCAGCCCTGCCTTTACACACACACACACACACACACACACACACACACACACACAGAGCGACAGTGAGAGAGCAAGAGAGTGAGAGACAGAGAGAGAGGACAGAAGCATGGCTGGGCTGGATATGGCTTTTATCGACCAGACGGTGGCAGCCCTTGGTCAGGATTCGGATACAGAGGAACCGGAGGATATGGTTCCTTGCACAGAGGAGATGCCTCCTGGTTTTGACTTTCCGCCTACGGACAAACACTCCAAGCATACTTCCGACGAGACAATGGGTCATCAGGAACGTTCCTATGCGTAGGTTGCCTCTGATTCTGTGGATTCGCAGGAGATTGACTGGGAGCATTTGCTGGAGTTTGCCAATACTCTGCTTGGCGATTATGTCCAGCATAATCATGAAGCTTTTTCTGACTCAAGAACTGAAGAAGTTCTGGAAGCCACGGTGGACCCGAAAACTGTCTTGCGCTCTTTTTCGGTGTTTTATGACCGTGCGGTTATACTCTTCTTCACTGGCAGGATCCCAGTGCTTTCTCATATTTGCTAGTGGCTGCACCATTTACTACAAGGGGAGTGTGTTAAGGAGATCTTTGTTGGGCCCCGAGGCTTCTATGAGGTGCTGCTGAAATCAGAAAAGCATCGGGCTGAGCTTCTGTCCAAACTGCCATTGTTCTTTGACCGCCGTTTGGTCCATGTTGTGCCATGGCACCCCATGGTAGACTTTCAGCGCCTGCTTCAACATGAATGCCCTGTGTGGGTTGAAGTAGAAAATTGTCCGGTTGTTTATTGGCCATTGTTAAAGGATGCCATGGGGCCATTGTGGGAATGGTGCTCGTTCCCCCAAGCCTAAGGGCCATGAATCGAAACCGTTTGTGTATGTTATGGAACACTGCCAGGAAAAGGCTTGCGTGGCTTCGCCTTAATTGCTCTAGCATGCATCCTTTGCACTTTCGCTTGAAATGGGGCAACTTTGCAAGACAGTGCTTTTCGTGTGGAAAATTGGGGAATTTTATGGCCGAATGCCCAGAGAGGCAACCATCTTCAGATGATGCGCTTGTTGTGCTACCTATGGATGACATGGTGCTTGATGCTCCGTCACAGGAGGCCACCCAGCCACCTAATGTTTTGGATAAAGGTAAACAACAGGTCCTGGGTTTGGATTCCCGTAGCAATGACTAGCTAGAGGCACGTCCAAAAAAAGGTAAAAAGTTGGATGCTGGCCTAACAGATTCTGGGCCTAATGTTTCACAGGATTCCGTGCGCACATATATGCGTAGGAAAGAAATGTTCTCTTCACAGCATATTGCACGTACTATGGTTCCTCCTGCTCCCCGTAATCAGTCTACGAGGAAAGTATATACAGACGGTCCAAAGGGCCCACCTGCTATGTTGGCGTTCGATACTAGAGGTAATGTGATTACACCTTCGGATCATCGTTATCCCCGTTCCACTCCCAAGGCAGTGGATATTCCATCTACCTCTAAAGCGGGCCACCAGAATTCTTTTGCTGTGTTAGCTGATTTTCTAGATGAAGGTATTCTTGACATTCTAGCAAAAAAAGGTTAAATCGAGGCAAGCAGTGCCTCGTTCCTGATTTTCTTTTTGAAGATATATGAAGATAGCCACGTGGAATGTGCGAGGCATTTGTTCTCGCCATAAACAACATGCCATGTGGACTGTCTTGCATGAGAATCAGTGGGATGTCCTGTGTGCGGTGGAGCACAAGAGTCACGGTGAAGCAGGAAAAGTTGTGTATTGCCATGGGTTTCGCTTGTTTTATGCAGAGACACATGCTATGCACTATTCTGGCGTGCTTATGATTGTCCATGAGAAATACCAGCCTATTCTTGAAGGCCTTATCAAACTGCTTCCAAAGGTTCCTTCGCCGTCAATGTTGCAACATTGGAGACCAATTTCTTTGATGGGTTCGATGTATAAAATCTTTTCCAAAGTGCTGGCGAATCGGCTCCACAAGCACCTTCCAGCTATTGTGCATCCTCTTCAATATGATTTCATTAAGGACCGCAACATTCTGCATAATATCTTACATGTGCAAATAGCTATTGACTATGCAAGGCACTCTAGTCAGGAAGTGGTATTGATTCAATTGGATCTGGAAAAGGCTTTTGACTATTTAGACTGGTCTTTCATTGCAGAACTTATGTCTGCGATGGGTTTTGGTACTCGATGTCCCAATTGATCTACACCATTAGTGCTGCCGGTTCTTCGCGAGTTATGCTCAATGGTGGTGTTACAAAGCCATTTGTCCTTGCACGCTCGGTGAGACAGGGTTTCCCTTTGAGTCCTCTCTTCTTTGCCCTAGCAACCCACCCGGTTCTTTCAATGCTATCTTCAATGGTAGCTTCTACTCAGCTGGCCAGATTGTCTTTTCCTTTGGGACAACACTTCATTAGCCAATCTTTGGCTGATGATAGCTTTATGATTTTGCGTACAGACAAGGACAACATTCGCAAGGCATTAGATGTTTGGACGCTCTTTGGTCATGCTTCTGGTCTTTGTATCAATGCCTTCAAATCAGCCATTCTCAATTGCACGGAGTCCGATTTACAGTCCTTGGACTGGCAGGGTCAAGTTGTTCCCCGTGGCTCCATTGTCAGGCATCTTGGGTATCCGTTGGGTGTTGATGTTCGGCCAAAGAAACTACTGGAGTGGATTTCACAGAAACAGGCAACTAAGTTTATGTATTGGAAGTCGCAAGCGTGGCCTTTCCATGTCCGCCTCAAAGTGGCTCAAACAATTATGCTTCCAATGCTCACATATTTCTTGCCATTGCTGCCGTGGACTCCTACTACTTTGAAGGCTCTCACCCGCCCCATTTGTTTCATGTTATGGAAGAAGGATTCATTGCATGCAGGTATTTCATGGATTTCGTTCGTGGTCACATACATGTACCCCCAAACGCCTGGGTGGTGGAGCTATTTTGGATGCCGAAACTCATATGCTGGCACTTCGTTGGTCTCTTTTTCGCTCCATGTGTGTGTGGATCATCACCCGTGGGCCATTATAGCCCGTTATTTTCTTAAGGACAGCAGGCTTCGGCATGGTAATACCCAACTTCGGAGCTGCTGGTGGCATGTCCTTAATGTAGACTCTCGGTTTTCCAATCCGTAATCCTTTCTATTACTGCATTTGGTCGGCTCCTGGAAGGTGGTGCTCCCTTGTGTGATTGTCTATATCAGGGATTACTATCTGCAAATCTTCATGAACTGTGTAAATAGGGGTCTTGGGCTATAAACCCTTCACTCTTGCCAACACTAGTTGTGAGGTTTCTACTATGAGATAATTCCTCTTCTGGTACTTAAGTCTTGTACTTTGTCTGATATTGTACATCAAGAATGTATATAAATATTTTCCTTCAATCTTGATGTTGATTGGGAACATCAGGAAGAACTGGTTCTTCTTCATTTCCTGCAACAAATTCCCAATATCCTTTTCCCATAAGGAAATTCGTCATTCTAAACTTCCATGCTTGGAAGTTGTTCTTGTCAAGCTTTTCAGTTACAATCTGTGAAAGAGAATCAGACGCCATTACAGAATCCTGCAAAAAATTCTGTCACTGCCAAAAGGCGCGTTGGCATCCAGCGGAGGACCGCTTGCATACTAACTCTTTTCAACTGGAATTGTTGGCAGTCTCGAGATTACTTTCATGGGAAGACAAACATGAGCTCAGACCAAAATTTAACCGCATGGCCCGTTTGGGTGTGACTTCAGTTGCGGATGCCACCCTTGCCAGTCGTAATGTCTTCATATCGTTTCGTACTGCCAGGAGACTTTTCAGAATCCCGCATGGATACCGTGATTTATGGGAATAGCTCTTGTTAGTGCTTCAGAGTAGGCAACCCTTTCCTGCCCTTGCTGTGGATCGTCCTTGGCAGGACTGGGACCTTGCAGGCCGGTTGAGTCTAGAAAAGGCCTCTGCTAATCAGGTGTATCATATTCTGATTAAAGATCATCAATGGCTGGGTGTTAAAGCTAATACTGTATGGGGATTGCGGAAATCTCAGTCATGGTGGAAGGCAACTGTGATGGAGGGCTGGTTGAATAAGACACCTTTCAAATGTAAGGTCTTTCTTTGGCGGGTGATGATTGGTGGTCTTCCTCTTGCCTTGGCCCTTTCCAAGCGTCAAATCTCGAGCTGCAATTGTTTCTTCTGCACCACTACTGTGGAATCGACCTGACATCGATTTATTTCTTGCCCGCATGCTAAGAATATCTGGTCGCTCTTGTCACAGGTTTGGAATGCCTTTCTTTTTTATTAGGCCTCTAATGTACCGAGACACATTGCTAGGCTTAAAGGTCTCTTGCATTGGCAGATAGATCTCATTTGGCACTCGGACTTGCTCCCTCGGGAGGACTTACTTCCCTGGCATATGGCAATTTCATCTGGGTCTTGGCCATGACTTGTGTACCTTTTTCGTGGCTTAGTACTGGGATTTTACACACGTTAGCTTAGAGCCCTCGTGTATCTTGTAATCATGTAAACTTGTACTTTTTTTCGTAATTAATACAATTACCTTTTACGAAAAGAGAGAGAGAGAGAGAGACGTACACCTCTGGAGAGAAGTACAAAGTAGAGGCAAAGCAAGAAGTCCAAGGAAAGAGGAGAGAGAAAGCAAAGTCTAGAGAGAAGAAGTACGAGAGATAAATATGGAGACAAGGGGCTAGATACAAGAAGTTTGGAAGAAAGAGGAGAGAGAAGGGAAGTCTAGGGAGCAGAGGGAAGCAAGCATTCTAGAGACAAGAATGAGAAGAGAGAGATCGCAATACCTAAGTGGATAGAGACAGAAGTACCCAAGTTTGCAAGAGCATAATTCTATTAGCATAAAATGATGGCTTGATACATTGGTTGCCTCCCCTCTCTTTCTATAACTGAACACGGGGAAGGGCAAAAGATATTCATACAATATCAATATTTAGAGACTTGGAACAAGTCAGTACGAGAGAGAAATATGGAGACAAGGGGCTAGATACAAGAAGTTTGGAAGAAAGAGGAGAGATAAGGGAAGTCTAGGGAGAAGAGGGAAGCAAGCATTCTAGAGACAAGAATGAGAAGAGAGAGATCGCAATACCTAAGTGGATAGAGACAAAAGTACCGAAGTTTGCAAGAGCACAATTCTATTAGCATAAAATGATGGCTTGATACATTGGTTGCCTCCCCTCTCTTTTTATAACTAAACACAAGGAAGGGCAAAAGATATTTATACAATATCAATATTTAGAGACTTGGAACAAGTCTCTAAATATTGATATTGTTCCAAGTCTCTAAATATTGATATTGTATGAATATCTTTTGCCTTCTTTATGCATTTGGACTTGCACTCGTGAGTGACGATTTCGGGAAGATACTTGGACTTTTTGGTTTTAGAAGAAGAGGGGCAAGAGAAGATGGCAATAGGAAAGAGATATGTTCAATAACATAAGTTAAAAGGCATGTAGAAGAAAAAGTAAATTATTTGGAGTTACTTTTCTTGTTTTGTCATATGGGAGGAGAAGGTGTGGAACAAAGATAAAGATAGTGATGAAAGAAGTTTTAGAGCTTAAGAGTGGAAAGAGGTGAGATTTTTCTAAGAGATTTTGTGCATGACTATGAACAACTAGATCTGTGATATTAATGCAGGGAAGACAATTAGCGGCTCTAATGGTTCCTTGGGAAGGGTGACCATGATGGCGATGGTCTCAAACTCGAGATTTTGACCTTCGAGGAGTTGAAGACGCTCAAGCGTGTATTTTTTGCAAAGTCTTTCATCAAGAGGGGAAAGTTTAGATGTGAGAGTATTGAGCTATGCAAGTGAAAAAGGAGAAGCGTAGTGGGGATGGATGGAGGAGAGAATAGAAGGGGGGTGATCTACAAATGTGTAGGTGGAACTTGGCTGAGAAGAGGATATTCAACATACCTACTCCAAAGGGGGATTTCGTTGGGAGTCTATTCAAGCTTATCGGCGAGACTATCGATACATCTCGTTTAGTATCACTACTTGTGCTTGTTGAAGTGTCCGTGGAGAAGCTAGCCTCATCGTCATCTTGATGGGATGAAGAACTTGAGGATGTTGAAGTGTGGGGAGAGATTTGTGAGAGGGCAGCCAATAGTTTTTGTGTTGGACCAATTAGACAAGGCAAGACGAATATCAAATAAGCATGATTAGGGTAAGTGTTAGGTTGAAGAGAAAGGCCAATGTCAAGCATGCTTGCAAAACGAACACCCTCAATGGTGGCATGGGTGTATAGAGAACAGGCGAAGACCATGTGACCTATGGGAGAGCTGGGAAGTGCCACCGAAAGTGTAGACGGAGATGTCTAATGGCCTAAAGAGACTATTAGAGCTGCCATAGATGACATGGGAGCTGCATTGAGAGTGCCTCGGATGGCTCCACAGGTATGTTGGGTATTTTACTCACACCTTACTTACGCCTACGCTCATATGGGAGTGTCGGTGATCAGTAGGACACTGGGGCACTTTTTACTCTCGGTAGGAGAGGTTTTTTCCCCCAGACTTATGGTCTTATTATCGTATGTACTTATGTGCTTATGTTACACACATTTAGGCACTTAGTGTGTGTCGGGTGTGAACACCCCCCTACAACCCTAAGGTTTAAGGGTTGTACTTTGTACTTTCAGATTACACTCATTCAGTCTATTCTCTTGGGTGTCGTGCTTCAACTCTGTCTCTCTCACTCTCACACTGTCTACAGAATCTGGCTGTACCTCGATCCTCTGCTCTCACATTTGGTATCAAAGCACAGTTCTAATCTTAGCTTCTGCCTGCAACGTGCAGTCCTGACCGCACCCGAGCCACCTCTGTTCTGCGTCTGCTCCTCGTCGTCAGCCTCCAGTGCCAGTTCAGTGCAGCTCCACCAGTACCCTGCTCGTCAGCAATGTCAGCCTCCAGTGCCAGTTCAGCGCAGCTCCACCAGTACCCTGCACGTCAGACGCCAAGGCTCCACGTCGTCCGCCAGGGCCTCGTTTCCTGCAGGCAGAGGCAACGCCCGCTCGTGACCACGAACTGCCCGCCGTTTGTGACCACGAACTGCCCGCCTGCCCGCGTCAGACTCGCGACTCATCAGCCCGCCAGACGACCACGTCAGGTGACCACGTCAGCCTCTCCTGCGCCAAACTGCCCGCCTACGTTCACACGCCAGTCTGCTCCACGTCAGGTGCAATTTTAAACATTTATTTTTTAATTTCAGCCCAGAACATAGTTCTGGAAGCGGAGGTTCACACGCGGCAACACAGAGCAAGTGCAAGGATAAATTTCATGCAAATTTTTAGACAGGATCGTCACACATTTTGGGGCTTTTGTGTATTTGGAGGACAGTTGCATTTGGACTGCTGATATAGTCACAGAAAGACTGTTTTTGACGGAAATTTGGCAAAAATTTTGGGGATTTTGACATAACAGTGTTGCACTGCACTGTTTGCACCTTGGGAAGCGTGCAATAAAAGACAGTTTTCTGACAGAGTACGCCCTTGCACATTAATTGCAAAAACGTATTTGCTGCAATTTCTGGAAATTTGCAGATTTCCAGTTCATACTGCTTTGACATTGCTCATTTTGTCTTTGGAAATTTGTCATCATGGCAAATCAGGGGGGTGATGTTTTTACGTATGTATCCAAGGAGGACAGACTGGACGGAAACAACTATTCCCTTTGGTCATTTATGATGAAAAATGTATTAGTGGCCAAGAATTTATGGGATTATGTCAGTGGAGAGGAAACTCGGCCGGGAGTTGTAGCTCCCGCTACTCCTCCTCCCCATGGCGCACGTGGACAACGGGGACCTCAGCCCGCTCCACCTCAGCCACTTCCTCCAAGAATTGCAGCTCAAAAAGCTTGGGATACCCGTGATGCACAGGCCTTGTCGCTGATTGCTCTGGCAGTTCAGCGGTCCATCATACCTCATATCCGTTCGGCATCTTCTTCACGAGATGCATGGTTGACTTTGGAGCATATGTTTGCAGGAAAAAATGAGACACGGATCTCTTTCTTAAAGAAAGAGTTGAAAACTCTGAAGATACATGATGGTGATTCTATGCAGGATCACTTAAACAAGATTCAGGACTTGAGGGAGCAGCTCATGAA
This sequence comes from Lygodium microphyllum, assembly GCF_053477565.2. Classification (NCBI taxonomy): domain Eukaryota; kingdom Viridiplantae; phylum Streptophyta; class Polypodiopsida; order Schizaeales; family Lygodiaceae; genus Lygodium; species Lygodium microphyllum. The sequence goes on from NC_141135.1 coordinate 18,440,363, forward strand.
TGTAGATGAGTATTTTTCGGATGCACAGTTGATATCCACCACCTTGAATTCCCTACCTCCTTCGTACTTGTCTTTTCATACTGCATTGAACCTCACCATGAGGATTACTGAGCACCCACTCACTTTTATTCAGCTGGTTAGCTTGCTTCTAGAGGAGGAGCAAACACGGAAAAATAGTGGTGTGGATGCTATAGTCTCTGAGCAGGCTTTTGTGGCAAGACAGAAAGGCAAGAACAGCAAGGTGAAAAATGCTCCACAGAGTTCTAGCACTTCGGGCACATCGCAGAATCAGTCACAAGGGGGGACGCAAGCAAAGAAAGGAAAATATCATTATTGTAAGAAGCCCGGCCACTATATCACTGAGTGCAAAAAGCGCATTGCCAAAGAGAAGAAGAAGGAGTCAGGAATGTCTGTTTCTACTACTCCTTCCACTACTAGTGAGTCCGCGTCCTTTGTTGTGGACAGGGACTATTGTTTTTACACTTGCAGTTATGACATCTCTTGGGCCGATAGAGCACTTAGCTCTACAGAGGATGCTGACACTTGGTTCTTTGACAGTGGTGCTTCTAGACATATCACATCTCGCAGAGATTTGTTTGCTTCAGTTAGCGCAACTCCCGTTGGGAAATCGGTACAGTGTGCCAATAATGCATCATACCCTGTTCCTGGTATTGGGGAGATTCAGCTCACAGCCATTGATGGCTCTATTCTCCGCCTGCAGGATGCTTTGTTTGTGCCTGGAATAAAGAAGAATTTGCTTTCTATTTCTTCTTTGGCACGTTGTGGTATGCAAGTCACTTTTGATAATGACCGTTGCATGGTTCGAGAAAAAGAATGCATGACATTGGTCTTGACAGGATCTTTGTGTCATGGTTTATATGAGTTGGATGCTCTTTCAGTAGATCAGTCAGCATACTTGACATCCACTCTTACTCCTGCTATGATACAAGCGGAGTTATGGCATGCTCGTTTAGGGCATGTAAACTTTGGCAGCTTGATGCTTTTACAACGTACTCAGATGTTGGATGGCTTACCTCTCTTGGAGAGACCTCCTGAGCACTTATGCGAGGGATGCATTTTGGGGAAAATGCATCGTTTCTCATTTCCTCGTAATGTTGCTTTCAGGGCAACAACCAGATTGCAGTTGGTGCATTCAGAAGTTTGTGGGCCTATGCAGACCATGTCATTGGGTGGTTGTTATTATTTTGTGACATTCATTGATGACTTCACACGTTTTTGCTGGGTCTATTGTTTGAAAAAGAAGTCAGAAGTGTATGATGCATTTTTGGCTTTCAGTGCACTTGTTGAAAACCAATCTGGATGCCACATTAAGACTCTCCGTTCGGACCGAGGGGGGGAATGCATGTCCTCTATGCTGAATTCTTTTTTGCAGCAGAAGGGCATAGTACATCAGTATACTACAGCTTATACTCCACAGCAGAATGGGGTAGCAAAGAGGAAAAATCGGTCACTCATGGAGATGGCCAGATGTATGCTGAAGGCAAAGAGCTTGCCTCATAGTTTTTGGATGGAAGCAGTCATGTGTGCTTGCCATATTTTGAACAGATGCCCTATCAAAGCCTTGAAGACCATCACACCATTTGAGGCTTGGAACAGCCGTAAACCTTCTGTTGGTCACTTTCGTACCTTTGGGTGTCTTGCAAATGCCCATATTCCACAGGTACTTAGAAGAAAATTAGACAACAAGGCTGTTAAGTGCATTTTTATGGGATATAGCAATGAGAGCAAAGGCTACAGACTCTATGATCCCGTTACTAAGAAGGTTTTTGTCAGCAGGGATGATGTGTTTTATGAAAAATCAGAATTATCCTTGGCTGGTTTGGACACATATCAAGCTGCCCGTGATGTTTTTGAAGGGCTGCTGCCCATTACTTTTGGTGATTCAGCTGGAGGTTCACAAAATGAACCTAATGTTCAGCCAGCTGCTCCTATGGATAGTGCAGAAATTCAGCCATTGGCTGATCGGAATATTCAGCATCATCCTGAAACAGAAATTCAGCAAGAGCTTGCACACAGCCAAGATGCTAGACAGCTACCTAGATGGTTTTTGCAGACTATGCAAGATAGTCCTTTGGATGCACCCATGGCTGGTCGTACTAGAAGGCAAACTCGTTTGCATGATTCAGCACATACTATGGAGTTTATTATGGCAGCAAGTACTTTTGATAATGAAGAGCCTGAATGTTATGAGGATGCACAACACAGTGTGCATTGGAAGGCAGCCATGCAAGCTGAATTAGATTCTATTACTAAGAATCAAACTTGGGATTTGGTGTCCTTGCCATTTGGGAAGAAAGCCATTGGAACAAAATGGGTCTACAAATTGAAAAGAAAAGCAGATGGATCCATTGATAAATACAAGGCACGGCAGCTAAAGGCTAGGCACAGAAAAAGGGCATTGATTATGAGGAGACATTTGCTCCTACTTCCCGTATGACGACCATCAGGTCTATGATTGCTTTGGCTGCACATTATGGTTGGACAGTCCATCAGCTAGATATCAAGACTGCATTTTTGCATGGGGAACTTCAGGAGGAAGTTTATGTACAGCAGCCCATTGGTTTTGCAGTTGAAGGCTCAGAAAATTTGGTATGCAAGCTCAAAAAGGCACTATATGGTTTAAAACAAGCTCCTAGAGCTTGGTATGAAAAGATAGATGCTTTCTTGCTTGGTCAAGGGTTTCTAAACAGTTCATCTGAGTCTACCCTTTACGTATGTAAAGAAGGGGGATCTATGCTGATTTTATGTCTTTATGTTGATGACCTTTTGCTCAATGGAACACATGCTAATCAGATTTCAGCATTCAAACAAAATTTGCAGCAAACTTTTGACATGTCTGACTTCGGAGTTTTGCATTACTACTTGGGCATCCAGTTCATACATAATGCTCGAGGTATTGGGTTATCACAGTCACGGTAGATTGGGCAACTTCTTGAGAAATTTGGCTTACAGGATTGCAAGCCAGTTACTACTCCCATGGAACCTGGACTGAAACTGTCATTACATGATGACAGTGATTTGTTTGATATACATACGTATGCTCCTACAGTTGGATGTCTTATCTATCTATGCAATACTAGGCCGGACATACAGTTTGCAGTTTCAGCCTTGAGCAGGTATATGCATCAGCCACGTATGTCACATTGGCAAGCTGTCAAGCGTGTTTTCCGCTACTTGCAGGGTACTCGTTCTCTTGGGTTGCTTTATGCCAAGGGGGGACCACTGCATTTACATGCTTATAGTGATTCTGATTGGGCTGGTGATTATGATACACGTCACTCTACTAGTGGCAATTGTTTCTTTCTTGGCACTTCTTGCATTTCTTGGCTTAGCAAGAAACAATCCACTGTTGCCACATCGTCATGTGAAGCTGAATACAAGGCAGCTTTCACCACCACAGCTGAATGCGTATGGCTTAGACGCTTGCTAGCTGATTTGGATGTATATGTTACTGAGCCTACTCTTTTGTTCATTGACAGTCAGAGTGCCATTGCAGTGGCACGGAACCCAGTGTTTCATGCTCGCACGAAACACATTGAGATTCACTATCACTTTGTCAGAGAGAGGCTACATGCAGGTGATATCAGCCTTGTCTATTGTCCTACCACCAGTAATGTGGCAGACATCTTCACCAAAGCTCTTCCTCGTGACAAATTTGAAGCATTTCGCGATGCTTTAAATTTGATATCCTTTGGTGGCGGATGATCCTTGTACTCTTGATCACTCTTCACTCCAGGGGGGTTTGTTGGGTATTTTACTCACGCCTTACTTACGCCTACGCTCATATGGGAGTGTCGGTGATCAGTAGGACACTGGGGCACTTTTTACTCTCGGTAGGAGAGGTTTTTTCCCCCAGACTTATGGTCTTATTATCGTATGTACTTATGTGCTTATGTTACACACATTTAGGCACTTAGTGTGTGTCGGGTGTGAACACCCCCCTACAACCCTAAGGTTTAAGGGTTGTACTTTGTACTTTTAGATTACACTCATTCAGTCTATTCTCTTGGGTGTCGTGCTTCAACTCTGTCTCTCTCACTCTCACACTGTCTACTGAATCTGGCTGTACCTCGATCCTCTGCTCTCACAAGGTAGTGCGATGGGGCTTGTTTACGACTACATGGCACCCTAAAGACAACTTGTCTGCACATGTGCTCTTTTTTTTTCCTTTTTCATTTTCTTCCTTTCTTTCCTCCTCCTTCCTCTTCACCCTTTATTTCTTTCTTTCTTTCTTTCTTCTCTTTTTCTGTCCTTTTTTTTCGGGGGCCAAGGGCCGGGGAGGGGGGATGTGCAGGCGGCAATGTGTGCGGCCGGTCACCCAAGGCCAAGGCAGGTCAAATCTTTGGGTTGGGAGCAAGGTGGTCGGTCGGGTTAGAGAGAAGGGCAAGGAGGGCACACAAGTGGGTTAGTGGCAAGGTAGGGCACATGGGGAGTTAAGGTAGGCTTGAGTAGGGACAAGGCGGGGGGCAAGGTAGGGGTAGGCAGTATGGATCAAGTAAGCATAGGGCATAGTGGGGGCAGCTCAGCAAAAGGGCAAGGCATGCTGGGGGCAGGTCAAGGATAGGGTAGGAGGGCAAGGTGTGTTGCTTCCAAGTCGAGTAGAGAGATGTGTGGACCAAGTGTAACCCTTTTTTTCTTTTTTCTTTTTGGTTTTTTGTTTGGTTTTTGTTTCCTTCTTTTTTCCCTTTCTTTTCATTTTCAATTTTTTCATCTTTTTCTCTCTTCTTTCTTTTTGGTTTTTTTAATTTTCTATTTTTAATAAATAAAAGCAGGACACATGCGCATGCATATACAAGGTATCAAGGCGAAGTGATAGACATACTCTCAAAAGTAACACAGAGAGATTCGACATATAATATGGCAAGGCAACTATTTAGAGAGAGAGAGAGAGACAGAGACAGAGAGAGTATATTAACGTCTCTAAAAGGCCAATGTGGCCTATGAGACCAAAGCAATACATACAATGATGGTGTGTTTCTCATCTGGAACGAGAAAAGATGAAAAACATGCCTATAAGACTGAAAAAATGAAATAGTGTCCTATAAATGGGAAACATGTCAATGATCTAAAAGTGAAAGTACAAAAAGGAAAACTCTCCATCAATGAGATGTTTGTCCTCTAAAGAGGTGTATCTCTGCATGGCTGAGGCGTCTCGGCATCTGTCTCCTGTGGCGCTCAATGATGGCTTTAATTTGTCTATGGTGTGGATGTCTAGGCCTTCGTCCGAGTGGACGTGGGTGCCTAGACCAGCTAAGTGCCACTACTCTATCCAAAGGGACACCTACAGAAGATGAGGGTCCAATGATGATGTACTCCTGTAGGATGTGTGGCAGCAGTAGTGGTATCTGCCATACTCTATCGTGTATCAGTGAAAAAGTCAATGGCTGCTCTCTGTATATGTGAGCCGAGCTGTGGAAGCCTCCTACTCCGTAGAATTGTTGCTCTGCGCCTCTGGAGCTCCAAGAGGAAGAATCCCAAGCATCTCTGATCCTCAAACTGCATGATCGGTCTCAAGGGTCCAAAACCCTCTCGAAACAAACAGTGGTATCTACCTCGTATATCATAATATACAGTGCATCAGCAGATGTAGTGTTCCTCTGTCTCTGGCTCTCTGTCGCATAGTGGGCATATACGTTCCTCTGTCTGTATACCCTCCCATCTGCCTGTCTCAATCCTCAGGTGGTGGAATGAGGTGCGGATCTGGCCAATAACTATGCGTAGTCCATGAGGCAGTTGTGTGTCCATGTAATTGGGTCGGGTGATGAAACCATCCTCAGATACCTGAAGGAAGTGGGTCTGGTAGTGTGCCATCCTCGTGCCATGGGGGGAGGGGGGTCGGATCCAGGTCTTCTCCGTATCTAACTTCAGTATGTCTGCTCTGATCACATGGTTTAGCTCTGATCAGCTTAGGTCAAGTGTAGGGCAATCCAAGCTATAGTCAAAGGGGGGTAGTCTGTCAATCTGCAGCCCATGTAGACTCATCCATGTACTCATCTGAGCATACCAACAATGTCTGTCACCATCTGTTGCTAGTTGTCTAGAAGAGGCCAGGGCTAGCCGTGGTTATCTATCTTGGGGGAGCTCCCATAGTCTATGTGTGAAAGTCACTGCCTAGGCCAAGGCCTCATCCACCATGGGTGATGCTCCCAACTCAGCTCTGATAATCTCATGTGGGGTCGAGCTCTTTGCTCGTATCATACGTGAGATCATCATGACCAGTGGTCTTTCCATATGCTCCCACCCGTCATAGTATTCCTTCTCTGGTCCATCCTGGTCTCCCAAAGGCTGTCTCCTCGTGTGAAAGAGACTCGGACCCCAAATAGCCGCCCCATATAGGAGTGTGGGTGTAACCAGGGTGTCAAAAAGCCACAATTTGGTGCATGGCTCATGAAATTGTATGTGAGCACATTGCCTCTCCAATGCACCTAAGGCTGCATATGCTTTTGCCAAACGAGCCTCTGATGTCTCTCTCCAAGAGAACTGTGGTCCCTTCAATGTGACCCCCAAATAGACATGCTGCCTAACCATCTCCACTGGCTCTCCGTCAAAAGTAAACTGAGAGAGAGAGAGAGAGAGAGAGAGATTAGTGCATGCACATTAGTCAATTGAGATGGGTGAACATGTGGTAGAAGGTGTTGAGAAACCCTTCACCCTTCACTCGCAGTTTGCGTTTCTACATTTTGTGTTCAGAGTTTGCATTTAGGGTTTGCAACCCCAAAAAGGGGTACCATTCTAGACTGATTGTGTCTATTTATAGGCCACTGTCTCATTCATTCCTCACGGCTAATTCACTCAGTCCGTCACCTCTTCTCTCCAGTCTCTCCACTACCCTCATACCCCTTCAGGAGGACATTGCGGTTTGTGGTTTGTGGCTGTCTTCATCAACTTCCTTGTGCTGTGGCACCCTTGTTTCCTTGTATCACATTCACTTCCATGATTCAAAACTTCATCATTCTATTCATCAAGGTTCTTCTCTCTTCTCTTCTCTTCTCCATGTTTGCCGAGCTCACTTTGTGTTCCTCCCCGCAAACCCTATTGTCTCGTTGGTACGTCATCTTTTGACATGGTATCAGAGCTGGATCTACTTAAACAATGGCAAAGATCCTCCACTCTAGTAAAGGCAAAGACCGGTGGCGGGTTTAGCATCCACTTCTCTTCTTCTTCCGCTGCATCAACATCCTAATTGGCGGCTGCTCCCTCCTGCATTTGCTGTTTTCCAACCTGGGTTTTTAGTCTTTCTCTCTCCTCACCTGCGTTTTTAGTCTCTCTCTCCTCACTTGCGTTTTTAGTCTTTCTCTCTCCTGCACTGTCATCTGCATCAAATCCAGCCTTCCTTGGCTTCGTTTGGCCACAAAGATCCTCCTCATGAGAGAAGACAAAGACCAGTGGCGGGTTCAACATCAACATTTGATTTCTCTATCATTTCCGTTGCGCATTGGGAGATGTCCTTTTTCTCCCTTCCACCCTGCCTTCAAATGCCCTTCTACTGGGTGCTACTATTGCGGTACGAACGGTCATCCCACCGAAGACTGTCGACATCTCCTCCACAGTCCACTCTCTCGAGAGCCCATGATTGTTCCCCACCCTTGGCTCATCTTGAGCCTTATTCTTTCCTACCCTCTTCCACTCAGGTTAGAGAGGCCACTTTTGGGTGCTTTGCGGTTGCTTCTTTCAAGCCCCAGATAGCTTCTTCGGCACGATCGGCAGCACTTCCTTTGTCATTAGATGTTTTGCAGTCCGTGAGCCATGAATGGTTGGATTTCCTTTCTCTCTCAGATTGGGATTCAGAGGGGGATTTTCTTCCTCTTAGAGGGGGCTTCCAGTTCTTCTTCGGCTTCAGAGGGGGCTCCTACTTCTACTCCTTCTGATTCAGAGAGGGACTCTATGTGTGCCATGAAGTTCTTCACACACCACCACGTTTCACTTTCAAGGAGTGGCTCTCCTTTGAGCAGTCATTTTCTCTACTCATACCCACGATCTGGAGGATCTACCTAGATTGGGGCCCTTGGGTCTTCAGTAGCGACTTGGTGGCTAGGCCTTCATATTTCTTCCAGCATGGAGTCACGGAGCTAGTGGCTTCTCTCCTGAGGTTGAGTTTCGGGTTCTATAGCTCATCCAATCTCCTTATTATCTTCAAAGGTCTCCTTTCAGGTGGTATTCTCCGATTATAGGGTGGATCTTTTTCTTCATACCTTGGTCAGTATGGAGCCATCTCCCGAGATCGAGTATAGGCATATCCTTATGGTTCTCAGCACCACAAAGTCCGAGATTGCTCATATGCATTGCATGTTTTCATCATCTTTGTAGTAGGGCGCTTGGGCAAGTGAACAATTTTCCCACGAGGGACACTGTCCAAGTGGCATCTGTTGCATGAGCATTCTTCAGCATGTAGCATTGCATCTCCACCTCACTCTTCTGTTATTCTACTTTTTGGGCCTGAGAGGGGGTGTTGAGAAACCCTTCACCTTTCACTCGTAGTTTGCATTTTTTCATTTTTGCATTTTGCATTTGGGGTTTATAGCCCCAAAAAGGGGCGCCATCCTAGACTGACTGTGCCTATTTATAGGCCACTCTCTCATTCATTCCTCACGGCTAATTCATTCAGTCTGTCACCTATTCTCTCTAGTCTCTCTACTACCCTCACACCCCTTCAAGAGGACATTGTGGTTCGTGGTTCGTTGCTGTCTTCATTATCTTCCTTGTGTTGCGCCACCCTTGTTTCCTTATATCACATTCACTCCATGATTCAAAACTTCATCATTCCATTCATAAGAGTTTCTCCTCTCTTCTCTTCTCTTCTATTCTCCATGTTTACCGAGTTCACTCCGTGTTCCTCCCCGTAAACCCTATTGTCTCACTAGTGCACTATCTTTTGACAGAAGGGAGTGTGACACAAGCAAGAAGAAAAAAAATAGAAAAAAAGTCAATTTTTGGTTGATAGTCCTAGAATATCCATTCCAAACAAGGAACGTTCCTCGGCTATTTCACCTCCTTGGAGGGTTTGGAATGTGTTAGGCCATTCCTACACGCCGGAATGACTATTCCTTGTTTTTATGGGTTTAACCCCAATGCATTCCACCCCAAAGCAATGAGGGCATCGGACAAAAGGTGCATGGTGGCTGCCTATAGTGGCCTACCATGTCTAAAGAGGCAATGGTTATCTTGCCAAGGAGTCCAAGTGGTCACCCCAGAGAGGCTAGGGCATTGACAAAGGGTGCACTTTGTTAGAGAGAGAGAGAGAGAGAGAGAGAGATTACGTTTTGCAGTTTGGTGCCCTCCTGATATTCATAAGGAGGAGAATTCACTGCAAGGAGAAGTGTTGGCTTCCTTCAGGTCGATGGATTGGCTGGATAAAGATTGTTGGCAGCGAGACAAGTTTAATCGGATGGCTCGTTTGGGGTTGCAAACAGTCCGTGATGGTGATATTCCTAAGCAGCCCCGTCTTTTTTCTTTCCCGTGAATTCGTCAGCACTTTCGGGTGCCTCGTGGATATCGTGACATTTGGTCGTCTATACAGGACAGACTTCAGAGGTTCTCTCCTTTGCCTACAATACAACCATTGTTTCCATGGCATGACTGGATGTTTGTGCGTCCTATTGATTTCGAGAAGAGATCAACTTATCAAATATATCATCAAATGGTGGAGGCCAAGAGATGGGTCATTGCAAAGGTTAATAAATTATGGCATATTTAGGATAGCAAAAAGATGTGATACGAAAGATTCATTCAACTTTGGAAGTCTAAGGTTCTGCATCACGGTAAAGTATTCATGTGGAGGTTGCTTATTGGTCGTCTTCCAACTGGGGAGATGCTGCGTGCCCAAAAGATCCCTATTGGTCATTGTGTATTCTGCGCTACATGTGATGAAACACTGCTTCATATTTTTTCTTCTTGCTCGATTACTCAACAAATTTGGAGTTTTATTGCCCTGTGTGGTCCTCGGCGACTCACCACCAGATAACAGCTCGTTCGTGGATTATGGGAAAGATCCACTCTATGTCTTCTTTGCATTCAAATTATTCATGTCTTTTCCATTTCCTTAGATGGACAGCCCTATGGCATATTTGGCGCACTCGGAATGCCTTTATTTTTTATTCAATATGGGGCATCCATGGTCATGTGGCCCGAGTTCGTGGCTTAGTGTTATGGCAAATCTCTTCTATGATATCAGCTAACCTGGTTCTTCCTCACATTGCTACTCCATGGCTGGCTATTGTTTGCTCTACTCCAACTGTCTTTTCTATGTGATTTCTTTGTATTAAAGTCTTGGTAGACTTTTGTCAGTTTCTTTGATGACCTGATGGTCTCATGTAAATATTTACTACTTAATTCAATTGTCTTCACGAAATAAAGAGATTAACGTCTATAAAAGGCCAATATGTCTTATGAGACAAATGTTGAATATGGAGATGGCAACTATTAACTCAATACACAGTTCAGACAGTAGAGAGAGAGTGTGTGTAGACACAGCTCGACACACGATTCATTCACTGGTGTATAAGTGAAAGTAGAAAAGTACAATTTTTAGACCTTAGGGTTGTGTAAGTGTCTTAACGTGTGTTCACATCTGAAAGTGCAATAAGTGATGGAACTCTGTAACATAAACACACAAATAGAGAATAATGTAACTAGGGGAAAAAAACCTCTCTTACAGATAGTAAAAAGTGCCCCAGTGTCCTACTGCGGATCACCAACACTCCTACATGAGCATAGGCGTGAGTCAAACCCAATAAACCCCCTTAGCATAAAAAGTGATCAGCATACAAGGATCGTCCACCAAAGAAGATCAAATTTAAAGCATTGCAAAATATTCAAATTTGTCACAAGAGCTTTTGTGAAGATGTCTGCCACATTGTTGTACAAGGCTGATATCCCTTGCATGTAGCCTCTCTCTAACAAAGTGATAATGTATCTCTATTTGTTTCATGTGTGCATGAAACACTCGGTTCCATGCCATAGCAATGGCACTCTGACTGTCAACAAACAAAGGAGTAGACTCCGTGAGAGATATATCAAGATCATCCAACAAATGTCTCAACCATACACATTCAACTATAGTAGTGAAAGCCTTGTGTACTCAACTTCACAAGGCAATATAGCAACAGTGGATTGTTTCTTGCTAAGTGAAGAAATGCAAGATGAGCCAGAAAAGAAACACTTTCCACTTGTATAATGATGTAATCAAAATCACTAGCCCAATCGGAATCACTGTAAGCATGTAACTATAGTGCAATCCAAGAGTCTTGGTGCCCTACAAGTAACAAAAAACACGCTTCACAGCTTGCCAATGTGGCATGCATAGGCTGTGATATATTTGCTCAAGGCTGAATCTGCAAACGGAATATCTAGCCTTTGTGTTACATAAATAAATAAGGCATCCAACTATTGGAGCATATGTATGAATGTCAAACAGGATAATTGTCATCGTGCAAAGACAGCAATCTTGAAAGTCAAATCTCTGAAGGAGTTTACTAATATATATGGACTACAACAATCCAATGCCTCTAGCATGATGAATAAACCGAATGCCCAAATAGTAATGTGGAGACCCCAAATTTGACATTTCAAAAGTTTGCTGCAAATTTTTCTTGAATGCTGAAATCTGATCAGCATGTGTCCCTATAAGCAAAATATCATTCACATAAAGACAAATGACCAGCAAAGATCCCTCCTATTTGCATACGTAAAGAGTAGACTCTAATGGGCTGTCAAGGAACCCTTGGCTGAGTAAAAAGGCATCAATTTTTGCATACCAAGCTCGTAGAGCTTGCTTCAAACCATACAAAGCCTTTTTCAGCTTGCATACCAAGTATTCGGATCCTTCAACTACAAAACCCATGGGCTGTTCAACATACATTTCTTCTTGAAGTTCCCCATGTAAAAATGCAGTTTTAATGTCAAGCTAGTGCACAATCCAACCATAATGGGCAGCCAAAGAAACCATACACCTAATGGTGGCAACATGTGGTTGTCTACACAATAGGAAGCTCTCGCTTGTTACGCCGCTGACCCATCATCGCGCCCCCTACTACCCCCCCCCGTTCCTCCCACCTCTCTCTACCTGTGGCACGCTGCGCATCTCCCTCCTGCCAATCTTCCTCTCCATCGCACTGCCCCCACACCTAGTCACCCCCCGCCCTGGTACCTCCCCTTACCCTGGTCACCCCCCCCCGCCCTCGTACCTCCCCCACACCTGGTCTCCCCCCCCCGCCCTCGTACCTCCCCAACGCTATCCACCGTCTCCTTCACCTTGCACCCACCTTCCTACAAGCCCCCCACGCTATTATCCGGGGTGCCCAGTGCCCCCACCACCGTCAAAAAATAGAATCCCCCCTTCCTCGCCATCACTCCCCCCCTGTTGCTCCCTCTATTTGCAGCAACACTCCCCCCTTCGACAGTACAGCAGTGTGATTGGTAGATTCTCAACAGGGACGCGCCAAAAAACCTTTGGTCAGACGCCGGTGCATTCTACGAGTGCCCCCCAATCAAACACCTTGCACAAAATCAATTGTTCAGCTCTGTCTCCCGTCACCACTGACTGCCACCGCATCCCCCGCTACCCCCATCTTGTCTGGCAACTTGTCGCAGCGCTACCCAATGCTTCGTCCGCTTGTTACCCCCTCTGCGAAGCACTGTACCTCTCCCCCCCTGCCAGCCTATTGCGCCATCCCACAGCTGTGCGAACTGACGCTGCCACGGCCGTCAACCCATCCCGCCCTGATCTCCGCTCTGGCTCTGCCAATAAACTGCTCCGCATCATCCCTGCCCCTCCACCCTGGATCCGCTCTGACACCAGCCCTCCCCTAATCCTGTACTGTCTCCCAACACCCAACATGACGCCCAACCTGACGTTTTCTTTTTGCACATTCTCCCCCCTCTGCGCTTCCCCAATCTGTCGCCCAACCCCCCCACTCCCGTGCGGTCCCCCGTCCCATTCAACTGGCAGCTCCAGGCCCTCACCCAGGCGACTCCAATCTCGAAACATCTCCTGTGGCGCCCAATGCTTCCATCATCCTCAGAAAATAGAATAGAACCCCCTCCCCTCGCGTTGCTCCCTCCATTTGCAGCAACACTCCCCCCCCCCCCCCCCCCGACAGTTTCAGCAGTGTAATCGGCATATTTCTCAATAGGGACGCACAATGGAAACCTTTGGTCAGATGCCAGAGCATTCTGCGACGAGTGTCCCCCCAGTCAAACACCTTGTGCGTCATCCTCTCAGAGGAACAGCTCTTAGCCGTCCGTGCCATAGAGCTAGAGTTGAAAGAAACAACAATCTTTGGTTAGGTTGTTGGACACTCCCCATCGAGGGCCCAGCTGCACGATTGGCTCCACTCCACGCTACGCATTGGCACAACACAGATCACAGAGGCAGTCCTCATGGGCCAAGAGATCTTCATGGTTCGACTCACCTCTGTAGATGCAGCTAGTGAGTTAGTGGAGAGCTCACCCTATGACTCCACGAAGGGGTCATTTACATGGTTCCCTCGTATAGCGGCTTCACAGTGGAGATATTTGCGCTCCATAACAGATTTCTCAGATATCCAGTTACTCCACTTTTCCCCGGACTAGCGGTAGAGCACCGCCAGTTAGTGGAGGACTTTGGACGGCTCTTCGGCACAGTTCTTCCTACCTCCTTCGTGGATGCAATGACAGCTGCAAGAGTCCCAAAGGTACAAATGGCCGTGAATCAAAATCAAATCAAACACATAAGGAAACAAGAAAAGGAAAAACATACCTTAAAAGCCTCAATCCACACCTAAGAACAGAAAAGAAAGGAAAACATTAACTTGTGATTGAGAAAAATGTCACAAAATCTTGAAATAAAGCTTGAAGGGAAAGTCTATTTCTGTACTAAAAACGTTTCAATTCAGCAAGCATGAAGTCTTTTTTTCCAATAAGTAATTGTTTTGGAAAGCACTAATGATAAACTATGGTTCATGGCAGGAGCTGAAGCTGTCACAGCAAGAGTGAGCCCATCACCTTCCCTTCAGGGAAGGGAAAGAGCAAAGTATGGCCTTTCTCTTGAAAACCGAGCCTACAACCAACTTAAATTCAAGAGCATTCACAACATCGAAGAGGTAGTGGCCAATGAGGAGACTGTCAGGAGGGTTGTAGAACACTGCAACCTTGCCAAGTACATCGAAAAGTTCAGACGAGCCCAACAACACAAAGTGTGTGGAATTCTTAAGGACATACGACCCTCACGAGCAGTGTGGGACAGTAACTGTGGGGAATGGAGAAGGAACCAAGCCAGTGCAAATCCCGCTCAATAAGGCCTTGATAGAGAAGGCGCTGGGATTGGAACCAAAGGTGCAAAAGAGAGAGAAGAGAGATGTTTACGCCATGCTAAAGATGAAAAAGGAGGACGTCTTAACAAAAGATGGCATAAGCATCCAAGACATCCCCGACTCAAACGTCAGATTGCAGGCTAGGGTGATCCACTTCCTCTTCTCCAACCAAAGGTACAACTCGCTTTTGCACACGATCAACATGCCCGTGTTGGAGAGCGTGGCGGCCCACTCGCTAGATGAGGTGGATTGGAACGGCTATGTGCAGAAAACCATTGACCAATCTACTAGAGCACTAGCCCTTGGAAGCAAACCATCGAGTCGAGAGTCCCTAGTGTCGAAAGGAGCCGAGAGGAAGAAGCCTTCAACCAAAGCCTCATTCATTGGGTATGAAGGAATCTTAATCGCTCTTATCCAGGAAGCGATAAAGGAGGCACACGATGGAGAGGAGGGAGCGGATGAAATGCCTGACAGGTCACACCTCCTCATCATGACAAAGAACAATCGAGTGAGAGGACAATTAGTGACGAGGAGGAAGGGCAAGAAGGCCAGCCCAGAAAAAAAAAATCAAAAACGTCCATGAAATAAACCACACGAGAGAGGCAGGAAAAGAGAATGACAAAAAAGAAGGAAGAGCTAATAAAAGCGCAAAGAAAATCCAAGAAAGCTGAAGAAGAGAGAAGAAACAAGGAGAAGGCTGAATTGCAAAAAATAACAGAAGAATCGAAAAGGGCAAAGAAAGAAGGATGAAAGAAAGAGGAAGAAGAAGAAGAAGAGTTGAGAAGAAAAGAAGAAGAGGACTTGGCACAAGCCGTACACATGTCCATTGAGAGCAGTAGTGCAAGTATGAGGAGTTAGCAGCAATGAGCTCGCCAAGGCAGGACAACCAATGGCAAAGCATGTCAGGGAGCTTTACACTCAATTGGAAAGGGCAAAAGAGGAGAAGGGAGCCACAATGATAAAGCTGGAAACAGAAAGAGAAATGTCAAATGCCTTCCAACTAGAAAAAAAACACGCTAAGTAGCCATGCAACAAAAAGAAATCCAGGCGCTAAAAGCGGAGCTAAGGGCCAAGGAAGACGAGGAGAAACAATGGCGAAAAAGACTGGAAGAAGAGAACCAGGAGCTCGTCCGAATACAAAGAAAGTACAAACTCCTGGTTCTACAGTAGGTGGAGCTCGAAACGCAGATAAGAAAACTCGAAGAGGACATGGAAGAGCTCGCCGCAGTGGAAATAGAGAAAGTGCAAGAACAAGAGAAACAGAAAAGAGAGAGAGAAGAAACAGAGTGTGAAATGCAAAGACAAAGAGAGGAACAAGCAAGATTACAAAGGGAGATCGAGCTTTTGACAAAAGAAAAAGAAAAACTTGTGCATAAACGGAAAAGGGAGAAGCTGATGATAGTGGCCCTGTCAGAAAGGCAAAGTGAGGGCTTGGACGAGATGAAAAAGAAGGCAAGGAAATGGGAGGCCAAGAGCGAGAAGAAAGTGAAGGACCTAGCAAGCCACTTGGCCCTTGCGGAAGGAAGTAAAATACTAGCAGAAAGCAGGACAGGCACCACTCAGGCCAGTTTAGAAGCCCAACAACATGCCTTCCTCAGCACAATCTTAACATCACACTCTCTGAGGAGAAGGAGGCAATTGAGGTGCTTAAAAGAAAACTGAAAATAGCTTGCAAAGCAATTAAACAAGGGTTTTGCTCCCAAATCCAGCACACAAGCCTCAATTTGATTCGGCAAGATCAACGAGAAAATTTGTTGAGAGCGGGCTTGAGTACCCAATGCCAATCTGATGGTCAAAGATGGTGCAAAGACACTCGGGGATGGAAGTTAGCTAGCCAATTTAATTATTGGCCAGTCAAATTATTTTTCATGGCAACAAAATAATTATTAGATTAATTTTCAGTATTTAAAGACTGAAAATTAATATTTGATTATGCATAATGCTGTAAAAACCATTTGCAAAGGCTGCCACTTATCAAAAATGCCTAGGCAAGACTGAAAAACGTCTTTAGAAACTCGAGAGAGGCATTTTTAGTGTATTCAGCCTGCAAGAGGGAGGGAGGAGATGCTGCTAGTCTAATATGCAGCCATTGGAGGACCTTCTGAGACAGCCAGGTGCTCGAGAAGACCAATCAACAACAGATGACAACATCTACAAGTTTTTGAGATAGGAAAGCAACAGTAAATGACTGATTTTCTTCAATTCTTTGCATCTACAAACTATGGAAATAGAGCAATAGCACTAAATGACAAATTTTCTTCAGTTCTTCACGAAGAAACTTTGAACTTTCTCTCTCTACAGCTTTCTCTCTCATCTCCCAGCCATTTCAGAGCCTTGCTCCAAAGATCTCAGTATTTGGATCCTTAGAGGCTGAGAAATTGCAAATTTCTCTGTTGTAAGCCCTAATTTACAGCAGAAATTAGGGTTTAGCAACAGCCTCAGGAAGTGTGCCAAGACTTGGATTTTTCAGGGCTGAAGGTGAATTTCAGCTAAATGCAGATGGAGGATTAGCCAGCCATTGAATATGAAGCATTTCCATCGTCTATGAAGTGGGTGAAGGCCAATTGATTACCTGAATCAAGGGGCAAAACAGATTGAAGACTTGCTGATCGCTTTGGACAGCAAGGGGAGTTTGGATTGCGAAGGGGATCGGGAGAATCCCATTATAAATCAACTTCTTCAATAAAGCTAAAGAAATACCGAAAGGGGCGCCAACTTTGGGGCCAATATGGCGTGCATTATCCAAGATCAGTAGGTAAATTTGTATTCTAAAGGCTGATGATACTTTAGACAAATACCAAGCTCACCTTGTGATGCAAGGTTTCAAGCAGAAGCACAACATTCACTATGAAAAAACCTTCGCACCTACCGCTCGGTTGACATCATTTCGTCTGAAGCTCGTCACTATACATAGTCACCATGTTTACAATGGTTTCAACCTAATTCGAGCACACTGCTCTGGCAACACTCACCTCCCAACTCACTTCCATCCTACATTCATATGCCCTCCAAAACTTTCCACACTATCCAACATTAGCCATGCTGGAGAGACGATGCATCAAGCACACTTCCATGAGCCTCACACATGGAGGTGGTTGTTTGATACATTGGTCACACCAACCATGATGTATGGAGCACCTATCTAGAACCCTAGTTTGGACACAAATTATCATGCTCTCTTGGATTATCAGCAGCAAACAATCAATACCACATGAGATCATTTGAACATAGTTTCTAACACCTCCAATGATGACAAAGGCCCTTTTTTAGAGCATCAACTTCATACATAGAATACAAGGTATGCATCCAAACAAATTGCCTAGGAGAGCTTTTGAGGCTTCCAAGCAACTAGCACAAGCAAGACATAGGAGTTCATGGTATGCACAACTAGAGTAGTGGATCACCGTGGACCACCTCCCTCCCTTTCAGTATGACCCAGGCTCCCTCTAGTCACACCTCTCTCACATTGAGGGGAACCTAGTCATGCAATAGAATCTCTATCAAATGCACATATAGTATATGTGGATCTCATCCTGACAACCCCTCCCTTTGAAGATGTCATAGTACATGGACCACAATAAATGGTTTCATTGAGAGACTTGGATACCTAGAGATGCATGTAGCCCCATGTCGGCCGGCCAGCTCAAGATCTCGTCACCAGATGGAGATTGAGACAAGAGAGCAATCCGCATCCCCACAACCAAGAGGATCTGCAGACGATGCCAAAAGGAGGTGGAGAGTGAGGAATAGTACATATACAAATGCAAGGCCAACAGTGCACTTCAGCTCCAGCTAGTCTGTTGAGCATGAGCACTTCCTTGTACTCTGGTTTTTTCTAAAGTAATATAATTAGCCACGCTTTATTTGCAAAAAAAAGGCCAACAGTGCACTCCAAATGAGATACCCCACATTATTCAAAGGGGACCACACCCTCAAACTAGTCATGGAGTCTCTAGACAATTTGTCCTTGAACGTAAGTAACAGTAATGATGGTATTATTAAAGCCTGCGTGAATATGAAAATTTCCTTTGAGTAGGCCCTGCTTTTCTTCCATGAACGATTCTTTTTTCGATATTTCGTCAACACTTGAGGCCAATTCCTACTTGAGATCCAGCAGCTTTACACATAATTACTCAAGTTGAGCACCATGGAGAGAGGAGCGAGACAATCATCGTTCACTGTCTTTTCCCAAAGAAATGACCAGACATGGACCTACACACAGGAGTGACAGTCCAAAGAGCTGAGATTAGAGCTACACACTGACCGAGGGTCTAGGGACATCAAACAAAGAGACAACACCAAAGAGAGATGTTGGAGATAAGCCAGCAACACGAACAATTCCTGGGAACAATCCAAATGCCATCTGCACACAATCTCATCACATATGTATGACATATATACCCACTGATCCTGACTAGATGGAATTAGACCGGATGGTCCCACATGGCGGTATCATTGTATCCTTGACACACATACCAGCCCATCATTCTTAGTCACATAGATACCATGTAGTGCTCCATCCACCCACCCTCCTTTCTGAATCGCTGCAGGGACATTGTATTGTACATCACTTTACACTTTGCTTTGCACTATACATCACTGATTAACCACTTAGCACGTTACAATTTGAAATCCCCACTGACTACTACTATTGTACACAGTTCTATCTCATAGGCCATTTTCGGCCTTAGTAGACGTTACAATATTTGCTTTTCGTTCTCTCTCTTTATATCTCTTTGCTCCCCTCCAAACTAGCCCTATACCCCTCCTAAGTTGATTGCCCTAATGAACAGTACACCATATGACTTCCCCCCTTCCATGCCTAGAGGGCAGCAATGCCTTAGCATAATCAAATGGAAAAGTCCCTTCTATAGACTCCAAGAAGGCACCAAGAGCACCTTCCCACATGCACATCTCTTCCCTCATGAGTTCTTTAGACTTGACCCTTGGACAACCTAAATGTAGCTTATGCAAGTTGTTTCACTCCTTTGGAGAGGGGCATCTTAATCACACGTAAATCTAAGAATAGCAAAGTACAGCTTTTAGCATCCCAAATTACACAATTGCAATCACCACATTTAAAACATAGACAACTGATGTTGATCTTATTCATCTCCCAATACAAAGTAAAATGAATTCTGTAATATCTAACTGCATCACCAATACAATGGTTGTGTAAACAACCAATCTAGTGGGCTATAATGCCTGACTACCTTAGGGGCAGTCCTGAAAAATCATATTCATCCCTTCTAAAGGTCAATTCCCTTGGCAAGTCTCTTCTTCTCTTTTACAACACAGAGAAATCCAACCTAAGGGAAGCAACAATAGGCATGGATGAGTGCTGAGAAGTTACAATAGGCAGGACTGAAAAATCATATTCATCCCTTCTAAAGGTCAATTCTCTTGGCAAGGCTCTTCTTCTCTTTTACAACATAGAGAAATCCAACCTAAAGGAAGCAACAATAAGCACGGATGAGTGCTGAGAAGTTACAAACATGATTTCTTCTCATTTCCTTCTTAGAGAGAGGCAATTTCTCTCTTTGATTGCTTATCACAAAAATCCTAGTTTGATAGTCTGAGTTTTTGAAAGATAAGTTTTTCATATCATAAGCAGCCCTGTTTTAGCTAAGAACATGCCTCAGGGAGGTTAACCACAAAATACCATTGTAAGTGTTCATCGAAAAGTTGCATCATGAAAAAATGTCTATGGAAAAGTTAAAAGAACCTAAGATTTCTACACACTAGCTGAACAGGAATAGATTACTAAGATTAGTGGAGTCTGGACAGAGAAGATCTTCCACTTGCTCGTTGTATATCTGTGAAAACAAGCACAGATTATCATGTCAGAAGTTGTTTAACAGAAAAATAATTGAAGATATGCAAACATTATTGCTGCAAACATATCTTCAACTGAAGCTTTACTTATGCATCAACCAGAAAAAATGTATGTGCAGCCTTCAGTAGACTTAAAAACAAGCTGTAAGATAATACCTGTAAGCTTGAGCACCTTACTGAAAACTCCACATCCATACCACTCTAGCAGCATAACATACAGCAAATAATGCTTCAAAATTAAGGTTGCATGGACTTAATCATTTGACCATAAATTTGTATATTCACAATTGGTGCAAGTTATACCTGGTCTTTCTCAGCAGCTAAAATCACAAATATAGTCTCTAATATTCTAGGAATCAGTCCATACTTTGCAAGAGCATCGGGGTTCACAGGTTCATCCAGTTGATTAAGTGTCAACTCTAAGTTTGGGCCTGTCCTGCCATGATTGGAAGCAGTATGTGCTTATGTTAGACTGTTTCTAACATTGGAAAAGGATGTAAGTGATTGTACTCTATTTTTAGTAGAATGTTACTCTCTGCTAAACCAGAAATACATTTGTTTATGCTCTCAGTCACTGTCTTCAAACTCTAACAACCAGCCCAACCAGAAAAAAAGTAGTAGATTCATCCTCCTTGTGCCTAACTCTTAACTTTATGCCCTCACTCACTGCCTTCTAACTGTAACAACAAACCCTAAGAGAAAAAAGCAGTACATTTATCATCCTTGTAGCACAAGTATCCAGTGATTTTTCATTGAATCTCTACAGATCCTTTCTAGGGCCCAATCAACACATGGCATATCTCAGGAAAAAAAGATTCCCAGTGCCTCATCTGGGCAAGAAGCATGGCTTACACTTGACTGGATGTTTATTGGAAAAAATGAGACATGCATCTCTTTCTTGAAGAAAGAGCTTGAGAATATGAAGATGGATAAAAATAATTCCATGTAAGATCATCTTAACAAAATGAATGTAGACGAGTATCATTCGGATGCACACTTGATCTCTACTACTCTGAATTTTTTGCCGCCCTCTTATTTGGCCTTTTATACGGTCCTAAATCTCACCATGAGAATTTCTCTGCAGCTATTTACTTTCCTTCAGTTGGTTAGTTTACTCCTAGAAGAAGAGCAAACAAGAAAGAACTATGGGGTGGATGTAATACCTCTGAACACGCTTTTATGGCAAGGCAAAAAGGCAAGGGCAGCCAATCTCAAAATGCTCCGCAGAGTTCTGAAAGTTCAAGTACTTCACATAGCAGCAAGAAACAGAGGGGCACGCAAGCCAAGAAGGACAAGTGCCACTATTGCAAGAAGCCAAGTCATTACATCACAGAATGTAAGAAGTGCATTGCCAAGGAGAATAAGAAAGAGTCAAAGATATTTGTTTTTAATGCACCTTCTACTACGATTGAGTCCGCGTCTTTTGTTGTAGACCATGACTATTGTTTCTACGCTTGCAATTATGACTCTTTTTGGGCTGATAGAGCATTTAGCTCTACTAAGGATGCTAGCACTTGGTTCTTTGACAATTGCGCCTCTAAGCACATTATATCCTGCAGGGTTTTATTTTCCTCTGTTATTGCAACTCCTGTTGGCAAGTTTGTGCAGTGTACCAACGATGCATCTTACCCTGTTAGAGGCGTTGGAGAGATTGACTTGATAGCCATTGATGGCTCTACTCTCCATTTACAAGATGCATTATATGTGCCAAGTATAGAGAAGAATTTGTTGTCTATTTCTTTTTTAGCAAAGTGTGGTATGCATGTCACATTTGATGATAACAAATGTACGGTCAAGGATAAAGAATTCTTGACTTTGGTTTTAACTGGCACATTATTTCATGGACTCTATGAGTTAGATGCTTATTTGATTGATCAGTCAATCTATTTAGCATCTACTCTTATTCTTGCTATGTCACAAGCAGAGTTATGGCATGCTCGCATGGGACATGTCAACTATGGCAGTTTGATACTTATGCAGTTCGATACATATTGTGCATTCAGATATATGTGGACCTATGCAAACAAACTCATTGGATAGATATTATTATTTCGTCACCTTCATTGACGACTTTACTCGTTTTTGTTGGGTCTACACGGAGAAAAAGTCAAAGGTGTACGATGCATTTTTGGCTTTTGTTGCACTAGCTGAAAATCAATCTGGTTGTAGGATTAAGACTCTCCGTTTAGACCCGTGGGGGGGGGGGGGGGTTGGGTTTTGTTGGGGAGAAGAGGGAATACATATCTTCCATGCTGAATAATTTTTTGAAGCAAAAAACCATTGTCCATTAGTATACTACTACATATACTCCACAACAAAATGAGGTTGCAAAAAGAAAAAATTGGTCACTCATACAAATGGCCAGATGTATGCTGAAAGCTAAGAGTTTGCCACATGGCTTTTGGATGGAAGCAGTTATGTGGGCTTGTCATGTTTTGAACAGGAGCCCTACCAAGGCATTGAAAAATGTTACACCTTTTGAGGCTTGGAGCAGTCGAAAACCTTCAGTTGGCCATTTTCGTACTTTTGGGTTTCAGTAGAAGCTTTTACATAATCAGAAATCTAGGCAAATGCCTAGATGGTATTTGCAACTATGAAAGATAGTCATTTGGATGCTCCTATTGCTGGTTGTACTAGAAGACAAGCTCATCTGCATGATCATACTAATACAATGAAGTTTGTTATGGCAACACACACACTTGATGATGAGAAGCCTCAATGTTTTGAGGATGCACAACAAAGTGTGCATTGGATGGTAGTAATGCAAGCTGAATTTAATTCTATTATATAGAATCAACCATGGGATTTAGTGACACTGCCTATTGGGAAGAAAGTCATTGGTACAAAGTGGATCTATAAGAGGAAAAGTAATGCAGATGGATCCATTGACAAGTATAAAGTCAGGCTTGTGGCCAAAGGCTACGCACAAAAGAAAGGAGTTGACTATGAGGAGACATTTGCTCCTATATCCCGTATGACTACCATTCGGTCTATGTTTGCTTTGGCTTCCCATCATAAATGGACTGTGCACCAACTTGATATTAAGACTCCATTTTTAGATGGGGAACTTTAAGAAGAAGTGTATGTACAACAGCCCATTGGTGTTGCAGTTGAGGAATCTAAACACTTGGTATATAAGCTGAAAAAGGCTTTGTATGGTTTGAAGTGAGCTTCCCAAGCTTGGTATGCAAAAATTGATACCTTTTTACTCAGCCAAGGGTTCATTAACAACTCATCAGAGTCTACTCTTTACGTATGAAAAGAGAGGGGATCTTTGCTAGTCATATGTTTGTATGTAGATGATCTTATGCTCACAAGGACACATGCCAATCAGATTTCAACATTCAAACAAAGTTTGCAATAAGCTTTTTTAATGTCAGATTTAGGGCCTTTCCACTACTATAAGGGCATTTAGTTCATTCATGATGCTAGAGGCATTGGATTGTCACAATCTAGATATATTGATAGACTTCTTGAGAGGTTTGTCTTATAAGACTACAAGCCAGTTTGCACACCAATAGAGACTAGACTCAAGGTGTCCTTGCATGATGACAGCGATTTATTTGACATCCATACATATGCTCTAGTAGTTGGATGTCTCATTTATTTATGCAGCACAAGGCTAGATATTCAATTTGCAGTTTCAACTCTAAGCAGATATATGCACAGCGCACGTATGTTACATTGGCAAGCTGTTAAGTGTGTTTTTCATTACTTTCAGGGGACTAGGACTCTTAGATTGCTTTATGCCAAGGGGGGACCACTACAACTACATGCTTATAGTGATTCGAATTAAGCTGGTGATTTTGATTCACGTCACTCTATGAGTGGAAATTGTTTCTTTCTTGGCTCATGTTGCATCTCTTGGCTTAGCAAGAAACAATCCACTGTTGCCACATCATCTTGTAAAGCTGAATACAAGGCAGCTTTCACAACCACAATTGAATGTGTATAGTTGAGATGTTTGTTGCTGATTTTGATGTCTCTCTCACGGAGCCTACTCCTTTGTTTACTGACAGTCAGAGTGCCATTGCAGTGGCACGGAACCCAGTGTTTCATGCACGCACGAAACACATAGAGATCCACTATCATTTTGTCAAAGAGAGGCTACATGCAAGAGATATCAGCCTTGTCCTCGTGCCAAATTTGAAGCATTCCGCAATGCTTTAAATTTGATCTCCTTTGGTGGATGATCCTTGTATGCTGATCACTCTTCACTCCAAAGGGGATTGTTGGGTTTGACTCATGCCTACGCTCACAAAGGAGTGTCGATGATCCTCAGTAGGACATTGGGACACTTTCTACTCTCCTTATGAGAGGTTCTTTCCCCCAGTTATATTCTTCCTCATTTTATATGCTTATGTTACACAATTCGGGCACTTATCATGTTTTACAACTTTCGGGTGTAAATGCACATTAACAATCCTAAGGTTTAAGGGTTGTACTTTGTACTTGCACATTACTCTTTGATTATTGCATTGGGAGTCATGTCTTCACTCTCACACTCTCTTCACTGTCAACAGTGTACTCTCAGCTAAGCTTCGATCTTCCTCACCTCTCACTAAGACCCTTAAAGAGGACTTGACTAGGATGTAGGAGAGTGGGCCTGGAGTGGATTTGGGACTCTTTGAAAGCTCAAAACATCTAGAGGTAGGATTCTAGCACTTCATTTAGGGATTCCTCATATGGTCCAATATTACACAACGTTGGACTGGTTATTCCATTAGCCTTTGCACTAGATGTGTGCAATCAATAGATAGCCCAGAAGTTCTTAAACCATGTGCTTATACTCGTTCCATACGTTGGCATTTTTGCATTGTGTTTTTAGTAGCAACTAGTGAGCTCAAAATTTAAATATCTTATTCATGTATATGTTGACCCACCCCCCATCCTTGTTCCCTAGTTTTGGACATCTTCACAAATGTGGTGTATCATTTCCTATTGTTCCTACTGTAATTTTTTTTACACTCCTACTTGGTCAAGATTGAGACAAGGAAAGCATTCCCAAATAAGACTAAAATATTAATAGAATGACTATGAGATAAATAGAGAAGCTTACCTTCCATCGTATAAGTCTTTCCTGCTCCTGTTTGACCTGCAATATGGTTGGCATTCTTAATAAAACTATTCAGCTTGTTACATTAGGTGCTGAACTTTAGGTTAATTGCATGAAGTAATTTGTCAATGAATCAAAGCATTACCGTAAGCTATGAGGCAGCAATGATAGCCTTGCAAGCAAGCATGAGCCATTGGCTTCCCAACAGAAGTAAACATTTCTTCCTGTGCAGACAAGCCACAAAAGATATGACATATTGGCTTCTCCACAGAGTTAACAGGTTTCATGTACATATAAGTAAACAAAAGACTTTACCATTTTTGGCTGAGTTTGAATCATATTGTTAAGAAATAAGCAGCAAGATGTCCAAAAGAAAGTGTAAAACTAAAGAATGAAAAAATGGACTCTAACCCATACTCATAGCGTATGTTTGGTGAATTGAACTGCTGTGTAGGACTGTCAATAGAGCATGTTATCATGATAGCCTAGCAGTTAAATTCACATGGTTTGTTTGTGAAAGCCCAGGCTATAACCCACTCAAAAACTTGGTTGGCCTCACACTTGGTAATCACCGAGGAGGAGGGTCCCAGGGTGATAAAGCTCCGCTGCTCATTCGCCTTGCAAGTATCCTATCTGCGCATAGGGGCAATGCTAGGCTGGCTCTTGCCCACCCAATTCACTAAATTTTGGAGGGTGCACCTCCACCCTTTTGTGATCATTGGAGTGTGTGTCTCTTATCTCTTTGAAACAAGGAAAAAAAAGAGTATGCCATCACAGCCATGAAATGGGACACCTTTATTAATTTTTCAAACAATTTCTCAAGCATTCATCATCTCTGCTATTATTTCTGCCCTAGCCTAACGAACACTCTACATGTAGGAGTGTGCTCTCTTCACGGATCCTACAGATCGTGCCAATGTATTTCTGGTCTTTGTGAGAGAAGTTTGACAAGATTTTAGGTGTTTTTCTCATTTTACCTATATCCTGACCCGTCTCTGGACTCTGAGAGCACATTTAACAAGACAGGTGGACAAAGCAGAACTCTGGATACAGCCTATAGCCACCAAGTGTGTCCAGCCGCTCTTTAAGCCACTTTTGGAACCACAGATGTGTGATTTTTTATGAGCAGCACTAATTGTTAGTTGGTAGGATCAAAGCCATGGGCATTGTCCAGTTTTTAAAAAATTAAAAATCCATTGTTTTATAAAAGGAATGTAAACCTGTATTTGGAACATAGCAAATTGGAGCACAGTAAAACCTCATATTCGGTGTCATAGGGCAGCATGATCTTTCAGCACAATGACTACAACAATTCTTGAAGGCAGGAGACAAATTGAAAGCCACAAGCCACGATAGTAACTCCTTTATCTCCAACACAAGCAACAAATGTATAGTAGTCACGTTAGGAGCTCAAAGCATCATGCAAAAGCTTCTAGATACTTGGTCCACATAAGTCAAGCTGTAACACACTTGCGGACACACAAAAGCTTCAACTCCAGCCTTCTTTTCCAAGCTTTTTCACAAAGCATACATTATATTCTTGACTTTATTATTGATACGCATTGTATTGTTGTCCAATTCATCTCCAGCAATGCAATTTCTGGGTCACTATCAGTGAGCTTTGACTTTGAACCTGGCTACAAAGAGTCGCTTGTGGATTCCTCCTTATCAAGAGCGGCATTTTCTTCTTTAGCTTCGATATTGAAAAGGGTGGCTAGTGGCTTTTTCATAGTTTATGACATCTAGGAATTCAAACTATTCATGTTCAATATTGAATTTGATCACTCCACCGTGAGCATTCCAATTGCATTTTTGGAGCAGGATTAGTTAAGATATGCTCTTTGGTCCATCTATCAATATTGTAATCTATTGTCTCTAGTTTGTCTCTAGTCCATCAAAACGTCTATCCAATGGGGCATCATTTTACGACTCTTTCTTGAGAGAAATGGAACGACATGGCGACCAAAACACACACTACCACATGAAACACTGAAGTACAAGAACTAAGAAGCCAAAGGGATTAGTGAGCCACACTTCTTGAGCAATGAGATGACCTAAGGAGTGAACCATTGATTGCAAGTTCGATCACCAAACACCATAAACCAAGGCCAAAGTCAAAGGATAACACTAAGAAGAAAGCACTTAGCACACATAAAAATGTTAAAAAGCAATGATCAAAATAAGCTTGATCAACATCCAACACAAAACAATGCACATGCTATAGATATTGGAGTGAGGTATGGGCCCATAGCCACACCATTAGGTCCCACTAGGAACCTATCTAGGATCTTGATTCCTCATGCACATCCTTTTGATGAGCACACCTATCACTTGGTTATGGAAAAGCTCTTATGGTCGATACATACTAGGCCTAATCTTGGTCACTCAGTTTCATTCATAGTAACCTGGAACTGGGAACAAGAACGGGAACACGACCCCCTGGAACAGGGGAACGTCCAAGGTTGGGGAACGGGAACAAGGGGAACGGCACATATCTTAAGTGCCCCAAATATGCCCTACATGACCCAAATTGCCCCAAAGAATGTCCCTCTAATTGCCCCAATACCCCTCAATGCTCCAAATTGACCCAAATGTCCCAAAATTGACTCGGTTACCCCCATAGCTTCAAACTTCCCTGAATTGACCCAATTATCCCAATTTCCCTTGAAATTAGACAACATAAATGGATGAATACCTTGGAATTGAGGATAGGCTGAAATTTGATTGTGATTTGCAAGAGTCGATAATGCATCAAATTTGAACTTTGCATGGACTCCTAATTGGCTTGTGGGTTGTCTTGACACTTTGAATCTTCAACCAGAGAGAGAGAGAGAGAGAGAGAGAGAGAGAGAGAGAGAGAGAGTACTCTGTGCACATTAGGCAATGGAGATGGGTGAACATGTGGTAGAAGAACTGTAACACAAGAAAAAAGAAAAAACTAGAAAAAACATCAATTTTTTGTCAACAAGCCTAAAACAACCATTCCAAACAGGGAACGGCAGGGGGTGTTGAGAAACACTTCACCCGCAGTTTGTGTTTTTGTGTTTCTGCATTTTGCGTTTAAGGTTTGCAGCCCCAAAAAGGGGCACCATCCTAGACTAAGTGTGCCTATTTATAGACCACTCTCTCATTCATTCCTCATGGCTGATTCATTCAGCCTGTCATCTCTTCTCTTCAGCCTTTCCACTACCCTCACACTCCTTCAGGAGGACATTGCGGTTCATGGTTTGTGGCTGTCTTCATTATCTTCCTTGTGCTACGACACCCTTATTCCCTTGTATCACATTCACTCCATGATTGAGATTTTCATCATTCCATTCATCAGAATTTCTTCTCTATTCTCTTCTCTTCTCCATGTTTGCCAAGTTCACTCCATGTTCCTCCCCGTAAACCCTACTGTCTCGCTAGTATGTCATCTTTTGACATGGTATCAAAGCTGGATCTGCTCAAACAGTGGCAAAGATCCTCCACTCCAGTGAAGGCGAAGATCGATGCCAGGTTCGGCATCCACTTCACTTCTTCTTTTGCTGCATCAATACTCTAACCGGTAGCTGCTCCCTCCTACATTTACTGTTTTCCAGCCTACGTTCAGGGGCTGCTGCTGCCGCCTCCACCTCCCCTTTGCTAGGTGTTACTGCCCGTTCTATTGCTGCGTTTTACTACGTCGTTCTACTTCCGCATTCTACTGCGTCGTTCTACTACGGTGTTCTATTCCTATGTTCTACTGCGGCATCTACTGTTGTGTTCTACTGTGGCATTCTACTGCTATGTTTTACTACGGCGTTTTACAGCAGCATTCTACTATTGCATTCTACTGCGGCGTTTTATTGCGGCTTTCTACTGCTATGTTTTACTGTGACATTTTACTATTGCGTTCTACTGTTGTGCATTGCGAGATATCCTTTTTCTCCCTCCCACCCTCCCTTCTCTAGTTTGTCACATCGGTACCATGGCGTCTCCACCGATGGATTGCGAGTCTACTAGGTGTTTCTACTACGGCACAAACGGTCATCCCACCAAAGACTATAGACTTCGACCATTGCTCCCCACCCCTCCAGAGTATATGCATCTTCCACCAAGCACTCCTTGTGCCACCTCTCCTTTCTGGGCCATAGAGATCATTCTACATCGGCTATCAAAGTATTATGCTAAAGGCAATAAGCCGCACCCAATGTTGAGATATCGAGCTCCACTCGTGATATGCCAGGGTGACCGTTGTGCATTTATGTCACCGACGTTCAGTTGCAGATGCGGTTGATACACCGCTCATGAATAATAGCTAGATAACAGCTATCCTTATCTACTCTAGTTCGTGGCTCAGTTAGTATGCCACCTTAGTTAGTTGAGTTTGGTTTGAGACCCATATATAGGGTTCTTCTATTTCTTTGTACTAGAGTTCTTTTGGCTTACACAACTAAGAAAAGGAAAACTATTTTCAGCCTCCACCCTTGTGTGTATTCTCCCATTGTGCAAGCAAGAAAGCTACAAGTGAGACTCCTTCCTTCTCTCCCACAATCTTGACATGGTATCAGAGCATTGTTCGTGGTAAGGAGCTCAAGAAAGCAAGCCAAGCTCACGGTGTTCTGGTAAGAGGAGCAGTGTTGCTTTCATTTTCTGTTTTGGGAGCAGATCTCTGCAGATAGCACAGCCAGAAATTGCAAGAGTGCATTGTCTCAGGTTGAGACGCCCTTCGCGGTGAAGCAAGAGGGCAGTATATGCTGCGGGAGAGGGGTTTAGCCCATGGCGACACTGTTTTTTTTATTTGAGGCCATTTCGGGGCCTGTTTTGGAGGCGGAAGTTTTCTGCACGCACTCAGGAAAAGGCCCAGTTTTATGCTGTGCAGCCACTGTTCTACAGGTCTGTGAAAAGTTACTATAGAAATTGCATCGTATACCTGTGCGTAGAGACATTGGGAGTTACAGAATCATCCCCGTTGCCTGTTGATGCAAAATCGTCACTAGGAAGTGACTGTGTGGTCAAATACCACTTTCGTCAGTTTTACAGATTAGCCCTTGTGAGACTGAAGTTGTGTTCTTTGCAGTGACAGAATTTTTTGCAGTGTTCTGTAATGGTATCTGATTCTCTTTCACAGATTGTCACTGAAAAGCTTGACAAGAACAACTTCCAAGCATAGAAGTTTAGAATGACGAATTTCCTTATGGGAAAATGATATTGGGAATTTCTTGCAGGAAATGAAGAAGAACCAGTTCTTCATGATGTTCCTAATCAACAACAAATGCAAGCATTCAAAGTATGGCATGAGAGAGCCAGGAAAGTTATGTACTGGCTGTCTATCAGTATTTCAGACTCTATGATTGTGCATATTCAGGATGCAAGTACGCCAAAGGAGGCATGGGATACTTTGTCAAAAATGTATAGCACAAATACGCAAGCCAGGAAAATGCAGCTCAAGCAAGAGTTGCATAATGTGCAAAGAGAAAGTATGAGCATCAATGACTACCACATGAAGGTGAAGAAGATTGCAGATGCACTTGCTTCCATTGGGTCGCCAATGGAAGATGATAATTTAGTTTCTGTGACCTTGAATGGTCTAGGAAAGGATTATGCACAGTTTCGGACATCCATTTCAGTTCGTGAAAGATTTCTTGATTTTGAGGAGTTGATTGCTCTTCTAATTTCTGAGGAGCAGAGAAATGGTGGTGCATCTTCTTCAGGAGGAACTTCAAAAGAAACTGTCTTCTACTCAAATGCTGGAAGAGGTAGAGGCAGAGGTAGAGGAGGCCAATTTGAAGGCCGTGGCAGAAATCAGAATATGCAGCAAACTCAAGAAAACCAGTCCTATGGAGGAGGACGTGGTAACTCTAGAGGCAAGGAGAGCCAAAGAGGTCGTGGTGGATGGCAAAGAGGCCAAAATGCAAACAGTAATGTTGAATGCTACTACCGTGGTAAAATGGGTCATATGGCTAAAGACTGCTATAAAAAGCAGAATGACATCATGAATGGAAAACTGCAACAAAGGAATTATGCATCTTCTAGTAGACAGGGTGATGATAGAAATGAGCATTTGTTCATGGTGCAGCACATGAACAATTCTGTGACAAGTGCAGAAGAAAGCAATGATGTATGGTATATTGACTCAGGTGCATCAAACCACATGACAGGTCATGCAGAATGGATGGAGGATGCAAGGAAAATGGAAAAACCAGGATTTGTGGAGACTGGTGATGATACTGCACATCCTATTGTGCAGATTGAAAAAATTCCCTTGTCTATGCAGGATGGAAAAAAGAAATACCTGTCCGATGTATTTCATGTCCCGAATATCACCAAGAATCTGGTTTCTGTTGGTCAAATGGTTGAGCAGGGCTTGTAAGTCAGATTTAATCCTCATGGATGCTTTGTTGAGGATATGAAAAATAAAGGTCGCTTGATAGCAAAAGGAAAGAAGAAGGGTAGAATGTTTACATTGGATGCAGACATGCTTGAACTGAGTGCAGCAATGTTTGCACATGGGACCGATGTAGTTGCAAATATTGATATCTGGCATAAACGCATTGGTCATGTTAATGTACAGCGACTTAA
Source organism: Lygodium microphyllum (assembly GCF_053477565.2). Classification (NCBI taxonomy): domain Eukaryota; kingdom Viridiplantae; phylum Streptophyta; class Polypodiopsida; order Schizaeales; family Lygodiaceae; genus Lygodium; species Lygodium microphyllum. Next base: position 18,472,106 of record NC_141135.1, read on the forward strand.
ATCAATGCAGGCCCAAAACATTGTTACACGATTACCTAAATTCAAGGTTGCAGAAATGCATAAGGTATGTGAAGCCTGTCAGTTTGAAAAACAGGCAAGGAAACCATTTCCTAGACATGTTCAAGAGAGTAAGAAGCCATTGGAATTAATCCACTCTGATGTGTGGACTACTAAAGCTGCATCTCTTGGAGGCTGTCATTATTTTGTCACTTTTATTGATGACTATAGCAGAAAAGTTTGGGTGTATTTTATGAAAAAGAAAAGTGAAGTTTTTGGGCATTTCAAAACTCTTAAAGCTATGGTTGAAAAAGAAACAGGCCTGCAGATAAAATGCCTAAGGTCAAATGGAAGGGGAGAGTACCTCTCAAATAAGTTTGCAAGGTTCCTGCAGAAGCATGGCATAAAGCAGCAATATTCATGCAGTCATACCCCACAACAAAATGGAATTGCAGAAAGAAAAAACAGGCATATTGGAGAGGTATCTCGTGCCATGCTCAACGAAAAAGACTTGCCAGATTTTTATTAGGCTGAGGCAGTTGCTACAGCAGTCTACATAATGAACAGGACTCCCACTGCAGCAATACATGGCATGACTCCAGAGGAGAGGTATACTGGTAGGAAACTAGATATTTCTCATTTGAAAATTTTTGGTTGCATTGCCTATGTACATGTGCCAGATGAGTTGAGATCCAAGTTGGATCCAAAAGCTGAGAAGTGCATCTTTATTGGTTACTCTCTGCAGCAAAAAGGGTATAGATGCTATAACCCTTCTACTCGTAAGTTTACAGTGAGCAGAGATGTTTTTTATGAGATGAGTAGCTGGTATAAACCAATAAATGTGATAGATGATGTAGACGCACAAAATGGTAATGCTGCACAGAATTCACAGCAGCAGTCACAAAATATTAGTGGACCTGGAGCGTCCTCTAGCAGTGGTTCACATTCTTCGCCATGGACAGGCAGATTGAGATCAGGAGAATCTTCTCAAAGCAATGCAGATAGTGGTATGCAGGTATCACGAAAAGGAAAAGAGAAGGTTGATCAGCCCATGTTTGATGTGAATGCAGGTCACTCTTATGTGGATGGTGAATCCAGTGGCTCAGAAGAGAGCATTGATGATGAGTTGGGTATTCCTTCTATTGTTACACCTGGAGTAAGGAAGACCAGGGATGTTTTGAGAGCACCTGGGAGTGAACCTACTTTGCGCAGGTCTACGAGAGCTAGGTATTCTGTGGATAGGCTGAAATATGATGGATTTACAGCCATTCACTATGCATATATGGTCAAAGTGATACAGGAACCAGAACCCACTTCTTTTGAGCAAGCCATGGGAAAAGAAAAATGGGAGAAAGCCATGGATGAAGAAATGGATGCCTTGGAAGCAAATGCTACATGGGAATTCGTACCTTTGCCTAAAGGTAAGAATGCAATTGGCTGTAAGTGGGTTTATAAGGTGAAGCACAATGCAGATGGTTTTGTGAACAGATACAAGGCAAGATTAGTAGTCAAGGGGTATGCACAAACATATGGCATTGACTATGAAGAAACATTCAGCCCGGTTGCAAGGATGGCAACCGTAAGAGCAGTCATTGCTATGGCTGCATCAAAGGGATGGTCTTTACATCAGATGAATGTAAAGAATGCCTTCTTGCATGGTGATTTACAAGAAGAGGTCTATATGGAGCAGCCACCAGGTTATGTGCATGCTGTTCATCCTGAGTTTGTTTGCAGGTTGAAGAAAGCTTTGTATGGCTTGAAGCAAGCACCTAGAGCATGGTCTGACAAGATAGGACAGTATCTTGTCACTATTGGCTTTCAGATTTCCAAGGCAGATTTCTCACTTTATGTGAGAAAAACAGAGAAAGGTATTATGTTGCTTATCATTTATGTTGATGATTTGATTATGACAGGTGACAGTGATGAAGATATCCTTCATGTGAAAATGCTATTGAAGCAAAAGTTTGAGATGAAGGATTTGGGAGAGCTGCGTTATTTCTTGGGCATTGAGGTGATTAGATCACCAAGTGGGATACAGCTCTTGCAGAGGCAGTATGGATTGGACATGCTGTCCAAATATGGGATGACAGGCTGTAAGCCTATTTCAGTTCCTTTGGAGCAGAATGTGAAGCTGAGCGCAGATGCAGGTAAGCTTCTGGAAGACCCTACTATGTACAGACGCATAGTAGGAAGTTTGATTTATATGACTATTACCAGGCCAGATTTGAGCTATGCTGTTGGATTGGTAAGTCAGTTTATGCAGGCTCCACGGAAACCACATTTGGATGCAGCTAGACGCATACTCAGGTATGTGAAGTCCACATTGCAGTATGGACTATTTTATGTGACTGGGGTTCAGATATAGTTGCATGGATACACTGATGCTGATTGGGCTGGTAGTATTTCCGATAGACGATCTACCAATGGGTATGTGTTCTCTTTTGGAAGTGCTGCAGTCACTTGGAGCAGCAAGAAACAGCCTACAGTTGCCTTGTCGAGCACAGAGGCTGAGTACAGGGGTGCAGCAATGGCTGCATGTGAGGTAGCTTGGTTGCACAAGCTACTTTATGATATGCATCCATCTACAGATGGGCCAGTTGTCATTTATTGTGACAACATGAGTAGTATACACTTGGCAAATAACCCAGTCTATCATGCTAGAACAAAGCACATTGAGGTGCATTATCACTATGTGCAGGAGAGGGTTTTACTAGGTCTTATTGATCTAGTTTATGTCAGCACAGAGGATCAGATAGCTGACATATTTACGAAGGCATTGGGCACAGAGAAGCTACGCAAGTTCAGAGACCTGCTTGGTGTGCAGGAATTGGGATTGAGCTCGAGAGGGAGTGTTGAGATATCGAGCTCCACTCGTGATATGCCAGGGTGACCGTTGTGCATTTATGTCACCGACGTGTCAGTTGCAGATACAGTTGGTACACCGCTCATGAATAATAGCTAGATGACAGCTATCCTTATCTACTCTAGTTCGTGGCTCAATTAGTATGCCACCTTAGTTAGTTGAGTTTGGTTTGAGACCCATATATAGGGTTCTTCTATTTCTTTGTACTAGAGTTCTTTTGGCTTACACAACTAAGAAGAGGAAAACTGTTTTCAGCCTCCACCCTTGTGTGTATTCTCCCATTGTGCAAGCAAGAAAGCTACAAGTGAGACTCCTTCCTTCTCTCCCACAATTGACACCCAACACGCACTAAGTCCTTTCGAGCACACGTAGGCTCTAAGAGCTTACAAGGTGATAAGCCCTCCTAGAGACCACCCTACTTAGCGGAGGTTTCCCCCACCCACTTCCAAGTACAATGGCTTCCACGGCCCACATCTGCTTCTTCCCCACCCTCTTCCACTCAAGTTCTAGAGGCCACTTCTGGGTGCTTTCCGGCTTCTTCTTCCAAGCCCCAGATACCTTCTTCGGCACGACCAGCGGCACTTCCTTTGTCATCAGATACTTTGCAGCCCGTGACCCATGAGTGGTTGGATTCCCTTTCTCTCTCAGACTGGGATTCAAAGGGGAATTTTCTTACTTCGCTCTCACATGGGGCTTCCAATTCTTTTTCAGCTTTAGAGGGGGCTCCTACTTCTACTCCTTCCCCTATGTGCCATGAAGTTCTTCACACACCACCATCTTTCACTTTCGAGGAGTGGCTCTCCTTTTAGGAGCCATTTCCTCTACTCATACCCAGGATCTAGAGGACCCACCTAGATTGGGGTCCTTGGGTCTTCAGCAGCAACTTGGTGGCTAGGTCTTCGCATTCCTTCCAGCATGGAGTCACGGACCTAGTGGCTTCGCTCGCGAGGTTGAGTTTCGGGTTCTACAGCTCATCGAGCCTCTTAACTATCTTCAAAGGTCTCCTTTCAGGCGGTATTCTCAAATTACAAGGTGGATCTTCTTCGTCCCTTGGTCAGCATGGAGCCACCTCCCGAGATCGAGTATGGGCATATCCTTATGGTTCTGGCACCACACAAAGTTTGACATTCCTCCTATCCATTGCATGTTTTTATCATCTTTGTAGTAGGGGCGCTTGGGCAAGTGAAATTTTTCCCCATGAGGGACACTATCCAAGTGGCACATGTTGCATGAGCATTCTTCAGCACGTAACATTGCATCTCCAGCTTGCTCTTCTCTTGTTTCCCTTTTTGTCTTGAGAGGGGGTGTTGAGAAATCCTTCACCCACAGTTTGCATTTTTACGTAACTGTGTTTTGCGTTTAGAGTTTGCAGCCCCAAAAAGGAGCGCCATCCTAGACTGACTGTGCCTATTTATAGGCCACTCTCTCATTCATTTCTTAGAGCTGATTTATTCAGTCCGTCACCTCTTCTCTCCAACCTCTCCACTACCTTCATACCCCTTCAAGAGAACATTGCGGTTCGTGGTTCGTGGCTATCTTCATTATCTTCCTTGTGCTACGACACCCTTGTTTCTTTGTATCACATTCACTCCATGATTGAGATCTTCATCATTCCATTCATCAAAGTTTATCTCAGTTTGGAACACGTTAGGCCATTCCTACAGGCCGGAACGGCCATTCCCTATTTCTATGGTTTCATTACTCCATCAATACTTCAATGCATCAAAACTTTCACAATTCTTTTTTGCGTGTGTTACGATATGTTAAGTGTACCTATGCTTATGGCTTACAATTTAGTAAAGGTTTAGTTTTGCACAATTGCACCAATTCTAATTGGGCAAGAGACCAAAACAGCCAGTGTTCTTGGAGGTGGCTACATATTCTCTTGGCACAACTGCCAATGTTTGGTGACTTTTGTCCACTTGTAAACAAAAGAAAACTGTTGGCTCATCTATTGAGGATGAGTATCAATCTCTCTATTGCACCACATAGGCCGTCTATCTGAGGAGCTTGACAGCTTGTTGATAGCGCTTCCATTTCCATTCACCATCCCGCCAATGATCTACTACAACAACCAAAGTGCGATAGCACTTATTGGAAACCCCATCACCAATTCAAAGACAAAGCATGTCGAGGTACACTACCATTTTACCAAAGAGCAAGCGGAGCTAGGCACCATTTGCCTAGAATTTTAAGTACTTACAATCATCAGATGATTTCTCGAGCATCTTGACCAAGCCAATCAACCACCTAGTCTTCAATATCTACTTCCATGGATTAGAGTGGGTGCTCCCTCCCCTTCACCATTAGCATGCTGGGGAGAGGGGCTTCCCATAGCTTTCCCTTCCACCATCCAATAGGACAACCAAATGTCATGATAACCTCGAGGCACCCAAAAGTGCTGACGAATACGCCGAAAGAATAAAGACGGGCCTGCCCAAGAATGACACCATCAAGGACTGTCTACAACCCCAAATGAACCATCCGATTAAGCTAGTCTCTCTGCAAATCTTTATTAGGCTAATCCAACAACCTAGAGGTAGACAGCACTCCACCTTGCAGCAAATTCTCCTCTTTACGAAAATCAGGAGGGTGCCAATCTGCAAAACGTAACATTGCCTCTCAAGATGCAATCAAATGAGAAAGGAGAAAAGACCGGGAGACCTTAATAGGCCTCATGGAGTTCAGCACATGCCACCAAGAAACCGTGCAAGAGAGCAATGTAGATTTCTAAGCATGAATATGAAGTCCCGATGCCATAGCAAAAAGATTCCACACAACCATTTCCCGATTAACATTCGAGCGATTAGCCGTAAGAAACATGAAGGAATCATCTGCCAAAGATTGACCCACAAGTTGGGCCCCACTAGGAAGAGACACATCAACAATCTCACCTTGATCGACCAACTTATCCAACAATGAGAGCATCCGGTGAGTGACTAAAACAAATAGGAAAGGGCTAAGAGGGCAGCCTTGCCGAAGAGACCAAGATAAGGCAATTTCATCTGTGATCCCTCCATTAAGTGCAATGCAGGCCATAGCACCCTAACTAATGGTATCAACAAGAGAAATCATACAAGACCCAAATCCCATGATAGTCATTAGCTGCTATAAAAAAGACCAACTAACATGATCAACTGCCTTTTTAATATCAAGCTAAAGCATAATAACCTGCTAAGCCAAAGCTTTAGCATACACCCCACCAACTCTGTAACTTACCCTTGATACAAGAACTCAAGTAGAAGTTAGAACTAAAAAAGTTTAAGAGAATGAGCTGAATTTAGTTAAGAAAGGGGTGTATATTTGCTATTGCATTGTAGGATGATGAATCCGATTGGGAGAAACTAAAGCAAACTTTGCCTCTCTAACGTGACATTAATGAGCCATGTGATGCCTATTCCCCCAAAAGCTCCATGTAATCACATTGTTGTCACTGTCTGTCCCCCCAAATCCTTCCACATAACCTCAAACACTGTACATCTTTGCCTTCAACATCTATGCGTCTCATTGTCTTAAATTATTTTAGTTTGTGTTTGCATCAACCAAGTCTTTGCATTTGACTCCACCCTGTCTCCTTCACACATGCATGTATCATGCTTGCCACATCATAAATTTTCAATGCTTTATTGTATTCTTTTAGCTTTTTTAAGTGCAAACTGACTGTCCACCTGAATCATTCATATCTTTTCGAGTGAAAAGATCCTATTATCATTTAGAAGGCCATCGGCACAACTGATGGCAGCAGCTATTGTCACCTTTTTTTTTAATTGTAATCAAGAGGAGTAAAAGTATGTCTTCATAATCTATCCCTATGGTTTGAGCGTACCCCTCAGCTAAAAGCATAGCCTTACATCCGTCCAAGGTCCTGACTTGAAGACCCATTTTACAATGATTACTTTTGTTTGTCCAAGATTCCATCGTCTCTCTTGTAGCCCATTTTACTGCAATTATCTTATAAAGTGCTGGTCTGTCCACCAACATCCGATACGTGGTTCATACAGACTATTTCCATCGTCTCTCTTGTAGCCCATTTTACGGCAATCATCTTATAAAGTGCTGATCTGTCCACCAACATCCTATACGTGGTTCATACAGACTATTTGCATTCTATAGATCAAGGGAATTAACTTTACACTAAACTTTTCATACTTCAGACAACTGACTGATTCGTAAGTTAATATTCTCCATTAACAGTAAAGTGACAATTTGAATGATAGAAAGATGCGAAAAGAAAATAGACAAGAGGACTGGATTTCACCTGTGTTACGTACTCATCAGCAACATAATCGAATGTGAATGTTCGGGGTGTTTGCTGTGGGGGCGATAGAGGCTTTAGTGCAGTGCCTGACAAGTGGGCAGGCTGGAAGACGGTGACAGAATGACCAAGGGGGTCCACAGTGAGGCATTTCTTGTATCCCAGCTGCTTTTCACGCTCCGTGGGGGGTCGTACCCTTACCACCACATTAACATTGACCTCCTCAGGCATCGGCATGTGAACGGCGTGCTGCTGCGCCATTGGGAAGGGACCTTCTCTTGGGGGTAGGACTTTCAGACCCTCTTTAAACGGAACAGCATGTAAGGCCAGGAGTGCTTTGCTCTCTATCTCAAGGAGAGGCTTAAGTTCTGATAAGGCACGTCAGAATATACTGCTTCCTGTGGCGTGATTCAATGGTGTTCCTGCTTTATAATCAACCGATGTGCAAGGAGCACTCCCAGTGTGGGTGGATGGAGAGGCCGTTCCGCATGGTGCCTCCTTATGCGACCACCGTTGAGACTGCCTTACTTGCCATAAGGCGACCACATTGATGCTCATTAATGCTGGCTTATGCGATCGCCATGGATGCTGCTCTTATGTTGACTAGTACCTTAATGACGCTGCCTTATGCAAGCACCGTGTATGTTGATGCTACCTTATGTCAGCAGTGAGCACCGTTTATGTTGATGCTGGCTCAGGCGTCGGATATGGTGGCCTTCTCGGGTGACAGACTCCACGAGAAGGGGAGCTACGCGATCCCGATCGAGGAAATAACTTTGCATGCGAGTGATGGTGACGAGATGAGATGACAGCAGCCGCTCTACACCCATTACGCCTTTTGAAAACGCCTCGGGGTATTCTCACATATGTCGTTACCATCTTTGAGAACCCAACGTTCATTCAAAATTATTTTCTCTCCCGGCGAAATGTAGAGGAGATGGCCCTTAAAAAGCATTAGTTGAAGACATCATGCCACGCTTCGCATACAAATGTATAGGTTTCATTTAGGTCTTTGCTTATTAAAATGACATGTTTGATTGAGTGCATTCTTCACCAAAAATGATTCTTTGCAAGAACTCAAGCACATTGAATGTCCTTTGTCATTGCCTTTTCTTGTAAGATAAGCAAGATTTCCTTTACTGAAAGTCATGATGATCTTAACATTTAGTATGCTTGAAAGCTCTTCCAAGCAAGACTTCATTTCTTATATCTTTGCGATTTGAAAGTATTTAAAACATTAGCGGTACGCTTTCAGTTTCTATTGCCTTGAGAATCTTACAATTCCATAGCAAGGATTATGGGGATCCACCCCCAACTGGCTACTTCATGCCATGCATGGCTCCTTTGCATCCTCAGTGCTCTTGCACTTCTTCCTCACACCATACTTTCATGTAAGACTACACAAGTAGACGTGTGTGTGTGTGTGTGTGAACACATGTCCATCATAGAACTTCCTTACACAAGCCATGGAACTAGATGAAATTGAAGTTATGGATGAAGTAGAAGCATCTATGATATGTTCACGAAATAAAAATGGAAAAGGAGATAAGCAAGGTGTGAAAGAAGGAGAACTCCCTCTTCAAGTCCATGATCCACCCATTTTGAGACAGAGACCACTAAACCCTCAAGGTATGAAAGAAGGAGATCTTTCTCTTCAATTCCATGATCCACCCATTTTGAGAGAGAGAGAGAGAGAGAGACCACTAAACCCTCAAGGCTCATGATCAGCTACTTGATTGCCCATCCACCTTGCTAAGTTGTGAACATCAAACAAAAAGAGTATTTACTATCTTCACATAATCCATTGATTTGCATAAACATGGTTGAATGAGAAAGAGCATGAGAAGTGGAGGTGCATAAAAGAGTATACATGGACATCTACACTCAAAGACACCCATTTTCCTTTGGATGCAATAACACAAGTCGTGGAACTCTAGTACATCGTTATTTGAAAATACATAAAAACCATTATTGAGAACCCAATGTTCATTTCAAATTTATATTCTCTTTAAGGATGAATTGTGGATATATTGTCATATATCAAAGTTGAGCAATGCATTAGGACTAGAGCCTAAACATTTCACTTAGCACACTTTTTACGAAAAAGCCTAAACATCAAATAGAAAGGCTTGAGTTTCCACACTCATCCCAAAAAGGCCATCTTTATGCACACATAATCTTGTAGATTAGTTGGTTTTAGCCAAAGCTTGATCCTCTTTCAGACTAGTCTAAGCTACATACACTTTCAAAAAGATTATCAATTGACTCTTCTTCATTTGTATATAATTGATCATACAATGAGATCTTTAGGATCCTTTTAGAGCTCCCTCCTAAATGGGATTTTATGCATGGTGAGTCTCTAAAGAAAGTCAATTGGCCAATGGGATAGCCTTCTAAACCCACCTAACACTTTTCTTCCACAAACTAGCATGCACTACGGGCAAAGCCTTTCCCTGTGCTACCCAACCTTGCATGGAGACTTGAGGAGAGGGACCATTAATATCCCTATGCTTCTTATACTACCAAATCTATTTCCCATTGGGGGCCATAAAATACCTTGGCAAGATGGATATTTTTGTGGGACAAGGAAGTAGGCCATGGCTCTTTAATCGTATGGCAACTCTAAAGAGCCACTCCATTTCCTTCTCGTTTAGCCTAATCTCATTGCTAGATCCATGCATGGTCCCTTAAAGAGTTTGTTTTCTTATCCCAAATGTCCCACGCCATGTTCTCAAGCCCTTAAGGTGTATAACGTGTTGAGGGTAAAGGTCCATGTGCCTAACCGTCTATATATTCATTACACTCATAATACCCACACACTTGTACATTACATGAGGTGGGCACCCATCATTGTCACTTCATTTTTTATTCTTTCAATAATATTTGAATAAGGGAAGGCCAGTCACATATTGTGACTATTGGAGTTCCCACATACAGTGTCTATCTCTCTTGCTTTCTTGCTCCATCCGCCATAGCTCTTGGTTTACTCTTGCTTCCACTTGAGCTCTACCTTTTAACTAGTATCAAAGCCAATAATTTAAGGAGCTTCTTCATCCTTTACTTCAGCCCAAATTCAAAGCTTCAACTTAAGGTTTCATGGCAACAATTGTTTCTTCCTCTTGAGGTATACATTGAGTCCTCCCTTTTCCCGACTTATTCTAACTTACTCCCCACTTGTTGAGGAGCTTCCCGAGGCTTAGCCAAGCCTTGTTAAGTGCTTATTGAGCTGAGGAGTGGCCATTTTATCCATTTTGAGTGGATACATAGCATGTTGTAGAAGTTGTAGACAACTATGGCAATTTGACAATATTGTCATATTTTGGCCATAACTTTTGCATATGGTATTGGATTTAGGCATTCTATAGCCAGAAACGAAGAGCGTGAGGAGAGCTACATATCTAGGTACTCATAAAGTTGATTTTCTACAATTTTCTATTCTCTATTTGACAAAAAAGTGAAAATTTTGGGTTTAGACAACAATAGTAAATTCCATAATGCATATTTGATGCTTCAAGGATGCTATTTTGGTACTTGAATTGTATGAATATGCTTTTGGGACTGATTTGAGCTTGAAATAGCTTAGATTTTACCATCATTTCAATGTTGTAATAATAAGGCAGCAAGCATTTATCAATGAAAAGTGTATGCATAATGCTCATTAATACCTTAAGGGATATTGACTCAATGGTATCACTACTATGGTTGTTATGTATACTTTTCGATATGTTATGGCTGCTTTTGAGCTGAGATTTGGGCTTTACTACATTGATCTTAGTTATAGTTACATGCCTTGGTTATTTTTGTGACTTATGCAATTATAAGCTTGAATAATCTATTGGGTTTTAGGCTCTTGGTTTATGCTTCATGTATCTTGGATACTTTGATGTCATGAACTTGATGTTTTGAGCTTGCATTGCTCATTTGGCATTTGATTTTGTTCTAGTGGGAGTTACCTATACTACTTTGGATGCTACATAGAGCCTTGGATTTATGTAGTTAAGCTTGAGCTTACTTTTACCGAGACTGTGGGACACTTACTTCATGTACATGCACTCTTGATATGTATTGGATGTAGTTACCCTACGGTGGACTAATCTAATCGCTTACTTTTGACTTGGCACTTATGTTTATCAATGTGTTGTCACTGATATTTATGTGCATTTAGGTTATGCATTGAGCTTTTTTCAATGGGTTATGCATTTAACAACTCTCCTCTCTTTACCTAGACATCTCCTATGTGCATGATATCTATGTCTTCCACATTTATGGTTACTAACACACTGTAGTTGTGACAGCTTTCAGTGCCGGTTTTTTGTGATCTTTCTTTCTTGGTTTCTCACACATGATTGTTGGCATATTGCTACAATTTATTACAAGTTCTTGTCATTTTAGTTTTATGCATTCTATCTGAGGGCAATTACTTGGATTTGATAGTTACTTGATTACAGTTAGTGGACAACTTATTCTTCTGGCAGTTTCACTTGCTCAACCCTTGATTTGGCTGTTATTTTGGAATTTTTTCGCTATCATTTATAGCAACCTCTTTATCTTGGATTGTGCTTTCATCTCTTGCATTATAGTTGGTGGGTCGAATGGTAGTGCTACCTTTAACATTGAGAAGTTAAATGGCACAAATTTGAAAAGTTCTGGTACAAAAATTGCATACTAAGCCATTGATACATGAGGGTATAACGCCCCAACTCTTTGATGCAAAGGATTGGGTTGAACTGGATGAGTTATGTAGATCTACAATCATTTTGTCACTCTCTAAGTAGGTCTACTATAATGTTGTCTTTAACGGGCAAAATACATGGGAGTTATGGGATAAGATTTGCAATGTCTATGACAAGCAGAGCCTTGTCTCTCAAATATATTGTCCAAAGCAACTCATGGACCTTCATATGAAGAAGGGGACTTCCATGTCTGTCTACTTAGATGGGATTAAATTTAAAGACAATGATTTAAATTTAAACACAATCTTCCTCCCTTGTTCTTGCTACTCATATTACTTGAGTCATGAGATGCATTCGTACTACTATGCGTGAATATATACCAATTGATGGATAGAAGTTGGAGGATGTATAGGGCGTGCTCTTGAATGAACAGGCTAATAGAAAGAATGTTGATGCTTCCTGCACCTCTCATGCTTTGACAATTAGAGGCAATAATGGTAGGAGTGATAATGACCACCGTGGAAGAGACTCTAAAAAGTCACGTTCTCAATTACATGTGGACAATCTCATAATAAGTCCAGTGGCCATAAGTCCACAACATTGACTGATCACTATTATGGAAAGCAAGGTCATATTCAGCCACAATGCCATAAAATGCATGATGACAAGCGCAAAGAAAAGGAAAATGATAAATTAGTGCAACAAAATAATGATGATTATAACATTATTCCTAGCAAGTCCAATGTCAAGATTGAAGAGATTAATGGCATGTAGATTGATTTTGATGATGACTATATACTTGTAGCTTCTTCTCTTCATGCTTCCAATTGACTAATACCTCATCTACGTATGCTCAGTGTTGGCTACTTAATTCAGGGGCTTCATTTCATGTCACCCCTTATCGAGAGAGGTTCCACTCCAATCACAACATGACATGATCTCTTAGATTGGGTAATAACCCAACCTTGGATATTATTGGTATTGGAGATGTCGAGCTGCAGTTTTCTTTAGGCATTATATTTACTTTACATAATGTATGCCATGTTTTGGCTTTGACCAAAATCCTGGACAATTGAATGATGCACAATATGTTGTATCTTTTGGTAATTCCTCATGGAATCTTACCTATGGGAATCTTACCCTAGCATGAGGTGCCAAGTCTTGCACTCTTTATCCCTTACTTGTATTTAGGTCTATCGACCATGTTTTAGTAATGACTGTTGTATCACATGTATCACTATGGAATCGTCGCCTTGGACACATATTTTTAAAGAGAATGAAAATGCTTACTTGTTTATAGTATCTTTTTTCCCTTGACTATAAGTTTTTTATTATTTTGATCATTATCTTTAGGGTAGGCAAACTGTAGTCGCATAAGAAGTCCAACATTATGCACATGGGTGAGCCTTTGGCCTTTGTTTACTCTAATGTTTGTGGACCTATGCCCTGCAAGTCTTTAGGTTGCGTGAGTTATTTTGTTACTTTCATTGATGATTACTTGCATAAGGTCTAAGCATACCCCATAAAGTAGAAATCAAAATTCTTAGCTACATTTTATCATTGACTAGCTTTTGTTGAGAACTAGTTTGGATATAGGTTGAAATATCTACAATCTAATAAGAGAGGAGAGTATGTATCTAAATCCTTTGAGTAGTTTTGTGATAAGAGAGATATTAACCATTAGTTGATTCCTCTATACACTCTACCCCAGAATGGTATGGCTAAACATATGAATAAGATGATTGAGGAGCAAGTCTATAGTATGCATAGCCAAGTAAGCTTATTGTAACACTTTTGGATTGAGGCAATTACAACTGTCACACATTTGATTAATTAATCCCCATACACTTCTCTCATCTATCAAGTTGCAAATGAGCTATGATCTAAAAAACCTCTTTCATATGCTCCTTTGCGTGTCTTTTGTTGTGAGGCTTTCTACCATGTTCCCAAGGACAGGTGCAATAAGTTGGATTCTCTATGAAATGCATCTTTCTCGGTTATGGGGATGTAGGCGAGATGGGCTATCACCTGTGGAATGCACAAGCTTGGAAGGTTATATATAACCATGATGCTATTTTTCATGAAGAGAAAAAGCATATGTAGGTTGAGTAGGTCATCGAGGTATAGAATGTGATATCTGAAGAGGAGCCTCTTGTTATTGTACAACCAACTAGATAGCTTGAATACAACTGATGCTCCAATGGCCCAAGACTTTGATATTAGATAGGATGTACAAGCCCCATAGATTGTTTTGCGGTGATCTACTAGAGATAGATGTTAGCTTGATCGATTTGTGCACTGTATGAATTATGTCATGGTGATAGATGCTGGTGAGTCTCTTACCTATGATGAGGACATGCATAGAGGTAATAGTCATTCTATGGATTATGTTATGGTAATAGATGCTAGTGAGTTCTTACCTATGATGAGGCCATGCACAGAGGTGATAGTCACTCTATGGATTATATTATGGTGATAGATGTTGTTGAGTTCTTACCTATGATGAGGCCATGCACAGAGGTGATAGTCACTCTTTGGAAACAGCCATGCAGTCAAAGTATGACTCATTGCAAAAAAATCATATGTGGGATCAGATTCCTTTACTAAGTGAAAAACATGCTTTGTCATGCAAGTGGGTGTACAAGTTGAAAAGTACCCTTGGACATCCCAAGCCAACCTATAAGGTCAGATTGGTTGGTAAGGGTTTCAAGAAAGAGCACGATATTGAGTTCAATGAAGTATTGTCTCCCATTGTCAAGATGACAACCCTATGATTGGTATTGGCTTTGGTTGCGTAACTAGATCTAGACTTCTATCAGATGGATGTCAAGACAACTTTCTTATATGGAGACTTGCATGATGAGATTTATGTGCAGCAATCTAAGGGATTTGGGAAAGAAGATAGATAACACTTATTGTACAAGTTGAGAAAGAGCCTTTGTGGCCTTCAGTTAAGCACTTAGAGAATGATACCACAAGTTCGATGCCTTCATGCATTTATTGGGATATACCCATGTGAGAATACATGGATCTAGAGCATGGCTATGGTGGTTCAAAGATGGGAAGAAGACTCATGTAGACATAGACTTAGACACTGACTGTCACACAAGTGAATTAGGTTTCAAGATTGAGACTTGAACTCATAAACACAATCTTGTGTGTGGACAATGACACTGACAATTTACTGAAAAGAAAAGAGTACTATCATTGCATTAAGAAAAGGAAGTAAGTACAATGCTTTATAGGAAAGTAGTAAACTGCAGTAGGCACCATTGTGCATATGGGATAGGTAAGCCTACATGTCCTTAGCCCTGAAGCTCCATACAAAGAGGCTGTCAGTAGGTGTGATTGTCTGAATCTCAACAACCCATACTGATATGGATCCATATTTATACACAAAGAAGGTTTGCAATGGCAGCCTTGTGATTTTGATACTCTATGTGGATTATATGCTAATTGCTGAGAGTGCTCATAATGAGCTGGATGCCTTGAAAGGTTAGTTCAAGAAGAGCTTTGAGATCAAGGACATAGGATAGGCCTACATATTCTTGGGATGTGTATCACATGTGATTCTTGAAGGGGCTCCTTTACTCATCAGAAAAGGAGTACATCCAAGAGGTCCTTGAGTGGTTTCATATACATGACATTAAATCTATTGGCTATCCTTTGCCTTCTCATGTAAAGGTCAATGAGCGATTTCATATGCACGATGTTAAACCTATTGCCTATCCTTTACCTTCTCATGTGAAGGTTACTCAGACTGATTCTATCTATAGTCTGGTGAGTAGAAGGTTGAGATGGCCAAGATCCCTTATGCATTAGCCAGTGGTGGGTAGTGTAGTGGGAGCTCACGCTCAACCACCAAGACCCATGGACCACTTATTGTTTCAAGCATTTCAAGCAAGCTCTCATGGCTATCTCTCACCTAGCTGACGCATCATCGATCCTCTCAGGGTGTAGTGAGCTTACCTTGATGCCGAAATGAGTTGCCTCCTCTCTTGCACACGCCGGTAGCTCCACTATCCTAGATGCTAGCTCAAGCATCCTCAAGCCTCCTCCATCTCCAAGCTTCATCCGCCATATCCACGCGCGTGAGAAAAGAGAAGAGAAGAGAAGAGAGAAGAAGAGAGAAGAGGAGATGGTGAAGAGCTTCACCCTCTTGATCCCTCACTCCCTCACACTCTCACACTACCTCTCTCAAGAGCACACACACAAGCAAGGTGAAGAGAAGAAGAGAGGACTCTTATTAGCCACACACCAAAGAATGAGCTTCCATTTACTTTTTGAACTTTATATACAAGCCCTAAAATCCCATGGGCACCCATCCCTTTTTACATGACTCGCCATTGTGGCAAGGTTCATTTTTCTAATTCCCTCTTTTTGCTTTATGTCCTAAGCCTATACCCGTCTATTCTTTTACAAATGGCACAGGAGGGAGCCTGGCACTCTTTTACAAGAGTTTTTAGAGTTTTTTGAGGCGCCTTTCATTTAAAATTGTACTTTTTGCCTTAGCTTAGCTTTAGGGGCCGCCTCTACGCATTTTCTCTTTTTCCATCATTTTTTTGAATTTTCTTTTATTTTTCCTCCATCTCGAATTGAGGTTAACATTACCCCCCTTCGAGACGGGTGCAAGTCCCATGGCACTTCTAGCTGTTTGTTGGGAAAGGGTAGGCGGTTGGCAAGTTGTTGGTCAGGTGATGGTAGGGCCACATGTGGACTCAAATGCTTTGGAAGCTTTGGTAATGATGGTTGACGGAGAAGCCAATCAGATGTCAAGTGGATGATGGGGCCTCCAAAGTTGGTGGTTTGCCACATTTTGTAGTACCTGAAAGGAGAAGGTGCGATGCTCTACCTAAGGGGAGTGTTTACCTTACTGTGTGGTGCATTGTGCTCGTGCTGGTGGAATGGGGAGTTGGGTCTAACCACAGGTAGGCCTAGGTGATATCCCACACTTGAGGACCCCGTTCGTGTGGTAGGGAGGTGCGATGTGTGTAGCGTGGGGTGATAGGTCTAACCATAGGCGAGTGTTACCTCCCTAGGTATGTCCTGCCCTTGATGTGCCCTAAGCGTGAAATGGGGGATAAAAAAGGTGTTGAGATATCGAGCTCCACTCGTGATACGCCAGGGTGACCGTTGTGTATTTATGTCACCGACTTGTCAGTTGCAGATGCGGTTGGTACACCGCCCATGAATAATAGCTACATGATAGCTATCCTTATCTACTCTAGTTCGTGGCTCAGTTAGTATGCCACCTTAGTTAGTTGAGTTTGGTTTGAGACCCATACATAGGGTTCTTCTATTTCTTTGTACTAGAGTTCTTTTGGCTTACACAACTAAGAAGAGGAAAACTGTTTTCAGCCTCCACCCTTGTGTGTCTTCCCCCATTGTGCAAGCAAGAAAGCTTCAAGCGAGACTCCTTCCTTCTCTCCCACAATCTTGACATGGTATCAGAGCCTTGTTCGTGGTAAGGAGCTCAAGAAAGCAAGCCAAGCTCGCGGTGGTCTGGTAAGAGGAGCAGTGTTGCTTTCATTTTCTGTTTTGGGAGCAGATCTCTGCAGGTAGCACAGCCGGAAATTGCAGGAGTGCATTGTCTCAGGTTGAGACGCCCTTCGCGCTGAAGCAAGAGGGCAGTATATGCTGCGGGAGAGAGCTTTAGCTCATGGCGACCCTGTTTTTTTGATTTGAGGCCATTTCGGGGCCTGTTTTGCAGACGGAAGTTTTCTGCACGCACTCAGGAAAAGGCTCAGTTTTATGCTGTGCGACCACTGTTCTACAGGTCGGTGAAAAGTTACTGTAGAAATTGCATCGTATGCTTGTGCGCATAGACGTTGGGAGTTTCAGAATCATCCTTGGTTCCTGTTTATGCAAAATCGTCACTAGGAAGTGACTGTGTGGTCAAATACCACTTTCGCCAGTTTTGCAGATTTGCCCTTGTGAGGGTGAAGCTGAGTTTTTGCAGTGACAGAATTTTTTGAAGTATTCTGTGATGGCATCTGATTCTCTTTCACAGATTGTCACTGAAAAGCTTGACAAGAACAACTTCCAAGCATGGAAGTTTAGAATGACGAATTTCCTTATGGGAAAAGGATATTGGGAATTTGTTGCAGGAAATGAAGAAGAACCAGTTCTTCCAGATGTTCCCAATCAACAGCAAATGCAGGCATTCAAAGCATGGCATGAGAGAGCCAGGAAAGTTATGTACTGGCTGTCTATCAGCATTTCAGACTCCATGATTGTGCATATTCAGGATGCAAGTACGCCAAAGGAGGCATGGGATACTCTGTCAAAGATGTATAGCACAAATACGCAAGCCAGGAAAATGCAGCTCAAGCAAGAGTTGCACAATGTGCAAAGAGAAAATATGAGCATCAACGACTACCACATGAAGGTAAAGAAGATTGCAGATGCACTTGCTTCCATTGGGTCACCAGTGGAAGATGATGATTTAGTTTCCGTGACCTTGAATGGTCTAGGAAAGGATTATGCACAGTTTCGGACATCCATTTCAGTTCATGAAAGATTTCCTGATTTTGAGGAGTTGATTGCTCTTCTAATTTCTGAGGAGCAGAGAAATGGTGGTGCATCTTCTTCAGGAGGAACTTCAAAAGAAGCTGTCTTCTACTCAAATGCTGGAAGAGGTAGAGGCAGAGGTAGAGGAGGCCGATTTGGAGGCCGTGGCAGAAATCAGAATATGCAGCAAACTCAAGAAAACCAGTCCTATGGAGGAGGACGTGGTAACTCTAGAGGCAGGGGGAGCCAAAGAGGTCGTGGTGGATGGCAAAGAGGTCAAAATGCAAACAGTAATGTTGAATGCTACTACTGTGGTAAAATGGGTCATATGGCTAAAGACTGCTATAAAAAGCAGAATGACATCATGAATGGAAAACTGCAACAAGGGAATTATGCATCTTCTAGCAGACAGGGTGATGACAGAAATGAGCATTTGTTCATGGTGCAGCACATGAACAATTCTGTGACAAGTGTAGAAGAAAGCAATGATGTATGGTATGTTGACTCAGGTGCATCAAACCACATGACAGGTCATGCAGAATGGATGGAGGATGCAAGGAAAATGGAAAAACCAGGATTTGTGGAGACTGGTGATGATACTGCACATCCTATTGTGCAGATTGGAAAAATTCCCTTGTCTATGCAGGATGGGAAAAAGAAATACCTGTCCGATGTATTTCATGTCCCGAATATCACCAAGAATCTGGTTTCTGTTGGTCAAATGGTTGAACAGGGCTTGCAGGTCAGATTTAATCCTCATGGATGCTTTGTTGAGGATATGAAAAATAAAGGTCGCTTGATAGCAAAAGGAAAGAAGAAGGGCAGAATGTTTACACTGGATGCAGACATGTCTGAATTGAGTGCAGCAATGTTTGCACATGGGACCGGTGTAGTTGCAGATATTGATATCTGGCATAAACGCATTGGTCATGTTAATGTACAGCGACTTAAATCAATGCAGGCCCAAAATATTGTTGCAGGTTTGCCGAAATTCAAGGTTGCAGAAATGCATAAGGTATGTGAAGCCTGTCAGTTTGGAAAACAGGCAAGGAAACCATTTCCTAGACATGTTCAAGAGAGTGAGAAGCCATTGGAATTAATCCACTCTGATGTGTGGACAACTAAAGCTGCATCTCTTGGAGGCTGTCATTATTTTGTCAGTTTTATTGATGACTATAGCAGAAAAGTTTGGGTGTATTTTATGAAAAAGAAAAGTGAAGTTTTTGGGCATTTCAAAACTCTTAAAGCTATGGTTGAAAAAGAAACAGGCCTGCAAGTAAAATGCCTAAGGTCAGATGGAGGGGGAGAGTACCTCTCAAATGAGTTTGCAAGGTTCCTGCAGGAGCATGGCATAAAGCAGCAATATTCATGCAGTCATACCCCACAGCAAAATGGAATTGCAGAAAGAAAAAACAGGCATATTGGAGAGGTATCTCGTGCCATGCTTAATGAAAAAGACCTGCCAGATTTTTATTGGGCTGAAGCAGTTGCTACAGCAGTCTACATAATGAACAGGACTCCCACTGCAGCAATACATGGAATGACTCCAGAGGAGAGGTATACTGGTAGGAAACCAGATATTTCTCATTTGAAAATTTTTGGTTGCATTGCCTATGTACATGTGCCAGATGAGTTGAGATCCAAGTTGGATCCAAAAGCTGAGAAGTGCATCTTTATTGGTTACTCTCTGCAGCAAAAAGGGTATAGATGCTATAACCCTTCTACTCGTAAGTTTACAGTGAGCAGAGATGTTGTTTTTGATGAGATGAGTAGCTGGTATAAACCAGTAAATGTGATTGATGATGTAGATGCACAAAATGGTAATGCTGCACAGAATTCACAGCAGCAGTCACAAAATATTAGTGGACCTGGAGCGTCCTCTAGCAGTGGTTCACATTCTTCGCCATGGACAGGCAGATTGAGATCAGGAGAATCTTCTGAAGGCAGCGCAAATAGTGGTATGCAGGTATCACGAAAAGGAAAAGAGAAGGTAGATCAGCCCATGTTTGATGTGAATGCAGGTCACTCTTATGTGGATGGTGAATCCAGTGGCTCAGAACAGAGCATTGATGATGAGTTGGGTATTCCTTCTATTGTTACACCTGGAGTAAGGAAGACCAGGGATGTTTTGAGAGCACCTGGGAGTGAACCCACTTTGCGCAGGTCTACCAGAGTTAGGTATCCTGTGGATAGGCTGAAATATGATGGATTTACAGCCATTCACTATGCATATATGGTCAAGGTGATACAAGAACCAGAACCCACTTCTTTTGAGCAAGCCATGGGAAAAGAAAAATGGGAGAAAGCCATGGATGAAGAAATGGATGCCTTGGAAGCAAATGCTACATGGGAATTGGTACCTTTGCCTAAAGGTAAGAATGCAATTGGCTGTAAGTGGGTTTATAAGGTGAAGCACAATGCAGATGGTTCTGTGAACAGATACAAGGCAAGATTAGTGGTCAAGGGGTATGCACAAACATATGGCATTGACTATGAAGAAACATTCAGTCCGGTTGCAAGGATGGCAACCGTAAGAGCAGTCATTGCTATGGCTGCATCAAAGGGATGGTCTTTACATCAGATGGATGTAAAGAATGCTTTCTTGCATGGTGATTTGCAAGAAGAGGTCTATATGGAGCAGCCACCAGGTTATGTGCATACTGTTCATCCTGAGTTTGTTTGCAGGTTGAAGAAAGCCTTGTATGGCTTGAAGCAAGCACCTAGAGCATGGTCTGACAAGATAGGACAGTATCTTGTCACTATTGGCTTTCAGATTTCCAAGGCAGATTTCTCACTTTATGTGAGAAAAACAGAGAAAGGTATTATGCTACTTGCCATTTATGTTGATGATTTGATTATGACAGGTGACAGTGATGAAGATATCCTTCATGTGAAAATGCTATTGAAGCAGAAGTTTGAGATGAAGGATTTGGGAGAGCTGCGTTATTTCTTGGGCATTGAGGTGATTAGATCACCAAGTGGGATACAGCTCTTGCAGAGGCAGTATGGATTGGACATGCTGTCCAAATATGGGATGACAGGCTGTAAGCCTATTTCAGTTCCTTTGGAGCAAAATGTGAAGCTGAGCACAGATGCAGGTGAGCTTCTAGAAGACCCTACTATGTACAGACGCATAGTAGGAAGTTTGATTTATATGACTATTACCAGGCCAGATTTGAGCTATGCTGTTGGATTGGTAAGTCAGTTTATGCAGGCTCCAAGGAAACCACATTTGGATGCGGCTAGACGCATACTCAGGTATGTGAAGTCCACATTGCAGTATGGACTATTTTATGAGACTGGGGTTCAGATACAGTTGCATGGATACACTGATGCTGATTGGGCTGGTAGTATTTCTGATAGACGATCTACCAATGGATATGTGTTCTCTTTTGGGAGTGCTGCAGTCACTTGGAGCAGCAAGAAACAGCCTACAGTTGCCTTGTCGAGCACAGAGGCTGAGTACAGGGGTGCAGCAATGGCTGCATGTGAGGTAGCTTGGTTGCATAAGCTACTTTATGATATGCATCAGTCTACAGATGGGCCAGTTGTCATTTATTGTGACAACATGAGTAGTATACACTTGGCAAATAACCCAGTCTATCATGCTAGAACAAAGCACATTGAGGTGCATTATCACTATGTGCGAGAGAGGGTTTTACTAGGTCTTATTGATCTAGTTTATGTCAGCACAGAGGATCAGGTAGCTGACATATTCACGAAGGCATTGGGTGCAGAGAAGCTGCGCAAGTTCAGAGACCTGCTTGGTGTGCAGGAATTGGGATTGAGCTCGAGGGGGAGTGTTGAGATATCGAGCTCCACTCGTGATACGCCAGGGTGACCGTTGTGTATTTATGTCACCGACTTGTCAGTTGCAGATGCGGTTGGTACACCGCCCATGAATAATAGCTACATGATAGCTATCCTTATCTACTCTAGTTCGTGGCTCAGTTAGTATGCCACCTTAGTTAGTTGAGTTTGGTTTGAGACCCATACATAGGGTTCTTCTATTTCTTTGTACTAGAGTTCTTTTGGCTTACACAACTAAGAAGAGGAAAACTGTTTTCAGCCTCCACCCTTGTGTGTCTTCCCCCATTGTGCAAGCAAGAAAGCTTCAAGCGAGACTCCTTCCTTCTCTCCCACAATCTTGACAAAAGGGGCTAGGGGGTTAGAAGTGGAGCCGGCCGACCAAAGCCATCGAACACGCCTAACTTGAGGACCCCTAGGTGCAGTGATCGTGTCCTCTGTGGTCCTGGTTGTGTCTTCATGTGAGTCTTTCTTTCCATGTCTTTTTCTTTTTGTGATGTGTTTTCTTGCCTTCCTTTCTTTCTTTTATTTTTATTTTTCTATTTTTAAATTGTTTTAAATTAAGCCAATTTGATAGTTAGTTTCTAACTTTCATCGTTAGAGTGAGGTGGAGAAGGAGGCCAGATAGATTTGTTCAAAAACTACCAGCCATGCATGTATCCCTTTAGATTCATGCGAACATGGAGTGAAGGGGTGGAGAAAGGGGTGATTACATTGGGTGAACTGGCTATAGTTCATATCTTCAAGGAGAGCTAGGCAAAAAGAAGGTAGAAGGCTAGCTCTCATCATCAAGTGCGTCGTGGCGCACCTATCGATGGCGTTAGGATCAAAAAAGAGGGGTGGGAGGCCACGTTCTTGTGGGATAGGGTCCTTCTTAAGTAAGAGTTTAAGAAGCCTAAGGTAGTTATAGGTAGTTATGAAGGCTAGATCGGGGCAAGAGGAAAAGTCGGTGAGAAAGCGGGTCATGGAAACGTCTAGGCTTTCAAAGGTGAAGGTAAGAGCTTGTTCAAAAGAGGCACAGTTAGGATTATAATAGGGAAGTCATAGTGTCCATGGAGGGTAGTGTCAAAATCCACTCCTACCCTACGAGGGTACGCCATAAATGTAGGGTTGTTCCTCTTGTAGGGTAAGGTGTTGCAAAAGGCCATCTAGGCAAGCATGCTAATATCACACACCCGTCTCCTCCACATGGGCTGGCAGTTATAACCTTGTATAGAATGTGGCACTTCAAAGACCTTATTCTGCCAAAAGTCTACCTCTTCGGTCCCCTAGAGAGTGGGATTCTTTTCTCTCTCTTCCAGCCATTGTTGGCCTAGTCAGCTTCCAATCTCAATCACTTCCTCCACTACTTTAAGTGGCATGACTCTCCTCAGGCTATCGGGCAGAAGGAAGCTAAAGGAGAAGGGATTTTTGTCCCTTTCATGTCACTCCCAAACTATTAATTCAGGGTGGAAACCTTCTGGGAGGTCATCTCGGCATGGTGGTAGGGGTGCGGATGGTTGCACGACCGACGTAGCTCTCATTTGTCTCCTAGTTTCTTCCACTAGTTTCTTTCTCCTTTCCCTGAGGGCGGCTTGTCTTTTCGGAGATGTGTCAATTGATGGCTGCTCTTGGGAATGTGGCAAGGGGGGTTGTGGGATCACCTCTTCTTTAAATCTGCCCATATCAAATTGGAGTTCAGCTTCATCCCTCTGTCAGTTTGCTTGCTGTGTTTCCTCTTCAAAGCCTAGTGCATCGACCTCCTGGGGGGTTAGGCCGGCTATCAATAAGTACTTCCATTGATCATCAAGGCTCAGCCCCACAACATCGGGCCGGGGTGGCATGTGCAGTCCTGCTTGCAGGGCCGTGCGAGCTATGCTTAGTTTCTTCTTTGCCACCTCGAGGGAATCCCCTTCCTCTGAGTGGGTGGTATCCATTAGTGTATTCAAGAAGGCTTTCTGTTGAGTATTGAAGGATTTCTTGAATACACTAATGGATATGAGGATTTTCTCTTTTTCCATGAGAGCCAAGTGACGCACCAAGGTCTTCATCCTCCGTTCATTCTGTCTCGCCCATTCTTCGGCTCTCTTCTTCATTTCCTCCATGCCTTCCCCATGCCTTTGCACCAAAGCTATGAGTCTTTGCTCCCAGTCTTTCAATTCTTTGCTCATTCTCTCCTGCTTTTTTCTTTATAAGTTCAGCTTCTCAATCATGGTCTCCATCTCCTTGTGATGTTGTTCTTCCTCTTGTTGCCTTTCCTCTTCTTTGGCAGCAAACTCCTCCATGCCTCGTTTGATCTAATTAGCCTTTGCGGTTAGCTCTTCATGTTGCATGATCAAGATTTTATACTCCCTCTACATTTTTACCAACTCCTGATTCTCATCTTCTAGCCCCGCTGCCTCCAGCTTTCCTCCCTATCGTCCTTAGCCTTTAGCTCTTGTTTGAGATCAAAGATCTCCTTTTGTTGCATGGCTATCCATCGGGTCTTTTCAAGCTGAAAAGCAGTTATCGATTCTTTTTCCACAGCTAACTCGGCCACAACTATCTTCCTCTCTTCTTTAGCTTTCTCTAGTTGAGAGAGCAATTCAGCAATGTATTCATTATAGTTAGTTGGTGGCGTCATCGTCGTGTGTATCGGAGTGGTTGAGGCCTTCACTTTCTAGTGTTTTGGATCTTATCTAGATTCGGCGTCTGTGGCTAGCCTCTTCTGCCCCGTGGCTGTGGTTTCCATGCTCTTCCCTTGGGCTAATTCTTTATTGATAAAATAAAGCATCCAGGCCACAAAGTTTGAGACATCGGCACTAGTGGGGATGCTTGGGGTGAGGGTGGCTACTTTGGTGGTAGGCACGAAGAGGGTCGGGATAGGATGATGGGGGCTTTACCCTTGCCTTCAGTGACGGCTGGCGGTATGATCTCTGGCACCTAAGTGCTTGAGCCTGGCCCCTCCTCACTGGGCGGGCTCAAAGCTCCTAGGTCATCTGCTCTGCTTTGTTGCTCTATAGACCGACGTGTGACTTCGGCCATGTCTTTCTCCTCCTTCCTTCTCAGCTCCTCCTCTTCCTTAGCAGCCCTTCTCTCCCTCTCTTCTTCTGCTTTCCTAGATTCTTCCTCCAATTTATCTACTTTTTATTTTTCTTTCTTCTTCCTCTCTTCAGCCTCTTGTTTTGACACCTTCTTGGGTTTCATGGCTTCTTCCTTCGACTTTTCTGCTTCTTGTTTCTTCTTCTTCTCCCTCTCTTCCGCCTTTTTGAGGGATTCCCTTTTTCTCTCTCTAAGTCCTCCTTCTCCTTTTTGCGGCCTTCCTCCTGCTTCTTCTTTTGTGTTGTCCTCTTCTTAAGTTTCTTTGCTTGCTTTTTGCTTGACTGTTCCTTCTGTTCTCCCCCTTCTTCGTCACTTTCGGTCCTGTTGCTAGACAACTCTTGGTCCTAGTGAGGGGGCAATCTATCGAGTGTTTCTCCTTCTCCTTCCTCTGCATCCTATGCCTCTTTTACTGCCTCGTGAATGAGGGCAGTCAGAACACTTCCATAGCCGATGAAAGAGGCTTTGGATGAGGCTTTCTTCCTCCCATTGCTTTTTGGAGGTTGGGGACTCCCCGCCTGCTGGCTTGCTCCCCAAGGCTAGTGCTTTTGCTGCCTGGTCTATGGTCTTGCGCACATAGCCATTCCAATCAACCTCATCCAAGGTGCGAGCTGCCACGTTCTCTAGCACAAGCACATTGATCCGGTATATGAGGGAATTGTAGCACTGGTGGCTGGAGAACAGTGACTGCACCAGTTTTTCCTGCATGTGGGCTTTAGCATCAGGGATATCCTTGATGTACACCTCTTCCCTCTTCATCTTAAGCATGGCATAGATGTCTCTTTTCTGCTTCTTCTCCACCTTAGACTCTAGCCCCAGTGCCTTCTCCACCAAGGCTGGGTTCAAGGGTACCTATACTTGTTTGGCCCTCTCCCCCTTCCCACTGTTACAGTTCCACATTCTTGCTCTATGACCCTCTTGGTTGCTTCCTCCTTGGCTACTACTTCCTCGATGTTATGGATGGTTTGAAATTTTAGTTGGTTGTAGGCACGACTTTCCAAGGAGATGCTGTACTAGGTCCTCTCCTCTTCCGTGAAGGGGAGTCGGTGAGCACGGTCTTGTTGCTACATCTTTCATTCCTATCATGAACCATAAATCCCATTAGTGCTTTTAAAAATAATAATTTGCTGAAAAGAAAGACTTTATGTTTGTTGAATGAAAGCATTAATATCCAACATAGATTCTTCCCTTCAGACTTTTTCCCTTTTATTTCAAAGCTTTTGTGACATTCCTCCTACATCACCAATGTGTTTATGCGTTTGCTTGATCTTGATTGGTTTTAATTTGATTCACCTTACCCCCTCCCCTTCCAAATTGAGAAGAATCCTTCCTAGGATTGAATGTTAGGAGGTCAAGGGCATTCAACATTTAGATATAAGGGTTACTTGCACATGAGCCAAGTATAGAATTTTGGGTTATACTCCAGCTGAGCCTTGCAGTCCAACTCAAAGGGTCGGATACTTGCGTGTGTGATGTATGTGAGGACATTCGTTAGGTAATCGCCGAAATCGACATGGCTAGCGATGTGTAGCTCTTCTTCGATATCAGGAGACGATCAAGATATGGGTGTCCTTTGACGTGCTCTTCATGGGTCGGCCACAAAGAGTGGTTAACACTCTATATGAGGTGGGTGAGATATAGGTTGGGTCATACTCTGATGTCTTGATTGGGCGGCACTGCTCAGCATTGGTCATGATTTGATATCCTTCGAGTTCCCACTGCAATCGCAAAGTGTACCAGTTTCATAAAAATGGGGAGTTGGTGTCAGCTAACGCTTTCAACTCCTCGACTTCTTTGTCAATGATGGAAGAAGTCACACACTTATCGTAGGACGTAATGAGGCACTGTTTGATGGCTTGTTCTCTTGATATCTTAGTGTGTAGCAACTCGGCAACAACTGAGTGGGGTGTTTTGACAAATGCGAATTCGAATGTTTCCTAGGAACAAGGCATTGTGCAAACTTCAATTGCTAAAGGCTCTTGCAATAGGCCTACTTCCAAGTGGTCATAACTTAGAGCCAGTGACATGAACATGGCATCTAAGTGTCTAAGACAAGCAATAACGTCATCCCCTATGTCTTCGACTAGGTCTATGGCTAGAGTTAAGAATGATTTCCGCTCGTAGGAGGGTTTAAGGCCTGTAGTAGGTGGCTGGGGTTTGATGGGGCTAGAAGGCTTGGTAGTAGATGGTGGTAGTTGCCCATGAAGCAATGGTTGAGCGTCGTGGATGAGTGATGGAGTAGTAGCTGCTATGCATGGGCTACTACACTCGGATTGGGTTTGGCAAGTCTTATCAGCACTAGCAGGGGGGGTTGAAGTGTGTAAAGGCGTTTGTGGTTTGGGGTCGATAGTCTTGCTCAACTCTTCTAGGCTTATGCATGGGTGAGCTTGTAGGAGGGGAGTCCTGGAAGCATTGTGGCTTCTGGTTCTGAGGTTCTATGGGGCTCAAGGTGATCAAGCTTCAGAGCGGCATGTGAGTAGTGCCTTGGGCCATTCGGGCCTTAAGAATCCATATCCAGGCATTTACCTCATAATAGCCTTGTGTGTGCAAGAGGGCTTTAGAAACCCGTCTTGGCTTGATCATGCTTCGATTTTTGTATGTTTAGGCTAGACCTTGGGCGGATTTCATTCTGAATATTTAAAGTGTCTTTTGTAAGTTTGAAAGTTAGTTGGTTTTCGGATCTTGGAAGTTGGATGGTCATAGGTATGCCTATATATATGATGCCGTTTGAGTTTTGTGTACGCCTATCAATTTCTTGGCGGATTTTCTGATGTAGCTATGATGGAATACAGTTATGACAGTCTTCTTGGCAGTTTCTAGTCTCTTTACTTGTCTATTTCCCATTCCGTTTTTCAGTGCGGATTCTGTCAGAGAGAGAGTAATAGTCATGCAGAATTGTGTGTATATTTGAGGTGAAGTAAGAGTGTTGTCAGAGTGATGAGAGTTGTGCACTAAATGTATTAGGGTGGATTGAGTATAGGAATGTAGTTTTTTTAAGGCTCTGCCAAAGCAACAATAAACACTGGCGTTCACGGTGCTTGTGGAAGGTATTCATGGTCGAGTCCACTTTTCTTCTGTAGAAGGTTGAGTGCTGAGAGGATGCAGAGCAGAATAGGAAGTCATATATGTGGTCGAACCTATGTTTCTTGGAGAGCCAAATGCTAGGAGGTAGTCGGGCTGGAAGAGTCGAATCAAGTTCTTCATTCATATTTTACCAGGTGGGCAAAAAGACAGCGGAGGCTGCATCAGCAGGAGGATGACCTTAATGTGGAAGAAACCGTTGGAATGCAAAGCGACAGCACAGGGTATGAGTCTGAGAGGAGTGTATAAGATTTGGAGGATGTTGAGCATTATGGGGGAATTTTTCAAGAAGAGGAACAACAACAGCAATGGACACCAGTTGAGATAGGAGAAGTAGTTTTGCAGCAAGTATTTTTTGCAAGAAGGAGGTTACAATTTGATCCGTTGGGATTAGGAGGGGGCTTACTAGCACCACCTCCATCATCAGTGACATTAGCATCTTCTACAGGTAATCTATCCCCAAATACGCGGCGAAGGATGGCAGCAGCTGGGCGGATTTTCGCGTCAAGTTCGGGAGCTTTTCAGGGAAGTCAAAAGAAGACCCAGATTGCCACATAGCTCAGTTTGAGACAAGATGGCAGGCTAGAGGATTTGACAGAGTATATGATGCTCATCATAAAATGCGACAATTCAAAGCAACTTTGGAGGGAAGAGCCATGCAGTGGCTGAGCAATTACAACCTAGCTCATTTTGCAGATTACTTGGATTTAAAGGCAGCATTTTTGAATAGATTTTGGAAGGAGAAAACTCCTAATGATGTTCTTGCTAAGCTAAAAGCAATTAAGCAGAAAAAGATGTTTGTGGAGGACTATAGTCGAAAATTCAATTAGTATTTGAGACGACCTACAGCAGCAGAAAGGCCAACTGATGAGATGTTAGCCGGATATTACATGAATGGCTTGAGAAAGGAGCTGCGGAATGCGTTTGGAGTGATTGATTCAAAATCCACAAAGCGGAGTTCAAGAAAGAAGAATGGGATAAAAAGGAGATCTTCGGATGATAGCAGTGATGATGATTTTGAGTCAGATACAGATTCAAGTTCCAGATCAAGAACAAGTAGTGGATCTGATTCTAATACAAATTCCGATTCGTATTCAGAAAAGGAGGATAAGAAGAGGAAGCATAAGAAGTAGGATAAGGACAAGCCAAAAGACAGTTTGGTGGAAAAAATGGTGGAGAAGAAGCTGAAAGAAATGGGGGTCAAGCAGGAGGCTGAGTCAAGTAAGAAACCTCATTGTGATATATTTAACATGGATGGTCATAAAACACAAAATTGTTGGTATAATCCGAATTACAGAGACCCAATACCAAAAAGGCTTCAACAAAGAATGTAGCAAGGTATAACACAAGCAGCTAGGGTTTTTCCTGATGCTGCAGGACAACAGAGGACATTTAACAATCCAGGATGGAGAGGATCTCAAAATCAACAGTGGAGGACATCTTATAATCAGAATCATCCATATAGAGGTAATTTCAATTCTGGCTTTAGACCAAGATATGGTGGTTATCAAAATTATAGGCCATGGGGAGGAAATTGGTAGCAGCAATAGCAGGGATGGCAACAACATCAAAATTGGAATCAACAAAACTAGAATCAGTAAGGATGGGATCAACAGGTACAGAATACACAAATACCACAGTTACCTGCACCACCTGCATAGCAGGGAGAGGCAACTAAGGTACCTCAAAGTAATCTTATTGAAGTAGAAGTGACAGAAGTTGAGAAGGAAAGTCCTCTAGTGGAGGATCAAGTGACAAATCAAGTGACATCCGAGTGTTCTCCAGAATGTGATTGCTTTCAGTGTAAGACAACAGAGCCTGAAGCATTGGCAGTTACGCGTTCAAAAGCTAAGCTTAAACCACCACTTGATTGGGAGGAACAGAAGGAGGTACGTGATGAGGTTGCTGAGGAAGTGGAGCGATTTGGAAAAGAAATGGTGACATCTGGGCAAAAGCAAAAACAGCTTAAAATTGGTGGAAATTCAGAATTAGTATCAAAAGCCTTATTTGAGGAACTGTTAAATACTCCTATGCAATTTACATTGGATCATCTGCTTTCTTTGGTTTCCATTTTCAGGGACAAGTTGTATTCACTTAGAAAGTAGTCATTTGTTGCGGATTTTACGAAAGCAATACAAGAAAATGTTGGGGCTTATCAGATCAGTCCTAATGATGCGGATTTCACTATTTCTATGGTAAAGCTGGAGTTTGATGGTCGAGTGTTTTTGGATGTTCTACTTGATGGTGGATTTGGTGTAAATATTTTATCAGAGGCAGAATTTTTGAAGATGGCAGATGCTAAACTAGAGCCTGCACCATTTCAAGTGCGAATGGCAGATCAACGAAGAGTCCAACCAATCGGAATGCTAAGAGGTCAAATACTTAAGGTGCATGGGCTATCTTTTCAAGCGAATTTTGTGGTTTTAAAAATGCAGGATGCAGGGAATGCTTATTCTATGCTTCTGGGAAGGCCATGGTTTAAAGCTGCAAAGCTTAAACAAGATTGGGATCGGAATGAAGTCATTGTGAAGAAGGGCAAACATTCTGTCATAATTCCTATGACTGCAAAGAAAAATTTGCCAACATCTGTCAAACCTATGATGGCTCAGACCATAGATTTGGCTGAGGAAGTTGAGGATGATGAGGAGGCATGGTTTATGGAAGCAAATCCAACAGTTGTTCCTGTTTTTGAGGTGGATGTAGAGCAAATTCAGGAAAAGTATGTTTTTCGGGAGAATCCGGGTAATTCTGATGAGAAGTCATCTTCTAAGTCAGGGACTATAGTAGAAAATCAGGAGACTGATAAGGAAGTGGAAAGCAGTTCTGACTCCAAAATGGTGAAAGACACGGATTATTTTGATGATGCAGTTCCACCAAAAGAAGCTGTTACAAGGGTAGAAATTCTGTATGACACGTTAATGGAGAAAGTTTCAAGGGTCAAGGCAATGATTTGCAGGAGTTAAATTTGGGATCTGCCACAAGTCCTAAGATGGTGAAAGTTAGTATTAATCTGGATGAGTCTTTTAAGGAAGATCTTAGACAACTGTTATAAGAATTCATTGATGTCTTTGCTTGGGACTATTTGGATGTGAAAGGTATGGATCTAGAGGTTTACAAACATCAGATCAACTTGAAGGAAGATGCAGTGCCACTAATTCAGCAACGATATCGGATGAATCCCAATTATGCAAAGCAAGTGAAGCAGGAATTGGATAAACTACTGCAAGTGGGTTTCATTATACCTATTGATCAAGTAGAATGGCTATCACCAATAGTTGTTGTCCCTAAGAAGTCGGGGAAGATCCGTGTATGTGTTGATTACAGAAAATTGAATGCTGCAACTGTGGTTGATCCATTTCCCTTACCCTTTCTGGATTCAATCCTTGATGATGTGGTCGGACATGAGATGTATAGCTTTCTTGATGGTTTTTCAGGTTATAATAAGATATGGATGGCTGAGGAGGATGTTGCCAAAACTACATTTATAACTAAATGGGGTGCATTTGCCTACACAATAATGAGCTTTGGTCTAAAGAATGGACCGCCGTCATTTTCTAAAGCAGCTTTTAAAACATTTGAGCCATATTTGACAGAGTTTATGCAGATTTTTATGGATGATTTCTCAGTGTTTGGCGCTAAGACAAAGCATTTGGATTACCTTAGGAAATGTTTAGAGAGGTGTCGGATGTTTAGGATGTCTTTAAATCCATACAAATGTGCAATTGCTATGCAAAGAGGGAAGTTATTAGGCCAGATCATTTCTGAGGAAGGTATGTCAATTGATTTTGATAAGATCAGTGCAATTCAGAATGCAACAGCTCTTGATAATTTAAAGGCAGTGATGAGGTTCATGGGTCAGGTAAAATGGCATAGTCAGTATTTACGGTATCTTGCAGATGTTAGTACACCTTTGACTTATCTGACAAAGAAGGATGTTGAATTTGTTTGGGGAGATGTTTAGGAAAAGGCTTTTCAAATCCTAAAGAAGATGCTTGTGGTTTCCCCTATTATTCAACCATCAGATTGGCAACTACCATTTCATGTATTTGTGGATGCATCTGATCTAGCAGTTGGAGCTGTTTTGATGCAGGAGAAGACCCGGGGGTGGTTTTGTCCTCTGTATTATACAAGCCGGATGTTGAGACCAGCTGAGAAGAATTACACAGTTACTGAAAGAGAAGCTTTGGGGATGATTTTTGCTTTGGAAAAGTTTCGGCATTATTTGCTTGGCAACAGGGTCATTTTTCATGTGGATCATCAGGCACTAATCTTTTTGGTAAAGAAGCCAAAGCTAGAAGGAAGGTTGGCAAGATGGATGCTTTTATTGCAAGAGTTTGATTACACAGTGTTGCACACACCAGGAAATAAGCATGCAATTGCGGATTATCTAAGCAGGTTGGGGAATATGCAGGAAATACCTAGAGTTTCAGATCAACTTCCTGATGCGGAATTATTTCATGTGAAAGGGCAAGAGTTTGAAAATTGGTATGGTCAGATGGTGCAATTTCTGATAGATGGTGTTTTACCTTCAAATATGTCAACAGATCAAAAAAAGAAGTTCGCCTTGAAAAGCAGACCATTCTTGATTATTGTTGGATCCTTATACAGAAAAAGACTAGATCAGATTATCCGAAGATGTGTGCCGGATGAGGAACAAAAGGTAGTTTTACAGAAAGCTCATTTTGGAGCAGCAGGAGGTCATTTTTCTGGTGAAATAACTGGAAGGAAGATAATGCAAGCTGGGTTATGGTGGCCATTAATGCTGAAAGATGCATATCAGTATGCTAGGGAATGTTTGCAGTGTTAGAAGATAGGGCAACCAACTTTTATGGTCAGGATGCAGGATCACCCAGTTTTGCCACTAGAACCATTTCAGAAGTGGGGGTTGGATTTTGTTGGCCCCATTAAGCCAAAAGCTAGCAGAACAGGAGCTAGGTACATCTTAGTTGCAACGGATTATGCTATGAAGTGGGTGGAGGCATTGCCCCTCAAGGATAACAAAGCAGCAAGTGTAGCTAGATTTTTGTGTAATAATATTATGACAAGGTTTGGCTGTCCCATAGAATTGGTGTCAAACCAAGGGGTGAATTTTATGAATTCAGTCATAGAGAAGTTGACAACCAAGCATATGATCTTGCACAAGAAGTCTACTCCGTATCACCCTCAAGCAAACGGATTGGCAGAAAGTACAAACAAAGTGTTGATGAGAATTTTGAAGAAAATTGTGGAGGAAAACAGAACTGAATGGGATGACAAATTAGATTCTGCACTATGGTCAAATCTTGCAACACATGCAATCATATCACACAAGAGCTTCCAGATTAGTACCAAGGCATAAGGGGAAGGGCTTTATATACCTAGAACGTGTGGTAGACTCCCTGGTGGCAAGATCAAATCAAATCTCCAAGCTCTCTCTCTCTCTCTCTCTCTCTCTCTCTCTCTCTCTCTCTCTCTCAATGTCAGGGTATGAAATGAGCTCTTCCTTGACCTCTTGGCTCTTAAACCCCTTGTGATGGTTAAGGTTTTGGTGTCCCCAATCACTTACTTGCCGACATTAAACATCCCAAGCACTCTTTTTTTCCATTTTTGCATGATTTGTGCCCTATTTTGCCCTTTTTTACAACAGAAACCCTACGCTTTTTTGATCCGATTTCCTAATCCTAACCTACGCTAAATGAAACAAAGATCGAATGCAAAAAATTGAAATAATTTCTTCAACTTTTCCAATCATCAAACCAACAAAATAACCCAAAATACTTACTTGTTTCGAAGATCAAAAAATCCAAACTTCCTACCTATCTCAAGCTCCGTTTCGGGGACGAATCCCTTACTTCGATGCTTGATATGAGGTGCGCAAGTACTTAAGCTTGAATCCGTTGGTCTCGGCAACGGAACCAAAATGTAGTGGGAGCTCACACTCAACTGCCAAGACCCACGGACCGCTTATTGTTTCAAGTGTTTCAAGCAAGCTCTCATGGCTATCTCTCACCTAGCCGATGTGCCATCGATACTCTTGGGGTGTAGTGAGCTTACCTTGATGCCGAAATGAGTTGCCTCCTCTCTCGCACATGCCGGTAGCTTCACGATTCTAGATGCTAGCTCAAGCATCCTCAAGCCTCCTCCATCTCCAAGCTCCATCCACCATAGCCGTGCACTCGAGAAAAGAGAAGAGAAGAGAAGAGAGAAGAGGAGATGGTGAAGAGATTCACCCTCTTGATCCCTCACTCCCTCACACTCTCATACTCCCTCTCTCAAGAGCACACACAAGCAAGGTGAAGAGAAGAAGAGAAGACTCTTGTTAGCCACACACCAAAGAATGAGCTTCCATTTACTTTTTGAATTTTATATACGAGCCCTAAAATCCCATGGGCACCCATCCCTTTTTACATGACTCGCCATTGTGGCAAGGTTCATTTTTCTAATTCCCTCTTCTTGCTTCATGTCCTAAGTCTATACCCGTCTATTCTTTTACAAATGGCACAGGAGGGAGCTTGGCACTCTTTTACAAGAGTTTTTAGAGTTTTTTGAGGCGCCTTTCATTTAAAATTGCGCTTTTTGCCTCAGCTTAGCTTTAGGCAGCTTAGCTTTAGGGGCTGCCTCTACGCCTTTGCTCTTTTTTCATCATTTTTTCACTTTTTCCTTCATTTTTTCACCATCTCGAATTGAGGTTAATAGGTAGTTTGATGTATGCCATGATAACCACTCATGGTGACATAAAATTTGTAGTGGTAGTTGTGGCACACTATATGGCTATACCTAGTCAATGGCATTGTGATACTATGAAGGGTATTATGAGGTACCTTAAGTGCACTATAGATATGTACATATGTTATGGTGGCTAGGATATAGAAGTTGTGGGGTACATTGACTTTGATTATGTAGGACATGTAGACATTATGGAGACCACCCCTAGCTATGTCTTCATCTTTGCTAAAGGTATTATGGGAGCACTAGACTGTGCTCGAGGGGAGAGACTAGACTAGATGCAAGATTTGTTACAAGAATTCTAATTACAAGATAATCCCAGATAGAGGCACAAGTTGCAATGATAACTTAAGATATGGAAAATCCCACAACCTAGGACCGTAGGTATAGACAATAGGACTCGATAGGATATGAAGGAACCCACAACTCGAAACCATAGGTATGGATATAGGATGTTGGAATTATAAGATCTCCCTTGACAGGGATGAACAAGATACAAGACAGTACTATACAAGACCTCGTACTACGAGATTACCAGGTGACAAGACAACATGAGTATAATGGAAGACAAGATAAGACTAGATACCATGACTAGATAAGAACTAGAACTAGAACTCGAAGTTACTTACTTGGAGCTCTCCACTCCTTGAGATCCCAAGATTGGCATTGACAAGACTGAGGAGCTCAATGGCGAGCCCCTCCTTTTATAAGCATTGGAGGGTAGCCAAAGATCTTCTAGAAAGTTCCATGATGACATCATTAATAATGTATGCAATGAGATGGCATATCTTCTAGAAGGTTTTATGATGACATCATCAATGATGTAGGTGATGACATGGCATATATTCTAAAAGGTTCTATGATGACATGGCAAGGGTGGGTTCGTATGGTTTTGGCACAAGGATATCCTATTAAGGGTACATTCACATGGGGCGTGGATTCATATGACATGAGCAAGAATTAATCCGTACACTTGATCATGGCATGTCTATGACAAAAGGTGTTGTTTCTTTGATGTCCAAGGTGCAGAAGGCTGAGTATGTTGCAGCCATTGAGGCTTACAAGGAAGCTCTTTGTTGGTGGTAGGACTTGGTATTACTAATGTGGTCCTACACTTCTTCAGATTCTATGATTGCTATTCAATTGGTTAAGAATCTAGTCTTTTATACAAAGATAAAGAATATTGAGGTGCTTTGCCACTTTCTCTAAGAGGTCATTGGCCAAGAATCTAGTCTTCTATACAAAGATAAAGCATATTGAGGTACATTACCACCTTCTCTAAGAGGTCATTGAGGATGTCCATTGAGCATATCAAGATCTCATCTAACCAAAATATTATAGATCTAGTTAGTAAAAGTCTCTTAGCAGAGTGTTTTTCCTTCCTTAAGAAATTGATGGGCATTGGATGAGATGATGCCTTTCCTCATCCTCTTGTACTTTATGTACAATTGTCCTTTGTCACCTTTTTTTCTTGTTCTCTTCTCACTAGGGAAACATTCCTCTTTAAGTGGAAAGTGTTGGGGGATAAAGGTACTTTGCTTAATCGCACATATATTCACTTCACTGACAATACCCACACACCTATACATTGCATGTGGGTGGCACCCATAATTGTCACTTAATTCTTCATTCTTTCAGTGACATTTGAATAAGGGAAGGCAGGTCACACATTGTGACTATTGGAGTTTCCACATATGGCATCTCTCTCTCCTGCTCTCTTGCTTCATGTGCCACAGCTCTTGCTTTTCTCTTGCTTCCACTTGTGTGCTTACACTCAAGCTCTACCTTTCATAGTAAAGAGAGCTAAATACTAAGATGTTGATAGGAATTGTTTTTGCTGCTCACCTCTTATGGCCATTTGGTGTATCTAAGATGTTGTTCCATTCTTTTACAAGGCCCTAGGCAACCTAGGAGTACTTGAGTCTGACAAATACCCCATTTTCAAGTAGGTCAAACCATCTAGCATTGGCTTAAGTACCACCCTTTGTAACTACCTTAGCAAGCCAATGTCTTACTAATTCATCCCATGGTTGAGGAATGATTATTCTTTTGAGTACTCCAAGGCATTGGCAACATAAATTTGCATGCAAGGGTTCTAAACCAAATCTAGCATCTAACTTGTTAATTGTCATGATGGACCAAGAAATCTAATTCATCTTGATTTTTCATCATGAGACCATATAAATCTCCTAAAAAACTTCTCAAATTTGTCCCATGAGCTCTTGTTAACCGGTATCATTGAGTCAACAAAAATTATTGAGGAAGTAAGTGTAGACTTCATGACCACCATTTTCCCATTGAAGATGACGGGAATCCTTTGCCACTTTCTTGTCTTACTTTCAACATTGTAATAGGACTGTTCAAATTGTTGTCTTTTTGTGACATCGACTCAACCTAAGTACTTAAAGATCTCCCCATTATTGATTACTTAGAAACCATAGGACAGAACCTAGTAAAGTTCATATTGGCTTAATAGGACAAGCTCAAGATAAAAAGATAATATATTAGCTATCTAGTCATTGATAACACTAAGAATTATGTCGCACGGAATATGCGTGAAAGTTCACAAAAGTTGCTCATTGTAGGGACGCTATGTGAGATGGGAGCAAAGGATTATGAAAAGTACTCAACTCAAGGCAAATAGACAGAATAAGAAGTTTAGATACAAGGAGAATACTCAAAAGTAAGTTCATGAACTAAGGGTAACTTTTATTTGGATAAGAAGATGGAGCCAACATAGAATCAAGTTCTCCTCAAAGCTCAAATCACCAATTTGATGCACTTCTCCAATTTAAGGTTGAAACATGAATGCAAGTCAAGTCGTAGTGATTGCTCTCTCCATGAATCTTTAGCTTTAGAGCATATTCATACTTAAAATTTTTAGTTGTGAGCATAGCTTGACTCAATGATGCTCTCAATGATGGTGTGTCAAGAAGTTAGTTACAAACGCATCATGGGTAGCAACCCATAAAGGACAAAGCACGTGGTAACAACTTGGCGAGTGAGAAGACAAAGAGTTGGTGCAAGGAATATCCATGGAGGTGACGATGACTTCTATACTTCTTTGTTGTGTCAACACAACTAGGTACAAGGTGCTCCTGATGGTAGGGTGATGGCAATTCACAATGGCAAAGCAGGTGGCTCACACAACAAAATCTTTAGGATAATCATGTTGGCATCGACAACTATTTGTGCCCTTATGATGGCTAAACTCCATGAGCTATAGCTTATGGATGAGCTGCTTTAGAACATGGGATTTCTATGGTCAAGAGGTCGATGGTGACAATGGCTTTATCTAATGAATTCTTCAAGATCTTTGGCTTGCTTGTCCAAAAGGCCACCTTCAGCTGGAATACTCATTAACTATGAGATGATCATGCTGTCGTCCCAAAGATGCAGTGCCATGGCCAAAAACTGCTGCTGTCCTTCATAATTATTGCTGCTCTTTTCCCTTGTTTAGGCTGTAGTTCTTCCATACGCTTGGGTGCTCCTTTTCTAACTGGCATCTCTATTGCCCTTTCTTGGAGAGACTCCTATTGCCTAATCCCTTCTGCCTCTTCTCCTTTGTATTTTGATGTGGAACCTTCATCCCTAGCAAACGATTGTTTCCCTTTGTCTTGTTTTGGAGCTTCCCTTTGATGAAGCTCCCCTCTCTCCTCTATATGCATTGCATCACATGACTAATGCAATTATGTAGGTCTGATAATGCAGATCATCATCCCCAAAACATGTTAGCCAGCTATAATGCAATTATGTCACTCCTCTCCCTGGATCCATTTTGCAATCGACCTTCAACACGAGGCCTTCAACATGCAGATAGCTCCCAAAAAACATGTTTGTTATGGCTAACATTCGCTTTACTTTGCTAAAGCTTTGCGATCCCATCTCCAATCTGGCCTCGACTGAGCTCTTCATGCATACCATCTATTTTTTTTCCTCTCCCCCATACAAAAATAGCCTCATCATCCATTTATCAATCCCCCACCCACTATACTCGCAAAAGTACGCCACAACCAAGGGAATCTAGTGTTGTGTTTATACATGTTGGCCACAAAATCAATAACTTTTGGCAAACAATATGCTAAATATCTTCTCCCCATTTATCATGCTACTACTGAGGATTCACTCCCATAAGTTTGAGCTGGTACTTCTCTTCTTTTTGACCCTTTCAAATCGAACATCATGTAAATAAAATAGTCACCATGTTTGATAATCACGAATTATTTATCGACCATACCTGTGGATGCTACTTTGTATAGTTTGTGATTAATGTGTTCGGTTTTACATGATGTTGACAAGGATGGATCAATACTTGGCATGAAGAGGAAGGTGGTTATTGCAGTGTGCCCAAGGGGTTGTCTTCATCTTCCTCTTTTGAGTCTCGTCTTCCATCCCCCCTTCTTTCCATCTTAGCTAGTGTCTTCTCCTCTCTCAGAGCTTATCTGGCAAGTTTAGCTGAGCCATGGCCAAATTTGGCAATGTACTCTTTCATGTTTGTAGTCTGATCTTGTTCCCATTTGTACTATTTCATCTGATTTTCTTCCATCTCTGCTAGTCTGCACATTATTGATTAGAACAAACAAGTACTCAAATGAGCTACCACACACACAGACATACATGCGATTATTTGCGCCAGAGTTTTACTCAGTGAATATAAAAAAATTTAGGATGGAACCAAGGAATTAAATTTTCAAATTGATAGTTCAAATTGAATGGCAAACAAAAAGTAACACACAATGGAAAAGAAATTCCTAATGACTCAGACTAAAGAATTCAAATTCCTAGTGAAAAACTCCGTCCTCAGGTCTGCAATAGTGGATGCGTAGCATCATAACAACGTCACAGTAATACAATGTGAAAAATTAGCTAGAGATTATGGCAAAAGGACTTCATGACAACACGTGCACGAGAAGGTATAAAAGGATCAAGGAAGAAGTAATGTGGTCTTCTCAGTTATCTCTACATGGACTCTTCCTCGATTTTCTCTCACTCATCTCTCTCCTCTTGACTTCACATCTGTGTGTCTTCCTCTTTATGTCCTTCTTCGACCTCTTGATTGGGTCCTAAACTTTTTAAAACCTTAATGGTCTCCATGTAGTCCTTCAATGCAGTGTAATGCTATGAGGGCATCCAAGTCAGTCTTGTCCATTGTCTTGTATTTCTTCTGATGAGTAGTTACCTTTTGAGATGTACTCTGTGTTTTGATGCCTATTATTAAACCTTGTGCACAATCGATGGAGCATATGAGCATTCTCTTTTCTTGATTAACTATTTGTCTCAATAGCACATAATGGTAGTTAACTATGTCTGCTCTATAGCTAAGTATGTAATGCTAGCATATCCTATGTTGGGTTCACGTATGATAAGGCTCTGCTGTCCCGCTAAGTTGTGTAAGTAGTTTGCCTTAGTGACCACATCCAAAATTTGGAGCAGATTACATTGTGTCCTCCAAAATGAAATTTGAAGCTTCAAGCTCTTAATTATCAATAACAATAATAAGGTAAATCTCATCTTTCTCTCCTCTATCATCACTATTGAGTAAACCCCTTGCTTCTTTTTTTCAAGCAGGCCTTGTACTTCTTCCACAAGTAGCCCCTATGCTTTTGGGTTTAATTTAGGTACAATGGAAGGGAGATAGAACAAGATATGGAGGCTCAATCAGTCTTCATCTTCATCTTCATTCTTCTCTCCTCTTCCATTCAACTGTCTACACACAAAGTATATCAATAAAGTAATAGATGCATTTTTGACTCTAAAGCCTCTTTATGCATACCCTCTCTTTTCTTTAATGTATACATAGGATATAGACTTTGCCTACGTTATTTTCCTAAACAAATCTCATTAGATAAATATATGCAAAAACCATGAGTGATGTAGTTAGGTTGAATCCATTGAATCATCATAATTAGTAGCATTCTAAGTACAAATGAATTTTAATTTGTTGCATTATAGAATTAGTCAGTATTTTGACTCTAACTTGTATTAGACTTGGTATGGTTTATTTGTCTTAGAATTTTGTAATTTTTAGTTCTAAACAAAAAAAATTATGATATATTGTCACAACTAATACAAGATTTAAGTATAATTAGAAAAATGGAAAAGGATTCTTTCTTTTGATTTTATATATTGCTACATAAATGTAATATGTAATCCTGATATTCAGTTATAGTTCTAGACTTGTTCAAATTGAATATTCTCATTATATAATTGTTTTGAAAATGATAAAATAAATGAATATGCTCAGAATCAATCTTTTAAACATATTTAGATATATAGTTTCTTAAATTGAAATTTTTCTTAATTACAATAACATTTATGGAAGGTATTGTTAGATTAACAAATGCAAATAGTAAATTGTCTTTTTGATAGATTATTTGATGTTTAATTATGGTAATATGAATAGTAAATCATATTTTTTGATTGGTTACTTGATGTTGAATTAGCGTAATGTACAAATTGCATTTATGGAGTTTGCCAAAAGATTTTTAGACAAGTTTTAATTTAGTTTGGCTAAATCTCTCAAATTTGATTGTAACTATATTGTTTTAAGAATGCAATCTAATCATAGATTTTACAATGTATTTGAGTCTTGCCTTTTGAAAATCTCAAATAATGTAAGGTCAATTTTTTAGTCTCATGACTAATGTTAATACCTAATATAATATATAAGCATTAGTTAGTTAATCAACTAGTAATAATACTCATTGATTGTTACTTGAGTTAGGATTAGTAATAAGTTAATCAAAGTAAAGCTAGAAATACTAGTTAACAGACTAACAATTAATGGTAGTAATTATAAAGATTGGATAAAATAAGACTCCATGTTGTCATCTCCATTTGCATTATCACCAACCATTTTGACCACCTTGTCCCTCCCTCCTTCTCGGGGTAACTGCATGGTAGTTAGCTAGCCAATGTGGCATTGCACATGGCAGTAAGCCTCTAAGATGATCTTCTTCTTCCTTTATACAAATGCATAGGCAGCCATGTGAGGTGCTTGATAGACTGGCCATGTGACCTAAATATCCCTCTTGCCCTCCTCAAGGCATCACACGTCCATCTACATGGTTGCCTTGTCATTGAGGACCCTCTCCCTTGGTCTTGTTGTCTTTTCTTACTATTTGGGTTGCTCATTGAATTAGCCAATCAGCCCGGGCTTGTCATCATGTGCCCTCTCTACATCATAAATAACCCTCTCCCTTCCTTCCATGGAAACATATACTCATTCTATAGACGAAAAATGCACCCTTGCTAGATCAAGCAAGAGATAGAGTGATAGAATAGAACATATGATCCCCCACTCTTCATGGTAGGGCTTATATATATATGCTTCTCCCCCCTCTTCATTATCATTCAAGAACAAATTGTGGGCTTGGCAAGTTGCATCAAGATTGAGAGAGTGAGGGAGCCAATGCACATCCCTCTCACCTGTAAAGGCTTTGTACATATACTATGGTGTTTCCTATAGGATCACCTAAATAGTGACTCTAAGCCTTGCTTGGTTTTCACTCTATGTGTGATTTCCTAGACCTAGTGGTGAATCCTAACATATAGACATCACAAGGGTGTAATCCTAGGATGTGCATATATTGTATGATTTGTTTTATTGAATAATATGAAAGTATGCCTTGCTCTCACATATTGTGTTATCTTTCTGTGCCATGTTGAGTGAGTTATTGAGTGCAGGTGCATCACACTTGGTATTAGAGCAACTCTTACTCGGATTTGAGGAGTGCTCACACCCACCAGGGTGTGCAACAAAGCATAGGCTAAAATTGTCCAAGGTCCTAGAAGGATTAAATATAAATTTCACGAAAGGAGAGGCAAATCAAGTGAAACAATTGTTTGCAATGCAAGTAGAAGTAGCGAAATGGAAGGCCAGGCTCAATTT
The DNA here is from genome assembly GCF_053477565.2 of Lygodium microphyllum. Taxonomy (NCBI): domain Eukaryota; kingdom Viridiplantae; phylum Streptophyta; class Polypodiopsida; order Schizaeales; family Lygodiaceae; genus Lygodium; species Lygodium microphyllum. The sequence continues at coordinate 18,514,945 of NC_141135.1, forward strand.
TCTAGTAGTCATTTTTGGCCTTGAGTTTCATAACAAGTGTATGATGATTGCGTAATGTTTGGTAAGGGAGTCAATGGGATGCTATTATATTTATAAGGAGAAGGTGTATGAGTGCCATGTGAAAGAATGCAATTCCTAGGACAAAGCGCCAATCAAAGTGCACTTGAAGGATAGTAGGCTAGGAGTCTCTTGCCAAAAGCCACAAAGACACAACCTAGAAACCCAAGAGCTCTAGTTCAATCAAAACACCACAACCCATCACAAACATTAGGCCTCACACCATGACCTGCACTGCAAAATAGGTGGAGAAATTAGTGAATTATGGGGACATGGTGTGCTTACACATACTTAGGTTTTAGAGAAGGAGGCAGCCAAAGCTCCCAAATAGCAACTTGGCAACAAAAAAGTAGTACTTAAGGAATATGCAAATGTGATGCGCATAGAACTACCCAAAGGGTTATAGCTCAAAAGAGATGTAGACCACAAGATTAAGTTGATCCCAGGAGTAGTCCCACTAGCTAAGGCCCCATACCAAAAGAATCATGATGAACTAATGGAATTGAAGAAGCAACTACATGAAGTGGAAGAGCAAGGCTTTATTTGACCAAGTAAGATCACATTTGGAGTCCTACTATTATTTGTCAAGAAAAAGGATGCAAGACTTAGATTATGCATAGACTTAGGACACTTAACAAGATCACCATCAAGAACAAATACCCAAGGTGCTTAGTTGATGACTTGCTAGATAGACTCCACAGAGCAAAATATTAGCTGCATAGATCTTAGTTTAGGGTACCACCAAATTTGCATAGTTGAAGAAGATATCCCAAAGATGGTCTTTTGTACTAGATATGGAAGCTTTTGAGTGGCTAGTCTTGGGATTTGGAGTTAGTAATGGGTTAAGAACTCTTTATGGGCTACTGGATGGAGTATTCATGCCAAATATAGATGTACTCATCATGATATACATAAATTATTTGTTAGTCTATAGAAAAACTTAAGAGGAGCACAAGGAACATTCAAATATAGTATTCAAGAAGGTGAGATAGCCATTAGGAGAAATATGGACTCTCTTTTTTGCCCCTTAAGGGGTTTCTCTCACCTCTTTCTCTCTAAAAAGAGATTCCAAAATAATATTAGAATAAGAGATCTTCTACAATCAAGTAAATCTTGTATTTGTATTTTCAATAGATTTCACATATTATTTTATTCTCAAACTGTAGGATAAGGTTACTTTTTCTCAAAATCCTCATAACTAAAAAAAAAATTTCTATCTTTTGTAAAAATGAAGCCAATCATTAATATAAGACTCTTTAATGCCCTCATGACTTTTCAACATGAAAATATATTAGAATCATTCTCATTCTTGCTTCTTAAAAGGGTGAAAGTTAAAAAATGATATAAAATGACGTACACATCATATTTTAAGATTTTTTTTACCGAGAGACACATTTTTGACTTGAGAGTTTCCTTGTAATATTTTATTATTTTTGGACAAGTATATGCCTATTTCTAGGCATTTTTTCATTCCCTCTCAAAGCTCTAGTTTTGTCCGAAATTTTGTGTACTCTTCTCCTTCCCTCTAGAATATGGTTTCTTGCATACAAATTCTTCTGAAGCAATACTCAGTACTATCTGCAACACTCTCTACCTTGCTACAAGCAATCTCAGGAGTAGTTTTGATAGCATTTGCTGAAATCAAATAATCTCTATCTACAACACTCTCTACCTCGCTACAAGCAATCTCCCTCTTTTTAGTACTGTGCTATAAGATATATTCCTCTTCAACACTCTATACTACAAGCAATCAAGTGATAATGGAGGTATCTTTATTATTTAAATCTCTGTGATGTTATTATTCTTCATAGTTGTTGTTTAATCCTTAAGTGTCAATTCATAAAGAGAGAGAGAGAGAGAGAGAGAGAGAGAGAGAGAGAGAGAGAGAGAGAGAGAGAGAGAGAGAGAGAGAGAGAGAGAGAGAGAGAGAGAGAGAGAGAGAGAGAGAGAGAGAGAGAGAGAGAGAGAGAGGGAAGCGAGAGTATTGTGAGATGAACTAAGAAAATAAGTGATAGAGTGACAGAGAGTAAATTAGGATAGAAGATAAGATGATGTTATTGTTCTCCACGCAAGCTTTTGTATTAATGTGTTTAAATATCTTTGATCAATTCTTCTTGAGAGAGAGAGAGAGATAGAGAGAGAGAGAGAGTATTTTGGATAGAACATAAGATAAGATTGGATGCTGATTAGAGGTAGATTAAAAGCTAAGATTATAGAAAGATTAGGGGTTGATTAGGGTCTATCATGACTGAAATCAAGAGAAAGCGATAAGATCCAACTGGGTAAAAAAGAACATAGATATAGTGAATCAAAGGGGTGTAATTGTGTGATTTGAGCCAATCCAGAATTAGTGCACATTGTTGGATTGATGCTGACCTGCTGCTCCCAGATATTTAGACATTCTTGTTATTGGTCAAAAAATTGGCATCGACTCCTTAGCTTACTATTAATCAAAGGGGTGTAATTGTGTAATGTTAAAATTGGCATATATTTTTCTTTACAGGATGTAGGTGCAGGACGTACGAAGAGAAATAGAGATATTCATTTTCAATTGGAGGATGAATATGCACCAATATTCAAAAGAACTATAGAAAGGGATGATGCAATAAGATACATGATGCAACAAGAAAGAAATGCAGGGAGAAAAAACATGGACCTTTGGGTTGATGGATGCATTTATCCACACGATCTAGTCACTCAAAGGCCACCACAATTTGAAGGACTTCATCATTTGTAAAGTTCGTTTGTGAAGGCAATGAAGGATTGCATGGATACACATGCATACTTGTCACACAAGGATTGGAAAGGGTTCATCAAGCCTTGACCAATATGCAAACAAGATTACAAGGGAATATGCAGTCTTTGATGGAAAAGGATAGATTATTGGCTGAAAAGGATAGGGAGATCCAGAGCCTACAACAAGCAATGTCTATCGTTGAAGATGCTATGCAACCTACACACGTGTAAAATATGGAGTTATAGTCTAAAGTTATGGACTTGGAGAAGGAGAATCAAAACATAAAGAGGAAGCTCACAAAAACTTTGGAGATTGGGTCCACTTTCAAAACCAAAGAAGCATGTTGGCACATCCGATTAGTTAAACCAATTCACAATTAACCAAAGGAAGTGAACAATATCATAGATGGATATATGCTCAATCTGCTACAATGAGAAATATGTTCTATCATGTAGAAAATGATACTATTGCCAAAGTTCTAAGCAAGGATATGGTAAAAAATGTATTAGAAAATTATAAATTCAGGGACATTGTAGATGGTGTCGCAAGTGAACATCTTAGGGATGTGAGCAACTTGTTTATTACAATAGATGCTCAGGGATTACGTGACAAGATGGAAATGAGTTTTGAGTCATATAGTATGCTCTATCAACAATTGGATACATGATTTAAGCAAGTCTTCAAAACTAAGCGAGTAATGCCTCTGCCAAAACCCATTAGGGCCAAAAACGCTTCAAAAAATGCACTTTTGTTAATCACGGGATTAAGGAAAGGGCCAAAGAGAGTTCGCCACGTGTGCAAGAATATGGTATTCTTGTCTCCTCTTTTTTAGAGATAGTGGAGTCCATTTCGTGATTCTCTCTTCTTTTTTAGCCAAAACCCCTAAAGTCTGACATGTTTTGGAGTCCCAAAGACGTTATTTACTTACAAATCTGACAAAATGCGTGACAGAGATGTGATGAAATTAATAATGAGTTTTTTGAAAGTCGGGAGATCTTTCAATATGTTTTTGGCACCCAATACATACTCGTTTATATTCTTGGCGCTACTTTTTAGTTCATTCACCCCTCTTTGAGCTTCTTTCTCTACGCTTTCATTCTTTTCATGGCTTCCTCCAGGCGCCCTTCTCGTTTAATACACTCTTGCACAGTCTATAGCCAGGGAGCAGATGGAAATTTTGAGCCCAAAACCTTTGCTGTAAACGATTGGGTTACCATGCTGCCATCTTGCAAGGGCTCTCATAAGGTGAAAAGAAGAAAACGAGATGATAGAAAACATCATTGGAAGGGGCGTATCATTGCCTTCAAAATTATGCCCGAAGGCTGGTTTGTCAAGGTGCAACATGTTTACATGGCCAAGGATATGCACTTGCCTCCAAACGAATGTGTTCCCCAACAAACACATTGTAAGTTATTAGTTGAATAACGTATATAATTCTTTTCCATTTATGCAAGTTCTAACAAACGGTTCGTCATTGTAGATATCTTTCCGTCAACAAGTATTGAATGGCAACCTGTGGAAAGCCTAAGTGGGACTTTCCATGCCATTCATAAGGTATTGACAGACATTATTTATGCCGATCAAACTGTGTCTTTTTTTAGTGAATGCAAGGTTTTTATATATTATGTACAATATGTGGTTCCCTCTAAAGCGGATAGGTATGGGAATATCGAAGATTTGCCATTGCCAAGTCTTTCATCTCTAAACTGGGAGATTACTGACAAGGTAACGGTGCAGAGTTTCAAATTCAAAATATCTCAGGATATTAAAAAGTCCATGACAGCTAGAAGGATCTCAAGAAGAATACGTTTATAATGGTTTGTACCCCTCCATATCTTCGTGGCTTGCTTCAAAACAGCAAATTTACAAAGAACGAAGGTATCCTGGCTAAGTAGAAACTTTTCGGAAGAGGAGCCTGCCAGCACTGCAAGAAAAAATGTAACAAGTTGGTAAAAAGGGGTCCCTAAAAAAACCAACAATATGAAAGAGACTTACATTCACTCCATCTATCTTGAGTATCTTTGAATCTATTGTCCTGCAGACATTTGAAAAGCACTCTTTTTCCATAAGTATATGTATGACTTTGTGACTTTGCAATGGTACTTCTTGTTAGAGAGAGTTATATGGTTTTCTAGGATCAACAATATCCTCATATGTGGTGTCCAAGAAGGTAGTCAGGAGCCTGCCAGCACTGCAAATGGAAACATGTAACTAAAATAGATAATCAAATAAAATAAATAATTAACCAAAAAGCAAGCAGTATTCCATTCAACCCACATTCTTCCTTGGCCATGGATACCACTTAGAGAGTTCATGAGGATAATTTCTCTGGCGAGTGTATCCGATGTAATAAAAAAATTTATGGTAGTTGTGATGGAATCAAAAGCTTTGAAAGACATTGTTATATTTGAACCAAATCTCAAAAAAAAATCCATTGATAACAGTGGATCAACAATACACATAATTTTAGAGATTTATTGGCTAAGAGATGCAATCAATGTCCTAAAGCTAATAGCAAAAATAAAGGAGTGTTATTTGCAATCAATAGCACAATTATTCTATATACTAAAAATTTTTAGAGTCAAAATGCCTTACCTTATGCAATAATAAACTACAGAATCTAACAATTAAATATCATTTTTACAACTAGCATGGACTTGTCCTCATGAGATATGCTAAGATAGTCCTCTTCCTCAGAAGTGCAAGAAACATTAATAACCATTTGCCCATACACCTCACCCATTCTCTTATAATTAACAAGTCCAAGTACATCGATTTTTCTCTTGCAAACATCATCCTCGATACCTTATTCTGCTAATCATATTAAAATCTTTATTCATTAGGGTGATCTTATGAGCATGAGCAGCAACAATGTAAGGATAATTCATAAATTCATAAAGTCAACCATGTGAGGATAAGTTGATATGACGCGAGAGCAGCAAAGCCAAATTTTCGCAGGGTCATATTCGCACCGTATCGTCGAGCAGTTCATACGGCGCGAGCGTGGCAAAAAGCATAATGTTGGGTACTATACTTTTCGCTGCATATCATGGATGACTTGATATGGTGCAAGAGTGGCACAACAAAATCTCCGTAGGGGTCCTCCTCCCTCAGTATCGTGAAGGAGTAAACATGCGCGTGCAAAGTACATCCCCCTTGTAATGACTTATTTTTTGTGAGATCTTAAACCTATCAAAAAAATTCAAAAAAATTTCCATGAGTTCAATAGGCTTTGAAAAATTTTTAGAAAATTTTTAGGATTTTTTTGAGCTCATTTGCTATTTTTAAAAATATTTTTAAGAAAAAAATAGCCTAAAAAAGACCCAAAAAATCACAAAAAAACCACCCAAAAATAGCATGGCCGATACAACGCGAATATGGGTAACCGAGACGCTCGGTTACCCATATTCGCGTTGTATCGGCCATGCTATTTTTGGGTGGTTTTTTTGTGATTTTTTGGGTCTCTTTTAGGCCTTTTTTGCTTTAAAATATTTTTAAAATAGCAAATGAGCTCAAAAAAAGCTTAAAAAATTTCTAAAATTTTTTCAAAGCCTAATAAAGTTATGTAATTTTTTTTTTGTGAAATGGAGACTAATTATTTTGATGGTCTTTTTTTTGTGAAATTGAGATATATTACATTGAAAAAAGATATACAAGGATAAAGCATCAATAATGTAGTGATGCTTTCAATTATAAAATCAATCTGCTTTAGAATCAGAGTTCTGAGAGAAAGAAATAGATTCAAGTCCTTTCTATTTCTTCTTACAAATCAAGGGAATAGATCTTAAGAGATTTGCTAGGATATGATATCATGAGTAGTATCATCCCATGACATCAAGCCACCATTTAGGTATTGAAATCTGATAGTGCTAATAAGAATCACAATTGAAGATATTGAAACTTGAAACCCCATAGTGCTAATCATAGTTGAGGGTATGATGAGAAAAATACTCCCAAGAGCTAATATTAAGTAAGAAGTTGTATCCTTCATATTCTTCGAAGTATCCTGCACACATAAAATCATCTTAGTCTTAAAGTTGATATGATACACAATATCACTAATACTTTTATCTATTACTTGTTTAATTTTTTTATATTTTAAGAGACAAAATTGAATAATAAATATTTTTAATCTATTACTAGGTAAATATTTTTATCTCCCAGAAATCAAAGTACTTCCTTTCTTCTAATTATAATATATTATCATTGTCTTATCAATTAGTCCTTGCTAAAAAGTTGATATTACAACACTGTATAATGAAGATATTCTATTTTCAAGTGTCAAGATCAAAGTGAAAATTTTCACTTTCTATTCTATTAGCTTAAGGATTATCCTTAGTATATCTATCCCTACCAATTTGCATCAACACCATGGGACTCTTTTACCCATTTTCTTATGAATCAAATTGAAGAGATTGAAGAAAAAGCTTGGATTTAGTTGAAACAAAATCTTACAGAATGGATATCTTAGGGGTTGAAGTAAAGATGCGGCTTGGATGTCCCAACCTAGTTGGGTTTGGTGAAAACTAACAAGATGATCTCGTCTCAGGTCCATGGAGGACCATATCTCTATAGCTCAATCGGCAAGTGGTATTGATCCTCTGTGTAGAGACTCTTTTGATTGTTGATCACCTTCTCAAGATTTTGTGAAAGGACACGAAGGGAGACGAAGGGAGACCAATGCACGCTGCTGGTAAGAGCCGGACGTGATTTTGGTGAGAAATTTTACGACAGAGTAAAATCTAGTTTCAGAACTAAGAAACAAAGTGAAGAGGAGAGAACGATGATTCAAATGAATGCAGGCGAAAAAAGAAGCGTGATTTTGGTGGGAAACGTGATAGTAAAATATTCAAAATGAAAGAATAATGGCCGAAAAGTGACCTCTGACATGAGTTAACGTCCTTAGGCATTTAATGGCTAACCTCTTAAATGAATAATAAATTCTCTCATTAATCACGTCTGAATGGCCAAATTTGGAGGGTTCATTATTTTAAAACCTCAACTAATTAGTAACTTAATCATTTTCTTACAAGTGCCATTTTTGAAACGTTTTTGGCCCTAATGCATTTCACATGAAGAAGACTCAAAAATAACTAAATGAGAAATTTTTAGAACTAATTGGTGAGCCAATGCATCTAGAAAATACACATATATTAAAGTATGGTTCCAAAGAAGTTGCATTTGTATTGAATGCATCCAGAAACTTTGTATTCGATATATGTAGGATTCAGATTGTTATGGTCAAGTTCTACAATATGTCTATGGAAGAATGTAGAGGCAAGCTTAATTGTCCTCAAACTTGATGAGAGTGAGATTATTAAGGGGCAAAAACTTGAACATGTGAGTATAACACTTATGAATCGAGCATTAGATCCCAACATCGATGAAAACCATCCTTTATACTTCAGTGTACAGTCAGAGAATGAAATATGATGGCTTGCAACATTTGAAGTACCAAAGGAGGACAATGAAGTACTTAAAGTTTTTTTAAACCTCACTAATATACCCAGTGTTATTGAACAACAAAATAATGGAGCAATTTTACACATCGAGGGGTTTGGGGACTATCAAGTTGAATGTCATCTTGCAGGTGATTTAAAAACATTGAAGTGTATGTTTGGTTTATCAATGCAGCAAATGCAAAATTTCCGTGCATATACTGCATGCAAACTAGGAAGAAAGGGAAAGATGGAAAGAAAGAATGGCTTGCCAAGGTAAGATAACAAGGTGCTCCAACACATGATCAAAAAGTCATGAGAAATGGAATGCTAGTTTTAGTGGATCCTGTCAAGATTGTGGGAGACAAGAAAGGAGTCTCACTTGTAGCTTTCTTGCTTGCACAATGGGGGAATACATACAAGGGTGGAGGCTGAAAACAGTTTTTCTCTTCTTAGTTGTGTAAGCCAAAAGAACTCTAATACAAAGAAATAGAAGAACCCTATATATGGGTCTCAAACCAAACTCAACTAACTAAGGTGGCATACTAACTGAGCCACGAACTAGAGTAGATAAGGATAGCTATCATGTAGCTATTATTCATGGGCTGTGTACCAACCGCGTCTGTAACTGACAAGTCGGTGACATAAATACACAACGGTCACCCTGGCGTATCACGAGTGGAGCTCGATATCTCAACACTCCCCCTCGAGCTCAATCCCAATTCCTGCACACCAAGCAGGTCTCTGAACTTGCGCAGCTTCTCTGCGCCCAATGCCTTCGTAAATATGTCAACTACCTGTTCCTCTGTGCTGACATAAACTAGATCAATAAGACCTAGTAAAACCCTCTCTCGCACATAGTGATAATGCACCTCAATGTGCTTTGTTTTAGCATGATAGACTGGGTTATTTGCCAAGTGTATACTACTCATGTTGTCACAATAAATGACAACTGGCCCATCTATAGACTGATGCATATCATAAAGTAGCTTATGCAACCAAGCTACCTCACGTGCAGCCATTGCTGCACCCCTGTACTCAGCCTCTGTGCTCGACAAGGCAATTGTAGGCTGTTTCTTGCTGCTCCAAGTGACTGCATCACTCCCAAAAGAGAACACATATCCACTGGTAGATCGTCTATCAGAAATACTACCAGCCCAATCAGCATCAGTGTATCCATGCAGCTGTATCTGAATCCCAGTCTCATAAAATAGTCCATACTGCAATGTGGACTTCACATACCTGAGTATGCGTCTAGCCGCATCCAAATGCGTTTTCCTTGGAGCCTGCATAAACTGACTTACCAATCCAACAGCATAGCTCAAATCTGGCCTGGTAATAGTCATATAAATCAAGCTTCCTACTATGCGTCTGTACATAGTAGAGTCTTCCAGAAGCTCACATGCATCTGCGCTCAGCTTCACATTCTACTCCAAAGGAACTGAAATAGGCTTACAGCCTGTCATCCCATATTTGGACAGCATGTCCAATCCATACTGCCTCTGCAAGAGCTGTATCCCACTTGGTGATCTAATCACCTCAATGCCCAAGAAATAACGCAGCTCTCCCAAATCCTTCATCTCAAACTTCTGCTTCAATAGCATTTTCACATGAAGGATATCTTCATCACTATCACCTGTCATAATCAAATCATCAACATAAATGACAAGTAGCATAATACCTTTCTCTGTTTTTCTCACATAAAGTGAGAAATCTGCCTTGGAAATCTAAAAGCCAATAGTGACAAGATACTGTCCTATCTTGTCAGACCATGCTCTAGGTGCTTGCTTCAAGCCATACAAAGCTTTCTTCAACCTGCAAACAAACTCAGGATGAACAGCATGCACATAACCTGGTGGCTGCTCCATATAGACCTCTTCTTGCAAATCACCATGCAAGAAGGCATTCTTTACATCCATCCGATGTAAAGACCATCCCTTTGATGCAGCCATAGCAATGACTGCTCTTACGGTTGCCATCCTTGCAACCGGACTAAATGTTTCTTCATAGTCAATGCCATATGTTTGTGCATACCCCTTGACTACTAATCTTGCCTTGTATCTGTTCACAGAACCATCTGCATTGTGCTTTACCTTATAAACCCACTTACAGCCAATTGCATTCTTACCTTTAGGCAAAGGTACCAATTCCCATGTAGCATTTGCTTTCAAGGCATCCATTTCTTCATCCATGGCTTTCTCCCATTTTTCTTTTCCCATGGCTTGCTCAAAAGAAGTGGGTTCTGGTTCCTGTATCACCTTGACCATATATGCATAGTGAATGGCTGTAAATCCATCATATTTCAGCCTATCCATAGGATACCTAACTCTGGTAGACCTGTGCAAAGTGGGTTCACTCCCAGGTGCTCTCAAAACATCCCTGGTCTTCCTTACTCCAGGTGTAACAATAGAAGGAATACCCAACTCATCATCAATGCTCTGTTCTGAGCCACTGGATTCACCATCCACATAAGAGTGACCTGCATTCACATCAAACATGGGCTGATCAACCTTCTCTTTTCCTTTTCGTGATACCTGCATACCACTATCTGCATTACTTTGAGAAGATTCTCCTGATCTCAATCTGCCTGTCCATGGCGAAGAATGTGAACCACTGCTAGAGGACGCTCCAGGTCCACTAATATTTTGTGACTGCTGCTGTGAATTCTGTGCAGCATTACCATTTTTTGCATCTACATCATCAATCACATTTACTGGATTATACCAGCTACTCATCTCATCAAAAACAACATCTCTACTCACTGTAAACTTACGAGTAGAAGGGTTATAGCATCTATACCCTTTTTGCTGCAGATAGTAACCAATAAAGATGCACTTCTCAGCTTTTGGATCCAACTTGGATCTCAACTCATCTGGCACATGTACATAGGCAATGAAACCAAAAATTTTCAAATGAGAAATATCTGGTTTCCTACCAGTATACCTCTCCTCTGGAGTCATTCCATGTATTGCTGCAGTGGGAGTCCTGTTCATTATGTAGACTGCTGTAGCAACTGCTTCAGCCCAATAAAAATCTAGCAGGTCTTTTTCATTGAGCATGGCACGAGACACCTCTCCAATATGTCTGTTTTTTCTTTCTGCAATTCCATTTTGCTGTGGGGTATGACTGCATGAATATTGCTGCTTTATGCCATGCTCCTGCAAGAACCTTGCAAACTCATTTGAGAGGTACTCTTCCCCTCCATTTGACCTTAGGCATTTTATTTGCAGGCCTGTTTCTTTTTCAACCATAGCTTTAAGAGTTTTGAAATGCCCAAAAACTTCACTTTTATTTTTCATAAAATACACCCAAACTTTTCTGCTATAGTCATCAATAAAAGTAACAAAATAATGGCAGCCTCCAAGAGATGCAGCCTTAGTAGTCCACACATCAGAGTGGATTAATTCCAATGGCTTCTTACTCTCTTGAACATGTCTAGGAAATGGTTTCCTTGCCTGTTTTCCAAACTGACAGGCTTCACATACCTTATGCATTTCTGCAACCTTGAATCTAGGCAATCCTGCAACAATATTTTGGGCCTGGATTGATTTAAGTCGATGTATATTAACATGACCAATGCGTTTATGCCAGATATCAATATCTGCAACTACACCGGTCCCATGTGCAAACATTGCTGCACTCAATTCAGACATGTCTGCATCCAACGTAAACATTCTGCCCTTCTTCTTTCCTTTTGCTATCAAGCGACCTTTATTTTTCATATCCTCAACAAAGCATCATGAGGATTAAATCTGACCTGCAAGCCCTGTTCAACCATTTGACCAACAGAAACCAGATTCTTGGTGATATTCGGGACATGAAATACATCGGACAGGTATTTCTTTTTCCCATCCTGCATAGACAAAGGAATTTTTTCAATCTGCACAATCGGATGTGCAGTATCATCACCAGTCTCCACAAATCCTGGTTTTTCCATTTTCCTTGCATCCTCCATCCATTCTGCATGACCTGTCATGTGGTTTGATGCACCTGAGTCAACATACCACACATCGTTGCTTTCTTCTGCACTTGTCACAGAATTGTTCATGTGCTGCACCATAAACAAATGCTCATTTCTGTCATCACCCTGTCTACTAGAAGATGCATAATTTCCTTGTTGCAGTTTTCCATTCATGATGTCATTCTGCTTTTTATAGCAGTCTTTAGCCATATGACCCATTTTACCACAATAGTAGCATTCAACATTACTATTTGCATTTTGGCCTCTTTGCCATCCACCACGACCTCTTTGGCTCCCCCTGCCTCTAGAGTTACCACGTCTTCCTCCATAAAGAAGTCCAAAACCTCTCAAGAAGAATTTATAAGTAGGGCAATATATGAAGTGAGAAAAGCAAGATATGAAAACATCACAGCTAGACAATGCTATGTAGAATGGTTGGCAACCCAAGAGAGAGATGGCAAGAAATGGAGACCTAGATAAAGATAATACTTTTGATGCATTTAGAGTCCATGAGAGATGAGCATAGGTACCCAAGATATGACACATCAATACTCTTATATTTAACATGAGATGTCTTGCAAATTTTGTTAAAAATTTCGAAGGTTTGTCATTATGTTTTCCAAAGTTGATTTCAAACTATGTTTTTTAATTTTAAAGTTCATTTACACCACAATACGTTTAAAATTTTCATACTTAAGTAAAGTCTCTTCTTTCATGTTTTCCCATTACTCTTCACTCTACCCTCCACCTTTCTATCCTTCATTATTCAACCATGGCGCGTTCCAAGCTTCCTATCAAGAAGGCGCCTGCAAGAGCAAGAGCTCAACACTCTTCTGAATCTAGTGAGCATACTGTGTCAAGAATCGTGTGGTGGGGGGACTTGCTCAAGATGCTGCGCCGAACACACACAGAATGCATAAGGAGAAGCTCACTCAAGAGACAAGAAGAGAGATGGAGGCCAAAACGTTTTCTTGCTGGTTTCTTCTTCTTCTTCCATACACTTTACAATGTACATAAAGTATAGATAAGATACAACGTAAAGGAAAGTGGCCTATTAAGTCAAACAATGCATAACCGACTACACTAGTTGATTGGCGCTATAACTATGCCAACTGTAAATAGGTGTATCTGTTGAGATATCGAGCTCCACTCGTGATATGCCAGGGTGACCATTGTGCATTTATGTCACCGACTTGTTAGCTGCAGATGCGGTTGGTACACCGCCTATGAACAATAGCTAGATGATAGCTATCCTTATCTACTCTAGTTCGTGGCTCAGTTAGTATGTCTCCTTAGTTAGTTGAGTTTGGTTTAAGACCCATATATAGGGTTCTTCTATTTTCTCTGTACTTGAGTTCTTTTTGGCTTACACAACTAAGAAGAGGAAAACTGTTTTCAGCCTCCACCCTTGTGTGTATTTCTCCATTGTGTAAGTGAGAAAGCTACAAGTGAGACTCCTTCCTTCTCTCCCACAATCTTGACATAGTATTAGAGCCTAGTTCGTGGTAAGGAGCCCAAGAAAGCAAACCAAGTTTGCGGTGTTCTGGTAAGAGGACTAGTGTTGCTTTCATTTTTCGAGTTTGGGAGCAAGTCTCTGCAGGTAGCACAGTCGGAAAGTACAAGAGTGCATTGTCTCAGATTGAGGCGCCCTTCGCGGTGTAGCAAGAGGGCAATATATGCTACGGGAAAACGCTTTAGCCCTAGATTGCCCTGTTTTTTTGATTCGAGGTTTTGGGGCCCGTTTTGGAGGCGGAAGTTTTTCGCACGCACTCAAGAAAAGACCCTATTTTTTGCTGTGCGACCACTATTCTACAGGTTGGTGAAAAGTTATCGTAGAAATTGCATCTTATGCCTATGCGTAGAGAGATTGGGAGTTACAGAATCACGCTTGTTGCCTGTTGATGCAAAATCATCACTAGAAGTGACTGTGTGGTCAAATACCACTTTCGTCAATTTTGTAGATTTGCCCTTGTGAGGCTGATGCTGTGTTTTTTGCAGTGACAGAATTTTTTGCAGTGTTCTGTAATGGCGTATGATTCTCTTTCACAGAATGTCACTGAAAAGCTTGACAAGAACAACTTCCAAGCATGGAAGTTTAGAATAACGAATTTCCTTATAGGAAAAGGATATTGGGAATTCGCTGCAGGAAACGAAGAATAACCAGTTCTTCTTGATGTTCCCAATCAACAACAAATGCAAGCATTTAAAGGATGGCATGAGAGAGCCAGAAAAGTTATGTACTGGCTGTCTATTAGTATTTCAGACTCTATGATTGTGCATATTCAGGATGCAAGTATGCCAAAGGAGGCATGGGATACTTTGTCAAAAATTTATAGTACAAATACGCAAGCCAGGAAAATGCAGCTCAAGCAAGAGTTGCACAATGTGCAAAGAGAAAGTATGAGCATCAATGACTACCACATGAAGGTGAAGAAGAATGCAGATGCACTTGCTTCCATTGGGTCGTCAGTGGAAGATGTTGATTTAGTTTCCGTGACCTTGAATGGTCTAGGAAAGGATTATGCACAGTTCCGAACATTGATTTCCATCCGTGAAAGATTTCCTGATTTTGAGGAGTTGATTGCTCTTCTAATTTCTGAGGAGCAGAGAAATGGTGGTGCATCTTCTTCAGGAGGAACTTCAAAAGAAGCTGTCTTCTACTCAAATGTTGGAAGAGGTAGAGGCAGAGGTAGAGGAGGTCGATCTGGAGGTCACTAGAAATCAGAATATGCAGGAAACTCAAGAAAACTAGTCCTATGGAGGAGGACGTGGTAACTCTAGAGGCAGGGGGAGCCAAAGAGGTCATGGTGGATGGCAAAGAGGCCAAAATGCAAACAGCAATGTTGAATGCTACTACTATGGCAAAATGGGTCATATGGCTAAAGACTACTATGAAAAGCAGAATGACATCATGAATGGAAAATTGCAACAAGGGAATTATGCATCTTCTAGTAGATAGGGTGATGACAGAAATGAGCATTTGTTTATGGTGCAGCACATGACCAATCCTGTGACAAGTGCAGAAGAAAGTAACGATGTGTGGTATGTTGACTCAGGTGCATCAAATCACATGACAGGTCATGCAGCATGGATGCAGGATGCAAGGAAAATGGAAAAACTAGGATTTGTGGAGAGTGGTGATGATATTGCACATCCTATTGTGCAGATTGCAAAAATTCCTTTGTCTCATGGATGCTTTGTTGAGGATATGAAAAATAAAGGTCGCTTGATAGCAAAAGGAAAGAAGAAGGGCACAATGTTTACGTTGGATGCAGACATGCTTGAATTGAGTGCAGCAATGTTTGCACATGGGACCGGTGTAGTTGCAGATATTGATATCTGGCATAAACACATTGGTCATGTTAATGTACAATGACTTAAATCAATGCAAGCCCAAAATATTGTTGCAGGATTTCCTAAATTCAAGGTCGCAGAAATGCATAAGGTATGTGAAGCCTGTCAATTTGGAAAACAGGCAAGGAAACCATTTCCTAGACATGTTCAAGAGAGTAAGAAGCCATTGGAATTAATCCACTCTGATGTGTGGACTACTAAAGCTGCATCTGTTGGAGGCTATCATTATTTTGTCACTTTTATTGATGACTATAGTAGAAAAGTTTGGATGTATTTTATGAAAAAGAAAAGTGAAGTGTTTGGGCATTTCAAAACTCTTAAAGCTATGGTTGAAAAAGAAACAGGCCTATAAATAAAATGCCTAAGGTCAGATGGAGGGGGAGAGTACCTCTCAAATGAGTTTACAAGGTTCCTGCAGGAGCATGGCATAAAGCAGCAATATTCATGCAGTCATACCCCACAATAAAATGGAATTGCAGAAAAGAAAAACAGGCATATTGGAGAGGTATCTCGTGCCATGCTCAACGAAAAAGACTTGCCAGATTTTTACTGGGTTGAAGCAGTTGCTACAGTAGTCTATATAATGAACAGGACTCCCACTGCAGCAATACATGGGATGACTCCAGAGGAGAGGTATACTGGTAGGAAACCAGATATTTCTCATTTGAAGATTTTTGGTTGCATTGCCTATGTTCATGTGCCAGATGAGTTGAGATCCAAGTTGGATCCAAAAGCTGAGAAGTGCATCTTTATTGGTTACTCTCTACACAGCAGAAAGGGTATAGATGCTATAACCCTTCTACTCGTAAGTTTACAGTGAGCAGAGATGTTGTTTTTGATGAGATGAGTAGTTGGTATAAACTAGTAAATGTGATTGATGATGTAGATGCACAAAATGATAATGCTACACATCATTCACAGTAACAGTCACAAAATATTAATGGACCTAGAGTGTCCTCTAGTAGTGGTTCACATTCTTCGCCATGGACAGGCAGATTGAGATCAGGAGAATCTCCTCAAAACAATGCAGATAGTGGTATGTAGGTTTCACGAAAAGAAAAAGAGAAGGTAGATCAGCCCATGTTTGATGTGAATGCAGGTCACTCTTATGTAGATGGTGAAAGGAAAAGAGAAGGTAGATCAACGCATGTTTGACGTGAATGCATGTCACTCTTATGTGGATGGTGAATCCAGTGGCTCAGAACAGAGCATTGATGATGAGTTGGGTATTCCTTCTATTGTTATACCTGGAGTAAGGAAGACCAGGGATGTTTTGAGAGCACCTAGGAGTGAACCTACTTTGCGTAGGTCTACCAGAGCTAGGTATCCTGTGGATAGGCTGAAATATGATGGATTTACAACCATTCACTATGCCTGTATGGTCAAAGTGATACAGGAACCAAAACCCACTTCTTTTGAGCAAGCCATGGGAAAAGAAAAATGGGAGAAAGCCATGGATGAAGAAATGGATAACTTGGAAGCAAATGCTACATGGGAATTGGTACCTTTGCCTAGAGATAAGAATGCAATTGGTTGTAAGTGGGTTTATAAGGTGAAATACAATGCAGATGGTTCTGTGAATAGATACAAGGCAAGATTAGTAGTCAAGGAGTATGTACAAACATATGGCATTGATTATGAAGAAACATTAAGTCCGGTTGCAAGGATGGCAACCGTAAGAGCAGCCATTGCTATGGCTGCATCAAAGGGATGGTCTTTACATCAGATGGATGTAAAGAATACCTTCTTGCATGGTGATTTGCAAGAAGAGGTCTATATGGAGCAGCCACCAGGTTATGTGCATGCTGTTCATCCTGAGTTTATTTGCAAGTTGAAGAAAGCCTTGTATGGCTTGAAGCAAGCACCTAGAGCATGGTCGGACAAGATAGGACAATATCTTGTCACTATTGGCTTTCCGATTTCCAAGGTAGAATTCTCACTTTATGTGAGGAAAATAGAGAAATGTATTATGCTACTTGTCATTTATGTTGATGATTTGATTATGACAGGTGATAGTGATGAAGATATCATTCATGTGAAAATGCTATTGAAGCAGAAGTTTGAGATGAAGGATTTGGGAGAGCTGCGTTATTTCTTGGGCATTGAGGTGATTAGATCACCAAGTGGGATACGGCTCTTGCAGAGGCAGTATGGATTGGACATACTGTCCAGATATGGGATGACAGGCTGTAAGCCTATTTCAGTTCCTTTGGAGTAGAATGTGAAGCTGAGCGCAGATGTAGGTGAGCTTCTAGAAGACCCTACTATGTACAGACGCATAGTAGGAAGTTTGATTTATATGACTATTACGATGCCAGATTTGAGCTATGCTGTTGGATTGGTAAGTCAATTTATGCAGGCTCTAAGGAAACCACATTTGGATGCGGCTAGACGCATACTCAGGTATGTGAAGTCGACATTGCAGTATGGACTATTTTATGAGACTCGGGTTCAGATACAGTTCCGTGGATACATTGATGCTTATTGGGCTGGTAGTATTTCTGATAGATGATCTACCAGTGGATATGTGTTCTCTTTTGGGAGTACTGCAGTCACTTGGAGCAGCAAGAAACAGCCTACAGTTGCCTTGTCGAGCACAGAGACTGAGTACAGGGGTGCAGCAATGGCTGCATGTGAGGTAGCTTGGTTGCATAAGCTACTTTATGATATGCATCAACCTACAGATGTGCCAGTTGTTATTTATTGTGACAACATGAGGAGTATACACTTGGCAAATAACCTAGTCTATCATGCTAGAACAAAGCACATTGAGGTGCATTATCACTATGTACGGGAGAGGGTTTTACTAAGTCTTATTGATCTAGTTTATGTCAGCATAGAGGATCAGGTAGCTAACATATTCACGAAGGCATTGGGCGCAGAGAAGTTGCGCAAGTTCAGAGACCTGCTTGGTGTGCAGGAATTGGGATTGAGCTCGAGGGGGAGTGTTGAGATATGGAGCTCCACTCGTGATATGCCAGGGTGATCGTTGTGCATTTATGTCACTGACTTGTTAGCTGCAGATGCGGTTGGCATACCGCCCATGAATAATAGCTAGATGACAGCTATCCTTATCTACTCTAGTTCGTGGCTCAGTTAGTAGGCAACCTTAGTTAGTTGAGTTTGGTCTGAGACCCATATATAGGGTTCTTCTATTTTCTCTGTACTTGAGTTCTTTTTGGCTTACACAACTAAGAAGAGGAAAACTGTTTTCAGCCTCCACCCTTGTGTGTATTCCCCCATTGTGTAAGTGAGAAAGCTACAAGTGAGACTCCTTCCTTCTCTCCCACAATCTTGACAGTAACAATCTGAATATAATAAGTAATGAGTCAGTGGGCATTTGAGAGTCATAATGACCACTGACGTGCTAAGTGTAGACATGTGGACCCATCTAACCAGGCGGTCCATCATTAATATCCGCATGTGTTGAGCTTGTCATCTCAACACTCCCCATGGTCAGAGCTATTCTTGATAATAGGCAGCAACACATTTTGCCCTAGTAGTTCTTGCCTAATGACATTGGGGTCTTCAACACCAGCAACCATGCCACGGGCCACCATGGAAAAAAGTGGCCCAAACCTAGTACTAGAGAATAAGTAGAGGATCTTCGAACGTCGAAGCAACACTACTTTCTCCAAGCTAGAGTTCATTGGGATGGTCTTGAAGGGCCCATCCTTCGTTACTGCCCTCAACGTTAAGAAGTTCTCAAAAAAAGCTGGAGAGAATGTCTTATGGAATACAGAAATGTTGCTCACAAGATGGCCAATATACTCCTTCAATGTCGAGTCATGCACCCTTCCTTGGCTACCAGATCGGCCACCTTGTTTAGATGAAAATTCATCTATATAGACAATGTCTTGCATCACACAAGTTCAATGTATCAGACTCACTGTGTCAAACTCACTATGCATGGAGTGTGGTAAAGATATATACATCGGATTTGTGTCAAAATTTACCAGTAGGGTCTCTAGGGCATCAAGAGTGTGCACATCAAATTTTGCCCGGATCGAGCCCCCAGAGCTGCCCTGGTTGAAGGCTCACGTTTGGGGCCTGAATATGTGCACACTCCCAATGCCGTAGAGGCCCTACTAGTAATTTTGATGCAAATGCAATAACATTAATTTGATAACATTACCTTCTTTGCATCATCTATCTATTGCTGTAATGGAGCATCCATGTCTACTCCTACAACTGGGCTACTGTTAACCCTCAAACGAACAAAGGTAGAAAATCCTGAAAAGCTAATGCAAAAGACAAAGACAAAGGCCAAGGCAAAGAGAAACCGAAGACAAAGACACACAAGGAGAAGAGTCCTAAATAAGGGAGAAAGGCGCACAAGAAAAAGCACAAGTCAAAACTTTTGTAAAAGAGCACAAGCGCATCATGGTTTAATTCAAGGAGCGTCGGGCTCTAAATGTAGACAGGCGGTGGAAAGGAAGCTAGGAAGATAGAAGAACAATGGGAAAAAGGGCCTAGGCTACGGCCGGCCATGTAAAAAAAGGGAAAAGGGGATGACTGCCCAAAAGGGATTTAGGGTTTTGTATATAAAGTTGAAAAGTGAATGAGAAGCTCATTCTTGTGTGTGGCCAAAAAGTAGCTCTCCTCTTCTTCTTCTTCTTCTTGTTCTTGCTTGCTTGAGCTTGTGCTTGAGAGAGGGAGTGTGAGAGTGTGAGGGAGTAAGTGTGTGAGGGTGAGGGACCGGGGAGGAGAAGCTCTCCATCTTCTCCTCTCTTCTTCTCTTCTATTCTCTTCTCTTGTCTTGCTCGCGACAATGGAGCTTGGAGCTTGGAGCGGGAGGATCGAGCTTGCTTGAAGCTTGCACTTGGATCGTGGAGCTACCGGAGTGCGCGGGAGAGGAGGTAACTCGAACGGCACAGAGGTAAGCTCACTACACCTGTAGATATGGATGGCGCGTCGGTTATGTGAGAGGTAGCCAGTAGTGCTCGGCTTGGAACGCTTGAACAATAAGCGGTCCGTGGGTCTTGGCGGTTGAGTGAAAGCTCACACAGCTACCCTCATCGTTATCTTGGGAAGGTATTGTGTTATTGGCCAAAAATGCTTTCTTGCAACCGCTTGAACTCCTCATCTGAGATCTCATACTGTGGTACCGCATTCTCAATCTGCTCTTGGATGCTCACAATGGTATAGATGTCATCAACACTCATGCCATCATATTGAGCCACCTCATCAACATGTGCTAGTGCATCTTGTATATCAAAATCTGTAAAATCATGAGGTGCATCATGCACCATAATACAATATAGCTCTTCTTCCCTTAGCTCCAAAATTTCTAGTACATCTCCTGCATAAGTAAATATTGCACCCCCTCGATGATGATAGCATGGAGAGAAGCAAGGGGTGGCTCATCGCTTGTCGGCATCTCAACAGGGCAAGGAGGTGGCTGTACAATGGCTAAGCTTTGTGCTACCTCTACTCTCAGATTGAGTGTGATCTGTTTAGGCTCCCTCTCAAAATACTCTAGCTGTGGCCAAGAGGGTGTGTCAATGTCTTCCAACAACTGTCCTCTTGCACCTCAATGCACAAAACATATATGGCAAATGCTACACCACGCTCGATGAGATCCATCGTGGCAAGGTCTTGGGATGAGGTGGGCACTGCTCTGGCACAGAGATACTGTCCCATATGCACGAGGGCTCGATTTATTACCGTTGCATGGATTGATCCATCACGTAAACTATATAGGAAATCTATGGGGACCCATCTAAGTGCAGAGTCCAGAATAAAGCAGGTGAGAGGGTTTGCTGCATCACAAAATGATGCCAGTATACTAGAGCTAGGATCTATGGTGGAAAGCGAGCTCTCTAGACTCAAGGTTGCGCAAAACCTAGGGTATATTTGGTCTCCTATGTGTGTGTAGTATGTGGAGCTAATCCATATGATGAAGGCGGGAGTGGTAGCCATGGCACACAAAGAGAGAAGGGAGGAGAGCATAAGTGTAGGGAAGTAGAAAATGAAAGTGAAAATGAGTTTGGAGTTATAGCTTCTATGTATCTAGGGTTTTAAATAAAGGTTCCTTTTTAACCCTAAAGTTTCAAATTAAAACTCTTACCTTAGTTTTTTTATTTCAATACTTTAAAGTAAATGTTAAAATTACTCATACAGACAAATGCTTCATTCTACATTATTATATCCTTGAATATACTTGGATAACTGAGTATATTCAAGTCCAACTATAGAAAATATATAAAATTTTTAAGAAAAGAAATATAAAAGACCTTCAAAATCTCTTGGATCCAATTTAATATTTAATTTTAAGAAATAAGTAGAAGAGATGAGCTATAATATATCATTATGTAAAGACAATATTGCAAAGATTATAGAACTCTAGCTTGCAATTTAATTATGATTTTAACCAGTATGATTGACTAATTATAGTATGTATTATTGTATAGTAAACTAAGATTATCTAAATTGAAAGTACTTACAAGTTTAAAAAAAGTTTATATTCGTTCTTTATTTTAAAAAATTACAAGGATTCCACTATCTCAAGGATATGTGGAGAAGCACATTGTTTACATGTCATGGATTGCTCACTACGAATCCTGACTTTTCTATTATCTAACTTGAAATAGAAGTTGCAGAGGGGATCATTGGACATTAATTGGATTTCTTGTCTCAAAAAAGAAATGGGCCAATGGCTCTCTGCACTGACCACAAAAGGATTATGACCATTCCACAAGATAACCACATCTATGAGAGCTATATGTGTCTCATATCGGGTATCTTGATCCAAGCTGATCCACTCCCCTCACAAAAGTCACCATCTTCTATATCGAAAGTGAATGCACAGAGTTTGTCTAGTGATGAAATACTTGTAACAAAAACAAAAATAATGGTAAGTAAATGCGAATAACACAAAAATTCATCTAAGCAAGACCTATATCAATTAAATCAAGGCATTCAAAGTAGTAAAAAAGATTTACCTGAATGTGAGATCAGATTGGTTGACCTTGCATTCAATCCTCTCATCAAAATGTGTTCTTTTGACTTGCCATGACTCACCCAATAGCTGACTCATCCATTCCTTGGATGGACATTTGCATTGATAAGTAATCTTTGTTTTCTTCAGAACATCACATGAACCAAACAAATGTGCAAACAATGAGAATGGAATAAACCAACTAAGATGCACATCTTTGGATCCTATGGTGGGTTTCATAGCAGTATTGATGTCAAATTTTATCTTGTACTTACATGCTCTTGACAACTCCAAGCTACCAATCAACCATTCATCACTAGATAGTGGCGGCAATGGGACATGTTGCAATCTCTGGCTTTCTACTACATACAATGAATTATAAAAAAAGATATTTTGAGTTGCAAGTTGACTTGCTGAGTTATTATCATATATCAAAGAACCTATGTCTTCATGCTAAACATGTATCTTGCCGCTCAAACATTCCACATTCTGCCATTCATGCAAAATTGATGGATATAGAGCTGTCAATAAAACAAGATTGAATTAGAACACTGCAAAGATTTTTAAAAACAACTCTGATGCAAAAGAATAAACAATGATAAAATTTAAAAACTTATTGTTTTTTTAATAATTTGCAATGTAGTTCTTATCGTGTACAGAGATTTATTTGTGCGTATAAACATGTTGGATCAACACTTCTGTTACTGTACTTGTTCCATTGAACACTTTTTTGAACTCTAAAATTCTAACTTTCCAATGTTTGCTAGGGTTTGCAACATCCTTACGCCTGACCTTGAAACTCCCTCGAGTACTTGGGTGCATCAAAATCCAATCAAACTTATGGTACTTATCACAAATCCAATTACTGCCACTATCTTTCCTATTGAAGACCTCCACTCTGCAAGTATGTTACTGACGTTTTTCCTCCGTGAAGACATCTATGATAACCAAATAGAAAAGTTACCTATCAGCATGTGTATAATTTGCAAATGTTCTCTCCAAATGAAATGAAATTTAAATGGAGCAATTAAAAAAAACATTGTACCTGCAATTCTTTTCACAAAGAAGCCCAGAGATGTTGAACAAGAAGTTGACTTATAACAAGTCCATTGTTCCTTCACTGACAAATTTCTAGAGTACAAAAACAAAAGAAATATCGAGTCAAAGCATACATATAACTTACATAGGCATTTTCCAAATGAGTTGAAACTTAACCATGGAGCAAAGATAAAAGTGGCAATATACTTGTGGCTCTTTTTGCAAAGAAGCCCAAAGATGTTGACAAAGTTGAGTTTTAAAAAATCATTGTTCTCCACCCTCAAAGACTCTGGCAGTGAAAAAACAAAGGAAAAATCAGTATGCTTGCATACATTTTTTCCAAACGAGATAAAATTAAACCATGGAGCAACAAAAAAACAAGACAACATACCTGTAACTTTGTTTACAAAGAAACAATAATTTGTTTACAAAGAAACCGTAAGGTGTTGAAGAAGAAGTTGAGTGTTCCAAAAGATCATTGTTCTTGACTGTAAGAGACTCCTAGAGTACCAAAACAAAATAAATTACATGTTAGAGAATGCACATAACTTGCACAAGTTTTGTCCAAACGAGATAAAACTTTACCATAGAACATCCATGGAAGAGAACAATACACTGTAAAGTTTTGTGAAGAAAATCTTAGGGCTTTGGTAGAACAAGCTCTGCTCTCATAAAACATGTGAAACTCACTTTGTGTTTGTGTAGAGGAAATGAAATTTCATAGGGTTATAGATAGGGCAAGCAACAATGAGGCTGTAAGATTTCATCAGGAAAGAAGAAGTGGGGAAAGAGATATGATAAATTTGAGATCCGCCTAAGAAAGAGGGGGAAACTGAAAAGGGGAGAAAAAAAAAGGAAAATGAAAATTTGAGTCACAAACTTCCAGGAAGTGTTAGCATTGTATTCCCCATATTTTTCCTTATTTTATTGCAGAGGGAAGATTTGGGCCAAGATATGGCTAGAAGATTCATGTTATATGAAGAATCCCAACTCTCTCATTGGTTAGGCCTATATTTATTTATTCACTCCTTAAGGGGGAAAAAAGAGAGTCCATATTTCTCCTAATGACAATTATACGCCAAGATAGAAAAATGCAAATTCGTAATGAAAGAGCTAGAATTCCTAGGGTTTATTGTAGGAGAGGAAGGAATTAAAGTAGAGCCAAGAAGGTTGAAGTAGTGAAGAAATAGGTAGTCCTCAAAATAGTCTAAGAAGTTAGAGAATTCTTAGGCTTCACTATATTTTGTAAAAGATTTGTAAAGGATTATACTATGGTCATAGCCCCACTATCCTAATTGACCAAAGGAAAATGAAATTTCATATGGGGGAGTGATCAACAAGTAGCCTTTCACTTGATGAAGGAGTATATGAGCCAAACCTTGTATTCAAAGTGCCAAAATTTACCAAGCCATTTGAGATCTCAACAAATGTATCTGATAATGGAATTGGGGGAGTATTGATGTAGGATGGTAACCCTGTAGCTTATGAATCCAAGAAGTTCATAGACACAGAAACTAGATGAAATACCCATGAGAAAGAGATGCTAGCAGTAATTTGCCTTAGAAAGTAGAACCATTATGTACAAGACAATCACTTAGACAATCATCTTCATAGATAACATATCTCTTGAATACTTCTACTCCCAGTCCAAGTTGTTTGCCAATCAAGGTGCTAGATTGCTAAACTTCCTGATGACAGAATTTGACATGGAGATTAAACATAAGCAAGAATCTACTAACAAGATAACATATGCACTAAGTTAGAAAGAAGATTTGAAAGTAGTGATTATAGCCAATAGCAACTTTCTAGAGTTAGTGAAGCATGACCTAGAGTATGATCAAGAGATACATAGCCTAATAGAAGAGGTGAAGGCTGAGAGAACACCACATGATATGCATACACTAGAAGAAGGGAATCTTTTGTGAGAAATAGATTATACATCCCCAATAGTGTGGGGCTAAAGAATATCATCTTATATGAGGTATATGATAGGAAACTGTAGGGACACAAACATCAAAGAAAAACCCTAGATGCCTTAAGAAAACAATTCTTTTGGCCAAACATGAAGGAGGATGTTATAGACTATGTCAAAACATGTCCCACTTTCCAATTTGTGAAAGCTCCCTACAACAAGCTGGCTAGTTTACTTCAATAAATGGTAGTGCCAAGCCACCTATGGGATGTTATAAATATGGATTTCATTGTAGAACTCCAAGAATCCTATGGCTATACAATCATCTTTGTAGTTGGTGGACTATTTCTCCAAGCAAGAACATTTCATACCTGCCAAGCCACCATTGAATGCCAAGGAGATAGCCCACCTTTTTTTCACTTATGTCTTCAAGCTACACGGCCTATCCTTAGCCATTGTATTAGATCAAGATTGTCTCTTCATGAGTGACATGTGTAAGGAACTCTTTAAGACTCTAAAAACACAACTAAAATTTTTCTCATCCCTCCACCTAGAGACAGATGGGCAAACAAAATGAGTAAACCAAGGAATTAAGGAGTACCTTAGAAGCTATGCTGGGGTGGACCAAAAAGATTGGGCTTGTATCTTGATGTGCTCAAGTTTCATTACAAAGTTCAATCTATTCAGAAATATGTTACACCCCGTTTGAGCTAGTTCCACAAGAAAAGAACTCATCACAACATTGGCCTTAACCTCACGAGCCACAAAGCAGAACATTAGGATGTAGAAGACTTCTTAAGAAAATGGAGAGAGAAAAGTCGAGTAGCCAAGAAGAGTTTGGAAAAGAGCAAAATCACTATGACTGAACAAGCCAACAAGAAGTGCAAAAAAGTTCTCTTCACTAAGGGAGACATGGTCATTGTCAGCTCTAAGTATATGTCCTTACCAAAGAATATGAGCCCCAAGTTTAACCATTAGTACTATGGACCATATCGCATCACCCAAGTTCTAAACAAGGTCAACTAGGACTTGCTAGAGAGAATTTGCATATACAATGCCTTTCATGCATGCCTTTTATGTAGGTTCTACCTAGATACCTAATGGGGGTGGCAGATTCCACTACTTCATTCCAATGGACCCTTCAAAGTAGAAGCAATTATTTAGCATTGGGAGTACAAGGGTCACCTTGAGTATCTTGCCATGTGGAAAGAGTGCCCTCTCAAATAATCCACTTGGATTTCATAAGCAAAGGCTCACAAATGTGGCAAAGGGGCCTTCGCTACTTGGGCTCAAGGAGAATCCCAACAATACTTTCAATGTAACTTGAACAATTACTTTGAAGCCTCCACTCCTCAAATGTAATAATTGAGGGTGGATGGGAACAAAACCAATAAAAACAAAGAGTCTACTAGGAAGGCACTAGCTAGGGTAACATAAAAAGTTGTGTTACGATCCTCAAGTTGTAGCGCGATAGAAATTGATCAACTTGATAGAAAAGGCTATCTTAAGATCCTACTAATAATCCTATACTAACACATACTAACTAGCTTGACAGAATGAGCAGTGCTACGACCCTAAAACGAGTTAATAAATGCCACTCTTGGATTGTTAAGGTCAACAATCCATTATGCAAGGTTGAGTCTATAGACTTTGTAGGCATACCATGGCATTGTCTATAGAAACATCTATATAGAGAGTAATAGTGACTTGAGCTTTGATTCGATTTTCACTCTACATGTGATTCCCTATATTTAGTGGTAAACCCTCGCATATGTAGTGTCATGAGGGTGTTGTCGTAGGATGTGGCTTTGTTGTACCATTTCTTTCATTGAATAATACACGATTGAAGGGACTAAGCCTTGGAGTGGAAGCTCGCAAGCAAAAGCAAGAGCTATGGTGTAAAGAGAGAGAGAGAGAGAGAGAGAGAGAGAGAGAGAGAGAGAGAGAGAGAGAGAGAGAGAGAGAGAGAGAGAGAGAGAGAGAGAGAGAGAGAGAGAGAGAGAGAGAGAGAGAGAGAGAGAGAGAGAGAGAGAGAGAGAGAGAGAGAGAGAGAGAGAGAGAGAGAGAGAGAGAGAGAGAGAGAGAGAGAGAGAGAGAGAGAGAGAGAGAGAGAGAGAGAGAGAGAGAGAGAATATGTGAGAACTCCAATAGTCACAATGTGTGACGGTCTTCCCTTTATTCAAATACCACTGAAAGAATAAAGAATGAAGTGACAGTGATGGGTGCCCACCACCTATGGTGTGTAGATATTCGGGTATTATCAGTGTAGTAATACATAGATAACTAGGATAGACACCTTTATCCCCAATAACCTTCCACTTAAAGGAGAATATACCCTAATGAGGAGAGAACAAGAAAAATTTGACAAAGTAAAAATGCATATAAGTACAATAGGATGAGGAAAGATGTCATCCCATCCAATGCCCATAAACTTCCTAAGGAAGACAAAACACTTTGCTAAGAGACTTTTCGTGAGCAGATCTATAAGATTTTGGTGCGTTGAGATCTTGACAAGGTTAACTAACTTGTCCTTAATGACCTCTCTAATGAAGTGGTAATGCACCTCAATGTGTTTCATTTTTGCATGGAAGATCGGATTCTTAGCTAACTAGGTAGCACTCAAAGAATTTGAATGCAATGTAGGAACCATGTCAGTAATACCAAGGTCTACTACTAGATGGCCTAACTAGAGAGTCTCCTTACAAGCTTGAGTTGTTGCAACATACTCGGCCTAAATAGTAGAAAGAGATGCACATTTTTGTATCCTTGACATCTAAGAAACAACACCTCCAACAAAGGTAAAGACATAGTCGGAGGTGTGGACTTCCCACAGTCTACATGTCCTACATAATTGGAGTTAGTGTACCCCATGACTTGTGTATCTTATACACCATAACATATGCACATAGCTACTACACCTCATGATATCGGAATCCCAATGCCGTCTGATAGGTATAGCTATATAGTGTGACACAAAATTCACTGTAAATGCTATGTCAGGATGAGTGGTTATCATGGCATACATCAAACTATCCATGGTGGAGACATAAGGATTCTTTGGCCATCTCGTCCTTTTTCTCATTAGAATGTGGATAATTGGCCTGATTAACCTTCACATGAGATGGTTGATGAAACCTAAAATGGGCCGGCATTGGCTATGGCACTAGTAAGATCTCATGCACAAAATAGACAACCCCACCACAGAGTCTTATGGGCCAAGAGCGTCTGTAATACACCGATGAACACTAGATAGACGCAATTATGCATTTGTAGCTGATATGTAGTCCAATGTTTACCTTCCCTTCTCCTTAGAGGGAGATCCCATAACATGTAGGCATAGTGCCTCATCACACAAATATTAGGAATCTCCCCTTGGCTGATTGCCACGGATCCACTGCGACTCTCCTACGCCTTGGGGATTGGCCCCAAGATGCATCGCTCCAACATATAAAACATAATGCACAAAATCTACTCTTTTCTTGTTTTGTATGATCCAAGAATATATAAATCCTCACTAAACAGTCCCAAGAAAAGCATACAACTCACCTACAGCGAAGGCTCCTTTCCACTCAACGTATAAGTTATGTCCTAAGAAGACAATTGTTATGCAATCCAAGATTGATACCATGCCATGCGTCATGTATAGTGCATATGATCCTAGTGCACAAACAATATTTATCAAATCAACATTTTGTGATGTGGGAAAAATAGCCCTTTCATGATTTTGACTAAACGTATGCTTCAATGTATGGAGACTAGCATTGATTTCTCATGCTACTAGCCCCTTAAACTGAATTATCACAATTCTACATGAACTGCACAATCAAATGTTTCCAAAAATTCAAACCCTCTCAGCCCTTTTAATCTCTTAACCTCACCCTTTCCCTCTAATGTTAAATTTTGGTTGGGGCCCCCAAGGGGAGTCCCCAAAAAGGGTCATACCCTTTGCCATTTCTAAAGTCCATTTTCACTTGACCTTTGGCCCTTGGACCCCGGGCACCCCCATCTCCGCGTCTAGTGTTGGATTCGAGGTCTGAAAATTTCTGCTCGACCATCTCAAAGTCCCCCACTACTTGACATCTCCCAGGATCCAATCCGACAGTTGAAAAAATTATGAAAATTTTACAATCGTCGCTTAGTGGGTCTTTAAAGCACTTTTGGGGCTTTGTCACTTAAAATCGTACTGATTGTAGCTTTCGCCTTTGACAAAGTCTATTTTTTCCTTGAAATTTGGATTTTTTGGCTATTTTTAAGTACTTCTCGACATAAAAAATCATATGTCATTGGTGACAACGAGATAGGGCAACTCAGCCCGTCGAATCCCACGAACAAATTTGCACATACACACAACCACAAAGAGCATCAAGCTGATACAAAATAGATACACAACAAAACACATCACAGCTCTCACCCTACCCCCTAACAAAACCAAGGCATGAAATCCATGAGGAGTAGGCCTAGCATAACCTGATAGAAAGCCCAAAGCTAGTCACTAATCAACTGCTCTAACACAGCTAAGCAAAAAAGAACGATCAGAGAGGTAATCCTAAGTGGTGGTCTAAACTACCGACCTAACTAAGGTCAACTCAACTAGGAGCTCTTACTAGGTGAGGACTCCTATAGCCAAATCAATAGATGGTGTCTTGTAGCACATTTTCCTTTTAGCTTTTGATTTTCCATATGCGGGAGTGCAAAAAGGGGTGAGCTGAGCGTAGTGACCCAAGGAGAACAAGGCATCGGCCTTAGGTCCTATCTTGGTACCCAAGAATCTACCAAGCCCTTGCAAGGTGACACTTAATCCTTTTTTAACACTCACTTTTATTTTTGCTCCAATCTTCTTTTATTTACTTTGCTTTTCAGCTAGTTGCCACCATGAGGAAGACAAGGCATCGGCCCTGGGGTCTTGTTTCGTCCTCAGGAACCTACCAGGCCTTTGCAAGGTGATAAACGACTGCTTAGAGATTTTTCTTTCTTCTCTATTTTTATAGGGGTTAAAACCCCTTTTTACACACCTATGTGTATTCATAGATTTTCTTTCAGATATTTAGGGTTTTTTTTCTCCTTTTGGTTATTTTTAGTAGGCTTCTCTAACTGCCCCACACTAATAGAAACTCCTAGAACAGCCGCCTAGTAGGTCAATAGAACAGGGTCACTAGAATTCCCATCTAAAACAGGTCTTTCAATGCCTGACAATGCCAGTACAGGAGGCAATGACTACTCAGATCTTCTCCCAGACATACATAACCTAAACTTGGGACTTCATGCCTTGATAATCGGGTCTCAACAAATAGAAAGAAAGCACCCTTACATATGCATGTATTGTTATTTTCTTAAGGAAAAAAAACTTGGAAAGGGGACAAAACCACCTGGAATGGCCACAAGAAGGTTCTTCATAGCAAAGGTTCCCTCCAGCGACTTCGTCAACCTGTATGATGCAATCACTAAAACATCAAACCATTAAATATACCTGCACCAAATAAACATAGGGCCCTCTTGGCCTAAAGAAATCAAACATTAAAACCTTAAAAGCAACTGGCCCTCTTGGCCTAAAGAAATTGGACATTAAAACCTTAAAGCAACTGGCCCTCTTGGCCTAAAGAAATTAAGAAAACCAACTCATATAGATCCCTCCCTAGAAGAAGGAAGATATATGAAAACACACTCTATTCCAAGGGGAAAAATAGGGCTTTCAACCCTAGACTAAATGCATCAAGTTGTGACCCATTCCTCCTGCATATATAGCAAGAGGCGTACGCATAACATGTTGTTTGACCAACCTATGGGTCCAAGATAATAGTGGTAGATGGGTCTCGGCCACTCTTCGCATTACCCATATCAACCATCACCTGCCATGTAACGCGTTGTCTGATAAAACTCCCCACAAGCGACCAGGTCCTGTCTCATTATCAATGACAACATCCGGACTAGGATCACAGTTGAAGAAGAGGTCCTCCTCATAAGCGAAATTGGCTAATGAATCTACAAACTGATTCCAATAATGTGGAATCAGCTGAAGAGAGACACTCTCTAATTCATCAAGTAGGGTTATAGTAGTTCGATGATACATACAAAGGATGGGATTTTGAATAGTGTATGTCCCATTTAATTGATTTACAATCACCTGGGAATCCCCTTTTACTAACAACCGCCGAATACCACCTTTCGTGGCAATGTTCAGTCCCATAATCAAGGCTTTATACTTTGCCATATTGTTAGTGAATCCTATCCCAAGATAAACAACTAATTTTATTGTAACTCTACGTCAGGGATCTCAAATAACTACTCCAACACTCCCTTTTTTATTAGGCCCCCGAGACGCTCCATCAAAGTATAACATGTACATCCACAATGAGTTTACATAGCCAGCCATCAAGAACTCTCTTATTCGTAATGATGATAATCAAAATTCAACATTTTTAGAGCGTGAACTAACGGCTTCATCCCACCTTCTTCATTAAACTCAACATGGATGCTTGTGAAGATTTGTAAACAGTGATGGCAAAAAACTTTAATCTCCCACACAAACGTACCATCTTCTTGCTCAATCACTTTGTATCCTTTGCTCCACTAGATAAGCTTCCCTTGATGATATCTTTGCTCTAGATATGGGTGCTCCAAATAAGGGATTAACCACCCCATCAACCAATTTAAGATCTCCTGCAGGTCTCAAATCAACCCCAGCATGGACCTGTAATGCATTTAGCGCGTTAGCATACTAAAAAATAATAAGGTTTAATCTTATTAAGATTAATCTTATTTTTAAATTCCACTCCCTCTTGTAGATCAACTAATAAAGCCATGGACTTATTTTTACCTATCCTAACTATCTTGTAAGGGCCATCCCATCTAGGTTCCAACTTTCCCATAGCTAACTGTCCTTTTTTAAATGTTTATTTCTTCGCTTTTAGATCATGCAACCACTTCATCCGAAGCTTAGCCACTTCCTAGTGCAACAAACTCTACAATTTGAGCTCATCCAAGTGGCTATAGTCATAAACCACTCGAATAGAGCATCTTCATCACCAAAAGAATGATTGATTGCGAATCTTATGGTCGGCAACTCAATTTCCAAGGGCAAGACACACTCCTCCCCATAAACTAATATAAATGGGGTGTGGTGAGTGGCCCGTTTAATCGTTGTGTTATACACCCAAACCGCCACATATAATTTTGTATCCTAGTCCCGTTTCTTTTTGGAGACTATCTTGGATAGGATACCCATAAGCTGCTTATTGGTACTTTCAACTTGTCCATTGGCTTGCGGATTATAGTGACTCGTCTTATTGTGCTTAATTTTTCAAGTTTCAGTCAAGCTTTTAATCACCTTATTCAAAAAGTGAGTTCCATGGTCCGATACTATTTTCTTTGGAGAACCAAAACGGCAAATGATCTGCTCAAGTGGAAACTGGCAGTCTTTTTTGCATTATCCTGCCTCGTCGCCCGTGCTTCTAATCACTTTGTAAAGTAATTAGTGGCTACTATAATGTATCTCTTATGAGTAGTAGATGACATGGTAATGGGACCCACAAAGTCGATGCCCTACTTCTCAAATGGAAGGATAGCCATAATAGACGTAAGTGGCCACTTCCTATTCTCTCTACTGTCATGTCTTTGGCATGTATCGCATCTAGTAACATACTCAAATGAATCTTGGAAGATGGATGGCCACCAATATCCAGCTCTTAGAACCTTTTGTGCCATCAACCGCCCAGCAAAGTGCCCTCCACAAGCAGAATCATGGCACTCCTCTAATATAAATGGAACCTCGTCAGGCATCACGCATCGGGGATAGATATCATCGACACCTTGCTGATATAGTGTTCCTACAATCAAGGAAAATTTCAATGCATGTTGTTTAATTTTCCTCTTCTCGGATTTGGATAAAGTAGCTCTAGTCTCTCCCGTAGATAAATATGTGTTATAGCAGCATACGGGGAGGGAATAGACACCGTATCAATCTTGAACAAAGTTTCCATGTCACTTCCTTTAGCCACAACATCTTTGGGCTCTTCAAAATCCACAAGACATTCTACAATGCCATGTAGCTTTGGTGGCTTACTCTTGATCTCGTAATCAAACTCCTGTAAAGTGATTAACCACTTTGCTAAATGATTCGATGGCTGTAACTTGTTCAACAACAATCGAAGCCCTTCCGCCTTCATATAGAAAACCACCTTCTCATAGAGAGTGCCTAAACTTTTTGATCATAGATACCATTGCAAGGCATAACTTCTCCATATAAGTATAATTAATTTTCGATATGCCCAACTTCTGACTAGCAAAAGCTATCAGATGGTACCACTTTTCCTCCCAAATTGGGATAAGCAGTAGCTGATACTATACATGGTGGCTGCTGAAAATATATATAACATTTCTCCCCTTTTAGGTGATTTTAAATTAGGTGCTTTGGCAAGCTCCTGCTTCACATCATCAAAAGATACTTTGTAAGCATCACTCCATGTAAACTGACAATTGAAGGACAATAGGCTCGTTAGTGGCAACGCTCTTTCTGCCAATGCATTGATAATCCTCTGATAATACCCTACCGATGACAGAAAGCTATGTACGTCCTTTGGAGTACGTGGTGGACTCATGGTGACCATGACCTTGATTTTTTCAAGATCAGTCAGAATTCCTACTAAATTGACCACATGGCCTAACAATAGCCCATAAGGCACTCCAAAGATGCACTTCTGTGGGTTGAGAGCTATGCAAAATTGTATGCAACGCTCAAAACACTTCTGCAAAATAATCAACTGCCTTTCTCTTGTGGTGATTGCCACCAAGTCATCAATGGATACTTTCAATTCCTCTGGGGAGATGTCACCAAATGTCTTGTTGGCTGTCCTTTGCCACGAACCAGGTGCATTACATAAACCAAATGCCATTATATGGTACGAAAAGGTACCAAAGACAGTAATAAATGTCGTTCTAAGCTTGTCTTGCTCAGCAATTGCTATTTGATTATAACCCTCGAAGCAATCCATGTACGAATATACTTCCCTACCCGCTAATTGATCCAAAATTTGGTCAATAAAGGGCAACAGGTAGTAGTCTTGACTATTTTCTTATTTAGCTCTCTAAAATCTACACAAATTGGATTTGATTGTTGTTATTCTTTCTAATCACAACTGGCGAACACCATTCAGTATGATGAACATGGAAGATCAAACCCGCTTTTTGCAACTTCTATAGCTCTTCAAATAACCCGTCCCTTAGTTCAAAATGCATATGCCATACTTTCTGACGTACAGGGCATGTTCCTTTCTTTATAGGAATGGTATGCACAGCCAGACTGGGGGGAATGCCCCTAAGTTCCAAGCGAAGATGTCACAAAACTCTTGAATCAACGACACACAGTCCTCTCTCTCTTTTGAATTGAGCATGGAATCTAATTTAATTGGCCGCGAATCATTAGGCATACCAAGGTCCAACTCAATAACGTCTGCGTCTCTTATTCAATCTTGAGGCTCTATCGGCTCATTCAATGTTATATGATAAATGTTCTCTGTAATGGACCCTTCTTTAGATCCATCACTCGATGACATCTCACTGCTAGATGGATCATCTACTGTTTCTAGTTCAATAGAGGATAAACGAGCCCTCTCACTCTGAGCGACTCAAGGTAAGTATCCACTATTACACGATTAGCACCTCTGCTTAGAATCACTCGACCAGTTAGGTATATCAACTTGGCAGTCTGTTTGTAAGATCCATGGCTAACCTAGCAAAACTTGATAGCTAGGACATCTTGAAAACCTTATCACCCTAAAGTCCAGATAGCATTCTACGCTCGCAACTGTAACGTGGAATTTAGCGATGCAACCTTCTGGTTGTTTTAGACTGTCATCCTCCATCCTAAGAAGTGTGGAGCTGTCTTTTTGAATTTCGAGACTTGGCCTCTCCATCAAGTCTGAACTCATGATATTGATGGAGGATCCAGTGTCCATGATAGCATGCTCTACTAATGTTCCATCCACGTATGTTGGAACCCTAGGGCAATGCTTTTCAGCATGATCCAACCAATCTTCTCCCACTCTAGCTATGCCCAAATGCTCTATAATATACCCAATACACAGAATTTCTTGAATTCCTTGTGTACTCCTAGAGAAAGGTTAATTAGTTGCAAGAGGTTCACATGTGGTTTAACTTCGCAAAGAGAACTTGCTACATCAAAGTTGTGGTAGTTAGCCAAAGTTCTCTTCTCACGCCAAACCATTCTCTCCTTTGGTCTTTGGACTGTGCCTCTTTTTTAACTTTTACCTTCTTTCTCGGTAATCCCTTATCCTTCATAGGATCAACTTTACTATCAACAGACCTTAAAGGTCCACCTTTCATATTAGAATTCAGAACTTGCTTTCCCCTAACCTCTTTCTTAGGGTTTCCCTCGATAGGTTTAACAATTCCTTTGACACCCTCTTTAATCTTTTGACCTCTTGTTATGGCTCATCGATTAGAAGTTTTAGTGTCATTGACACATACAGCCTCAATAAGCCTGACTCCTCTGCCATGAGGCAACTCCTCTACAATAGCCTTTCCTCTTTGCAGTATTTGTCTTGGTCCCTCATCTTGCTGGAGATTATTTCCTTGTGTGCGATGGTTAACTGGACCTGGCTATTTACTCCCTTGTTGGACATAACTAATCTTACTCCAACAAGTAGTAGCTAAGTGGCCAGACTTCTCACAAATATCACATTTGACATTCAGACAAATCCTAGGGAAATGTTGGCCACCACACCACTTACAGCTGAATCTTGAGGGGGCACCCTCTTCAAGGCGTCAGCTCCCTATCAAATTTTATTGCTTCTTAAGAAAATTGACATTCACAGCTATTCGTCTATATTGTTCAGAAATCATATCGGTGTAATGCTTCATCATGTCCTTAATTTCTCCAAGGACATTAGAGGCACTCAACTCATAGCCGCGATCATCTGTCTGTCGTCCCATCGGCCTAACCACTTGATTAGGAATTGGCCACAGACCTACTGGGACAACATTAGGATTTGTTATTTGGCCTCCACCATGTAGTGGGCCCGTCTGACTAGCCATAGGCATAGTCATACTATTGGGAGGAGCTGGTAACATAGGCAGATTTGGCATGATACTCCCTCTGCTATTCACATTTGACATGGGGTCCCCTTGACTCCTGTTGGTCAGTGCCAAATTATTGCCATTCCAATTTATCCTTGCTGTGTAAGCCACTTGCAAGCGCGACTCTACTCCTTTTGCTTGGGTAATAGCAGTGTCAATGTCGACCAAAGCAACACTACTAAACTTCACCTGGATATTGGAATCCAATCCATGTAGGAAATATTGTAGCCGTGTAGCCGGTGGAATGGGAATATAAGTGTTCAATTTGCGAAGAACTTGCTTTAGCTTCTTGGCATAGGCCTGGACATTCTCATTTGGCTCTTGGCGTATTACATTCAAGACACGCAACCAATACTATCCACATCTCTCAGGAGCAAACTCTCTATGGAAGGCCGTGAAGAATTGGTCAGTGCTGGTTATGGTTCCGGTCTCTAGACTGTGATACCATATTGATGCCCTTCCTTTTAATGTCAAATTGAAGAACATCATTAGGTGTCCTTTGTCTTGGATTCGATAGTTGGAAATGAGTGCTTGAAACTCCTTAAAATGGAGTTCTCCATCTTCTTCTGCTAACCCATAGAAGATGGGCAAAGGTGCTCCTAATGCTGGTAAATCCGGTATACCTAATAGAATTGCGATGGGTTGTGCCATGGCTACAACCGAATTGACAACAGGAGTTTATGTAGGTAAAAGGACACCCCCACTTGAAGTGGGTTGATTGACTGGAAGAGGGAAAGTGCTAAGACTTCCACTTGAGAACCATCGCTACTTATGCATAGTGGGCTACTTCTTTGAGGGGAATAATGCCTTACAATCTCCAACCGCTGTCTAGCCCTCTCAGCACATTTTGGTTTTTGTATTTTGGCTTGATAGTTCTTGTCAGAGGACATAAACCAACTATTTGGTCCCTAGAAACCCTAGATTTGGAACCACCACTTGCTGGCGGCTCGCGACAAATGCTCCACTGATGGGACCTAAAATGGGTCGGCCCATGCACACAATAGACAACCCCACCACACAGTCTCGCGGGCTAGGAGCGTCTGCAATACACCGATAAACACTAGATAGATGTAACTATGCATTTGTAGTTGATATATAGTCCAACGTTTACCTTCCCTTCTCCTCAAAGGGAGATCCCATAACATGTAGGCATAGTGCCTCGTCACACAAACATCAGGAAGCTCCCCTTAGCTAATTCTGCGGCTCCACTGCGACTCTCCTACACCTCGGG
This sequence comes from Lygodium microphyllum, assembly GCF_053477565.2. Lineage (NCBI taxonomy): Eukaryota > Viridiplantae > Streptophyta > Polypodiopsida > Schizaeales > Lygodiaceae > Lygodium > Lygodium microphyllum. The sequence continues at coordinate 18,552,704 of NC_141135.1, forward strand.
GATTGGCCCCAAGATGCGTCGCTCCAACATATAAAACATAACGCACAAACTCCAATCTTTTCTTGTTTTGTATGATGCAGGAATATATAAATCCTCACCAAACAGTCCCAAGGAAAGCATACAACTGACCTACAACGAAGGATCCTTTCCACTCAACATATAAGTCATGTCCTAGGAAGACAATTGCTAAGCAATCCAAGACTGATACCATGCTATGTGTCATGCATAGTGCATATGATCCTAGTGCATAAAAAAATTTATCAAATCAGCATTTTGTGATGTGGAAAAAACAGCCCTTTCATGATTTTCACTAAACGTATACTTCGATGTATGGAGACTAGCACTGATTTCTCATGCTATTAGCCCCTTAAATTGAATTATCGCAATTCTACATGAAGTGCACAATCAAATGTTTCCAAAAATTCAAACCCTCTCAGGCCTTTTAATCTCTTAACCTCACCCTTTCCCTCTAATGTCAAATTTTGGTTGGGGCCCCCAAGGGGAGCCCCCAAGGGTCACAACCTTTGCCATTTCTAAAGTCCATTTCTAGGACCTTTGGCCCTTGGACCCTAGGCACCCCCATCTCCGCATTCGGTGTCAGATTCGAGGTCTGAAAATTTCTACTCGACCATCTCAAAGTGATGCCAAGAGGCATATTCCACAGTGGATTCCGTGAGTTCATGTTGCCGCTGCAGTCGATTGAACTTTTTAGCTTAAGCTTTCTTTTAAGCTTATTAAGCTTGGTAATCTCAAACTTAATGAATCTTTCTTATCTTTTTCTCTGAAGAAAAAACGTGTTGATGGTGAAGCTTCTCGGGTGGTCCTCCGTCAGGCAGAGACTGGTCCTTCGCGATCCAACAGCACAACAGGGGGTTTTTCATCGCCTGCTAGAACACGCTGGTATTGACGGATTGTCGCGAGACTGACTATAAAGCCCTTTCGTTCTAGGAGCTTCGTCTTCACATAAGATGGTAAGCGATTAGAAGCCCTTGATCTTAGCTTTGCTCTGATACCACTGGTGCGCAAATTGGATGCTGTATGCGTACGTAGTGAGAACTGGAAGGTCCGCAAGAATAAAGAACTCTACTTTAAGCTCAAAATTTAGGAGAATAGACTTGCACGGCATGAGACAAAAAGACCAATTGGTTACAATCTCTCCCCATGCCTTGTGTAAGCGCTCCACAAAGCATGTATTTATGAATTTATTCATCTCAAAGCTAAAAAATAGCCCAATTTTACAATTACCATGCTTTAGCTTTTGTGTTTGCTTTTGTCCAAATAAAGAATAAAGCGGTTGGGCGGCCCAAGAGTCAAGTTGTGCCCAAATACAATGTCCAATAATGAACATTTAAATCGTGCACCCATGTGCATACAAAATAATAGATATATGTCAAGCATTGAAATAAAAAGCGCGCCTAAATAAATATTAGTGCTACACCTTTAATGATAAGACACACGCCCATAAAAAGTGATAATTTTTTCTAAGTAACTTGAATACATGCTATCACTCAGTGCTTCCCAACGCCAACGCCGCCTGCTTTACACATCAACTGAAGCATTTACAATTGTTAGAAAATAATAAAATTAAATCGAAAAAAGTGAATATCTAGTAGTCTTCAGTTATAAAATAAATAAATAGGTTCAAACTCTATCCTAACCTTAATTTAATACGAGTGCACACTCTAAACTCATAAACGTCCATTAATTTAAATATGTATTTTGTAGAATCACCTGCTATGGAATCACCGACTTGCACATTAAATTAACGTGACACTCGAAAAGGACATGCATCCTCGTCAACTTTTTGCACAAGGAATCCACCTTGTGTACGAGCCCCAGCAAATAAATATAGTTTTACAGAATCCAGCGCAAAACCTCACAGAATTCACCGTGGAATAAAAATTCACAAAATCCACCATGGAATATTCCTCATGGCATCACGAAGTCCCCCACTACTTGACATCTCCTGGGATCCACTTCGACAGTCGAAAAAATTATGAAAATTCCTCAACCGTTACTTGATGGGTCTTTAAAGCACTTTTGGGGCTTTGCCGCTTAGAATCGTATTGATCGCAGCTACCACCTTCGACAAAGTCTATTTTTCCTTGAAATTTAGTTTTTTTGGCTATTTTTAAGCACTTCTCGGCATAAAAAATCATCTGTCAATGGTAGAGGACAACCAATAGGCTTACCATCTTGCATATTAAACTACTCAAGGACTTTCTAGATATACTCCTTTTGTGATAGATAAAGGAACCCTTAGAGCGATCGCGTGTGATGCACGCTCTTCTTGAGCTGACCTTTCAAGGCATCCAACTCATCATGAGCTCTCCAAGCAATAACCATGCCATCCACATAGAGTACCAAAATCATAAGGTTGCCATCAAGAGTCTTCTTTATGTATAAACATGGATCCATAGCACTGCAGCTATATCCCTATGAATACATAAAAGCATAAAATTTGTGGTACCATTTCCTAGGTGCCTACTTAAGGCCATAAAGGCTCTTTCTTAACTTGCACACTAGGTGTTCTCTGCCTTGTTTTTCAAAGACCTTAGGCTGCTATATATAGATCTCATCATGTAACTTTCCATATAAATAGGCTATCTTTATATCCATATGATAGAGGTCCAAATCTAGTTGAGAAACCAATGCTAGTACCAAGCTCAAGGTTGTCATTTTGACCATAAGAGAAAGACTTCATCAAAGTCAACACCATATTCTTACTCGAAACACTTAGCTACCAATCTGGCCTTATAAGTGGGCTTGGGACATCCAGGGATACTTTTCAGCTTGTATATCCACTTGCATGGAAATGTCTAGTTGCCACTAGGAAAAGGAACCAAATTCCACATATGGTTAGTCTAACTTGGACTGCATAGCCTTATTCCATGAGTGACTATCATTTCTATGCACAGCCTCATCATAAGAGAGAGGATCATCTACATATGTCACCATAACATAATCCATGGAGAGCGTAAAGCACTCACTAACATCTAGCTCTAGTAGAGAGTCTCAAAGCAGCATGATCCTACACAATAGACATAGCGTGGGCCACAAGAGCATTGGCTACTATGGGCTGTCTAGCTAGCTATACGGGAGCAAGAGGCTCCTCCTAAAATTCCACATTGCATACTTGAACCACCTTCTTAAGCTGCTTATGCATATTTTCCTCATGGAAAACAAAATCATGGTTGGGAATAACCTTATGAGCTTGTGGATCTCATAGGTGATAGCCCATCTCACTTGCATTGCCATAACCATGAAAGATGTATATCATGGACTTAGGATCCAACTTATTGCTCTTGTCCTTGGGAATATGGAAAAATTACTCACAACCAAAGATGCACTAATGAGTATATGATGGATATTTTATAGTCAATACTTCCTCTATAACTTGGCAATCAATAACAGTGCAAGGGGACCAGTTAATCAAGTGTACAACAGTAGTAAGTGCCTCAATCCAAAAGTATTGTGGTAAGTCAACCTCGCTAAGTATACTACAAACTCTCTCTTGAATCATCTTGTTCATGCGATCGGCAATGCCATTTTAGGGAGGGGTGTAGGGGACAATCAATTGATGCTTAATGTCCTACACATTGCAAAAATGCTCAAAATCTTTTGAGACATACTCACCCCTATTATTTGACCTTAGCATTTCAAACTATAGCCATAATAATTCTAAAAAAGAGTAAGAAAATGCTAAACGGTAGATAAGACATTCAATTTTTGCTTAAGAGGATAAGTCTAGACCTTCTGCATGTGACATAAGGGAAGCATCCATATTCTTTCAATTCACCTCTTTTGTCAAGAGAGCACTCTCAACATCTTGCAATTTCCACTCCTCCTTTGCATAGAGAGCCATATGAAATGTATCCCATGACTTAGGAAGAGTACCAAGTAGAAATAAAGGATGCAAAGTATCCTTGAACTCAATCTTCTACAAGGATAAATGACTGATGATGGAGTGAAACTCATTTAAGTGTATATACATAGAAGTTCCTTCCTTCATGTGAAGATCCATCAACTATTTCAACCAATACATTTGAGAGGCGGCACTCTGCTTGTCCTAAAGATTCTTAATCTGTGTTCAAAGCTCATATGCATTTTAATTGCTAGTGACAACATTGTAGTGAACTTTCTTAGAGAGTGATAAAATGATCATGGACTTACATAGCTCATCCAATCTATCCCAGTCCTTGGATGCAATGTTTTTGGGTTTGGCATCCCCATTTTTGAGCGGTCTAAATTGAAATTTTGCACTAAAACCCACCATATTTGGGTCTTCCAAAAGCTATAACTAGTCCCATCTAGTTTCTCAATATTGAAGATAGCACTGTCATGAGAACCACTAACCAAAATGTCATGTGCCTACCTAACAGTTCCCTAGTAGCACGGTTTAGTGGTCCATGGGGAACTATCCTAGATGGCTTCGCCCAGCACTCGCGAGAATGCACATGGTCTATCATCTAGGTTTCCCAGAGTCCACCCCATAATGGAAGGTACCGGCTGCCCCCACGAGGATCAACCTGCAAACTCAAGGTCCTAATTTGACAACTGAGGTCTTGATGCATTAGCTAGCTCCATCAGAGATGTCCTACAAGGGCTTCTTGTCCGATTGGAGCGATCGTAGTTACCCTTGGTTGATGGAGTGCAACACCTTTTTTGAGCAACTAGTTAGGATGATTCAGGGAACCTTAACGGAGTTCTGGCATAGTTGCTGCACCTTTCCTCTAAGATAATTATTGATCAAAGTTTTAAGACCTAGGTAGGCCTATACATAGGAGGAATATCGGGTGTCAATGCTCAGCTCTAAATAATTTCTTCTAATTAACGTTCATTCAATCTCTTGAAAGAAGCTCCCAGCTTACCGGGACCACCCATCCGTAGGACGGGTATGTCAGGGATCTCGTCCACCCGCTTCCCACAAATCGTTTTCTTTAGTTTTCTAATTACCTATCACATTAAGTTATGACAAATAAATGCAGCTTCGTTAATTAACCCGTTATCATAGGTTCCTTTGTGTAATTTTACGACTCAACACAAAGATAGAGAAAAATAATCTTTTGGCAAAACATATTTATTTATTATTTTACAAAAGTTATTTACAATGCTTTTTTACTTCTACATATGCAGAAGATAAAACCTTCATGCATCGGAAAATCCCTTTTGTCTGTGTAGAAGAAAGTAAACCCTCCAAGATTTTCATCCCTTCACTAGTACCGGGGACTCTAGGCCATCTTGATTCGCGTGAGGGTTAGGCAATTCACTGAGCGACCTCTCGCCATCGGGATTGGTCCAAAGCTCCTCGTGGCGGTAAAAACAATCCCCCTTGGAGTAGGGTTCCGCGTCTAGCTGTGGGGGAGGCATAGTGTGATCTTTCCTCTTATTATCTTGATTATATATTTACAATCAGATCTAACTGCTAAAGCACAATTAATCATTCTTGTGCAACCATCAATACATGCACAAATAAAAAAAGAAATGGCAACAAGTGTTTTTAGCATAGGAAGCAGCCCCACCCAATTCTAGGGTTTCTCTTTTAAGGTCCCACCTTATTCTTAGGGTTTCACTTCCTACTTGCAACTCTTTTTTCCGGATCCGCAAGTTATTTCGCGAATCTAAAGTCTATTTTATCCTTATGAAAACTTGGTATTTTCACCCTAAAATATAATATGGGCATTTATACCTATGGCAGGCAATTCATGCACTGCCCTTCCCTAACCCACACTTAGCAGGATTTCAAATGCTTTTCCAAGTCTGTTTAGACATTAGAATTTGTATCGATAAATTCTTATCAATGTCCAACAAGTCTTACAAACTTTCGATATTTATTTAATTTCCTGATATTGATAGTTTCAGGGTTGTCGAGTATTTCATAATTGTTTTTGCTTCAACATCCTCGATATTTTAGGTAAGTTTTTCTCGTTGATTCATATGTGGGTCGACTCATGATATTGATGCCATTAATATTAACATTGTGTGTATTTTTAGTAAGAAAATAATTTTTATTTTATTCTGCTCGTATTCTATGGTTTAATCGATGATGTTCGACCATTTGTCAAACTTCCAACATTATCTAGGAAGATCAATTTTCATTTAGCTATGTCATAAATGCAATGCTAATTGTTTTTCTGAAAACTTTATTCTAAGCAATGTAAAAATCATAAGTGTAAATTTTCTTTCATCTTTCAAACATCGAATTATATTACTACACAACTAATTTATGCACATCTAGTATATATTTTCCTACACAATTTTTTGTTGATTTAATGCATTGATTATTTCATGATATTATCTAAATGATTTTCTATAAATTATTATAAGACTCATATGCATCTGTTTATCATTAGAAAAATGAAATAGAGATAGTAAATTTTAGGAAAAAATTATAAAATATTCCTTTTCTAATACGGTCTACCTTTTTTTATTATTATAATCACATGCATCATTAACGAAATAACAATAAATATCACGAAATAAACCATAATTATGATATTTTCTTCATGATAGGCATATAATCCTTTTTCAAGTGAAAGAGTCTTTTTACGAAATAGTTTATTATTATATTACTTAGGCCATTTTCCTAAGCAGCAGTTCATATGCATTTTCTTTAAAATGTGTTTATAATCATTTAAAGCTAAATATAGCGATAAGCTTATAAAACATTATTTTTTTCCAAACCAACAAGATGTTACCCCTATCAGGTTTGTAGTAACAGGGGTTTCACGAATTCCTACTATGTCATTTTCGCCATCGATCATGTTTCTTGCTTCTTTTGCTTGAAATGGGCTTCTTGAATTTTTGTGACCTCATGGAACCATGGATGTTAGGTGAAATCAACGTGGTAGCTCAGGGAGAGTTGGTGGTCGTCTAGAAAAATTTCATCAGCGTTTTGCTTAGCGATATGGTTGTATGGAAGAAAGGCATAATAGGGGGTAGAGAAAATGGAAATGAGGTAGAAGAGGGGTATTTTCCTTCTTCAAGGCTCAAGCTAGAATGGAAAATAGATGTAGAGAAAATTTTCCATCATTAGGAGGTCTTCCTTCTTGCTTTCTTTGTGAAGGAGAGGGGTTGTATTTATAGCCATGAGGGGGAAGCATGCAGTCACTCATTCTTTTGGCTACTTGTCAAGAGCCAAGTAAGCTTGATAAAAAATGCTTTTTGATTGCCTACCTTTTGGATGGTGGCATGGGGATGATTTTCAAAATGGTTTCTCTCCCTCCAGGCATAAAAAAGTCATGATTTTTGGCCTATTTTTTCAAAAACGTATTTTTTTCATCAAAACGACTTCATCTGGTAGTTTTTGGCCAAGTTACCTCATGACTTATCTAGTTTATAAAGTCATGCCATACTCTTTGATACTTAACTTACTCAATATCATGCTTGTTCTTGCACGTTCTTTGTCTACCAATTAAGAATATAATGAGAAAAATATTATGATCAAGCCGTCGTAATATTATTTACGAGGTGTATTTACTTTTTTGTTGGCTAGGTTCATTGAGGCGTCTTCTCGTGTCGGATTGCAGAATTGATTTAATGCAAGATTTGATATTACATGCTGTCACTTATGTGATGACTCAACTAGTAATTTTTAAAAAATTTCAAGCCTAAATTTATTTTATGAAGTGTTATGGTGGAAATATTACACAAAATGAGACCAAGCAAGTACACATAAGGACAAGATGGGTTGCTATAATAACCTACTAGCCAACCCAAAAACCACTGCTAAATCAAGCAGAAGACAGAAGAGACTACCAAACTAATGAGGTGTACACAACCTATAACCAAAAGACTATTAAGTCCAAGTGACGGCCTTCAAATAGGATGCATAAAATTGAAATAAAAGATTGTATAATAAATTGTAGCAATATGCTAACAATCAACTACAAGCAACCAAGAAAGAAGAAGCCAAAAATAACCACCACTTCAAGACTATCACAACTGTAGTGTGTCAGAAACCATATATGCAATAGGCATAAATGTCATGCACATAACAGGTCTCAAGGGTAAATGAGAGAACTCCCAAATGCATAACCCATTGAGCAAAGATCAATACATAACATAGAAGCATGTAAATACCACTGTGACAATACCCTGACAGACATAAATACTAGGTCCAAGCCAATAAAAAATAACTCCTTGATAGGGTAATTGTAAATATCAAGAGAGCTTGTACAATCACAATGAGTCCTACTATCTCATTGTAATAAACTTAAGCTCAACTACATAAACCAAATGCTTTGTAGTATATCCAAGTGTCAAAGTGACTCAATAGATAAGGCTGAATAGCTCCCATTGAAGTGAAAGTCGAATGGCAAATGAGAAAAAAAAGCTTAAAACATCATGGTGATGATGTCCAAATATCCAAGATACATAGAGCATACATCTAGAAGCATAAACCCAATATATTATTCAAGCTTGTAATTGCATAAGCCCCAATGAAGCAACCAAGGCTTGAACCATAGTCAAGATGAATATTTCCAGGCTCAAAGTTGAAGCTCAAGAGTATCCAAGTGCATATTCTAGTGCATAGACCAATTCTACGCATCAGTATATGTATATGAAACACCCAAATGACATTCAAGAGCAATAGGTATTTAGTGTTACTTGAGAAGAGATAGCTATCCATTGTATTATAGAAGTGAAATCTTTACTAAAATTGAGCAAATGCAAGCTTAATTGAAGCCTAGAATCATTCCAAGACATGTACCAAGCATCCCCAAGTGTCAAGCTAACATGTGGGCATCAATACCAGGCCTTGGAGCATCAAATGACAAGAGACATATCCTTTTCCAAGATAAATGGCATTCAACCCTATTATCATAGCAATGAAATCTTTGAGAAAACGTAGCCAAATGTGTGCTCAAATCAGCCCAATACCATTTTAGATCAATGCTATATCATCCCCAAGTATCCAACATCCATATATGTGTAGATTGATATCCTAGGAAGCATGTATAAGCTCCAAACATTGAAGTAGATCCTCTTAGATTTTTATGAAAATAGGTTTGCTACTGTATACAATAGAGAGCAGAGAGTATGGACCTCAATTGGTGCTCACGATCACAAGAGAAATGCTAGGGAAAGAGTTGATAAAGGTTGCCAAGTGTTGGGAGTAATGTCTCCAATTGGAAGGAGGTGGGATGAAGCAGGAGAAAGAGTAAGACATCTAAGGGAAAATTAGGATGGCTATTTTTACTGATGTGGCTATTTCTATTGATGATGAAGGAGCTCCAAATCCACTCTAAGGTGCTAAAGTAGACCAAATGATGCCTTGGAAAAAGCCTCAAAGGGGGAGAAGAAGCCTAGAGATCAATACATACCTTGGGGTGAAGAATCCATGGCTGCCCTTGTTGAAGAGCTGAAGCTTTTCAAACCTAGGCTAAAGTAAACTGAAGGGAAGAGCTCCTCAATGTCAGTGCAATGGATCTAATATTAGTTCAAGGGAGTGAGCCTAGAGTGGAAGCACGTGTGCGGAGGCAAGAGCTATGGTGGGGAGAGAGAGAGAGAGAGAGAGAGAGAGAGAGAGAGAGAGAGAGAGAGAGAGAGAGAGAGAGAGAGAGAGAGAGAGAGAGAGAGAGAGGATGTGGGAACTCCAAAAGTCACAATATGTTATTAGCCTTCCATTTATTCAAATGTTATTGAAAGAATCCATTCAAATTTATGAAGCTTATGTCATGTTATTTTGGATAGCCTTTGCTATTGGCCGAAGATTGGCCTAGATGGAATAACGAATGAAGTGACAGTGATGGGTGCTTGCTACCTGTAGTGCACATGTGTGTGGGTATTGTCAGTGTAGTAATACACATGCAGCTAGGCACATGCATCTTTACCCCCAACAAAGAGTGTTACCTTTTTGTGCTAGGTTGAGTGAGTGATTGAGTGCAAGTGCATCATATCATCTCCCCCCCATGGCATATTAGGTCCACAAGTCATGGACAAATGCCATCATCATTGATCAATACTCAATTAGGGGGGGTGATTAGGATGCACCCTTCATTGATATCATCATCAATGTTTCCAAATTTCTTGGAGAATCAAAATTCCATTAACGATGCCTTGAAATCAAGACCCTAGCAATCAACATCTCCAATGCCACTTGCACCTCCCATCACTATGAAGTAAACACATTTGCTTGCTAACTTAGCCATCCACCACCTTAACCTTATTCTTCACCTTTCACTATTGTTATATGTTTTTCAAGTTATCAAATCTTGACCACAATTGGATCCATAGTAATAGCTCCTCAGAGGCTTAACACAAACTTTGGACATCCTAACACCTATGCCAAACCATTAAATCAGTGGATAAACCTAATATAGTTATGTGTGTATGCCTCAGTATATCTCATGTTGTATTATAGTAAGACATAATTCTACTATTAGGTAACCCAAACATAGTTCCATGTGCTCATCTAAGATCTCATATATTTTATTCCAACAAAATGTAGAAGAATTGCACAAAACATTAAACAGTAGGAAAATACAAGGTAGTTTAGATACTTATTAGGTAAGTAGAGCATAAGCTATGCCATCTCTTTTTATTGCTTTAACATAACACTTAATTCGATATGATATGCCATAATTGCCAAGTTACTCAACAATAGAGCATGGTAGTAATCCTATTCAACATTTATATGCTTTGAATAAGTACCAATTCGTGCCCATTTAAGAGTCCATTACCAAAATAATGGTGCAATCTTAAAAGTCACTTTGAGACAACAAAAGTATAACGATAAATCAACCCTAGGCTTATCATTATTGAAAGGAGGGTTAATGAGATAAGGTGGAATATCTATGATGTGACATAATCTTATAATACATTTCTAATCATTTCAAGGGTTAAAAATGGGTCAAAATCTCAAAATACCTATTAGCAGATCAAAAGGACCTCCCATGGGCTCAATGAAATTGTGGTCCCTAATGGGTTTAATAAAGTAAGAGCACAATTGATTCAAATATACTTATAAAGTATAGATGTTCAATAGATAACAATTTAGGAGTTGTGCTTGATACCCCAAGTCACTAGGAATTGTTGAGATGAGAAAAGTATAAGTAATGTTTGTTTTCTTGATTGGCACCTTTGCTTGTTTGATTGCATTTTGGCAAACATATGAATCATGCAATTCTATCAATTTGAAATGTTTTGATTATGTAAATGGATTACTATAAATGAATTACTTAGATTTGATGCTGAAAGAAATGTTTTTGGGTTGGTACGATTGAACTTGCTTGTGGTGGAAAAAGGACTACCAAAGGATTATAAATATTAAAACCTAGAAGAGTATTTTCAGCATTGTACTCTCCCTCTAAGTCTAATGAGGGTTGGCTTTATCATCTGACCAAATTTATTTAGTGTTTAGAGATTGGCATATAAGGAAATGGGTTCAAATGTTTGAGGAAGATTGAGTCTTATTGTAACATAGAGATAGATAGGAGTTATGGTAATGTTAACATTAATCCCATGCCCAACTATGATGATAGAAGACATCCTCAATAGGCATAATATATCGGCATCAAAGATACATTTGATTCTAGGTAAGGTAAGGGGAGGGATTTAGGAAGAGATTGAAATATCCAATGATGGGATATTAGTCTCAAATTGAGGTTGGTTAAGCTTCTGAATGCAGGGAGAGAGCCTTGAAGTGGAAGCATGGAGTGGAAGCAAGAGCTATGGTGGAGGGAGCAATATCAAGATAGATAGAGACAAAAGATGTGGGGACTCCAACAGTCACATGTGTGATTGACCTTCCCTTTTTTTAAAAGTTTGTGAACAAATAAAAAATGAAGTGATAGTGATAGACACTTGCAAATCTATGTGCCTAACTAATATACAGTGCAGGTACTATTAGTGTAACTAATACACGGGCAACTAGGCATAGGCGAATGTATCCCTAGTTAGGAGAAAACAAGAAAAAAAGTGACAAAGTAAAAATATATATAAGGACAATAGGATAAGGAAAGATGCAATCTCATCCAACACCCACCATCAACTTCCTAAGGAAGGCAAAATGCTTTGCCAAGAGACTTTTAGTGAGTAGATCTGTAGGATTTTGGTTAGTTGAGATCTTAATAAGCTCAATGGACTTGTCGTCAATGACCTCTCTAATAAAGTGGTAACACATCTCAATGTGCTTCATCTTTGTGTGTGGAAGCTTTGATTCTTGGCCAATCTAATAGCGCTCATAGAATCCGAATGTAGTGCAAGGACCTCATCAGTAATGCCAAGGTTTGATGGCCTAACCAGAGAGCCTCATTGCAAGCCTCAGTGGGGTGGGGCTGCAACATACTTTATCTTTGTAGTAGATAGGGCTATGCATTTTTTCACCCTGGACATCCAAGAAATAGTACCTCCAACAAAGGTGAATAAGTACCCAAAGGTGTACTTCCTACTGTATGCATGCACTGCTACATGGCCACAGTCAGTGTACCCCACAACTCTTATATCCTGGCCACGATAATAGTTGCACATAGCCGATGTGCCCTTTAGGTACCTCATGATACCCTTGAGGGCATCCCAATGCTGTCTACCAGGTGTAACCATATAGCATGCTACAACTCCCACTGCAAATCCTATGTTAGGACGAGTGGCTATTAGGGCATACATTAAACTACCCACTATGGATGCATAAGGGATGTTGGCCATCTCAGCCTTCTACTCATTAAATAATGTGGAAAATCGGCTTGACTAACCTTTATATGAGAAGGTAAATGAGGATAGCCAATAGGCTTAACATCTTGTAGATGAAATTGCTTAAGGAACTTTTGGATATACTCCTCTGGTGATAAGTAAAGGAGCCCCTTAGAGTGGTCACGCATAATGCGCATCCCAAGAATATGTGAGGCCTATCTCATGTCCTTCATCTCAAAGATATCCTTGAGTTGACCTTTCAAGGCATCCAACTCATCACATGAGCACTCCTAATAATGAGCATATTATCTACACTCAATCGGTCTCATCCGCTGACAATTTTTTTTTGCCCTATTTTCAACATTAATTGTTGTAGAAAATTCAACCACTGTATCAACAAACCAGCTTGGAAAATAGCATTGAAATACCATCATTTGCAGCCATCAAACCATATGTCTTCAGCTCTTTTTTAATCCGTCCTACACATTTCTTTTCGGTCTTGCACATGGATAAACTATTCTTAAAGCTGCCAAGACTACATGCTGTCCATTCCTGCAATCCATACACAAACATAGTTTGCCCTTTTCTTGGAGGCATCAGGAATTCGAGAATTTTCATAAAGTTTGGGGATTCCTAATGTGATTAATATTTGGATACATGGTCAAATCTTATCCCCCTAACTTGAAGGTGAAATTTTTCATAGATACTATATAAGCAATTCCCCCCAAGTACCACTCTCAAATATGACATTAAGATTTAGCCACTTGGTCAAATCTTTACTCTCTTGGTTTCAAAATTCTCCTTCATCCACACTTGATTCATTTTCAATGAATTTTTTCTTTTTTATGCCTATAGGGGTCTTTTTGAGCTTTAAATTGGCTTCAAAAATTCGCTCTCATTGGAGATCATCATGGGATATGGCAACTTAGCCCATTGAATCCATAAACTTACCTGCACAAATAAACCATAAAGAGCATCAACCTGCTAAAGAAGAATACACAACCAAACACAAACATAGTTCTCATCCTATCCTCCAACAAAATCAAGGCATGAAGATCCACAAGGGATAGACCAAGCATAAACTAATAGAGATCCAAAGCTAGTAACTAACCAAGTACTCCAACACAGACTGACTAAAAAGAACCATCAAAGAAGTCATCCTAAGTGTGGTATGACCTGCTTACCTAACCTAGAACAACTGACTAAGAACTCCTACTAGGCGAGGAATCCTATAGCCTGGTCTTTTATTTTCAAATACTTGTGATTCATCACTTTTTTATACTTCAAGAATTGATACTTGGGCATATAAAAAGAAGGGATCTGTGTGTATTGTGAACCAAGGAGAACAGGGCATCGGTCTCACGTCCTATTTTGGTACCCAAGATCCTACCAGCTCACAAGGCGACACTAAATCCTTTTCTTTTGCTCAATTTTATTTTCTCTCAAACTATCCTTAGTTATTTTTCCTTTCTAGCTAAATGTCATCCTTAGGAAGACAAGGCATTGGCCTCGAGTCTGACTCATCCCTTGGGAACCTACAAAGCCTTTGCAAGGCAATGATCATCTGCTCTTGATATTTTTTTTCTTTTCTCTTATTTTTCCTTTTTTCAAGATTAGAATCTCTTTTTACACACCTCCATATACTAGTTTCTAGACATATTCATTGTTTCATCTCTTTCTTTTATTTGGCAGGCTTATCTATTGGCCTCACAACTAACAAAAACTCCCAGAAATAGCTACCTAGTAGGCTATCAAGATAGGGTCACTAAGGACTACTCTAAAAAATTAGCTCTTAGAGTGCCATACAATGCCTTTAGAGGAGGTGGCCAACAACTCAGACCCTTTTCAAATATATTGAACCAAACCTTGGGATTTCATGCCTTGACGTGCCCATTTCCAAAAGAAGAAAATCCCCCCCCCACACATACACACACATAGAGCATAAAGGGAAAGAATACATAAAGGAAGGACATCACCTAGAATTGGCCACAAGAAGCTCCATTGAATTTGTTTAGTGTAGCACTAAGACAAGAAATCATTAAAAACACCCACACCTAACAATTGCCAAAAGCCCTCTTGGAGACTTATGAAATCAAACCATATAGCACACCTTTCAGCAACCTATTGTTGACAACAAAGCCTTGGCCCCCATATAAATCGTATTGAAACACAGCACTAGACCAAGGGATGGCTCACTTAGGCTCTACGCTAAACGCATCAAATTATTGGCTGGGTCTCCTGCATAAATGGCAAGGGTTGTTCGGCGAATATGTCATTTAACGATTCTATGCGTCCATGAAAGAATAGTAAGATGGTCAGTCACTACTTGGCTCATCAGCCATGTTGGGGTAAAGGCGCCTCCGCCGTTCCGCCCCGTGTATTACGACACTGACAGTACCTGCACCCGCCACTGCACACTGCAGGTGGTGGGCGTCCGTCACGCCACTTTATTCTTTACATTCATTTTAGTGACTAGTAAATAAAGGAAGGCTCGGTCACACATTGTGACTGTTGGAGTTCCCATTTCTTGTCTCTCTCTTTCTTGCTCTTGCTCTCCCGCCATAGCTCGCGTGCAATCTTCGATCCTTCTCACCTTTCAACTAGTATCAGAGCTTGGCTTCCTCTTGCTTGAGCTTGACTCGATGCTTCTCTACCTTTGCATCGACTCCCTTCACGCATTGGGTCTCCATCTCAGCAGCCATAGCCGATCTCCCGAGCTCCCTCTCGGCATTGTTGGGCTTCTTCAGGGCCTTGTCCTTGAGGTATTGCATCAGAGTTTGAAGGGTTTTACTTCAATTCTCAGTTTTAAACAGGTGGAAGAAGAGGGGCAGCCATCATTTGAAGCTTCAAAGCTCCATATCTCCCTTGCCCTTTGCTTTGGGCATTCATGGCTTTGTGTATGCCCTCTTTGGGGCCTCTTTGAGCCTCCCATCCACACCAACATTGCCACATGGAGCACCCACTTCCCAGGACAGCCTGCGCTGAATTTGTGCCAGATTTTTGCCTGCCTACTCATCACGTTTTCAGCCTATATGCCTTGGCTCCTAAATGAGCACTTAAACAATGGTTTCTAGAAGGCATTTGAGCTACTTTGAAAGCCTCTTTAGGCCTTGTGCTTGGCATTGAAGCTTTGGGGCTGACATTCTCTGATTTGGTACTGTCATTTACTGTTATACAGTACTAGAAATAGGGCAGCCACAGTTGGCATTGGCATTTGATGCTTATACTCTACTCCGGTTACCTTGTTTGATGCCCATATGCGGCCTACATGATGCCTAGTGCCTTGGGAATGTATGCACATGATTATGCCATGATTTTGGCCTAAAATATTGGCTGAAATTTCTCAGTTTTGACAGTCAAACTTGGCTGTAATAATAGTGGGTTGAAGGTGCTTTGGATGCTTTGTCACTTACCTATTGGTAGCGGATGTATGCTTTGGGATTTGCCATCATGTATCTGACATTTGGGGACGACTTTGAGCTCATGTTTGAGTCTATGGAATGTATTTGAGCTACGCATAAGGTCTATCTTGGTTGGTATTCACTGGCATTTGGACCGACTTGGCATGCTCTTGGACCGCTTATGCCTCATGTCTATGCTTGATAGTTAGGCTTCATACATTACATGCTTTGGTTTGTGATATATGCCGCTTGGTTTGACTATGCTTTACCGACATTGGGAGCTTTGCCTTGGATGTATTTGAGCATTTTCGATTGAGTTTGATCATTTACTTGGTTGCTATCGGATGTCATTGAGTTGACAAAGATCTTATTTTGGGATTATGTATTGCTCGTTGGTTGCTTCCATCAGTTGCTTCATGTATGTCATGCTCTTGGGATGTGCATGACACATTGACTTGGTCACTTGTCACTGGTACTTTGTCTTGGGTTGCTTGAGCCCTTGAGCCCTTGAGACCTTGAGCTCATTTGTACGCCTTTTGTGCCAGTGGGAGCATCTTGCATGCTTACTTGACCTTGAGTAGGGATTACATGCTATTGGAGCAGTTACATGTATTGGAGCAGTCTATGTCATTGAGAAGTTACAGATGTATTGAGACTTTGGGATTATACTCCAAAATTGGATGTTGTATTGAGTATATGTCTTGGTTCACAGGATGCTTATGAGCCGAGTCTCAGTTTTGGATCCGCTTTCTTTTGAGCAGATACCTATTTGTGTCAGGTTTTGGCAGTTGTAGGTACATTTTGCCTAGATTGTCTGGGGGTGTGCCTCTTACTGGGCAGATGCTATTTGACATCTCTCGGTGTTATGCTAATGTATTTTCACTGTCATTTGGCTTTGCTTTGTCCTCTTTATGCCGGCTTTGGACTAGCAGTGTTTAGTTGACATTAGATCCAGTTTTGGGACAATTTGCTCTCATTATTGCAGTTCTGAAATTTATTACATCAAGCATTTATTGGTGGACTGAGCAGTATTTTTTATGCTAAAATATCCTGATTTGGTGTACCGCACCTAGTGCTAAGTGGGCAGCATCTTTTGGCACACTTTTCTTGCCATTTGGAGCTCATTTCAGTGGATTTTGGGCATTTTCTACAGTAAAACAGTAAGCAGTTTTAGACTGTCTGTGAATTTCCAGCCTGCATTATGGCATCCTCTTCTACTGATAATGCCATATTTAACATCACAAAGTTGGATGGTACCAACTACTCTTATTGGAAGAGTCACATTTGGCAGGTCTTGGTGCAGAAATATCAGATTAAGCCACTTTGGTTAAGCAGGCAGCAGCCTGCAACTATGAACAATGGACGACTGGCTTGAACTTGATGAGCTATGCAAGTCCACGATTGTATTGTCTCTCACTGAACAGGTACATTATAATGTATTTGAGGAAGCACAGAGTGTATGGGATCTATGGAATAAGATCAAGAATCTTTATGATAAGAAAAGTCCGGTGAGTCAGATGTACTGGTTGAAGCAGCTTATGGATCTGCGCATGAAGGATAATGCGACTATGTCTGCTCACTTGAGCCAGTTCCATGCTATACTGAAGAACCTGACTTTGCAGGATATCACCTTTGGAGAGGAAGTAACTCCTCTTTTCTTGCTTGGGACTCTGAATGAGTCATGGGATGTATTCCACACTGCCCTATGTGCCTCTAGTGCTACTCTGAAATTGAATGATGTTGAGAGTGCTCTTCTGCAGGAAGAGGTTAATCGCAAAAACTTGGATGCCTCTCGTGTTTCACATGCTTTGACAGTTAGAGGCAGGAATGACAGGAATGATCGTGGTCATGGCCGTGGCCGTGACTCGCAGAAGGGTCGGTCTAAATCTCGTGGAAAGTCACGTAGTAAGTCGCGTGGGCGCAACGCTAATGTCACTTGTCATCATTGTGGGAAAAAGGGCCATATCAGACCACAGTGTCATGAGTTGTGCAATGAGAAGCGCAAGGATAAGGAGAAAGAGAAAGTGCAGGAGAAGTCCTCTGATCGCAGCATAGTACGTGCGAAGTCCAGCGTCAAGATTGAGGAAATTAATGTCATGCAGACCGAGGATTCCGATGGTGGTGATGAGTTTATACTTGCAACTAGTTCTTTTGATGCCTCACACTTGACTGAGACACCTAGTATGTATGCACAGTGCTGGTTATTGGATTCAGGTGTGTCCTTCCATGTAACGCCTTATCGTGAGTGGTTTCACTCTTACCGTACTGTATCTAGATCAGTTAGACTTGGAGATGACAGGTCTCTTGATATTGTGGACTGTGGAGATATTCAGTTGCAGTTTTCCACTGGCAGTTCCTTTTTGCTTAGGGATGTATGTCATGTATCCGTGCTTACGCACAGTCTCATGTCTGCAAGACAGTTGGATGATGCTAGATTTCATGTCTATTTTGGGGATTTTGCTTGGAAGATTACCAGAGGCAGACTTGTGCTTGCTAGAAGGGCCAAGGCTGGCAGCCTCTATCCTCTTGTTGTATTTGGATCTTGTTAGATATGATCAATGCCCCACCCTCATTAGGTGCTACCAATGATCCATGGTGCTCAAAGTTGTAAGGCCCCCATTATGAGGAGAAGCCAAATGTGAGCCCGGACATTGGTTGAGTCCTGACTTGTATATCAGATGAGGTCTATGTGACCGGATGGCAAAAAGGTGACCGCGGTCCTAGGGGGGCCAGCAGCCCCCCTGGCAGGGGTCTGGGGGCAGCATGCCCGGCCCGATGGTAAAGGAAATATTCCTTGGAATATTCCTTGGCCGACTAGTGGAGGCTTATATGGTAGGTCGGTCAAGCCAACCTCACGGCCTTCACAGGCTATAAAAGCTAAACCCCTTCACAGCCATCGATCACTCATCTTTCACCCAGTCAGAGTTGTTGTTCCAGCTAGCCTTAAGCTCTTCACCTATCTTCTGTCTAGATCGCCATCTAAGCTTCACACAGTGGAAGCGCACGAGTGGACAGAGCCATCTTTGTATCAGTTGTTTGAAGTTAAAGAATTTACTAATTCTCCTCTTATCTGTTGTGTACTCTCTATCTCTTTCTCAGATTCTATTCGCTGTGCCGTGTAATATTTTACAGGTCTTCTGTAGACCATGTTTTGGCAGTGGGTTCTATCCCACACGTATCACTTTGGCATGCCCGTTTGGGGCATATGTCTTTGAAGGGAATGAAAATGTTATCTGGTTTGTAGTATCTTCCGCCTTTGGACTATGCATGTTTTGACTCGTGTGATCATTGTCTTTATGGTAAGCAGAATAGGTCTACGCATAAGAAATCGGGTAGGCCATACATGAGTGAGCCGTTGGCTTTGGTGCATTTAGATGTTTGTGGGCCCATGCCATGTATGTCTATGGGTGGCGGGAAGTACTTTGTTACCTTCATTGATGATTTTTCTAGGAAAGTGTGGGCTTATCCCATAAAGCAAAAGTCTGATGTCTTGGCAGTCTTTCAGTGTTGGCTTGCTCTTGTTGAGAACTGGACTGGGTATAGGATGAAATGCCTTAAGACTGACAATGGGGGAGAATATGTCTCACGTGCTTTTGAGCAGTTTTGTGATGACAGGGGTATTAAGTGTCAGTTGACCATCCCTTACACCCCACCCCAGAATGGTTTGGTTGAGCGCATGAACATGACTATTCAGGAGTGTTCTGCTCTATGCTTAGCCATGCAGGCCTACCATAGAGCTTTTGGGCTGAGGCAGTTAGTACAGCAGTGCATGTCATAAACCGATTGCCTTCTAGTGGATTGGATTTCCAGGTTGCAGAGGAAGTTTGGGCTGGTAAGCCACCCTCTTATGCGCATCTCCCTGTCTTTGGATGTGAGGCATTCTACCATGTGCCCAAGGACAAGAGGAATAAGTTGGATCCAAAGAGCATTAAATGCATCTTTCTTGGTTATGGTGATTTAGGAGAGATGTGCTATCGCTTATGGGATCTGCAGGCGCAAAAAATAGTACGCAGCCATGATGTAGTCTTCCATGAAGACAAGATGCACAGGTAGCCTGAGAAGGTAGTTGAGATCCGCAGAGTGATCTTTCAGGAGGAGCCTAGAGCTCTTGCACAGCCAGTTGGATAGCCTAGAGCTGCAGCAGATGCTCATGGTCAGGGTGTTGGACAGGCAGTTGGGCAGGCAGCAGTGAGACGGTCTACTAGAGACAGACGTCCACCTGATAGATTTCAGCCCTCTATGCATTATGTTTCGGATACAGATGTAGGAGAGCCCTTCACTTATGATGAGGCTATGCGCAGGGATGAGAGTCACTCCTTGGAGAGGGCTATGTAGTCTGAGATTGACTCCTTGCATAAGAATGAGACTTGGGATTTGGTTGCCTTGCCTAAGGGCAAGAAGGCTTTGCCATGCATGTGGGTGTACAAGTTGAAAAGTACCCCTCGACACCCCAAGCCGGCATACAAGGCTAGATTGGTAGCAAAGGGTTTTAAGTAGGAGCATGGTGTAGACTTTGATGAGGTCTTTTCTCCTGTGGTTAAGATGACCACCCTGCACTTGGTCTTGGCTTTGGTTGCTCAGCTTGACTTAGATCCATATCAGATGGATGTCAAGATGGATTTCTTACATGGGGACTTGCATGATGAGATCTATATGGAGTAGCCTAAGGGCTTTGCAAAACCTGGCAGGGAGCACCTAGTGTGCAAGTTGAAGAAAAGTCTTTATGGCTTGAAACAGGCACCTAGGGAATGGTATCATAAGTTTGATGCCTTTATGCAGTCACAGGGCTACAGCAGGAGTGCTATGGATCCGTGTCTTTACAGAAAAAAGCCCGTGATGGGCTTATTTTGGTACTCTATGTGGATGATATGTTGATAGCAGGGAAAGCTCATGATGAGCTAGATGCTCTTAAATCTCAGCTGAAGAAGAGCTTTGAGATGAAGGATTTGGGAGAGGCCTCTCACATACTTGGTATGCGCATTAGACGCGAGAGGCATCAGGGACTCCTCTATTTGTCACAGAGGGAGTATATTCATAAAGTCCTTGAGCGCTTCCGCATGCAGGACGTAAAGCCTATTGGCTGTCCATTGCCTTCTTATGTGAAGGTATCACAAGCCAATTGTCCGCAGATAGATGAGCAGAGGGCCGAGATGGCCCAGATCCCTTATGCTTCAGCCATGGGCACTTTGATGTATGCCATGATAGCCACTCGTTCAGATATCACCTTTGCAGTTGGTGTTGTGGCACGCTATATGGCTACACCTGGCAGGAAACATTGGGATGCCATGAAGGGTATCATGAGGTACCTGAAGGGCACAACAGATATGTGTATTTGCTATGGCAGCCAGGATACAGGGGTCGTGGGGTACACTGACTCCGATTATGCAGGACATGCAGATAGTAGGAAGTCCACTTCTGGCTATGTATTCACCTATGCTGGAGATGCTGTCTCTTGGATGTCCAGGGTTCAGAAGTGTACGGCTTTGTCTACCACTAAGGCGGAGTATGTTGCAGCCACTGAGGCTTGTAAGGAGGCCATATGGCTAGGCCGTCTAGTTGCTGACCTTAGGATTGATGCTATACCTACACTGCATTCGGATTCTATGAGTGCCATTCAATTGGCTAAGAATCCGGTCTTCCATGCAAAGATGAAACACATTGAGGTGAGGTATCACTTCATACGTGGTGTCGTGGAGGACAAGTCTGTTGACCTTGTCAAGATCTCCACTGACGAGAATCCTGCAGATCTGCTCATGAAAAGCCTCACTATTGAGCGCTTTGCCTTCCTCAGGAGATTGATGGATGTTGGATGAGATGTTGCCTTTCCTCATCCCTTGTACCTATGTACAGTTGTACAGTCTTTTTCTTTTCTTTTCTCTCTCACTGGGGCAGATTTGCCTTTAAGTGGGAGGTTGTTGGGGTAAAGGCGCCTCTACCGTGCCGCCCCGTGTATTACTACACTGACAGCACCCGCCACTACACACTGCAGGTGGCAGGTGCTCGTCACGTCACTTTATTCTTTATATTCATTTTAGTGACTAGTAAATAAAGGAAGGCCCGATCACACATTGTGACTGTTGGAGTTCCCATTTCTTGTCTCTCTCTTTCTTTCTCTTGCTCTCCCGCCATAGCTCGCGTGCAAGCTTCGATCCTTCTCACCTTTCAAGCCATACTAACCATCATCGTACATAACAAGACATGTTAGCCAGTAGTCCCCACAATAATCTTGGGCTAAAAGGATCAAGTAATTCTAATAATCCCTTAGGAACATAGTTGAGAAATACATCCTCAACAAAAGTATAAATTGCCCATGAATCTACAAAGCGGTTCGATGAGGAACGAGTTCACAAGTCACTATCTCAAACATCCCTAGTAGATCCAAGGCTACACGATGATACATCCACAAAATGGGATCTCTCACGCTATATATCCCATTCAATTGATTGATAAGTAATTGTGAGTCACCTTTCACTAATAAACGATGGATACGACCTCATTGGGCTATATTCAACAGACCTATGATTAAGGCCTTGTATTTTTCCATATTATTAGTAAAAGTGATATAAATAAACTCCCATTTTCATAATAGCTTATGTTAGGGATCTTTAGTAACCATATTTACACTTGCATGCTTAGTGGGCACTTGTGAAGCTCGTCAAAATACAAAGTATAAACCCAAGCCTTGTTGATAGGCCACACCATAATAATCAATCTACTAGTAGTTATGGTAGTCAAAGTCGAGCTGAGAGAGAGGATGTATGACAGGTACAATCCCTCTTTCCTCACTAAACTCAATATGGACGCTAGTAAGAACCTTATGACAATGGTGACAATAGACCTTAATATCCCAAGTAAAAGATCTATCTTTCCACTCAATAATATGATAATCCTTACTCCACTAGATCACTCGACCTTGGTGGTAATGCTACATTAATATGGATGTTCAAGATAAGGAATGATTGTGCGCATTTGATTGCATTGGCACCTACTGCAAGTTTAAGTTAGATCCTGGAAGACATGCAAAGATACCAAGTTTGATGTTAGCTCTTAGACATAATAGGGCCTCAATTGATTAAAGTTTACTTTATTTTTGAACTCTATCCCCTATAAATTTTCTAAAAGAACTATAGAGTCATTCTTTCCTATACGAACAATCTTACAAGGGCCATCCCATTTGGGTTCCAATTTGCTTGGAAATAATTCATGCCATGCATCATAATATAGGACCACCTAATCCTTCACAAATTTGTATTGTTTAGCACGAAGGTCATGAAGTTATTTCATCATATTCTTCCCTACCTCTTGATGTAACAAAGCTTGCAATTGGATCTCATCAAGATATGCTGGTGAGGTCAACCTTTCTTGCAACGAATCCTCTTCATCTAAAGAATGGTTCAATGCAAATCTCACAATCAATAACTCTTCTTCTAGGGGTAAGACACACTCTTTCCCATATACCAACTTAAATGGGCTATGGTTGGGGTTGCTCTCTTGAGTGTCGTATTATAAGCCCAAATAGCCACATGAAGTTTCTTATCCTAGTCACGCTTACCCTCAGATACAGTCTTAGATAAAATCCCTACAAGTTGTTTGTTGGTACTTTCTACTTGTCCATTTTCTTGGGGATTATATGAGGTGATTTTATTATGTTTAATTTTTAAGGATTTAGTCAAGGCTTCTATAACATTATTTAGAAAGTGTGTCCCGCAATCAGACACTATTTTCTTAGGTAGATCGAAACAGTAGACAATTTGTTTCATAATAAAACTAGTTGTAGATATCCAAGTAGCAATTGATAGCTTGGTCTCCCAACAAATTGGATAACACAGAAGTCAAGCATGAACTTAATTTAGCTACTATCACATGCACTTGCATTACCATACTTTCCAATTGTCTCAGGTTATCATTAGCCATTTTTAAAATTGTCATGATATCCTTTTGCATTGGTAAACCCAGCCTCTCCAATAAATTCATACTCATAATGTTTATGGATGTGAGTTGGGGTCCACCATCACATTGTCTATCAAGATTCCATTGACATACACTTGCACCCTAGGGCAGTGCTTCTTTTCATGAACTCCTTATGAAAGTTCGACAACAATTGGATTAGTTGTAGTAGGTTCACATTTCACAAAGCATATTTGCTAGGTCAAACTCACAAAAGTTTGTCACTACTCTCTTCTCTTTCCACACCAACCGTTCTTTTGGCTTCTTGATGATCTTAGTATCCTCCTTCTTTTTCAATTTGCATTTATTTTTAATCATAGGCTCCCCTAAAATACCATCATTTTTAAGAGGCTCTACTTGGTCATCCAACACCTTCTTATTATCCCTACTAGGTCTAGGGTCAACTTTGCTTGCATTGGGGTCTTTTTTTGGAGGGTCTTTCAATTTTTGACCCCTAGTTAACACCTTAACATTGTTAGGAGATAAAATCTCATTGATTGGCAAAGTTTCAATTAGACTTACCCCACTGGGCATTTCCTCGAGTGTAGCTTTATACCTTTGCAAAATTTGCTTAAGGGCCCTCTCGTTTAGCATTCTCATTATTTGCACAATGGTTTATAGGCCTAGGTTGTTGACTGCCTTGCTAGAGAGAACTAACCCTACTCCAATAGGTAGTGGCTCAGTGATCAAACTTTCTACATGTATCACATTTGACATTGAGACAATTATGAGGGAAATGCTGCCCACTACACTACTTATAGCAAAATCCTGATAGGCTCCCATCATCGGAATTTCTAATACCCATCATATTAAGTTGATGCTTTAAGAAATTAACATCTACAATAACCTCATAGTATTGCTTAATGATCATATCCATATAATATTTCATCATATATTTTACATCCCCTATAATGTTTGATGGAGACTCATAACGAGTGGCTTTAGGAGCTACCCTCCTCTCACTAGGTTGCATAACTTGTAAAGGGGTTGCTACCTAGGCTAACCCTTGGTTTACAAAAGGAGCTCTTTGGCTCACTGTTAGCTTAATAACATTTAGAGGAGGTGGCAACAAATGCACATTTTGCATCATGCCGCCTCTACCATTTGGGTTGGTCATAGAGGCACTAATCACACCTTGATCTCTGATAACCAATCCCAAATTATTTCCTAAAGCTTGAGTTTAGATTTGCCCTTGATGCATAGGCCACTTGTAAGCGGAACTCTACTTCCTCTACTTAGGTTATACTATTATCTATATCTACTAGAGAGATACTATTCAAGTGCACTTGGATATTAAAGTCCAATCCATGCAGGAAATACTACAGTTGGGCAGAGGTGGAATAGGAATATAGGCTTGCAACTTGTGAAAGACCTCTTTCATCTTCTTGACATATGCTTGGGCATTTTCATCGGGCTGTTGACGTGTCACATTTAGAACACATAACTGATATTGTCAACCTCTTTCATGGGAAAATTCCCTATGAAAGGCAGTGAAGAATAAATCGATCATGGTTATGATACCCACTTCTAAGCCGTGATACCACATTGCAACCCTCCCTTTTAGGGTCATAGTAAAGAATATCATTAAATGTCCCTCGCCTTGAATTCAACATTTAAATACAAGATTTTGGAAATCATTAATGTGAAGCTCTACATCCTCCTCTGCTAACCCATTAAAGATAGGCAGGGGAAACCCTAAAGTTGACAAATTCATCGTTCCTATAGGAATTGTAATAGGTTGTACCATAACAAAAATTGGATTTGTTGTAGGAGTTTGTAATAATGATGTGACTATAACTCCAATTGAAGTGGACTGACGTACTAGGAGAAGGGGATCACTCAAGCTCCCTCCTCCTCCTAATGGACTCTTTGTAGCACTACGGTCAACACGATTGCTCCCTTCTCCTAATGGATTGTTCGTAGTGCTAGGGTCACTAAGAATGCTCCCTCATAGGCATACTAGATTGCTACGTTGAGGGGAATACCTCCTAAAAATTTCTACCCATTGTTTAGTCCTTTCAGCTCTTTTTTGTTTTTGAATCTTGGCTTGACAATGTTTATCACAGGGACTAATGGGTCTATATCGATGCTATTTGGTGCATAAATCGAATGACTAGTCCCTAATTAACCATGAATCAAAAAGTGCCACTTATTAGTAGTTCCTAAAAATTGCACCACCTATAGGGACCAGAATGGGCTCGACACTAGGTCTAGGGATCTAGTCATGCCTCTTAAACTCACCTAAACAAACCCACGTCATCACGGTTAAGAGTATATAGACACTATGAACTAATTTATCCAAAGAACATGTTTGCAGATAAAATCCCTAGATCATAGTTTAACATAATTCCCTTTTCTACTCCAAGCAAAAGAAGTACCCAAACATATCGGTGTCTAGCATCTCATATCACAAACAAAGGGAGTACACCCACTGCACCTCCTATTTATGCATATTAGGTTCTCAAGTGAGGGACAACACCCTCGACTTGCTTGTTGACCCAGCTCCCAGTTCCACTGGTATAGACACACTCCACTGCACAACAATGTAGACACCGCTAGGCAGTGCACCTGCTTTTCCTTATCAGGTGAATTCAACCAACCTCTACAACCCATCGACTTCGAATGCCCCATCATGCACTCAATCCACTTTCGGCCTCCACAACCTTAACCATTTTGATATGCTTCTTCTCCATGTCCAATCCTCACAAGGACCCATCGTCGACCTCCATGACAACCCTTCAACCACTCGAGCCCTCATCAACAAAGCCCACAAGTGCCATGGGATTGGCACTTGACTAGGAGGGGGGTAATGTTAATCCCAGTGCATGAAAAGAAAAAGAAAAAGAAAGAAAAATAAAAATTTAAAATATAAGACAAAGTGGAAAAAGGTAGTCTGACAGTAGGAGAAATAAGAGGAAAAAAAACCAAAAGCGGAAAGACACCTTAAAAACCCAAGGCAAGTGCAAAAATGGAAGAGGCACATTTTAAAATGCAAAGGTACCCCTAAATCTTTATAAAAGAGTTCCACGCCTCCTCCTATGCAATTTATAAAGAGTAGACAAGTATGGGTGAAGCCACAATAAATAGAAGGGTATAGGAAAATGCTACCTAGGCTAAAATGACCAGTAATGTAAAAAAGGGGTGGGTACCCAAAAGGGATTTGGGCATGTATAAAAGCCAAAACGTGAATAGAGAAGCTCATTCTTGTGTGTGGTCAAATCTTGCTCTCCTTTTCTCCTCTTCTTCTTCTTGTTCTTACTTGCTTGAGCTTGTGCTTGAGAGAGGGAGAGTGAGGGAGTGAGGGAGTCATGAGATAGTACATTGTCTTTTCTTTCTAGGCATGAAAGCCTTCACCATTAAATTTGGCTATTTTCTCAAGTTCAAACATTTTGAAGGAGGCCTGACCATGAGTGTACTCGGGAAGTGTCTATCATTTTACAATGATATTTGAGGCTTACAAGGAATTTAATCAATTGGGCATTCCACATTAAAAAATCTTCATGTTTGACATCAGCATTAGCCTAAAATGAGCGAGATCTGACCAACAATGAGTTAATTCTTGAATGTGCTAAAAAAACACAAGTGATGGCAATGTCAAATCTCACTATGCAGTATCAAAAGATACTAGCTTAATTCTTGATGTTGTTGTTGCTTGATGTTTGATTCCTCTTGTTGGTTTGGAGTGATGCTTTCCTAGGGACTGAGTAAGAACTCATATAAGAGTGGCATGGACTTTAGTGAGTTGGAATGAAGTGAAAAACTGAAGTGGAAGGACTTGAGCTTGGTGTTGGATGCTTGGTCTTGAGGTCTTGAAACCTTCCAAAGTCTCCCCTCCTTGTTGGTTTGATGGGTGAATCTTGTTGGAAACTTCAATGCTCAGTCAGATTAGAGTGATAGGGCCTTCAGTGTGTTGGGAGGAGTTAGAAAATGGAGTGAAAGAGAGCTTGAAGCAATCGCTATGGAGTCTTTAGGGTTTTTGATAGACTCGATTGGTTTTTTGTCTACTACAGGTCGTATCAGAAACCATTTGCCACAAAATTTGATGGAAGAGAAGTTTATAAAACAAGCTTCAAATGCCCTATACTCAAGGGTGAATTGCATTGCACAGGAGAAGAATCGATAGTACATCCAGAATTCAGCACAGTTCAAACAACGACTTTGAATTTGTGTAATGTTGGGCTATGTGGTAAGCAATGTCAAGCTCTAAGGTGACAAAGATAAGCTCCAAGAGCAAGGAGAGAACTCTCCTGAAGGAACGTTGTCAAGATCTTGCCTAGTTGAAGAGATCTAAGAGCTCAAAGTAGGGTGGGTGCAATTTGGTTATGGCTGCCAAAGAGTGAGTGTGAGTTTCAAGTGAGAAATTGAAGTCATGCATTCAAATTGAGCAAAGCAAAGCTAATAGGAGCGAGAGGAGAGCTGAGACATTCTCAACTGAGCTCTGATACCATGTTGAAAACTTGGATCTAGAGCATGGCAGCTATGGAGGTTGGAAGATGAAGACTATATTCATAATGACATGGACAATGAATAGACCAACTATTACACAAGCGAATTAGGTTCTAAGATGGAAGCATAGAATCATAAACACAATCTTGTGTAAGAGATTGATAATGAAAATGACACTAACTAAAAGTACAAAGCATCATCATATTGCATTACTCATCTTGAAAGTGATAGTCAAGTACAATGTTGTATAGTAGTTGGGTTGTTTCATTCTCCTCACTATGCATATGGGATTCAAGGCATCTCTTCCTCGAGCATACATAACGTGTCATATCTTTCTAGTTGTAGTAGATAGGTGCAAAAAACTTAATATAATATGTGATAATAAGTCAATGGCCATGTGACAATCATAATAATCACCGACATGCTAAGTGTAGATTTGTGGACCCATCTAGCCAAGTGGTCTATCATCAATGTCTGGACATGTTGAGCTTGCCATCTCAATGCTCCCCCTCAAGCTTAACTATATCTCTACAACACCAAGTAAGCTTCAAAACTTTTAAAGCTTGTGTACTGACATATACTAAGCCAATCTCTCCTGCAAGTACCTTCTCTCTCACAAAGTGGTAGATCACCTCAATGTGTTTTGTTCTAGCATGGAACACTAGGTTCCTAGTTAGCTGTATGCTACTCATGTTGTCACAATGAATGACAATTGGACCATTTTCCTGCACATCTAAATCACCCAATAACTTTTGCATCCATACCACCTCACTGCAATCATAGCAGCACCTCTATACTTAGCCTATGTACTCAATAAGGCAACTACAAGTTGCTTTTTGTTGCTCCATGTAATTGCTGGACTACCCAAGGGAAGACACAAATCCATTGGTAGATCTTCTATCTGATATGCTACTAGCCTAATCTGCATCTATGTATCCAAACACATGTACATCCTTACCTGCCTCATAAAAAATTCCATAATGTAAAGTGAACTTCACACACCTCAATATGCATCTAACTATATCCAAATGAGGCTTTCTAGGAGTTTGCATAAAGTAACTAACAAGGCCAATAGCATAGCTCAAGTTTGACCTTGTAATAGTGATGTAAATCAGACTCCCTACTATCCTCTTGAATATAGTAGGGACTTCTATTTCATCCCCAACGTCAGCACCCAACTTCACATTTTTCTCCAATGGTACTAAAAGAGGCTTACATGTTGTCATACCATACTTGGATAACATATCCAAGCCATGTTGCCTTTGGGATAACCATATACCATCATCACATCTAATCACCTCAATACCAGAAAAGTATCTCAACTCACCCAAATCCTTCATGTCAAACTTCTTATTTAAAAAGTCCTTAACTTTAGCAATCCCATTGTCATTATCACTTCTAATAATCAATTCATCCACATAGATGACTATGATGACCAACCTGTATCTCCCTTTCTTACATAAAGTGAAAGATCAACATCAAATATATAAAAGCCAATATTGACAAGATACTCTTCAATCTTGTCAGACCATAATCTGGGTGGTTATCGGGACCTAAAACGGGCCCGACACTGGCTCTCTAAGATGGACCTCTAAGACACACAAGACACCCCGCACGGCCTCGCGGCCCCATGAGCATCTAAGGCTTACTCTACATTAAACTATAATATTGATTTTGCATTTTTAGTAGGACATAGTCTAACGTTTACCATCCCTTCTCCTGAAAGGGAGATCCCATAACATATAGGCATAATACCTCGTAGCACAAACATAGGGAAGCACCTCTCGGTTGACTGTCATGGCTCCACTGTGACTCTCTTACACCTCGGGGATTGGCCCCAAGATGCATCACTCCAACATAAAATACACACAATACAAGCTCCACTCTCTCATTTTGAACGTATTTTAGGAGATACCATGTGTCCTTACCAAACAATTCCCCAAGAAAATGATCAACTAGCCTACAACTTAGGTCGTCTCACACACTCAAGCGTAGGTCATCATAATGGAAAACACGTGTTATGCATCCAATTCTTTATATTCTGATACCATGGATGATATGCAAATGCAAAAATGGATGATCCTAAAGTGCTCAAATATAATTTTCAATTAGAGATGTGTCGTGCACAATTAGGGTTTCCAATGCTCATTTACTAACTCGTTACGACGATGCAAGGATAGCACCGAGACAACGCTCATGCTACTATCCTCTTAATTAAAATACAACAAACCATGTATCATGATATACATAAGCAAAATCAACAATAAACAACACCCAAATTGCATCATTCAAACACCCCACCCCCTACTTTTAGGTAGTGCTTCCATTGCATAGGTGTAGGGGCTCATTTTGTCATGTTTTGATGTATGAAAAGTGATAAATCAGGAACTTTGACAAAAAGATAGGGCAAACTGAGGCTAAAAATCATGCTTTGCCACTACCATACATTCACCAACACATTATATTTTTCCTTATTTTTATGAAGCGTATTTCTATTTTTTCCTTATTTTCGTTATTTTTATTCATTTATTTGTCAATAATCACTATTATTATTTTTTTATTTTTTCATACCAATCATTTTTGCATATTAAAATTTAATTTTATTTTCCATTTTTCCCCATAGGAACACATTTCATCCACTCGAAATGATAAAACCATCATTTTATCCTTAAAAATTGCATTTTGGGTTTTGCGAGATTCAAATAGCGCATGCAAATCATTAAAAAATCAGAATTTTTTGATAAACAACGATTGAACATGATGCAATCAACACTCAAAACAATTTTTCATCGCATAAAAACATCATTTCTATCATAAAATGTCCAAAAACGTTCATTTTCTTCATAAAAAATAGTCATACTGTGTTTCCACAAAACCTGAGATGCATTGAATGACTGCGTGACCAGCGGATGGAGCCTCCATTGATCTCAATTCCATGCTACACATCAATCTTCAGCATCTCTATTACTCTCCATCATCATTTTCTTCAATCTCCTTCCCGATTCCTCCTTCAAAGTAGGGTGCATGAACAACCCATAGAGAGGAGAGGGAGGGAGGAGAGAGAAAGTCTAAAAACCACTATTTTCAATTCTCCACCATATTCTCCAAGATTGTAGCCATCATGTTCCTCTCAGGGAGTAGATCAACAATCCCCCTTCCTCTCTCTACATCCCTCAGTTCATCAAGAGCCATGAATCGTAGAATTGAGGGGGCGTAAAAAAATTTGCACCTCCCCACCCATCATATGCAAAAAACATTTTTTTTAAATTCTCATTAAGAGCTTTAAGATTTTAGACTTTGAAAAAACCGGTTCCAGTTTTTTGGTTTCACACTGCCGTTGAAGTGTAATTTTTTATTTTTGGAGCCCAAACAAACTCGGAATTGAAATCCGTCTGGATAGGTGACTTTGTGGCATCGAACTCCATCAACTGGCCTCTCCCACACACTTTGCGGCTTCTCGATATGGTAGCTGCTTTATAACGCCAAACCTTGCGGGGATTAATTGGGGGTCAAACAGCCTCCGATGATCAACGAACGGAGACTTGTGTTGGATGTTGGGGGTAAAGGAGCCTTTGCCTAGCCGCCCGTATATTACTACACTGACAGTCACTGTCACTGCACATTGCAGGGGGTGGGCACTCGTCACCGTCACTTTTTTCTTTATTCTTTTCGTGACAGTTTGAATAAAGGAAGGCCCGGTTACACATTGTGACTATTGGAGTTCCCATTTCTTGTCTCTCTCTTTCTTGCTTTTGCTCTCCTGCCATAGCTCTCGAGTGCAAGCTTCGATCCTTCTTGAGTGCAAGCTTCCCGACTCTTGAGCTTGGCTCGTGGCATTCTCAGCTTCCCATTGACTCCCTACTCGCATTGGGTCTCCTTCCCGGCAGCCATAGCTCATTCTTTTGAGCTCCCGTCACTCCTCGGCTTCCCGAGCTTCTTCCCGGCCTATTGAGGCACCATCAGGGCATTGACATTGAGGTATTGCTTCATTATTTCAGAGTTTTACTTTAGTCCACAGGTCTAGGTAAATAGGGTTTTCACAGGTTGTGGGCAGCCATAGCTCACACCTCTTGGAGCTTCCTTCACTTGGATCTTGCTTCCAGCCTATCAAGGCTTGCTGAGGCTTGGTGTAGGCCTTCTTTGGCCCCCATTTGTGCCCCCTTTGGGCCCCAGTACGGGTTATGATGTCTTGGTGAATGATTTATGCTTTGGCTGTGGATGGCAGTTGTTTGAGCTCGTCTCGACATTCATTTGAGTATTTCCTTGAGCAGTTGGACATTGACTTGGATTTTTTCATTACGACTTGGCTTTTTCCATTACGACCTTGGATGCTATTGAGGCATTGTCTTGGTTACCTGCCTTTGGTACTTTGACTTGGTTTGCTTGAGCTGTTGAGCTTGTTTATCTACCTTTTGAGCTAGTGGGAGCATCTTGTATGCTTGACCAACATTGAGTAGGAGGTTTATGCTATTTTGAGCATTTTGCAGATATTTGAGACTTTGGGCTCTCTTACACTTAAATGTTGCATGGTTCATGCACTGATATCTTGGAGTTGCTTTTGACCTAAGCTTGGGCTTTGCACTCTTGTGAGCATACATCTACTGGTGTCAGGTCTTGTCAGTGTTATGTATACTTTGGCATATTTTCTAGGGGGTATACCTACTCACACTGACGGATGCTTTGGTGACATGTTTGGGTGTTTGATCAGGGTCTTGATGACTGTTTGGTGCTAATTTATGCCCGTTTATGGCTGGTCATGTCTTGGCTATCATTTATTGACTTGGTGCAGTGATTTGATCAGCAATTGACTCTCACAGTACCCTGCTGTCATTTATTATAGCAAGCATATAACTCCAGACTGACATGGATTTTTCATGCTGAAATATTCTGAAATGATGTACTTTCACTAGTCCTTGGTGGGTAGTAGCTTTGGTTACACTTTTCTCGCCATTTTCTCTCGATTTTGGTGATTTTTTGGTCATTTTCTGCAGTAAACAACAAGCAGTTTTGAACTGTCTGCAGTCTTCCAGCCTGCGTTATGGCGAGTTCATCCACTGATCATGCTATTTTCAACATCATTAAGCTTGATGGTACGAATTACTCTTATTGGAAGAGCCAGATTTGGCAAGTGTTGGTGCAAAAATTGCAGATCAAACCTTTGAGGCTGAGCGGGCATCCGCCAGCAACTATATCAGATGAGGAATGGCTTGAGCTTGATGAGTTATGCAAGTCCACTATTGTATTATCTCTCACAGAACAGGTTCATTACAATGTATTTGAGGAAGAGCAGAGTGCATGGCAGTTGTGGGATAGAATCAAGAATCTCTATGACAAGAAAAGTCCAGCGAGTTAGATGTATTGGTTGAAGCAGCTTATGGATCTGCACATGAAGGAGAATGTGACTATGTCTGCTCACTTGAGCCGGTTCCATGCTATATTCAAGAACTTGACTTCACATCACTTTTGCAGAGGATGTCACTCCTCTTTTCTTGCGTGGTACTCTTAATGAGTCATGGGATGTATTCCGCACTGCATTATGTGCCTCTACTGCTACGTTGAAATTATCTGATGTTGAGAGTGCTCTTCTACTCTCTAGCACTAGTTGGACCTCCAAGATGCACAAGACACCCCGCACAGCCTCGTGGCTAGGAGCGTCTAAGGCTCACACTGCACTAAACTATAATATCAATTTTGCATTTTTAGTAGGACACAATCCAACGTTTACCATCCCTTCTCCTTAGAGGGAGATCCCATAACATATAGGCATAATACCTCGTAGCACAAACATAGGGAAGCACCTCTCGGCTGATTGTCGTGGCTCCACTGCGACTCTCCTACACCTCGGGGATGGGTCCCAATATGCATGGCTCCAACATAAAGTACACACAATACAAGCTCCACTCTTTCATTTAAATGTATTCTAGGAGATACCATGTGTCCTTACCAAACAATTCTCCAAGAAAACGATCAACTAGCCTACAGCTTGATGTAATATTTCCACACAATAAAAGTTAGTTGGTTAGTTCAAAAGTTAGTTAGTCAATTAATAAGTTAGTAAGATTACTAACTAAAGACTAACTAAAGTAGAAAACTAACTAATGTTAATAATTAATTTTTTTTATTTAATTAAAAGTATATGTTAAAAAATCGAGAGTCGTAAATTCGATATTTTTCTCGGATTGACAAGGATCGTAGCCACCCTTCATGGAAGTTACAATGTGAACGAGACTTATGAGCTATATTAATCACTAGTATTAATGTGTATAGTTTGGATGGTCTTAAAATATTAGATTTTAGGCAAAACTAGTATATTTTAGATATTTTAGATACTATTCTAAAAAGAAATGGAGATTTCTAGAACTGGATGTCATTTAAAAGAGAAGACAAGTAGTGTTTTAGTTAGTTTTGGAGATTTTATCAAAAGAAAAAATAAAGAGAGGGATTTGTGAAATCACGCACACCGCGATCGTAGTCTACAGACAGAAAACAACACTTCGAACAAAGAAAAGAAGAAGGAGTGAATTGAGAGCTTTCTAATCAAGTGTCTTGGGGTTTTACCCCCCTTTCAAAGCCAATGGAACCATCAGATTTATGATCTGACCATCAGATCACCGAGGCATAAGGAGACCCGGAGAGGCTGCGAGAGAGGTAGAGAGAAGGATATCCTCCAAGAGATTGTGAGAGAGAGCTTGAGAGCGAGAGAGAGAGAGAGAGAGAGAGAGAGAGAGAGAGAGAGAGAGAGAGAGAGAGAGAGAGAGAGAGAGAGAGAGAGAGAGAGAGAGAGAGAGAGAGAGAGAGAGAGAGAGAGACAGAGAGAAGAGTTACCCCGAGAAGCTACACAATTCCCTCTTTCTCAATCCTTGACTTAGCCATTTTCTCTTACACTCTCCCATCTCAAATCTATTCTGCCTTCTTTATCTCTTGAATCTACTTGTGGGGACGATGTCCTCCAAGCGAAGAATGTTGCACGTGGATGGCAATCCCACAACCAAAAACAAAGCTTTGGGCAAAGCCATCATTGTCCAACTGCAGTTTCGGTCGTAAGTAATGCATTTCCAAATTAATAGATGCTTATTTTGATTCTCGTATGAGACACGTTAGGCCCCATACTATGACGCACGAGTATAGATCATCGGAAGGGATAAATTTTATTTCACATATTTAAAAGATCAAGCTTGCAAAGTGCATAGCACCTAGTTGCATATGGCTTGTTCATTGATAGAGCAATTATAAGGAGGAATCGGTCAAGGGTTATGAATGGCATAATCATGATAGTAAAAATTGTGCATACAAGTGTTAAGTAAATTTTACATACAATCGCTCTTTGATCCAAGAGGAAGAACATATATGCGATGGAAATGTTATCGCAACTATTCTTGCATTGTTTGGCAAGAATACAATTGGTTTTTTGTTGGTTGATCTAACAACATCCTAAATGCTTTTTACAATCAACTGATTGTTAGTTTGTTGTTTGGATTGTTAGAATATCAAGCTCATATTATTCTCCTGTTAGTATGTATGACCGACATTAGCCTTGTCCAGCTGTATCAGCAAGTGTGGGACATTAAATAAGTCAGTGGTCTTATACCCAGTGTGAATGGTCCTATGGACCTTAGTACTATTGTATACACTTATGCTATGTGTGTGGTTATGAGATAATGAATGAAAGAAGAAGAGAGCATGCTTGCTCTTCACTCTGACTCTGTCTCTCTCAATCTCTACATGGTATCAGAGCACCCATGACTGGGCTCTGTGGAGTGCATGTGGGAAGAAGACCTGAAGAATGAACTGCCATGGTTGAAGAGAACAAAGGACTGCTGACTGTCATTTTCCTTCATTGTCTATGGTACAAGGTAGGCATTACCATTGTGACTTGCCATTGCTTGAAGAGGGATCTGTGACTTGGTTGACACAATGGATAGGCTTCACTGAGCACATTTGAGTGCTTGATAATGATCATTATCTTCACCACGTGCTGCTGGAAGAACTTGACAGGCTGCGTGAACTGCACCTGCATGCAGGCTGAATGCATTGGTTGTACTTCATGCTAATGCTTGGTCACAAACTGATCTATGGCTTATAAACAAGCCTTGGCAAGGTTGCTAAAGACTTGTGGCATGCTAATGCTTGACTGGGAATGAGATATGAGCTGTGAGAGTTGACTGCAGATCTGAAATCTGTCCCAAACTGATGTAGACAGAGAGTATTTAGCAGGTACATGACTTTGGAAAGAGCCTTAAGCTCATAGAAATGCCCAAAAAGGGTCTATTGAAGTACATACATGCTAATGACATATGTCTTGGATGTTTTGCTTGTAAGCTGAAGATTACTGATCAAGTATACTCAGATCTGAAGCATTTATCTTGGCTGGAAATTGTCAAGAATTTGTGGACATCAAGCACTACTTGGTCCACTACTTGGCCCTGAAGGGTTATGTACTTCATGACATGATATATCTCTTACAAATGCTTTGAGCACTGAGAAGGGAGTTGAATGCAAAATGGTTTTAGCTGGAATTAGATGTACTACAGTTGTCTTGGCTATTTATAAATAGTGAATACTTTGTATGCCACTTACTCCTCAAGACAGGATACTCTTGGGTATTGGCAGGGTTATGCATTGGCTTCCAATTGTTGTGGCATATGGATATGATACCTTGAGGGTATTGTGGACTAAAATACATTGTCTTTGGCTTGTTCTTGGCTGATTGAAATTTGCAGGTAGAATACTCTGCACTTGTACTTGCAGTACATGATGTACTCAGTGTCAGATTAACATGCTTGGAACCCCATATGCAGGGATAGATCTCTGAACTACTGTAAGTGTTTTTGGGACATGCACCCTCTATGTTGAGCTCAAAAAGGAGCTATTGTTTACTATCATTTTCAGCCTATAGACTGCTTGTATGTACATGAATAGGTTGCTCAAATACATGTTGGTTTTGCATTGAATGCAGTCCGTATATGCAAGCTACAATACATAAGTGATTGCCAACTGTCAGGAGGTTATTGTACTGCTGTTTTCAGACTAAAGAATTGACTGTTTGAGCATATAGAGTGCTAGAAACTATCATAAAAAGTTGCAGGCTAAAACTAAATTGTTTGAAAGACTTTGGCTTGTAGGTAGTCAGGCAGAGTCTACAACATGGCAAATGCAGAAAGGACAGACAACATAACCCAGATAGTGGGAGAAAAGCTTGATAGTAACAATTATGCCATATGGAAGTTTCGCATGGAGAACTTCTTAATAGGGAAAGGCTATTGGGAGTTGGTGACTAGAGCGGAAGCTGAACCTCAGCTCCCAGATGGACCTACGGCTGATTAGAGATGATTACACCAAGCTTGGATAGAAAGAGCTCGTAGAGTCTTGCACTAGCTCTCTTTATGTATCTCAGATGCCATGGGAATGCAGATAATGAACTTCAGCTCTCCTAAGAATGCATGGGACATTTTGGTCAAGTATTATGGCACAACCACAAGTGCCAGGAAGATATAGTTGAAGCAAAAGTTCAACAACATGGAGAGGAAGAGTAGATCTATACAGGATTATGTCACGGAGTTTAAGACCATTGCGGATCAATTGGCATCTCTTGGTTCACAGGTTGAAGATGAAGACATGGTTGCTGTGACTTTGAACGGCTTAAGCCTTGAGTATAAGTCTTTTGACACTTCTGTGTATGTGCGGGTTGAAATGTCTGATTTCAATGAGCTGGTTGCATTGCTTATCCATGAAGAGGTTAAGCTTGGCTTGGCTACATGATCTAGCAGTTCTAAAAGCAAGGATGCAGTTTTCTATTCCAATCAATGCGGCTGTGGAAACCGTGGTAGAGGCTATGGATCTGGCAAAGGAGGCCAGCAAAATGCATCTGATGGCAATAACAACCAGCAGGTATCGAATGCAAGAAGTGGTGGAAACTTTAGAGGCAAGGGGAGATCTAGCCCTAGAGGTAGAGGCTCCTGGCAACGGCATCGTCCATCTGACAATTCGAACAAGGATAAGGATTATCATTACTATGGGAAGTATGGGCATATTGCCAAGGACTGCTGGAAGAAGCAGTGTAATCAGAAAGGCAAACAACATGGACATTTTGCTACATCTAGTCAGGTAGATGATACTTCAGGAGATAGATTGTTTGCCATGCAGTATGTAAAAGACAGAGTTGCTGAAAAATGCACTGATGATGCAGTTTGGTACATTAATTGGGGGGCATCGAACCACATGACTCCTCACGGTGATTGGTTCACTGATATGGTGGCTGAAAAACATGGCTATGTCTATACAGGTGATGACAGGCAGCATAGCATTGAGCATAAAGGCAAAGTGCCTCTTGTGGTTCATGATGGCAGAAAGAAAAATTTGCATTATGTATTGCATGTTTCTTGAATTACAAAGAACTTACTGTCTGTTGGTCAGATGACGGAGCAGAACTTGTAGGTTAGATTCAACAAGCATGGGTGCTTTATTGAAGAGTTGGGCAATGGATGCAAGTTAATAGCTCATGGCCACAGGAATGGTAGAATGTTTACTCTTGATACTACCTTGCCAAAGCTGAATTCAACTATGTTTGCCCATGGTTCTGGCACTATCAGAGATTTGGAAATTTGCCACAAGAGAGTGGGGCATGTGAATTTGCAAAGGCTGCAAATTATGCAGAAAAAACAACTTGTTACAGGTTTACCCAAGTTCCAATATTCAGATATTGGTCATGTATGTGATGCTTGCCATTTGGCAAGCAGTCAAGGTTGCCATTTGTCAGGCATGTAAGGTGGAGTACACGTCCGTTGCAGTTAGTGCACTTTGATGTTTGGGGACCAGCCCATAATGCATCCATGGGAGACTCGAAGTATTATGTGACATTCATTGATGATTACAGTTGTTATACTTGGGTTTACATTCTGAAGACAAAGGATGAGGTGTTTGCTGTTTTTCAGCAGTTTAAAAAGTAGGTTGAAAAGGAATTTGACTGCTATATCTCTTGCTTGAGATCAGATACCGGTTGGGAGTATGTCTCAAACAAGTTTGACAACTTTCTGGTTGAAAATGACATACGTAGGTAGCTTACGCGTAGCTACACTCCTCAGCAGAATGGGGTAGCTGAAAGAAAGAACAGGGTCTTGATGGAAGCTGCTCGTGCCATGATGAATGAGAAGAAGATGTCGCTCTATTATTGGGCTGAGGCTGTTATGACAGCCATGTATATCTTGAATCGGACTCCCACTGCAAGTATTCATGAGATGACACCGTTTGAGAAGCTGTATGGCTATAAGCCGGATGTAAGTCACATTAAAGCCTTTGGCTGTCTTGCTTATGTGCATATTCCAGATGAAAAAAGGAAGAAGCTGGATCCAAAAGCGCATAAGTTTGTTTTCATTGGATATTCGCAGGAGAAGAAGGCATACAAATGTTATGATCCCTCTACCATGGAGACCTTGGTGAGCAGAGATGTTATTTTTGATGAGATGGGTTCTTGGTATGTATCACCGGCTGTAGTGCCATTGGATATGCCTTCTATTCATGTATCTATAGTTGATTTGCAGCAGAGCACTGCTATGACAGGACCTAGAAGTCAGATAGTATCCCCATGGACAGGGAGATTGAGGAGCTCACCGTCCACTGACACGAGTATGTCAGTGAGGGGGAGATATGATGTCGTGGACAACAAAGGAAAAGAGAAAGTTACTAAGGATGTATCTGGGATGATGACACATGGTAGAATGACTTCTGGATATGAGTTTGTTGACACTTTAGACAATGAACTTGGTATTTCGACTGTCTATACTTCTGAGCGCAAGGCAGAGCCGGTACATTCTGCCTCATGAGAGAGGGAAATCGAGCAGTGCACCATAGCCTAGACGCTCACACAGAGGGTCAGATACCCTGTTGACAGGTTGACATATAGTGGCTACACTGCAAAGCATTATGCTTACATGACAAAAGTGATGGAGATCAAAGAACGAGGTACATATACTGAAGCAGTGGAAGATGAGAACTGGTGTGCAGCCATGAATGAAGAAATGAATGCCTTGGCTGAAAATAAGGCATGGGATCTTGTGCCATTGCCTGAAGGAAAAAAGACCATTGGCTGCAAATGGGTCTACAAAATCAAATGCAAGTCGGATGGCAATGTGGAAAGGTACAAAGCCAGGATGGTTGCTAAGGGGTATGCCCAATAGTATGGACTTGATTATGAGGAAACATTCAGCCTTGTTGCCAAGATGGCAACCATACGCACTGCGATTGCTTTGGCTACTGCTAGAGGCTGGAAATTACAGCAGATGGATGTGAAGATATATGGTTCAGCCAGAAGGGTATGTTCACCCTGACTTTCAGCATTATGTATGCAAGCTGAAAAAGGCACTGTATGGGCTGAAGTAGGCTCCGAGAGCTTGGCATGCTAGGATCAATAACTACTTGCAGAGGTTGGGATTTACTATTGGTAGTGCTGATCACAGCCTATTTACAAAGAAGACTGACAATGGCTTGGTAGTGCTAGTCATATATGTTGATGATTTGATAATCACTGGTAATGATGACTTGGGCATACAACATGTAATGAAGATGCTGAAATCTAAATTTGACATGAAAGATCTAGGTGAATTGAAGTATTTTTTGGGTATTGAGGTAATTAAGGCTAAAAATGGTTTATGGCTGATGCAGAAATATTATGCCATGGAAATGCTGAAAAAGTATGGCATGGATGAATGCAAACCATTGGATACACCCCTTGATCAGAATGTCAAGTTGGACATTAGCACTGGAGCTGAAATTCAGGATGTGACTATGTACAGGTAGATGGTTGGAAGTCTGATCTACTTGACCATCACTAGGCTAGATTTGAGTTATGCAGTTGGGCTCATAAGTCAGTTTATGCAGAAGCCCAGGAAGCCACATTTGGAAGCTGTTAGGCGGATTGTGAGATATGTTAAGTCCACTGTAGATTATGGGTTGTTCTATATGAGAGATAAGCCCTTAAAACTGGTTGGATATACAGATGCGGATTGGGCAGGATGCTCATATGATCGCAGATCTACGAGTGGTTATGCTTTTGGCTTTGGAAGTGGCATGATCAGCTGGAGCAGCAAGAAGCAACCAACGGTTGCATTGTCTAGTACTGAGGCAGAGTACAAGGGTGTTGCATTGGTAGTATGTGAGATTTCATGGCTGCTCAAGCTTATGGCTGATTTGGATATTCAGGTGGATGCTCCAGTGACCTTATTATGTGACAATCTCAGTAGTGTACTCCTGGCAACGAATCCAGTATACCATGCCAGGACAAAACACATAGAGGTACACTACCATTTGATAAGAGAGATGGTTCTTGCAGGGAGAGTAGATCTTATGCATGTGAAGACTGATGAACGTGTTGCAGATATCTTTACCAAGTCTTTGGGTAAAGATAAGTTTAGTAGTTTTAGACAGCTACTTGGAGTTCATCAGATGATTTGAGCTTGAGTGGGAGTGTTAGAATATCAAGCTCATATTATTCTCCTGTTAGTATGTATGACCGACATTAGCCTTGTCCAGCTGTATCAGCAAGTGTCGGACATTAAATAAGTCCGTGGTCTTAGACCTAGTGTGAATGGTCCTACGGACCTTAGTACTATTGTATACACTTATGCTATATGTGTGGTTATGGGATAATGAATTAAAGAAGAAGAGAGCATGCTTGCTCTTCACTCTGACTCTGTCTCTCTCAATCTCTACATGGACGATATTCCAAGTGCTTGTGATTTATGGTAAATGCATGGCAAGGGTCTATGATGACAAGTTGCCATGGCGATAAAGGAATGTTTTCCTAGAAAATGATATTAGGACTGAATGCCTTGTTGTGATGGATTCGTAAAGGATTTAATTAAGGAAGGATTGCACTAGGCTACCCCCGGCAAGACCCTACTCCAAGGGGGTCATGGTTATCACTACGAGAGGCTTGGACCAGCTTCGTAGGCAAAAGGTCTATCAGTAGGGATAGTCTTGGGTAATAGGAAATGTGGGTGCCAGAGGGGGGCTCTGGTTGTAAATCATGCATTGTTTCTAGAATCTGACGAGCCCCTTTGTGACCTAGGATGGGATTTCGAAACCCTAAATACTAGTTACAAAGGTGGAATCTTGGTGGTCAAAATACCCTCGTGGAATTTTGTGTATCTTTCGCTGGGACGGAAAGATATAGAATTTGTGGTGCCATGTGATTTGGACCAGTTACTTCTGCAGGGCAAAACAGATACTTCTGTTGGATAGAAGGGATACATAATTTCTCCTCTATGGATAGGAGACAAAGATTAACTTGAAGATAAGTTAAGGAACTTGTTTGTCAAAGGATTGCTTGCTTTGTTTTCGTGTCTGTGCTATAAGTTATGTGAATGAACCCTGTTCCCGAAAAGGCTTAATTAAGGAAGCTGACTTTAAGTGTCACACATAAATGTGGTAGGACCTAATTAGAAAATTAAAGCTATTGAGGGAAGCGGGTGGGCGGAACCTCCAACAGATCTATCCTATGGGAGGGTGGTTTGAGAGAACTGGGAGGCTTCTCACAAGATTTTACCGTCATTTGACCTTTAGGTATTATTAGGTTAGAATCCAATTCATGTTGTTTTAGGGGACCGGAATGGGACCATGCCCTACGAGCAAAGAGGTTGAGCGGCGCATCCCTCTCATTTCCCATTCTCTTTGAACCAAGTGCGGCATGGGTTTGCTTTGGCTTGGGCATCTCTGCGTAAAGTAGGATGTCCAGGATCCAACACTAGAATGTTGTTAGGAGACCTTGGCACAATAGGAGCCCAAAATTCAGGCCGATCCTAGTAGGTTCGGCCGTGAATGTTCTATTGCAAAGTGGATTTGGGAAACCCTAAGCAACAAAACCTGAAACATTCCATGGGGGTTCCGGGCAGCGAGGCTTAGATTCGTTTCTCGATAGACCACTAAAAGTGTTACTGGACA
The DNA here is from genome assembly GCF_053477565.2 of Lygodium microphyllum. Taxonomy (NCBI): domain Eukaryota; kingdom Viridiplantae; phylum Streptophyta; class Polypodiopsida; order Schizaeales; family Lygodiaceae; genus Lygodium; species Lygodium microphyllum. The sequence continues at coordinate 18,596,065 of NC_141135.1, forward strand.
AGGGCATCTTACACTTTGGTCATCTCACACACTCAAGCGTAGGTCATAATAATGGAAAATAGGTGCTATGCATCCAGTTATTTATATTCTGATACCATGGTTGATATGCACATGCAAAAGTGGATGATCGTAAAGTGCTCAAATATAAATTTCAATCAGAAATGTGTCATGCATAATCAGGGTTTCCAATGCTCATTTACTAACTCGTTGCGACAATGTAAGGATAACACTGAGACAACGCTCATGCTATTATCCTCTTAATTAAAATACAATGAACCCTATATCATGATATGCATAAGTAAAATCAGAAATCAACATCACCCAAATCACATCATTCAGACACCCCACCCCCTACTTTTAGGTAGTGCTTCTGTTGCATAGGTGTAGGGGTTCATTTTGTCATGTTTTGATCTCGGGGGGCTCATTATAGATGTTGTATGGTACCATGTGAGTTTAAGGGAGGGGGGGTTTCGGAAGGGAACACTTAAGCATATACATTAAAGGTAGAACCCTCTTAATTTCTTATATTGAACTTAAATTTAAGAAGGGGATAGAGAGAAAAAAGAAGGGGGGATGCATTTGATCACCTCTCTCCATAGATTGGTTTCTCCATGGCATAAAAGAGACCTTGACAAGTAAGGTTAAAACCCTAAATCCTCACATAGTAGGGTTATTGAATTAATCATAGTGTGGGAGGGGGAGATTTGGCACTCTCCCATGGTTTTGGTAGAGAGATTTAGCTCCCCTTCTTCCAAAGAGAGCTTGGTGTCCGCTTGGAGCAGTCACTTTAAGTATAAAGGGGTTCGATTCCCCTACTCTCTCTCCTCATGTGGTAAGGGGGCATGGGCGCTCAAAAACATTGCGACACATACTTCAATGGTATCTAAGTGCCACTACATAAATCACTTTGTGATATGACCATTTTGATACTTTTCATTGTTTAGGATAATTTCAACTTTTAAAAAGAAAGTTAGTATATAATCTATGAAGACTTATATTTAAGAAAGGGGATACATAAAAATTCATACATGTATATATCTTATAAGCTTAAATAGAGGGATATATTAGTCTTACAAGCTTCATAAATAGGGGTCTTTTTAGAAGTCCTTGCAGGTAGGTGATATGTCTTCTTTACTATGAGTGAACCCCCCGTGGTTTTGATGTATGAAAAGTGATAAATCACAAAATTTGACACAAAGATAAGGAAATCTAAGGCTAAACCTCATGCTTCACCCACTACCATACATTCACCAACACATTATATTTTTTCTTATTTTTATGAAGTGTATTTCTATTTTTTTCTTATTTTCCCTTATGTTTATACATTTATTTGTCAATAATCACTATTATTTTTTGATTTTTTCATACTAATAATTTCAACATACTGAAATTTAATTTTTAAATCCATTTTTGCCCATAGGAACACAGTTCATCCACCCGAAATGATAAAACCATAATGGATTTTGGGGGATTTAAATAGCGCATGTAAATCAATCATTATGAAATCAGAATTTTTTTATAAACAGCCATTAAACATGATGAAACCAGCACTCAAACAATTTTTCATCGCATAAGAACATCATTTCTATCATAAAATGTTGAAAAACCTTCATTTTCTCCATAAAAAAAGTCATACTGTGTTTCCACGAAACCCAAGACTCATTGAATGAGTGCGTGACCAGTGGACGGAGCCTCCATCGCTTTCAATTCCATGATGCACATCAATATTCAACATCTCGATTAATCTCCATCATCATTTTCTTCAATCTCCTTCTTGATTCCTCCTTCAAAGTACTACGCATGAATAGCCCATAGAGAGGAGAGAGAGGGAGGAGAGAGAAAGACTAAAAATCAGTTTTTTCAATTCTCTACCATATTCTGCAAGATTGCAGCCATCATGTTCCTCTTAGGGAGTAGATCAGCAATCCCCCCCTTCCTCTCTCTACATCTCTCAGCCAACCATCAAGAGCCATGAATCCCCCCCCCCCACCATGGGATCGTATGCAAAAAACGTTTTTTTGAAATTCTCATTAAGATCTTTAAGCTTTTAAACTTTGAAAAAATCGGTTCCAGATTTTTGGTTTCACACTACCATAAAGTGGATTTTTTGATTTCCGGGGTCCAAACGAACTCGGAATTGAAATCCGTCTGGACAAGCGGTTTCGTGGTGTTGAACTCCATTAACTTGGCCTCTCTTGTGCACTTTACGGCTTCTCAATATGGTAGCTGCTTTATAACATCGAACCTTGTGGGGATTAAATGGGGGGAAAAACGACCTCCGATCGATGAATCGAGACTTGCGTTGGATTCATTGAAATACACCTAGGAAAACTCTAACTCAACCATCCGCCACCGTTGAATTTTTCATGAAAATTCACTCTTTGGTGTCTCTCGGGTAGTTTTCTGCTCCATAACTGGCCTTAAATGCTTCAAAGTTGGCTCCTAAAATGTAGCTCTCAATGCTTGCTTTGGCCTCCATAGAGTGCCTTCTTTAACATGCACACATCTGTGGGATGCTCTAAATCCTCATAACATGCTCCCTACTCCATATACACATCTTCTTGCAATTCACCATGCAAGAAGGTATTCTTAACATCCATTTACTACAACTCCAACCTTTGTCAACTTCCAAAGCAATCATGCATCTAATAGTTGCCATCCTAGCAATTAGACTGAATATTTATTCATAATCTAATCTGTATGTTTGAGCATAGCCTTTTGCAACTAGCCTAGCCTTATACCTACTAACTGAACCATTTACATTATGCTTGATTTTGTAAACCCACTCATAACCAATATTTTTTTGCCCTTAGGCAAGGGTACCAAATTCCAAGTCTTATTGGCTTCTAATGCAGCCATCTCCTCATCCATTGTTGTATCCCAATGAGCATGACTAACAACATCCTCAAAACAAGTGGGCTCAACATCCTCAAGTACCTTCACCATGCAAGCATAATGATGAATTACATAGCCTTCAAAACCAAATATTTTAACACGGTATCTAATCCTGCTAGACCTGTGTATCACTGGATCACTCATCATCAATGGAGCCTTTACACATTACTATGTGCTCTCTATACACCTGGTGTCCTAACTAAAGGAATGCCAAGCTCATCATCCAAACTCTTTGAACCACTAGAACCTCCATAAAATCCCAAATGACTAGTAGATATATCATTACCATCCAACACTTTCTTCTTTCCTTTGTCTTTACCTGCAACACTTGTAGATCCACCCAAAGATGTGAGGCTACTCCTTAGTCTCCCAAACCAAGCGCTAACTGTAAGTGTAGTGCTAGATGATGTTTCTGGTCCACTAAGGCTCCATGATTCTTGCTTTTTTTTAAAATATAGCTATCATGATCATTATCATCATCTAATATGTCACCAATAGATGCATATCAACTACTCATCTCATCAAATATAATCTCATTGCTCACTCTGAGCTCACATGTGATAGGGTTATAATAATGATACCCTTTTTTCTCTAAGGAATATCCAATAAAAATATATTTTTAGTCTTTGGATCAAGCTTCTTTTATAGCTCATCTAGCACATAAATATATGTAATACAGCCAAACACTTTCAAGTGTGACACATTGAACCTCTTGCCTGTAAAGCATTCTTCAGGGGTCATCCCATGAACTGCAGATGTGGGAGTTCTATTCATAATATAGACAATAGTATGAACAGCTTCAAACCAAAAATGTTTTGGCACATTCTTTTCAGTCATCATCAATGCATGTGCAACTTCTACAATATGCCTATTTATCTACAAGTAAACTATCCATTTATCCCATGAGACCTTAAGAAGCCACTAAACTCATTAGAGAGGTACTATCCCCCTCCATCTAATATCAAGCACTTGACTTTCAAGCATGTTTTTGTTTCATTGTAGGCCCCCAAACATATATATACACAACATCAAGTATGTTTCTACTCACATCTCTATCATGCGAAAATGATTGTCTTGCTTTCTTACCAAATTGGCATGTTTCACACACTTTATGAAATTCTGCAAATTGTAAAAGCAGGCAACCTTGTAACCAATCCTTGGATTACATTAATTTTAGTATTTGCACATTTTCATGTCAAATACATTTATGCCATATTTCAATTTCTACAACAACTACTCATTTTCCATTAGCATACATAGTAGCATTCATTGCAAGAATTCCAGTATCTAAAGTGAAAACTCTACTTTCTTCAACGAAACAACCTTTTGCATTAAATTGAAACTGCAACCCTTGCTCTATCATTTGTCCAACAGACACTAAATTCTTTATGATTGATGACACATGTAATGCATCCATCAAACTCTTCATTTGGCCATCATGCAAGGACAAGGGAACCTTTTAAATTTGTGAAATTGGGTGGCACGAATCATCACCCATCTGCACATAACCTAGATTTTGTAAGTCTTGCATTTCTCCAAACCATTCAACATGACTGGTCTTACAATTAGATACACTTAAATTGACATACAATACATCATCATCATGTGTCCCCTTTCCTACTGTAACAACATTCATCATATGCGCTACATAACAAATAGATACTCATTTTTATATTCGCTATGTCATGAAGATGATGCATTGTTTCCTTGCTGCAATTTACCACTACGAATGTATCCTTAGCATAATAATGGGCTATAATATGAATTATTTTGCCACAATAATGACAAACAATAGCAAAATTTTCAGAATCTCTATTCTACCATCCACCTATTCCTCTAGAGCCCCCTCTATCTCTAAAGTTTCCAAAGTCTCCTAAAATGTGCATTTCACCAAATTGCCGAGTTAATTTGTTTTGCTACTTATCACTAGCATGTCGTGTACCATGGCCTCTCAAACAGGATCTACTACGTCCCCTTCGTGAACTTGAGTAAAATACTTAGACCTATTTACTATTTCTTTTAGATGAGTCACCCTGCATATTGATCTCTTCGATAATCATCAGAGAAACCAAACTCATCAAATTTTGGAAACAGTTTTCATACATATACAGAAGTGACAAATGATTTCCAAGCCTTCTTGTATTAAGGCTACCCAAAGTAGATAAAACCAAATTATCATCATCATAGGCATTGCATCAATCACTGCTAAAGCATCTACAATACTCCTCACATTTAAAACATACTCATTGACAGACATTTTTTCTTTCTTCAAGATATTCAACTCTTGCTTGAGTTGAATCTTTTGTGTCTTTTTTCAAGTTGCATGTAAAGTTCCTACATTCTTGATATATCCCAGTATAGTATTATTAATAACTACACATATCAAATACATCACCTTCTTGTCTTTTGCATTTCGTTCTTTCCATGCCTTTAATTCATATGCAATCTTGCAAGGACGCTTAGCTTTGGCTCCTTTTCTTCACAGTGTTGAGATGGCAAGCTCAACACGTGCGGACATTGATGATGGACCGCCTGGCTAGATGGGTTCACATGTCTACACTTAGCATGTTGGTGGTCATTATGATACTCACATGGCCACTGACTTATCACTTATTATATTTAGTTTATTACACCTACGTATAGCTGGCAAAGACATAGCGCCAGCCGATTAGTGTAGTTGGTTATGCACTGTTTGACTTATTAGGCCACTTTCCTTTATGTTGTATCTTATCTATACTTTGTGTACATTGTATAGTGGGTGGAAGAAGAAGGAAAAACCAGCAAGAAAACGTTTTGGCCTCCATCTCTCTCCTTGTGTTCTTGAGTGAGCTTCCTCTTATGCATATAGTGTGTATTTGGCGCCGCAGCTCAAGCAAATCCCCCCACCAGGCTATTCTTGACATGGTATTAGAGCCGCGCCACTGAGAGAGGCTGATTTCGAATGTTGAAGTGAAAGAGAAGAAGCAAGGTTTGAGTAAGCAAGCAACGGGTAAGAAGCTCTCCCATTCTTCCACTCTCTCTCTTGGATAGTGCCTGTGGAGGCACCGGAAGGAGGGTCGAGCAAAAGTCTCAGATTGCTGTGAGATTTGGTGTGTGAGCAGATCATTGTATATTCTACAGATAAGTCCTTCAAGTCTTTCCCGCAGTTATTTTTGGCGTCTGAGGCCGTTTCACGACCGATTTTAGAGCCGCAAGGTTGCGGACAACACTTTCAGGGTACACTGTGATTTCGATTGTATTGACCGAAAGTGGGTGCGTAGGTTACAGATTGCGAATCTGTAATTTTTGAGGTGTTTACAGGAAGTAAACATAAGGTTTATCTGCAAACAAGTTGGAGATTACATGTACTATTGAGCAATCAATGAAAAAGGTTGCTTGGTGTAGTGTTGTGTACGTGTTGTGAAAGATTACAGAAGACTAGCTTGCTGTGATGTATCCTTTTTTGTGATAATGGCAGAGAACAGTGGAAATCCCATTATTGAGAAGCTCGACAAGAACAACTACCCTTCATGGAAGTTCTGTGTGATGAACTTCCTCATTGGAAAAGGCCTTTATGAGTTTGTCTCAGGTGAAGAAAAGGAGCCAGAGCTGGGTATCCCTCCGACTGTAGATGAATTAAAAGCATGGAAAGAGTGGAATGTGAAAGATAAAAAGGTGATGTACTGGCCATCTACAGTCATTGATAATGCTATGCTGGGATATATCAGGAATGTAGAAACTTCACATGCAGCTTGGATAAATTTTGAGAGCATGTTTTCAGTAAATACAAAGGCACGAAAGATTCAACTCAAGCAATAGTTGAATGCCTTGTGAAGAAAGGGAAAATGTCTATCAATGAGTATGTGTTGAAGGTGAGGAGCATTGCAAATGCTTTAGCAATGATTGATGTGATGCTAGATGATGATGATTTGGTTTCATCCACTCTAAGTGGCCTTACCAATGAGAAGGCATGGAAATCATTTGTTACTTCAGTATATGTATGGAAGCCATTTCCAGATTTTGATGAGCTGATCTCTCTCATGATTATTGAAGAGATCAATATGCAGGGTGATTTGTCCGAAAGAAATGGTGAATAGGTCCAAGCATTTTACTCAAGATCAGGAAGGGGACATGGTAGATTGTCTTTGAGAGGCCATGTTATGGGACGTGCTGGCGATAACCAACAAAACAGATTCAATCAATAGTTTGGTGAAATGCAGGTTTCTGGAGGCAGAGCAAAGTTTAGAGGCAGGGGGAGCTCTAAAGGAAGAGGTGAATGGTAGAATAGAGGTTCTGGAAATTCTGTTATTGTTTGCAATTATTGTGGCAAAACAGGCCATATTGCAGCCCATTGCTATGCAAAGAAGGATATTATTTGTAGTGGTAAATTTCAGCAAGGAAACTATGCATCATCTTCATGACAAAATGAAGACAAAAATGAGCGTCTGTTTGTTATGCAGCATATGATGAATGCAATTACAGGAAAGGGGACACATGATGATATATGGTATGTCGATTTAGGTGCATCTAATCATATGACTAGTCATGTTGAATGGTTTGGAGAGATGCAGGACTTACAAAATCCAAGTTATGTGTAGATGGGTGATGATTCATGCCAACCAATTTCACACATTGGAAAGGTTCCCTTGTCCTTATATGATGGCCAGACAAAGAGTACAGATGTATTACATGTGCCATCAATTACAAGGAATCTAGTATCTGTTGGCCAAATGGTAGAGCAGGGGTTGTAGGTCCGATTCAATGCAAAAGGTTGTTTTGTAGAAGACTTTAATGATAAGTGCAGGTTGGTCGCAAAAGGAAGTAGAGTTGGCTGAATGTTTACTTTAGATGCTGGAATTCCTGCAATGGATGCTACTATGTATGCTAAAGGAAAAGGAGTAGTTGTAGATATTGAAATATGGCATAAATTATTAGACATGCAAATGTGAAAAGGCTTACATTAATGTAGTCCAGAGGATTGGTTACAGGGTTGCCTTCTTTTAGAGTTGCAGAATTGCATAAAGTCTGTGAAGCATGCCAGTTTGGTAAGCAGGCAAGACAACCCTTCTCGCATGATAGAGAAGTGAGTAGAAAAATACTTGATGTAGTGTATACAAATATTTGGGGGCCTACACAGAATGTATCTCTTGGTGGCAACAAATACTTTGTCACATTTATTGATGACTATTCAAGAAAGTTATGGGTATACTTCATGAAGGAAAAAAGTGATGTGTTTGAGCACTTCAAATCTTTTAAGGCAGCTGTTGAAACAGAAACGGGCTTAAAAGTAAAGTGCTTGAGATCAAATGGAGGGGGAGAGTACCTCTCTAATGAGTTCAGTGGCTTCTTGAGGACTCATGGGATAAAGAGGAAATTTACTTGCAGGTATACCCCATAGCAAAATGGTGTTGCAGAAAGAAAAAACAGGCACATTGCAGAAGTTGCACAGGCATTAAGACTGAAAAGAATATGCCCAAACATTTATGGTCTGAGAGTGTCCATACTATTGTTTACATTATGAACAGAACTCCCATAGCTACAGTTCATGGGATGACTCCTGAAGAATGCTTTACTAGCAAGAAGCCTGATGTATCGCACTTGAAGGTATTTGGCTGTGTTGCATATGTTCATGTGCCAGATGAGCTACAGAAGAAGCTTGATCCAAAAGTAGAAAAATGTGTTTTTATTGGATACTCTTTAGAGTAGAAAGGGTATCGCTATTATAACCCTGTCACAAGTGAGTTTAGAGTGAGCAGGGATGTAATCTTTAATGAGATGGAAAGTTGGTATACACCTGCTGGTGATGTTTTGGATGATGATAATGATCAGGATAGCTATGTGCAGAAAGATAAACAAGAATCACGGAGTCTTAGTGGACCAAAAACATCATCTGGTACTACACTTACAGTGAGCCCTTGGTTTGGGAGACTAAGGAGTAGCCCCACATCTTCAGGTGGATCGATAAGTGTTACAGAGAAGGACAAAGGAAAGAAGAAAGTGCTGGATGGTAATGATGCATCTACCAGTCATTTGGGATTGGATGGAGATTCTAGTGGTTTGGAGAGCTTGGACGATGAGCTTGGTATTCCTTCAATCAGAACACCAGGTATACAGAGAGCTCATAGTAATGTAAAGGCTCCATTGAGTGATCCAGTGGTACGCAGATCGATTTGGTTTTGAAGGTTATGCAACTCACCATTATGCTTATATGGTGAAACAAGTTGAGGATGTTGCAACCAAAGGTTGGAGTTTGCACCAAATGGATGTTAAGAATGCCTTCTTGCATAGTGAATTGCAAGAAGAAGTGTATATTGATGGGACCTGAAATGGGTCGGCACTGGCTATAGCACTAGCCGGACCTCATGCTCATGACATACAAATACCCTCACGGCCTCACGGACCAGGAGCGTCAATCTAATGCTAAGGGACAAACCGCCCTAAAGCTTAATTCCCGCGTTTATAGTTCATAGTCCAACGTTTCCCTAAAACTCCTCAAAGGGAGAACCCTTATACATTGGCAATGCCATGATCACACACATATAGGAGACACTCCACCGACTAATAGTCGGAGCCCCACTGCAGCTCTTCTACATCTCAGGGATTGGCCCTTTGATGCGCTGCTAAACATATAACACATACGAGCACAAACTCCTCTCAAGATACCAATATTTTACGTTCCAGGATGTACCATTCCTCACAATAATTTCCCTTTAGGACCCAAGGACTAACCTACAGCTTGGGACGTCCTCTCATGCTCATCGTTGGTCACAACCTAAGGAAGACAGGTGCCATGCATCTAAGAGGTTTCTCTGATACCTTTTAATTATTATGATTAATGCAAATCGTGTATGGCTATGTGCTCAGACAAAAGAAAGATCAGCATCGTGCATGGTGCATAAAACATTCTTTCCATGAATTTCACTAACGCGTGCTGCGTTGAAAGGAGGCACCAAGCCATGTGCTCATGCTACCATCCTCTTTATTTAAACCGGTTCCTATATGCCAAGTGCAATGCATAAATCAAGTCTTTTCTTTATCTTTCAGTGTTTCAACCCCTTTTCCTCCAACTCTTAGCATTTTGCATCATTGATCAGTTAGATAGGGTTTCTATGCATTTTTCCTTTGAAAAGAACAATAAATACGCTTAAAACATAGAAACGAGGACAAATCGCGGCCAACCTCGTGCTTTGCTATCATTATACATTGCACAAACATAGATATAATTTTCCCTAATTTTCCTCAGCCCATTTCCTATTTTTTCCTAATTTTAAACCCATTTTCTCCATTTTTTGATATTTTTCTCTATTTTCTTTAATAAATAATGACTGAAAATGAAAATTGATTGTGGGCTGTGGCCCTTAGGTTCTTTGATAGCAAAACCTCAGATTTAGTTGGTGTGACATATCATATTTCTCATTTATATAGCAAAAAACCCAATTTTACCCTTAAAACGCGTGTTTTCATGTATTTTAAGACTAATTACGGTCATGTAGCCTTATATTTTCTGATTTTTAGAGCATAAACTGATCAAACTCATAGCAAACAATGTCATAAAGAACTTTTATCCCATATGAACAAGATTTCATAAAGCAAATAGCATAAAAATATCATTTTTCTTTATAAAAATAGCATTACCGCTTATTTTCAGGTCTCGGTTTCTTGGTCTTGATTACGGGACTGATTTCCAGCATGCATTTAGTGCTCAGCATGACCCGGCATTGCCGTCTCCAGCCCCTCTTCATCCACGGAGCAATCCGATCCTTGTCGAACAAGCATCTGCCATTCCTTCTTCTTCTTTCTTCTTCCCGCGTGTACCACCCCTTAGAGGAGAGAGAGGGAGGAGAGAGAAAGACTGATTTTCTCTCTCTCCAACCAGGCCATCATTGTCTGCGCGAGAGACGGCGATATAATCGGCAAGAAGTGTGGGATTTCATGTAGGCCTCTGATCCATTGCTTCTTCATAGCCACCATGCCTCAATTTTGGGGGGGGAGGGGGGGGTCAGTTTGCGTCGTGCTGATCAGCGCGACGACATGCCCCCCTACCTCATGAAAAATTAAGAGGGGGGGTCCCAAAAGGCACCCCCTTTGGCCCCCCTCTTTGGCCACCTCTTCGATTTTGGCCCTTTTCTCGGCCTTTCCCGCGTCCGATGTCCAAATCGCATTCTGAAAAATTTTGGGCATCCGCCTCAGCATCCTGGACTGGCCGGCAACTTCCCTGACTCACACAGGCACATGGAAAAATTACTAAAAATCTGGAAGTGTTGCACAGGTGTCTTTAAAGCACTTGACGCTTAAAATTGTCCTAGGTCGAGCCACCGCCTTCGATGTTGAATATTTTTCCCTTGATATTCATAATTTTTAGCTATTTTTAAGCACTTCTCGGCATCAAAACTCCACTCTCATTGGCGACCACGGGATAGGGCGACTCAGCCCCTCGAATCCCACAGTAGATCTGCACAAAACAACCAAAGGAAGCATCAAGCTAATACAAAATAAATACATATTAAATACAGCACAACGCTCACCCTACCCCCTGACAGAACCAAGGCATGACATCCACAAGGAGTAGGCCTAGCATAATTTGATAGAAAGTCCGAAGCTAGTCACTAACCAACTGCTCCAATACGACCAAACTAAAAAGAACTATCCAAAAGGTTGCCCTAAGTGGTGGTCTGAACTACCTACCTAACTAAGGACAACACAACTAGGAGCTCCTATTAGGCGAGGACTCCTATAGCGTGATCAAGAAGTATTTTCTTTCAACACATTACTTCTTTTAGGATTTTTATTTTCCATACTCGGGCATGTAAAAAGGAGGGAGCTGAGCGTAGTGACCCAAGGAGAACAGGGCGTCGGCCTCAAGTCCTGTCTTGGTACCCAAGAACCTACTAAGCCCTCGCAAGGTGACACTTAAACCTGTTTTGACGCTCACTTTTATTTTCGCTCCAACCTTCCTGACTTTCTTCTTTTCCAGCAATATGCCACCCCTAGGAAGACAAGGCATCGGCCCCGGGTTTGACTTGTCCCCAGGAACCTACCAGGCCTTCGCAAGGCAATGATCAACTGTGTATAAATTTTCCTTTCGTTTCTTTTTTGTGATAGGGGTTAGAACCCATTTTTACACACCTTTGTATATATTGATTTTCTTTTGGGATATTCAGGGTCTCTTTTTCTTTATCATCATTATTTTTTCCTTCGGTAGGCTTCTCTAACTGCCTCACAACTAACAAGAACTCCTGGAACGGCTGCCTAGCAGGTTAGCAGAACAAGGTCACTAGGAGTCCCATCTAAAACAGAGCTTTTGATGCTTAACAATGTCTTTACAGGAGGCAATGACTACTCCGACCTCCCTCAAACATACTTAACCTAAATCTCGGGACTTCATGCCTTGGACATCGGTCCCCAACAAGAAAAGATAATCCCCTACGAGTACACAAATACATATAACACAAAACACGGTACTCATAAAGGAGAGATATCACCTGGATAGGGCCACGAGAAGCTTCCACGCAACAAAAGGCTCCTTCCAAGCTCTTCTTCCAAACCTGTCTAGCACAAAACTAAAAAAAGAAACCATTAACCACACCTGCACTAAACAGAAAACTGGCCCTCTTGGCCTAATGAAATAAAGCACTTCACTACAAAACTTAATCGGCCCTCTTGGCCTAATGAAATAAAACAGTAACACCTCGCAAAATTGGCCCTCTTGGCTTAACGAGATAAAACAGAGTAGCATCTACACATCCTTCCCTAGAATAATACAGATATATAATAATACGCCCCTTTCCAAGGAGGAAAAAACAGGCTCGCAACCCTAAACTAAATGCATAAGGTTATGACCCATCCCTCCTGCATATATAGCAAGAGGCGTACGCATAACATGTTGTCTAATCAACCTACGGGTCCAGGATAATAACAGTAGATTGGTCTCGGCTACTCTCTGCATCACCCATATCAACCATCATCTCCCATATATTGCATGCTCTGATAACATTTCCCACAAGCGACCTGGTCATGTTTCATCATTGCTGACACTATCCAAACTAGGACCACAGTTAAAGAAAAGGTCTTCTTCATAAGCAAGATTTGCCAATGAATCCGCAAACTGATTCCATTAACGTGGAATCAGCTGAAAAGACACTCTCTCAAACTCTTCAAGTAGGGTCATCGTAGTCCAATGATACATACAGAGAATGGGATTCCGCACTGTGTATGTCCCATCTAGTTGATTCAGGATCAACTGGGAATCCCCTTTTACTAACAACCGACGAATACCACCTTGCTTGGCAATATGCAATCCCATAATCAAGGCTTTATACTCTGCCATATTGTTAGTGAATCCTACCCCGAGATAAGCAGCTAACTTCATCGTAACTCTTCGTCGAGGATCTCGGATTACTACTCCAACACTCCCTTTTTTATTAGGGCCCCTGGACGCTCTGTCAAAATATAATGTGTATGTCCACACTGGGTTTACACAGCCTGCCATCACGAACTCCTCTATTCGTAATTATGATAATCAAAGTTTAGCATGTTGAGAGGATGAACTAACGGCTTCATCCCACCTCCTTCATTGAACTCAACAGGGATGCTTGTCAATAGTCGTAAGCAATGATGGCAAAAGACTTTAATCTCCCACATAAAGGTTCCGTCTTCTTGCTCAATCACTTTGTATCCTTTGCTCCACCAGATAAGTTTCCCCTAATGGTATCTCTGCTCCAGATATGGGTGCTCCAAATAAGGGATTAACCGCCCCATCAACCAGCTTTTAAGCTCTTTTGCAGGTCTCAAATCATCCCCAGTGTGGACCTGCAATGCATTTACTTTGTATTAGTATACTTAGAAATAATAAGATTTAATCTTATTAAGATTAACCTTATTTTTAAACTCTATCCCCTGTAGATCAGCTAATAGAGCCGTAGACCCATTTTTCCCTAACCTGACAATCTTATAGGGCCCGTCCCATTTAGGTTCCAACTTCCCTGGAAACAACTCCCTACGCGTATCATAGTAGAGGACTAATTGCCCTTTTTTAAAAGTATATTTCTTCGCTCTCAGATCATGCAACTGCTTCATCCGACGTTTAGCTACCTCCTGGTGTAATAAGCTCTGCAACTTCAATTTGTCCAAGTGGGCTAAAGTCGTGAAACGTTCAAAAAGGGAATCCTTATCTCCCAAAGAATGGTTAATTGCAAACCGTATGGTTGGCAACTCGATTTCAAGGGGTAACACACACTCTTCCCCATAAACCAATTTAAATGGAGTATGGCCGTTAGCTCACTTAAACGTTGTATTGTACGCCCATACTGCCACATACAACTTCCTGTCCCAGTCTCGTTTCTTCTCAGAGACTATCTTAGACAAGATCCCCACAAGCTGTTTATTAGTACTTTCAACTTGTTCGTTTGCTTGCGGATTATAAGGAGTCGTTTTATTATGCTTGATTTGCCAAGCTTCTGTCAAGCTTTCGATCACTTTGTTCAGAAAATGGGTTCCATGGTCTGACATAATTCCTTCAGGGGACTGAAACGGCAGATAATCTGCTCTAAAAGGAAACTTGCAGTCTCTTTTGCATTGTCCTGCCTCGTCGCCCGCGCTTCTGACCATTTTGTAAAATAATCAGTGGCTACTATAATATACCTCTTTTGAGTAGTAGACGATGGGGTGATAGGACCCACAAAGTCAATGCCCCACTTCTCAAATGGAAGAATAGCCATGATAGGTGTAAGTGGGCATTTCCTATTCTCTCTACTGTCATGCCTTTGACAAGTATCACATCTCTTAACATACTCAAAAGAATCTTGGAAGATGGACGGCCACCAATATCCAGCTCGTAAAGCTTTCTGCGCTGTCAACCGTCCCGCAAAGTGCCCTTCACATGCAGAGTCATGGCACTCTTCTAAGATAAAAAAACCTCGTCAGGCATCACACATCGGCGATAGATATCATCAACACCTTGCCGATATAGCGTCCCTGCAATCAAGGAAAACTTCAAAGCCTGTTGTTTGATTTTCCTCTTTTCAGACTTTGATAAACCAGCTCCCGTCTCTCATGTTGATAGATAATGCATAATAGCAGCATACCAAGATGGAATAGAAGCTGTATCAATTTTAAACATTTTCTCAATATCACTTCCTTCAGCCAAAATCTCTTTCGGCTCCCCGAAATCCACAAGGCATTCCACAATACCCTGCAACCTCGGTGGCTTACTCTTAATCTCATAATCGAACTCCTGCAAAGTGATTAACCACTTTGCCAAACGATCAGGCGGCTGTAGCTTGTTCATAAGCAATCTAAGTCCTTCCACCTTCGTATAGAATACTACCTTTTCATAGAGGATGTAGTGCCTAAATTTATTAGTCCCAAAGACCATCCCAAGACACAACTTCTCCATGTAGGTATAGTTAATCTCTAAAATGCCCAATTTTTGACTAGCAAAAGCTATCGGATGATACCACTTGTCCTCCCAAATTTGGGCTAAATAGCAGCTAATACTATGCATGTTGGCTGCTGAAAATATATAGAACACCTCACCTCTTTTAGGTGCTTTCAAAACGGGTGCTTTTACTAGCTCCTGTTTCACATCCTCAAAAGCTACCTTGCAAGGGTCAATCCATTCAAATGAACAGCTAAAGGATAATAAGTTCTTTAATGGCAATGTCCTTTCTACCAAGGCATTTATAAACCTCCGATAATACCCTATCGACGACAAAAAGCTATGCACCTCTTTTGGAGTGCGTGGGGGACTCATAGAGACTATAACCTTAATCTTTTCAGGGTTAGTTGCTATTCCCACTGAACTGACCACATGGCCTAGCAATAGCCCATAAGGTACTCCAAAGACACACTTCTGTGGGTTAAGAGCGATACAAATTGTCTACAGCGCTCAAAGCACTTTCTCAGAATGATCAACATCCTTTCCCTTACAGTGGCTGCCCCCAGGTCATCAATAAATACTTTCAACTCATCTGGGGAGATGTCACCAAAGGTCTTGTCTGTTGTTCGTTGCCACGATCCAAGTGCATTGCATAAACCAAAGGCCATCACATGGTATGCAAAAGTACCAAAGACAGTAATAAAAGTTGTTTTCAACTTGTCCTCCTCTGCAATTGCCATCTGGTTGTATCCTGCAAAGCAATCCATAAACGAATACATCTCCCTACCCGCTAATTGATCCAAAATCTGGTCAATAAATGGCAACGGGTAGTAAACTTTAACCGTCTGCTTATTCAGCTCTCTAAAATCCACACATAATCGGATCTGGTTGTTTTTCTTCTTCTTGATAACAACTGGGGAACACCATTCTGTGTGTTGTACAAGGAAGATTAACGCCTTACTTTCTGACGTACAGGATTACTGCCTTCTTTTACAGGAATAGTATGAACAGCCAGGCTGGGAGGAATACCTCTCAACTCATCATAACTCCAAGTAAAGATATTGCGGAATTCTTGAATCAAGGACACATAGTCCTCCCTTTCTGCTAAACTGAGCATGGAACCTAATTTAATTGGCTGCGAATCATTCGACGTGCCAAGGTCCAACTCAATCACATCCGCATCTCTTATCCTATCTTGCGGCTCTATCGGCTCATTTAGAGTTATCTGATAGATATCCTTAGTGGACCCCTCTTTAGATTCATCACTAGATGATGTCTCACTACCAGATGGATCGTCTATTGTCTCTAATTCAGTAGAAGATAAAGGAGCTCTCTCACTTTGAGGAGACTCAGGATAAGCATCGACTATTACTCGATTAGCACCTCTACCTAGAACCACTCGACCGGCAGGTATATCGACTTGACAGTCTGTTCGTAAGATCCAAGGCCTACCTAGCAAAACTCAATAGCTAGGACGTCCTACAAATCTTATCACCCTAAAGTCCAAGAAACATTCTACACTTGCAACTATAACATGGACTCTAGTAACACAACCTTCTGGTTGTCTTAGACTATCATCAGCCATTCTCAGAAGGGTGGAGCTATCTTTCTGGATGCCTAGACCCAACCTCTCCATCAATTCTGAACTCATGATATTGACGGAGGATCCAGTGTCTACAATGGCATGTTCCACTAATATTCCATCCACATAAGCTGGAACCCTAGGGCAATTCTTTTCAACACGGTCAAACCAATCTTCCCCTACTCGTGCTATGCCCAAAGGTTCCACAATATACCCAATACGCAGGATCTTCTTAAATTCCTTGCGTACTCCTGGAGATAATTTGATCAATTGCAAGAGGTTCACATCTGGTTTGACTTCACAAAGAGAACTTGCTAAATTGAAATCATGATAAGTAGCCAAAGCTCTCTTTTCTTGCCAAACCATCCTCTCTTTGGGTCTTTGGACCGGTTTTGGTGCTTCTTTCTTAGCTCTTGCCTTCTTTCTTAGCCCTTCCTCATCCTTCTTAGGGTCGCCTTTTTTGTCAACCGGCCTTAGTGGTCCCCCTTCTATGCTAGGATTCTGGACTTGTGTCCCCTTATCCCCTTGTTTAGGGTTTGCCTCAACCAGTTTTGTATTATCTTTGTCAATCTCTTTAGCCTTTTGGCCTCTTGTCACGGCTCTTAAGTTAGAGGTTTCAACATCATTGACTCGTACAGCCTCAATAAGGCTGACTCCGTTGCCTTGTGGCAACTCTTCTATATTTGTTTTTTCCCTCTGCAATATTTGCCTTGGTGCATCATTCTGCTGCAAGTTATTTCCTTGCGCTCTATGATTCACAGGACCTGGTTGTTTGGAATATGTGGAGCAGTCGGGTGACTAAGACCACTACTTCATATACGTACTGGGCTACTCCTTTGAGGAGAATAATGGCTTACGATCTCTAACCGTCGTCTAGCCCTCTCAGCACGTTCTGCTTTCTGGATTTTGACTTGACGGTCCTTGTCAGAGGACATAAACCAACTTTCTTTTGGTCCCTAGAAACCATAGATCCGCAAACCACCACTTATAAGCGGCTCCCGACAGACGCACCACTGATGGGACCTGAAATGGGCCGGCACTGGCTATAGCACTAGCCGGACCTCATGCTCATGACATACAAATACCCTCACGGCCTCGCGGACCAGGAGCGTCAATCGAATGCTAAGGGACAAACCGTCCTAAAGCTTAATTCCCGCGTTTATAGTTCATAGTCCAACGTTTCCCTAAAACTCCTCAAAGGGAGAATCCTTATACATTGGCAATGCCATGATCACACACATATAGGAGGCACTCCACCGACTAATAGTCGGAGCCCCACTGCAGCTCTCCTACATCTCAGGGATTGGCCCTTTGATGCGCTACTAAACATATAACACATACGAGCATAGACTCCTCTCAAGGTACCAATATTTTGCGTTCCACGATGTACCATTCCTCACAACAATTTCCCTTTAGGACCCAACGACTAACCTACAGCTTGGGATGTCCTCTCACGCTCATTGTTGGTCACAACCTAAGGAAGACAGGTGCCATGCATCCAGGAGGTTTCTCTGATACCTTTTAATTATTATGCTTAATGCAAATCGTGTATGGCTATGTGCTCAGACAAAAGAAAGATCAGCATCGTGCATGGTGCATAAAACATTCTTTCCATGAATTTCACTAACGCGTGCTGCGTTGAAAGGAGGCACTGAGCCATGTGCTCATGCTACCATCCTCTTTATTTAAACCGGTTCCTATATGCCAAGTGCAATGCATAAATCAAATCTTTTCTTTATCTTTCAGTGTTTCAACCCCTTTTCCTCCAACTCTTAGCATTTTGCATCATTGATCAGTTAGATAGGGTTTCTATGCATTTTTCCCTTTGAAAAGAATAATAAATACGCACAAAACATAGAAATGGGGACAAACCGAGGCCAACCTCGTGCTTTGCCATCGTTATACATTGCACAAACATAGATATAATTTTTCCTAATTTTCCTCAGTCAATTTCCTATTTTTTCCTAATTTTAAACGCATTTTTTCCATTTTTTATCATTTTTCTCCATTTTCTTTAGTAAATAATGACTAAAAATGAAAATTGATTGTGGGCTGTGGCCCTTAGGTTCATTGATGGCAAAACCTTATATTTAGTTGGTGTGACATATCATATTTCTCATTTATATAGCAAAAAACCCAATTTTACCCTTAAAACGCGTGTTTTCATGTATTTTAACACTAATTCCGGCTATGTAGCCTTATATTTTCTGATTTTCGGAGCATAAACTAATCAAACTCATAGCAAACAATGTCATAAAGAACTTTCATCCCACATGAACAAGATTTCATAAAGCAAATAGCATAAAAAGATCATTTTTCTTTATAAAAATAGAATTACCGCTTATTTTCAGGTCTGAGTTTCTTGGTCTTGATTACGGGACTGATTTCCAGCATGCATTTAGTGCTCAACATGACCCAGCATTGCCGTCTTCAGCCCCTCTTCATCCACGGAGCAATCCGATCCTTGCCGGACAAGCATCTGCCATTCCTTCTTCTTCTTTCTTCTTCCCGTGTGTACCACCCCTTAGAGGAGAGAGAGGGAGGAGAGAGAAAGAATGATTTTCTCTCTCTCCAACCAAGCCATCATTGTCTGCGCGAGAGACGTGATACGATCGGCAAGAAGTGTGGGATTTCATGTAGGCCTCTAATCCATGGCTTCTTCATAGCCACCATGCCTCAATTTGGGGGGGGGTGGGGGGGGGGGGGGGGGGGGGGGGGGGGCGGGGCGTCAATTTGCGTCACGCTGATCAGCGTGACGACATGCCCCCCTATCTCATGAAAAATTAAGAGGGGGGTCCCAAAAGGCACCCCCTTTGGCCCCCTCTTTGGCCACCTCTTCGATTTTGGCCCTTTTCCCGGCCTTTCCCGCGTCCGATGTCCAAATCGCATTCCGAAAAATTTTGGGCGTCCGCCTCGGCATCCTGGACTAGCCGGCAGCTTCCTGACTCGCACAGGCACGTGGAAAAATTACTAAAAATCTAGAAGTGTCGCACATGTGTCTTTAAAGCACTTGACGCTTAAAATTGTCCTAGGTCGAGCCGCCGCCTTCAATGTTGAATATTTTTCCCTTGATATTCGTAATTTTTAGCTATTTTTAAGCACTTCTCGGCATCAAAACTCCGCTCTCTTATATGGAGTAGCCATCAGGTTATGAGAATTTAGAGCATCCCACATATGTGTGCAGGTTAAAGAAGGTGCTCTATGGGCTGAAGCAAGCACCTAGAGCATGGTCTAACAAGATTGGAGAATATATTGTCAATATTGGATTTTGTATTTCTGATGCTGATCACTCACTTTATGTGAGAAAGGGAGATGCAAGTTTGGTCATCATAGTCATCTATGTGGATAACTTGATTATTACAGGTGACAGTGACAATGGGATTGCTGAGGTTAAGGACTTCTTGAAGAAGAAGTTTGAGATGAAAGATCTGGGTGAGTTGAGATACTTTCTTGGTATTGAGATGATCATATGTGATGATGGTATATGGCTATCCCAAAGGCAATGACTTGGATATGTTATCCAAGCATGGTATGAGAGCATGTAAGCCTCTTTCAGTACCATTGGAGCAAAATGTGAAGGTGAGTGATGATGTTGGAGATGAGATAGAAGACCCTACTATGTTTAGGAGGATAGTAGGGAGTTTGATTTACATGACTATCACAAGGCCAGACTTGAGCTATGCTGTTGGCCTTGTCAATCAGTTTTTTTTATGCAGATGCCTAGAAAGCCTCATTTGGATACAGTTAGACGTATATTGAGGTACGTGAAGTCCACTTTACATTATGGATTTTTTTATGAGGCAGGTAAGGATGTACAGGTCTTTGGATACACAGATGCAGATTGGGCTGGTAGCATGTCAGATAGAAGATCTACAAGTGGATTCATGTTTTCCCTTGGTAGTGCAGCAGTTACATGGAGCAGCAAAAAGCAACCTACAGTTGCTTTATCGAGTACAGAGGCTGAGTATAGAGATGCTGCTATGGCATCATGTGAGGTGGTATGGTTGCAAAAGTTATTAGATGATTTGGATGTACATGGAGATGGTCTACTAGTCATTCACTATGACAACATGAGCAGCATACAATTAGCTAGGAATCAAGTGTTCCATGCTAGGACAAAATACATTGAGGTGCACTACCACTTTGTGAGAGAGAATGTACTTGCAGGAGAGATTGACTTGGTATATGTCAGCACACAGGATCAGATAGCTGACATTTTCACAAAGGCATTGGGTGTAGAGAAGCTTCGAAAGTTTTGAAGCTTACTTGGAGTTGCAGAGATAGAGTTGAGCTTGAGGGGGAGTATTGAGATGGCAAGCTCAACACGTGCGGACATTGATGATGGACCACCTGGCTAGATGGATCCGCATATCTACACTTCGCACGTTGGTAGTCATTATGATACTCACATGGCCACTGACTTATTGTTGAGATATCGAGCTCCACTCGTGATATGCCAGGGTGACCGTTGTGCATTTATGTCACCGACTTGTTAGCTGCAGATGTGGTTGGTACACCGCCCATGAATAATAGCTAGATGACAGCTATCCTCATCTACTCTAGTTCGTGGCTCAGTTAGTATGCCACCTTAGTTAGTTGAGTTTGGTTTGAGACCCATATATAGGGTTCTTCTATTTCTATGTACTTGATTTCTTTTTGGCTTACACAACTAAGAAGAGAAAAACTGTTTTCAGCCTCCACCTTTGTGTGTATTCCCCCATTGTGCAAGCAAGAAAGCTACAAGTGAGACTCCTTCCTTCTCTCCCACAATCTTGACATGGTATTAGAGCCTTGTTCATGGTAAGGAGCTCAAGAAAGCAAACCAAGTTCGCGGTGTTCTGGTAAGAGGACCAGTGTTGCTTTCATTTTTCTATTTTGGGAGCAAGTCTCTATAGGTAGCACAGCCGAAAAGTGCAAGAGTGCATTGTCTTAGATTGAGACGCCCTTCGCGGTGTAGCAAGAGGGAAGTATATGCTGCGGGTAAGGGCTTTAGCCCTTGGTTGCTCCATTTTTTTTATTTGAGGCCATTTCGGGGCCTGTTTTGGACGCAGAAGTTTTCTGCACGCACTCAAGAAAAGGCTCTGTTTTATGCTGTGCGACCACTATTCTACAGGTCGGTGAAAAGTTACTGTAGAAATTGCATCGTATGCCTATGCGGAGAGACATTGGGAGTTACAGAATCATCCTTGTTGCCTGTTGATGCAAAATCATCACTAGGAAGTGACTGTGTGGTCAAATACCACTTTCATCAGTTTTGCAGATTTGCCCTTGTGAGGCTGAAGCTGTGTTCTTTGCAGTGACAGAATTTTTTGCAGTGTTCTGTAATGGCGTCTGATTCTCTTTCACAGATTGTCACTGAAAAGCTTGACAAGAACAACTTCCAAGCATGGAAGTTCAGAATGACGAATTTCCTTATGGGAAAAGGATATTGGGAATTCGTTGCAGGAAATGAAGAAGAACCAATTCTTCCTGATGTTCCCAATCAATAATAAATGCAAGCATTTAAATCATGGCATGAGAAAGCCAAGAAAGTTATGTACTGGCTGTCTATCAGCATTTCAGCCTCTATGATTGTGTATATTCAAGATGCAAGTACACCAAAGGAGGCATGGGATACTTTGTCAAAAATGTATAGCACAAATACGCAAGCTAGGAAAATGCAGCTCAAGCAAGAGTTGCAAATGTGCAAAGAGAAAGTATGAACATCAATGACTACCACATGAAGGTGAAGAAGATTGCAGATGCACTTGCTTCCATTGGGTCGCCAGTGGAAGATGATGATTTAGTTTCTGTGACCTTGAATGGTCTAGGAAAGGATTATGCACAGTTTCGAACATCCATTTCCGTCTGTGAAAGATTTCCTGATTTTGAGGAGTTGATTGCTCTTCTAATTTCTGAGGAGCAGAGAAATGGTGGTGCATCTTCTTCAGGAGGAACTTCAAAAGAAGTTGTCTTCTACTCAAATGCTGGAAGAGGTAGAGGCAGAGGTAGAGGAGGCCGATCTGGAGGCCATGGTAGAAATCAGAATATGTAGCAAACTCAAGAAAACCAGTCCTATGGAGGAGGACGTGGTAACTCTAGAGGCAGGGGGAGCCAAAGAGGTCGTGGTGGATGGCAAAGAGGCCAAAATGCAAACAGCAATTTGAATGCTACTACTGTGGTAAAATGGGTCATATGGCTAAAGACTGCTATAAAAAGCAGAATGACATCATGAATGGAAAATTGCAACAAGGAAATTATGCATCTTCTCGTAGACAGGGTGATGACAGAAATGAGCATTTGTTTATGGTGCAGCACATGACCAATTCTGTGACAAGTGCAGAAGAAAGCAACAATGTGTGGTATGTTGACTCAAGTGCATCAAACCACATGACAAGTCATGTAGAATGGATGCAGGATGCAAGGAAAATGGAAAAACCAGGATTTGTGGAGACTGGTGATGATACTGCACATCCTATTGTGAAGATTGAAAATTTTCATTTGTCTTTGCAGGATGGGAAAAAGAAATACCTATCGGATGTATTTCATGTCTCGAATATCACCAAGAACCTAGTTTCTGTTGGTCAAATGGTTGAGCAGGGCTTGCAGGTCAGATTTAATTCTCGTGGATGCTTTGTTGAGGATATGAAAAATAAAGGTCGATTGATAGCAAAAGGAAAGAAGAAGGGCAAAATGTTTACGTTGGATGCAGACATGCCTGAATTGAGTGTAGCAATGTTTGCACATGGGACCAGTGTAGTTGCAGATATTGATATCTGGCATAAACGCATTGGTCATGTTAATGTACAGTAACTTAAATCAATGCAAGCCCAACATATTGTTGCAGGATTGCCTAAATTCAAGGTTGCAGAAATGCATAAGGTATGTGAAGCCTGTCAGTTTGGAAAACAGGCAAGGAAACCATTTCCTAAACATGTTCAAGAGAGTAAGAAGCCATTGGAATTAATCCACTCTAATGTGTGGACTACTAAAGTTGCATCTCTTGGAGGCTGTCATTATTTTGTCACTTTTATTGACGACTATAGCAGAAAAGTTTGGGTGTATTTTATGAAAAAAAAAAGTGAAGTTTTTGGGCATTTCAAAACTCTTAAAGCTATGGTTGAAAAAGAAACATGCCTGCAAATAAAATGCCTAAGGTCAGATGGAGGGGGAGAGTACCTCTCAAATGAGTTTACAAGGTTCCTGCAGGAGCATGGCATAAAGCAGCAATATTCATGTAGTCATATCCCACAACAAAATGGAATTGCAGAAAGGAAAAACAGGCATATTGGAGAGGTATCTCATGCCACGCTCAATGAAAAAGACCTGCCAAATTTTTATTGGGATGAGGCAGTTGCTACAGCAGTCTACATAATGAATAGGACTCCCACTGCAGCAATACATGGGATGACTCCAGAGGAGAGGTATACTGGTAGAAAACCAGATATTTCTCATTTGAAAAATTTTGGTTGCATTGCCTATGTTCATGTGCCAGATGAGTTGAGATCCAAGTTGGATCCAAAAGCTGATAAGTGCATCTTTATTGGCTACTCTCTGC
This sequence comes from Lygodium microphyllum, assembly GCF_053477565.2. Lineage (NCBI taxonomy): Eukaryota > Viridiplantae > Streptophyta > Polypodiopsida > Schizaeales > Lygodiaceae > Lygodium > Lygodium microphyllum. The sequence goes on from NC_141135.1 coordinate 18,620,434, forward strand.
AGCAGAAAGGATATAGATGCTATAACCCTTCTACTCGTAAGTTTACAGTGAGCAGAGATGTTTTTTTTAATGAGATGAGTAGCTGGTATAAACCAGTAAATGTGATTGATGATGTAGATGCACAAAATGGTAATGCTGCACAGATTTCACATCAGCAGTCACAAAATATTAGTGGACCTGGAGTGTCCTCTAGCAGTGATTCACATTCTTTGCCATGGATAGGCAGATTGAGATCAGGAGAATCTCCTCAAAACAATGTAGATAGTGGTATGCAGGTTTCACGAAAAGGAAAAGAGAAGGTAGATCAGCCCATGTTTGATGTGAATGCAGGTCACTCTTATGTGGATGGTGAATCTAGTGGCTCAGAACAGAGCATTGATGATGAGTTGGGTATTCCTTCTATTGTTACACCTGGAGTAAGGAAGACCAGGGATGTTTTGAGAGCACCTGGAAGTGAGTCTACTTTGCGCAGGTCTAGCAGAGCTAGGTATCCTATGGATAGGCTGAAATATGATGGATTTACAGCCATTCACTATGCATATACGGTCAAAGTGATACAAGAACCAGAACCCACTTCTTTTGAGCAAGCCATGGGAAAAGAAAAATGGGAGAAAGCCATGGATGAAGAAATGGATGCCTTGGAAGCAAATGCTATATGGGAATTGGTAACTTTGCCTAAAGATAAGAATGCAATTGGTTGTAAGTGGGTTTATAAGGTGAAACACAATGCAGATGGTTCTGTGAATAGATACAAGGCAAGATTAGTAGTCAAGGGGTATGCACAAACATATGGCATTGATTATGAAGAAATATTCAGTCCGGTTGCAAGGATGGCAACCGTAAGAGCAGTCATTGCTATGGCTGCATCAAAGAGATGGTCTTTACATCAAATGGATGTAAAGAATGCCTTCTTGCATGGTGATTTGCAAGAAGAGGTCTATATGGAGCAGCCACCAGGTTATGTGTATGATGTTCATCCTGAGTTTGTTCGCAGGTTGAAGAAAGCATTGTATGGCTTGAAGCAAGCACCTAGAGCATGGACTGACAAGATAGGATAGTATCTTGTCACTATTGGCTTTCAGATTTCCAAGGCAGATTTCTCACTTTATGTGAGAAAAACAGAGAAAGGTATTATGCTACTTGTCATTTATGTTGATGATTTGATTATCACAGGTGATAGTGATGAAGATATCCTTCATGTGAAAGTGCTATTGAAGCAGAAGTTTGAAATGAAGGATTTGGGAGAGTTGCATTATTTCTTGGGTATTGAGGTGATTAGATCACCAAGTGGGATACAGCTCTTGCAGAGGCAGTATGGATTGGACATGCTGTCCAAATATGGGATGACAGGCTGTAAGCCTATTTCAGTTCCTTTGGAGCAGAATGTGAAGCTGAGCGCAGATGCAGGTGAGCTTCTGGAAGACCCTACTATGTACAGACGCATAGTAGGAAGTTTGATTTATATGACTATTACCAGGCCAGATTTGAGCTATGCTATTGGATTGGTAAGTCAGTTTATGCAGGCTCCAAGGAAACCGCATTTGGATGCGGCTAGACGCATACTCAGGTATGTGAAGTCCACATTGCAGTATGGACTACTTTATGAGACTGGGGTTCAGATACAGTTGTATGGATATACTAATGCTGATTGGGCTGGTAGTATTTCTGATAGATGATCTACCAGTGGATATGTGTTCTCTTTTGGGAGTGTTGCAGTCACTTGGAGCAGCAAGAAATAGCCTAAAGTTCCCTTGTCGAGCACAGAGGCTGAGTACAGGGGCGCAACAATGGCTGCATGTGAGGTAGCTTGGTTGCATAAGCTACTTTATGATATGCATCAGCCTACAGATGGGCCAGTTGTCATTTATTGTCACAACATGAGTAGTATATACTTGGCAAATAACCCAGTCTATCATGCTAGAACAAAGCACATTGAGGTACATTATCACTATGTGCGGGAGAGGGTTTTACTAGGTCTTATTGATCTAGTTTATGTCAGCACAGAGGATCAGGTAGCTGACATATTTACAAAGGCATTGGGTGCAAAGAAGCTGCACAAGTTTAGAGACCTGCTTGGTGTGCAGGAATTGGGATTGAGCTCGAGGGGGAGTGTTGAGATATCGAGCTCCACTCGTTATATGCCAGGGTGACCGTTGTGCATTTATGTCATCGACTTGTTAGCTGCAGATGTGGTTGGTACACCACCCATGAATAATAGCTAGATGATAGCTATCCTTATCTACTCTAGTTCATGGCTCAGTTAGTATGCCACCTTAGTTAGTTGAGTTTGGTTTGAGACCCATATATAGGGTTCTTCTATTTCTATGTACTTGAGTTTTTGTTGGCTTGCACAACTAAGAAGAGGAAAACTGTTTTCAGCCTCCACCTTTGTGTGTATTCCCCCATTGTACAAGCAAGAAAGCTACAAGTGAGACTCCTTCCTTTTCTCCCACAATCTTGACACTTATCACTTATTATATTTAGTTTGTTACACCTACCTACAGCTAGCAAAGACATAGTGCTAGTCGATTAGTGTAGTCGGTTATGCGCTGTTTGACTTAGTAGGCCACTTTCCTTTATGTTGTATCTTATCTATACTTTGTGTACATTGTATAATGGGTGGAAGAAGAAGAAAAAACTAGCAAGAAAATGTTTTGGCCTTCATCTCTCTTCTTGTATTCTTGAGTGAGCTTCCTCTTGTGTATACAGTGTGTGTTTGGCAGCGCAGCTCAAGCAAGTCCCCCCACCATGCGATTCTTGACACACCGAAGATGAACTTATGAAGGCCCTTGCCAATGAGAAAGTTTGTCACACAAAAATTCCATGAAGAAGGGTATTTTTTCTTGTCCAACTTCTCAATGATGGGATTTCCACTATTCTCTACCATTATCACAAAAATGATACAAAGTACTAAGCAAGTCTTTTGCAACCTTTTACCACAAGTGCATAACAATACACAAAGCAATCTTTTTTATTGATTGCTCAACAATACATATAATCTAAAATTTGTCTGTAGATAAAACCTATGTTTTCTTCTTGGAAAACACCTAAAAAATTATAGATTTGAAATCTACAACATGTGCACCTACTTTCAGTTAATATAGTGAAATCACAGTATACACCCTGAAACTCATGTCTGCAATCTTGTGGCTCTAAAATGGGGCTCAAAATGACCTCACATGCCCAAAAATGTAGAAAGAAAGCTTTAAAGGAACAATCTATACAATATACACAGTGCCCTGCTCGTACACCAAATCTCGTAGCAATCTGAGATTTTCACTCTGTCCCCTGGTTTCAATGCCTCCACATGCACTATCCAAGAGAAAGAGTGGAAGAATGAGAGGGCTTCTTATTGGTTGCTCGCTTTCTCCAATCCTTGCTTCTTCTCCTTTATTTTAGCCTTCAAAACCAACCTCTCTCTGGTGTTGCTTTGATACCATGTCAAGAATCGCATGGTGGAGAGACTTGGTTGAGCTACTGTGCCAAACACACACCACACACATAAGAGGAAGCTCATGTATCAAGAACACAAGAAAAGAGATGGAGGCCAAAACATTTTCTTGCTCATTTTTTCTTCCTTTTCCACACACAATACAAAATGTACACAAACTAAAGATAAGATACAACATAAAGGAAAGTGGCCTACTAAGTCAAACAATGCATAATTAACTATACTAATCGACTCGCACTATAACTATGCCAGCTGTAGGTAGGCACAACAAACTAAATATAATAAGTGATAAGTCAGTGGCCATTTGAGGACCGTAATGACCACCAATGTGCTAATTCTAGACTTGCGGACCCATCTAGCTAAGTGGTCCATCATCAATGTCCGCACATGTTGAGCTTGGGATCTCAACAGATGTTACATTGAGCATTTGGTTATGCAGTTGAGCTTGAGGGTCTTCTACTAAGACTGTGGGAATTATTGACATGTACATGCTCTTGCCATGCTTTATGTACATATTTGATGCTTAGTGGGCTGATCTAACATTGCTTTTGGACTCACATATCTCTGTCATGCTATTGTCAGTGATGTATATATCTTGGTCCATTGTGTCTTTGGTTGGTCTCTTCTGTTACCTATGAGACCTACTCTATACATGATGGTTATGCTTATGGGATGTTGACACATTGATCCTTTGATAGCTCTCAGTGCTAGTCTCATACACTCACTACTAGTTATAGATATTCCCTAGCGATTCCAATTTGTCTTGTATCAATTATTGCACCTCTTTTGCATTGATGTATTACTATTGTAATTTATTTTTAGCATGTAGTAATTGAAATTCATTGCATTGTTTATGCTAGCAATTACTTTTGTTTGACTATCTTTTGCATTAAATTTGTGGACCAGTTCATTACTTGGTCAATACCCCTTGCTTTCAGCTTGAGCTAGCAATGGTTTTGGGGCTAATTTGTAGGGTATTATGGTAGCCTATTTTTCCCTTTTGTGGACTTGCTTGGTCTCATTATGACTGGTGATTCTAATGATAGTGCTATCTTTAGTATTGACAAGCTAGATGGCACCAACTACAGATTGGAAGACCCAAATCTACCAAATTTTGGTGCAAAAAATGCAAGTTAAGCCTTTGAAACATGAGGGTGTCAAGCCCAAAATATTGATCCAAAGGATTGGGCTAAAGTGGATGAGCTATGTAAGTTTGCCATCATATTGTGCCTCTTTAAGTAATTTTCTATAATGTTGTCTCTAATGGGCAATCCGAATACGACTTATGGAATAAGATTTGCAATGTCTATGACAAGTAGAGCCTTGTTTCTCAAATGGATTGGTTGAAGCAACTCATGGGCCTTCGCATGAAGAAGGACACTTCTATGTTAGCAAACTTAAATGAGTTTCATTCCATTTTCAAAGCCACTTTTGTTTGCAAGGGATTGAATTCAAGGGTAATCTTCCCCCTTTATTCCTCTTGGTTACATTGCATGAATAATGGGATACATTTCATTTTGCTATATGTGTAAACATGCCCACAAATGGGTTGAAGTAGCAAAGATGTAGAGGATTCACTCTTGAATGAGGAGGTTAACAGAAAGAATATCAATGCTTCTTACACCTCTCATGCTTTGACAGTTAGAGACAATAATTGTAGGAATAGTAATGATTATAGTGGGGGGATAGACTCTCAGCAATCTCATTCTCAGTCATGGGGATAGTAAGTCCTGTGTGGCCATAAGTCCTCATTGACTTGTCATTACTGTGGGAAAGTAGGACATATTTAACCACTATGCCATAAAATGCACAAGGACAAGTGGAAGGAAAAGGGTAAGTGTAAAGTACAATATAAAAATGATGATTGCAGCATTGTCCTTGGCAAGTCTAGTATTAAGATTAAAGAGATTAATGTCATGCAAATTGATTATGATTATGATTTTATACATGTAGCTTCTCCTCTTGATGCTTTATAGCTGACTAATGGTTTGTTAGAATATACTCATTGTTGGCTCTAATAGATTCAGGGCTTCCTTTCATGTGACTCCTCATAGAGAGTGGTTCCACTCCTATCACAGTTTGACTAGATCTATCCATTTGGATAATGACCTAGCATTACAGATCATTGTATCAGTGATATCCAACTATAGTTCTGGTTTTGGTAGTGCCTTAATTCTTCATGATGTATGTCATGTACCAGTTCTCATGAAGATCCTTATCTCTATTGGCACTTTGGATAATGCAAGCTATGTAGTTTCTTATGGTGACTCCTCATGGATGATAATCTGTGTAAATCTTGTCATTACATGTGGTGCTAAGTCCAATACTCTCTACCCTTTGCTTCTTTTAGCAGTAGATGTAGTTCCACATGTATCTCTTTGGCATCATCACCTTAGGCACATGCCCTTAAAAGGAATGAAAATGCTTAACCATTTGCAGTATCTTTCACTCCTTGACTATATGTGCTTTGACTCTTGTGATCATTGTTTATATGGCATATAGACACATAATACACATAAAAAATCTAGTACGATATGCACAAGTGAGCCTTTAGATCTTGTCAATTTGGATGTTTATAGTCCCATATCATACAAGTTGTTAGGTGGGATGAAGTATTTCATTATCTTCATTAATGACTATACACATAAGGTTTGGGCATATCCTATTAAGCAAAAATCATATCTTGGCTACATTTCAACATTGGCTTGGTTTGGTTGAGAAATAGTTTGGATTTAGGCTGAAATATCTAAGGTTAGATAATACGGATTGTCAGAGTGAAGCAATGTGAAAGCAAATGACCAAGACAAAGAGTGAACAGAGAAAGAAGAGAGAGAGACAAAGAGACAATGAAATGCAAAAAATCTACAGTGAAGAATGATGTATAAGGATGAAGATATATATACGATTGCAAAGAGAATGTGTGTGTATGTCCCCATCTTGAAGATCTCACTCTCTGTGAACCTCGAGGGCAATCTTCACGGTATGCAAAGTAGCCTAAAAACTAAGAGAAAAACTATGAAAGAGTGTGAAAACTGGGGCCAATAGATAGGCCACTAAGAATGCACCAGAATAATGCAACTCGGTTGCATTAAATGTAGGCGACTAGAGAAAACAGTATGACTAGCTATAGTCCCCAACCTAGTATAGCTATCCAACTTGGCACTACGACATGTCTTGCTGATGTCAACTTCTATGCCCCTACTACGTGGACTGCTTTTGCTGCACCTACTGAAGACTGCAACTGCTTGTTGAGTGAATGTCAATCTCTAACACCCCATCTCGGATATTGGACATGGAAGAAGGCTAAGGAATATGGAGTGGTAGTGAAGTAAATCCTGAGGGGATGCCTTCATAAACAAGTCTGCAAGATTTCCTCTATCTTGTAATAGATTAGGGCAAGAGTGTCATCCATAATCTTCTCCCGAATGAAATGGTATTAGATCTCTACATGCTTTGTTCAAGCACAAAACATAGGGTTCCTGGCCAAGGCAATGAAACTCTCATTATCACACTAAAGAACATTAGGACCTCTTTGTAGGCATCCAAGCTCCTCCAAGAGCTTGTGAAGCCATATTGTCTCATATGTAATAGAAGACACTGATGGATACTCCACCTTCATCGAAGATAAGGCAACCGTGGGTTGCTTCTTTCCTTTTTGTGAAATAGCACTAGCACCCAAGGAAAATAAATAACCTATCATGGACCTCTAATGATCCACATCACCAGCCCAATCTTAATCACTCCATCCTATAAGGACCAAGTCTGTAGCACTGGTACCTACTGGATAATCGATCCCAAGATCAGAGGTCCCCTATACAAACTACAAAATCCTATGAATAGGCTACCAATGCACCATCTTAGGTTCACTCATGAACCTAGCCAACACACCTATAGCATAACATAAGTCAACACGAGTATTAGGAAGCTAGATCAAGGAGCCAACAAAGTGCCTAAAATAGGTAGCATCCGCCAAAGGAGAACTAGAATGAACTATAGACTTCCAATTCAGATCCATAGGAGTTGTAAGAGACTTGCATCCCTCCATCTCACACACAGTCAAGAGTTCTTATACATACCATGGTGGGGAAATAAAGATCCCCCTTAGAGTCTGATAGATCTCATGACCTAGAAAGAAATGAAGAAGTCGCATATCCATAATCTCAAACTTCTCATGAAGTGTTGCTTCATCTGCTTGACCATCTGAGCATGGTCACCTCTCATAATCAAGTTATCCGTATAAAGGACAAAAAACACATGACCCCCACCTAAGTTGTGAACATAAAGCTACGGATTAGACTTGGAATGTCGATACCCCAATTTGTCTTAGAGGAATGAGTCAATCTTATCATTCCAAGCACGAGGTGCCTACTTAAGGCCATAGAGAGCCTTCCTCAACTTGTACACCTTACCATCAGAAGAACTGAATCCTGGAGGCTACTCAACATAGATCTCCTCCTTCAACTTCCCATTTAAGAAGGCATACTTCACATCCAACTGATAGACCAGCCATCTCCTATGGCTAGCCAAGGCAAGAATGGTGTTAATAATAGACATCTAAGTTGTAGGGGAAAAAGTATCATGGACATCAATGCCTAGGCATTGTGCAAAACCTTTAGCAGCAACAAGGCAGGTCTTGCGCTTGTCTGACATGCCATCACTATGATACTTGATCTTAGATGCACAAGGTACCAATGCCATTCCTCTCAATCGACTCAAGCTCTTGCTTCATTGCTCTCCCCCAATGATCATGCTGTAAATCCTCCTTCACAGAGGTGGGCCCTTGATCTTGCATGACACAAGTCATCAAATAGTAATTAGTGTAAACAAGCTCAGTATGGTGTGCATGGTTCCTCTGAGAACATTGCGGGTCATCCTACAACTACAACTCCTCAGGGACCCCCCCCTCAATCCCTACATCACGAAGAGTGTCTCAGGCCCCATGAGGAGGAGGCCCGAGCTTGCCTCATCACTCTCCATCTAGTGAAATTTTTGGAAGGTTCACCAATGACTAGGGTGAAATCAATGAGTCCACTGTGGCTAAGAACTAAGCTCCTCATCTAAAGAAGAGTCCTCAAGAGACACAAGCTCCAAAGGAATAGTCACAGGTGGCCAATTATCACTAGGATCTCCAAGAACGGGGTGTTTCTCACCCCCCTCTGAGGTTGTAACTTCCACAAACCAAACATCACACTCGTGTAGATATTCCACTTTAGGGGATTTTACAATTGATTACCTTGAGACTATAAGTTATAGCCCACAAACACTTGTCATTTGGAAGCCACTTCAAATTTGTCACACTGTGTTTTCAAGATGTGAACAAAGGCATTATACCTAGAAACCCTGAAATAAGAAACGTTGGGCTTAGACCCAAAGTATGCCTCATAAAGGTCCATACCAACAACATTAGAAGTAGGGGATCAATTAAGAATGTGAATAGTAGTAGCCCCATAGCCTCAACCCATAGACATGGAGGTGTCTAACGATGCTCCATCATGGTGTGGTCCATCTCAATCCCATTGAGATTCTTCTGATCCAATACATCATTCTCCTAAGGGGTGTTTGTATTGGAAAACTCCTACTGGATGCCACACTCTGCACAAAAATGAGCAATCTCTTTAAAAACAAATTCTTTACCCTTATCCGATTGTAGGGTCTTTATTTTTTGACTCGAAAGCCTTTGACTACAACTTCCAGAGATAAGCCCATGTGATCTTGTTATAATCATCCACAATTAGCATGAAATACAATCTCCCTCTAAGGGACTTCGTCCTCATTGGTCCATAAAGATCAGTAGAAACAAGCTCCAATGGTGCTCAAGACTGCCTCAAAGCCTTGCTAGGAATAGCATCACATGTTTTCTTCCCATGAATGCAGGATACACATGGCTACACAAGCTATCCCTTAGATGCCTTCTGAAGGTAATCATAATTGAGGTGCCCAAACCAAGCATGTCAAAGCTTAGACTAAGTTTGAGAGGTAAAAAGAAGAAGACCGCAACTTGTAGATTCCATTCCCCTCACAACGTGAAGAAAGAACATGTCTCAATCCACGATCAAGAATCTAAAAAGGTTCCATATCAAATTCGACCAAGAGGCCAAGGGCACAAATCTTGTGCACCAAAAGGAGATGGTATCCCAAGACTGGCACATAAAGCACCTCGGATGTATTGGCACCACCTCGCCCCCCATATGGAATAAGATGCATGTCACTCTATCCATGAATAGGAATACAAGAACTATCACCAATGAGAATATGACCATGCGAAGACTGTAAATGAGCAACACCTCTGCTAAAGAAGGAGTCATGTGCCATCAGGCACCACTGTCCAAAAATCCACCTCCCGAGTGTATGCGGCCATCAATGCAACATGAAAACCCATCAGAGCCGATTCCTCAACCACCTCCAAGTGGAGAAAAGCAACTGATGAGGGAGTAACCACTACTCTAAAATCCTTTGAAGTTTTTACCTTCTTCTCCTTTTCTTTCTTCTCCTTGTCAGGGCAATCCTTCTTCCAATGAGCTGGCGTGTGACAAGTGGACTCCTCCTTCTTTGATTTGTCATCCTTCTTCTTCTTTTGGTCCTTCCCCTTCTTCTGATAAGACTAACCAACCAAGGCCTATGATTTAGAAGCATCAGCCCTTTCAACTAGTCCTCTTAGTCCAAGACCATAGGAACCAACTCCTCCCATTGAAGAGTCTCAAACCACCTTGAAGCAATCAAGATAGAATAAAAACCACTAAAATGGGGCCGTAATTGTGAAAGAAGAGTCATCACCATGTGTTTAGAAGTGATCACCTTCCGTGCGTTTTGTACCTACACAAATAAAGCTATCTCAACTTATTAATATGCTTCCAAATGGAAGATGACTTTTTGACACTTATGGTCCTCATCTGCACTTCCAAAGAAACTCATTTCATTATGGTCATACAATTATAAATTTGATCAAGTTTCAACCATATCTCTCCATCCACCGTCAAATAATCCATATAGATATAACAACTATGGTGCATGACATTAATAAAAACTAGCAGATGTGAGCATCAAGTTTGTCCCAATGTGCCTAAGCCTTTGCCAACTCCATCCTATCTCATTGGAAAAGATTCTGGACTCGTCTTGCGAAAAAGGACAATGAATGGCCTCAGTAACAAGCTTCACCAAATCATAGGACTCCAAATAGCAAGTATCATAATCTGCCAGATGTAGTAGTTCTCACCATTGAGCTTTTGATCTGATAGAAGAGCTGGTAACACGGGCACCTTCTGGTCCATGATCGCCTAAAACTCTATCTTAGACTCAAAAGACATCTCCACCTACAATGCTTGCACAAAACACAAAAAGCAGCCCCCTTTGACTATGTGAAATCAGTCTGCTAAGGCACTTTCCCACTCATCTCACTCCTTCTTCATCCATTGGAGGTGATGAAAAGGTTAAATCTGCACTTGAAGCAAAATCAGCTTCAATAAATCTTCTCCTTTCTTGCATGCCCATGCTTGCCAAAGCCTTGTTGTGATGTATAGCCCTCTTGCTCACCCTTGAACACTGAAAATGCAACCTTGTGTCACACGAAAATCTCCTCTTCAGGTAGGTCTAGTCCTTCAATGCTTTGATACCATGTCAAAGTGAAGCAGTGTGGAAGTGAACGACCAAGACAAAGAGTGAACAGAGAAAGAAGAGAGAGAGAGAGAGAGCAAGAGATAGTGAAACACACAAAAGCTGCAGTGAAGAATGTTGTATAAGGATGTAGATATATACACAGGTGTAGAGAGAATGTTTATATATGTCTCCACCTCAAAGATCTCACTCTCCATGAATCCAAAGGGCAATCTTCAAGGTCTATAGCTTGAAAACTGAGGCATAACTATGAAAGAGTGTGGAAAATAGGGCCAATAAATAGGTCACTAAAAATGCACTAGAATAATGCAAGTTTGCAGCCAACTAGGACACTGTTAGACCAACTATAGTTACCCTATTGCAAGTATCTGACCTATCCCTACTACGTGTCCTAGTAATGTCAGCTCATGCACTCCTGCCATGTGGATTGCTTATTGCACCTACTTGTCTAGGAAATGTCAATCTCTAATAGGGTTGAGTATGTTTCTAAAGCCTTTGACCACTTTTGTGACAAGAGGGGTATTAAGTGGCAATTGACTGCCCCGTACAACCCATCCTAGAATGGTATGGATGAGCACATGAATTGGACAATTTAGGAGCGAGTCCGTAGCATGCTTATGAGAGCAGATTTTTGAAACCAATTTAAAGCATAAAAAGACCCCGAGAGGCATAAAAAATCAAATTTTCATGGAAAATGAATCGAGTGCGATCAAGGAACTGGAGTTTGTTAAGATGTATTTCGACACCACGAATCCAACGAAAGTCTTCGTTCATCGATCAGAGGTCATTTGACCCCCCATTTAATGGTCACAAGATATGGCACTGTGAAGTGGCTATCAAATCTGAGAGCCCAAAAGTATGCAACAGAGGAAAAATTGATAGATTTCAATGCCGTGAAGCCAGACATCTAGTTGGATTGGAATTCAAAGCTCATTTACCTTTCCAATGAGGCTAAATCCACTTGCCGAGAAGTGTAAACACACAAAAATTGAATTGTTAGTAGTTAAGCCTTATTAGGCTTTAAATAAACATAAAAATTAGGTGAAGAGGGGGGGGGGGGGGGGGGGGGGGGGGGGAAGGGAGTGCATTTTTGCTGTGTCTCTTCAATTTCCATGATTATGCCTCTCTAATATGCGGTGGAAATCATCAAAGATCGAAGATGGAGGGTTTGATCTACCCTGAAGGCTCTCCATTTTGATTGTATGCATACTGAAAATAATGCAAGGAATGGAATTGTTTGATTTTAGTATTTCTCTCTCCTTCTTTCTCTTGTATACACCTTTTTTCCACCATGACCTATTCTATGTGAAAGAGGAGTGGGCTGAGATGAAAGATTTTGGATGTGTGATGATACTGAAGTGTTATGGAGCGTAGATCAAAGGTTGAGGATGCATTAGTGGCTATAAAAGAGTGTCAATGGCTCCTTAACTTTGAAATGCGTGTGGATTCCTGTGAGATTAATCATGTAAGTACTCGATTTTGATATTTTATGATGAATCTTTTGTATATATTATGAAAAATGGTTTTAAATGATTAATATGATTTCCATTGCTTAAAAAAATCAAAATTATCACTTGGTTCTTATTATTTGTACAATTAAAATGAAAATTTGAGTAAACTTGCACAATGCAGGATTTATGGGATTTTGGAAGAATTGAGGGTTTTATGAGTTTTCATGGTTCTTATAGTGTTTATATGGGGTCATATCGAATATAATGTTGGTTCTTGATTCATATAAGCTTTACATGTTTGAAAATTAGAAAAAATAATGACCATGATAAGATAAATTATGAAAAATAAGAAAAATAAAAAAGTAGGATTTACGCATGGTAAACTTACTAAAAATTATGAATATGTTTGTGAATGTATGGTGGGGCTAGGGCATGAGGTTTAGCCTCAACCTATCCCCATTCTTTATGTTAAAGTGCATACTTATCCCCATTCTTTATGTCAATGTATGGTGGGGCTAGGGCATGAGGTTTAGCCTCAGCTTTTCCCCATTCTTTATGTCAAAGTGCATACTTATCACTTTCTACATAAAGAAATGTATATAAAAAACTCGTTTAACCTATGCAACGAATGCAAAATTATGAACAGAAATGAGAAAGGGATTATGGGAGTTATGTATGATTTGATTTCTAATTTTATGCATGTTCTATCATATAGGATCCAATTATTCTAAGTCTTTAAAGGAAGGGCAATAGTATAGGTTATCTTGGTGGTGCTATGTTAACAACGATGCAGTATGTTAGAGAGAAGTCATGGAAAAAATTGTTTATGCACATTAACATTGTTTGATTTATAAGTTTACTTGCTTGTGCACTCTATATCATTCATGTTGCATTTGTATTTTCATATGTGATATTAAGCGAATTATCTCTTAGATGCATATCACTTATTTTCGAGCAATTAGCCCACATTGAGTGTGAGCTTTTCTAAGCTATAGGTTTAGATAATCGTTTCCTTTGGGGACTAATGTGGTAAAGATTAAATTATCTTCTGGAACGTTTCATTAAAAGAGAGGACTATGTTGCGTATGTGCATTATATTGAAGCACGTATCCTGGGACAAATCCCCAACGTATAAAGGAGCCATAGTGGGGCCACAACAATAAGCTAAGGGTGAGCCCTAAGTGTGAAGTTTAGGTGCAATGGTTGTGGCACTTTGATGTTATAGTGGACTTCATTTATTCTTTCCTTTTTTTCTCATTTTCTCTTTTCTTTTCCTTTTCTTATTTTTTCTTTGTTTTCTTTTCCATTTCCTTTATTTTCTTTTTCTTTTTGGTACAAAGTAGGAGGAGACAAGCTAGATGTCATCCTCATGCTCTTTAGGAGCTTCATGAGTGGGCCTAAGGGATTTGCTAAGGAATGCATGGCTTATCATGTAGCCCTTCTAATTAATCCTTACATTGAGTGGGGTAGTAGTAGAGAGGAAAGGATGGTTACATTTCGAGAACCTACTATCACTCATATCTTCCAAGATACTCATGCAAAATGCTAGCAAGAGAGCAATCCTTAGTATGAGGTGAGTCATTGCACAGCTATCTATTTTGGCATTGAAGTCAAAATAGAGTAGTGGCAGATGCTCTTTTTATGGTAGTGGCTTCTATTTTGATAGGATTTCTAAGAGGCGAAGGTAATTACAGGTGGTAAGGAAGGTAGGGTCAAGGCATACACTGTGAACTCATCTAGGAAGTGAGTGATGGAAGGTTGGAGGTCTTGGCTCCAAAAATGAGGCACTCTTCAGGGATGGAGGTACTGAAATTATAGCTCAAAGGAAAGGCATACCTTCCATGCTTTCCATGGTCAAAATCCACATCATGCCACCTTGGGTAAGCCATGTAGATGGGGTCATCCCTTTCGTATGGTAGTGTGCTGCAAAAAGCCATCAATGCCTCAAAATTAGTGCCCCAGATTCTTCCACATCATTTAGGTTGGGATTCATAGACTTTGACATTTCTAGGCTCTTCCATGACCTTATCCTCCCAATATCGGGTAGGTTCTCTCCTCCATCATGTGGGATTTTTGACTTTCTCATTCTGCCACCAGTTTCCTAGCCTCTTAGACAGCTGTATGGCCTCTTCAAGCAGATGTAGAGGTAGCACCTTATTCATTGGATGAGGGTAGAGAAATTCAAATTCGAATGGTGTATACCTCTTCTCCCACAACTCCCAGTGATTCAAATCCTATGCCCAATTGATTGACAGTTGTTCCTCAATTTGCAACATTTGGACATCAGCTGTTACTTGTGACATGGCACTAATATTTTCTCTTGTGAGATCAAAAAATTCCCTGCATTTCCTTTTTGGAGGTGGGGGTGGGCTCTGTTAAGCAAACTACCTAGCGGTGTTGTCAAGAGGCTCCAAATTAGGGCCTTCCTCCATTGGTGGTTCTTCTTAGGTGGTTGTGGTTGGTTGTTCCTACTGTCCTTGGCTCCAAATCAGGGCCTTCCTCCCAATACACTAAGGGCCTTACCACTCTGATTTGATTGGTCCACTGATGTTCACAGCAAGATTCACCCATCAAACCAACAAAAGGAGGGGAGACTTTGGAAGATTTGAAGACCTCAAGACCAAGCATCCAACACCAAGCTCAAGTCCCTCTTCCACTTCATTGTTTCACTTCATTCCAACTCATTGAAGTCTATGCCACTCTTATCTGAGTTCTTACTTAGTTCCTAGAAAAACATCACTCCAAATCAGCAAGACAAATCAAACATCTAGAAACAACAACATCAAGAGTCAAGCTAGTATCTTTTAATACTGCATAGTGAGATTTGACACTGCCATCACTTGTGTTTTTTTAGCACATTCAAGAATTAACTCACTGCTGGTCTGATCTCACTCATTTTACATTGATGCTGATGCCAAACATGAAGATTTTTAATGTGGAATGCCCAATTGATTAAATTCCTTGTAAGCCTTAAATCTCATTGTTATAAAAGAATAGACACTGCCTGAGTACACTCGTGGTAAGACCTCATTCAAAATGTCTAAATTTGAGCAGATAGACAAATTCAATGGTGAAGGCTTTCATGTCTGGAAAGAAAAGACAATGTACCATCTCATGACTCCCTCACTCCCTCACTTTCCCTCTCCATTTTCCCTCTCTCAAGCACAAGCTCAAGCAAGTAAGAACAATAAGAATAAGAGAAGAGGAGAGAAAGCTTTGGCCACACACAAGAATGAGCTTCTCTATTCACTTTTTGGCTTTTATACATGCCCAAATCCCTTTTGGGTACCCACCGCTTTTTTACATGACTAGTCATTTTAGCCTAGGTTCTATTTTCCTATTCCCTTCTATTCATTATGACTTCACCCATACCCGACTCTTTATAAATTGCATATGAGGGGGCCTAACACTCCTTTATAAAGATTTAGGGGTGCCGTTGCATTTTAAAATGTGCCTCTTCCATTTTTGCACTTGCCTTGGGTTTTTAAGGTGTCTTTCCACTTTTGGTCTTTTTTCCTCTTATTTTTGCTATCGAGCCGCCTTTTTTCACTTTATCTTATATTTTAAAATTTTCTTTTGCTTCCTTTTTTTAATTTTCTTGCATTGGGATTAACATTACCTCCCTCCTAGTCAAGTGCCAGTCCCATGGTACTTATGGGCTTTGTTGATGAGGGTTGGGGTGGTTGAAGGGTTGTCATGGAGATTGATGATGGGTCCTTATGAGGATTGGACGTGGAGAAGAAGCATATCAAAATGGTTAAGGTTGTGGAGGCACCGAGAGTGGATTGAGTGGGTGATGGGGCATTCAAAGTTGATGGGTTGTCACGGTTGGTTGAATTTACCTGAAAAGGAAAAGAAGGTGCACTACCTAAGGGTGACTACCTTATTGTGAAGTGCATTGTGTCTGTGCCACTAGAATTGGGAGTTGGCTCGGCAGGCAAGCCTAGGGCGTTGTCCCACACTTGAGGACCCAATTTGTGTAAACGGGAGGTGCAATGGGTGTAGCTTAGGGAGACATGCCTAATCATAGGCGAGTGTGGCCTCCCTAGGTGTGTCTTGCCCTTGATGAGCCCTAAGTGTGAAGCAGGGGAACAAAAGGGGCTAGAGGGTTAGTGCAACCAACCGAGGCCATTGCATGCACCTAGCTTGAGAACCCTTAGGTGCAATGGTTGTGGTACTTTGATGTTATAGTTGACTTCATTTACTGTTTTCATTTTTCCTACTTTTCTCTCTTCTTTTTCTTTTCTTTTCTTTTCTTATTTTTCCTTTTTCCTTTATTTTCTTTTTCTTTTTGGTACAAGGTAAGAGGAGACAAGCTAGATGTCATCTTCATGCTCTTTAGGAGCTTCATGAGGGGGCCTAAGGGATTTGCTAAGGAATTCATGGCTTAGCATGTAGCCCTTCTGATCAATTCTCACATTGAGTGGGCTAGTAGTAGAGAGGAAAGGATGGTTACATATTTCAAGAACCTACTATCACTCATATCTTCCAACATACTCATGCGTGAAAAATGCTAGAAAGAGAGCAGTCCTTAGTATGAGGCAAGTCATTGCACAACTATCTATTTTGGCATTGAAGTCAAAATAGAGTGGTGGTAGGCACATGATCTTTCTATGGTACTAGCTTTTATTTTAATAGGATTTGTAAGAGACGGAGGTAATTACAGGTGGTAAGGAAGGCAAGGTTAGAACAGACTCTGTAAACGCATCTAGAAAGTGAGTGATGGAAGGTCAAAGGTCTTGAGCTCCAAAAACAAGGCACTCTTCAGGGATGGAGATATTGAAATTATAGCTCAATGGAAATTCATACCTACCATGATCTCCCTTGTCAAAATCCACACCATGCCACCTTAGGCAAGTCATGTAGATGGTGGTTATCCCTTTTGTATGGTAGCATGTTGCAAAAAGCCATCAATGCCTCAAAATTAGTGTCCCAGATTCTTTAGCACCACTTAGGTGTTAGAATATCAAGCTCCCATTACTCTCCTGTCAGTATGTATGACCAACATTAGCTGTGTCCAGCTGTATCAACAAGTGTGGGACATTAAATAAGTCAGTGGTCTTAGACCTAGTGTGAATGGTCCTATGGACCTTAGTACTATTGTATACACTTATGCTATGTTAGTAGTCTATAAAATAATGGAAGATAATAAACGACCTAAAGGTCCGGTTGCTCCTCCATTACATTGTCTCTCTCCCTCGCTTTTCCAATATGGTATCAGAGCACCCATGACTGGGCTCTATGGAGTGCATGCGGGAAGAAGATTTGAAGACTGACCTGCCAAGCTTGACAAATAAGAAAGGCTATCTGCCATTGTCTTTCTTAAGGTATGCATTGCTCAAGTATTGGTTGAGGATTGTCTAGCTCTTGTCTGGAGCATTTGGAGGTGCCATTGAGGTCACATTAGAGAGGACATTAATCAGTATGAAGATCAAATGTTGTTGTTGTATACTCCTGGGCAGTCTGCGTGATTGCGCCAATTGACATAATGAATCCCCATGGCTTCTTGTGAAGGCAATGATCAGTACTTAAGTCACCTACAACTTGGTTGCACTCTTTGGAATGCACTTTATCACCCTGGCATGCTATTACATGAGCATGAGCTCACCTAGGAGTTCAGCAAACTAATTACAAACCTAGAATAGAAGCCTGAACTGCTCTATACAGAGTATACATAGCATATGCAACACATTGGCAAGAGCTTTGAGCTCCTTGGCATGCTCAAAAGGACCTATTGGAGCACATACATGCTATGTAAACATATGTATTGGATATTATGCTTGAAAATTGAAGGTTGTTTACAAAGATACTCAAATTTGGGAGTATTTACTTGGCTGAAAACTGTCATAAAATTGTCATCATCATATACTCATTGCCTTGAAGAAGTACATGCATTTTGTTACCTACAAGGAGTTGTATGGTACGGGATATGATTGTTGAATGCTATGAGCATTGAGATGAGAATTGAAGGCTCTTAAAAATTGAAATTTGAATATGGAAACAAATGTATTCACAGGGTATTAGCTGGTCATAAACAGTGAATGCATTATATGACATTGCCTCTTACAGATAGAGTGTCTACGGATGCTTGTTTGGTCATGTATTGACCTGTACACACAGTGGCATATGTATGAAGTGTCTTGAGGATCTCTTGGGCTGAAATACATCTTGTTTTGACAGTTTATTGGTTGTATACAATCTGTGAGCAGATTTATGTCACTTGTACTTGCTGGATATGCATTGTTTTGTGCCCGTATGGCTATGTCTAGTTGCCTACATATACTAGCAAATGTCTGGGAAAGTATGGAGCATGTATGACATGATTTAAAGTGGTTTTTTGACAGTAAAATCACTGCTGGTTATTGAAAAATTGAAGGTTTCAGACTGCGTATTCTCTTCACTGCAATAAGCTTGCATGACACAGAGTTACAGTACCTGCAAAATCTATGTACTGGCTGATGTACCTACAGGTTATACCACATGTTTGTGGATGTTTTTGAGGTTGTAAAGGGCTGAAATTCCTTGGTTTTTTGCAGAGAATAGCTGTAGAAAATTGTCATAAATAGTCAAGGACTGAAGTTGGTCAGAGTGACTTGTTGGCTTGCAAGAAGTTAGGCAGTGTTGACATCATGGCAAATGCAGAAAGAACGGACAACATAACCCAGATTGTGGGGGAAAAGCTTGACAGTAATTATGCCATATGGAAGTTCTGCATGGAGAACTTCTTAATAGGGAAAGGCTACTGGGAGTTGGTGATTGGAGTAGAAGCTGAACCTGAGCTCCCATATCGACCTATGGCTGATTAGAGACAATTACATCGAGCTTGGACAGAAAGAGCTCGCAGGGTGTTGCAATTGGCTGTCTTTATGTATATCAGATGCCATGGTAATGCAAATAATGAACTGTAGCTCTCCTAAGAATGCATGGGACATTTTGGTCAAATACTATAGCACAACCACAAGTGCTCGGAAGATACAGTTGAAGCAGAAGTTCAACAACATAGAGAGAAAGAGCAGATCTATACAGGATTATGTCACGGAGGTTAAGACCATTGCAAATCAACTAGCATCTGTTGGTTCATAGGTTGAAGTTGAAGACATGGTTGCTATGACTTTGAATGGCTTGGGGCCTGAGTATAAGTATTTTGACACTTCTGTGTCTATGAGGGCTGAAATGCCTGATTTTAATGAGCTGATTGCATTGCTTATACATGAGAAGGTTAAACTTGGCTTGGCTACAGGGTCAAACCGTTCTAAAAATAAGGATGCAGTTTTTATTCGAATCAGCACGGTCGTGGAAACCGAGGTAGAGGCTATGGATCTGGCAGAGGAGGCCAGTAGAATGCATCCTATGGCAATAACAACCAGCAGGTATCAAATGCAAGAGGTGGTGGAAACTTTAGAGGTAGGCGGAGATCTAGCCCTAGAGGCAGAGTCTCCTGGCAACAGCAGCGTCCATCTAACAATCGGAATAAGGATAAGGATTGTCATTACTGCGGGAAGTATGGGCATATTGCCAAGGACTACTGGAAGAAGCAGGGCAATCAGAAAGGCAAACAACATGGACACTTTGCTACGTCTAGTCAGGTAGATGATACTTCAGGAGATAGATTGTTTGCCATGCAGTATGTAAAAGACAGGGCTATTGAAAAATCCGATGATGATGCAGTTTGGTATATTGACTTAGGGGCATCGAACCACATGACCCCTCACACTGATTGGTTCACTGATATGGTGGCTGAAAAACATGGCTATGTCTGTACAGGTGATGACACGCAGCATAGCATTGAACATAAAGGCAAAGTGCCTCTTGTGGTTCATGATGGCAAAAAGAAAAATTTGCATGATGTATTGCATGTTCCTTCGATTACGAAGAGCTTACTGTCTGTCGATCAAATGACGCAGAGCAGAACTTGCAGGTTAGATTCAACAAGCATGGTTGCTTTATTGAAGAGTTTGGCAATGGATGCAAGTTGATAGCTTGTGGTCACAGGAATGGCAGAATGTTTACTCTTGATGCTACCTTGCCAAAGCTGAATTCGGCTATGTTTGCCCATGGTTTTGGCACTATCAAAGATTTGGAAATTTGGCACAAGAGAGTGGGGCATGTGAATTTGCAAAGGCTGCAAAATTATGCAGAAACAACAGCTTGTTACAGGTTTACCCAAGTTCCAATATTCAGATATTGGTCATGTATGCGATGCTTGCCAATTTGATAAGCAGTCAAGGTTACCATTTGTCAGGTATGTAAGGCAGAGCACACGTCTGTTGCAGTTAGTGCACTCTGATTTTTGGGGGCCAGCCCATAATGCATCTATGGGAAGCTCCAAGTATTATGTGACATTCATTGATGATCACAATCGTTATACTTGGGTTTACATTCTGAAGACAAAGGATGAGGTGTTTGCTGTTTTTTAGCAGTTTAAAAGGCAGGTTGAAAAGGAATTTGACTGCTATATATCTTGCTTGAGATCGGATAGCGGTGAAGAGTATGTGTCAAATGAGTTTGACAACTTTATGGCTGAAAATGGCATACGTAGGCAGCTTACCTGCAGCTACACTCCTCAGCAGAATGGGATAGCTGAAAGAAAGAATAGGGTCTTGATGGAAGCTGCTCGTGCCATGATGAATGAGAAGAAGATGTCGCTCTATTATTGGGCTGAGGCTGTTATGACAGCCATGTATATCTGGAATTAGACTCCCACTGCAGTTATTCATGAGATGACACCGTTTGAGAAGCTGTATGGCTATAAGCCGGATGTAAGTCACATGAAAGTCTTTGGCTGTCTTGCCTATGTGCACATTCCAAATGAGAAAAGGAAGAAGCTGGATTCAAAAGCGCATAAATGTCTTTTCATTGGATATTTGCAGGAGAAGAACACATACAAATGCTATGATCCCTCTACCAGGGAGACTTTGGTGAGCAGGGATGTTATTTTTTATGAGATGGGTTCTTGGTATGTATCACCGGCTACAATGCCATCGGATATGCCTTCTACTCATGTATCTACAGTTGATTCACAGTAGAGCACTGCTATGACAGGACCTAGTGGTCAGACAGTATCCCCATGGACAGGGAGATTGAGGAGCTCACCATCCACTGACACCAGTATGTCAGTGAGGGGGAGATATGATGTCTTGGACAGCAAAGGAAAAGAGAAAGCTACTGAGGATGCATTTGGCATGATGACACCTGGTAGAATGACTTCTGGATATGAGTTTGTTGACACTTTAGACAGTGAACTTAGTATTCCGGTTGTCTATACGCCTGGCACAAGGTAGAGCAGGTACATTCCACCTCATGAGAGAGGGGAATCGAGTAGTGCACCACAGCCTAGACGCTCACAGAGGGTCAGATACCCTGTTGACAGGTTGACCTACAGTGGCTACTCCGCAAAGCATTATGCTTACATGACAAAAGTGATCAAGATCAAAGAGCCAAGTACATATGCTGAAGCAGTGAAAGATGAGAACTGGTGTGCAACTATGGATGAAGAAATGAATGCCTTGGCTGAAAATAAGACATGGGATCTTGTACCACTTCCTGAAGGGAAAAAGACCATTGGTTGCAAATGGGTCTACAAAATCAAATGCAAGTCGGATGGGAGTGTGGGAAGGTACAAAGCTAGGCTGGTTGCTAAGGGGTATGCCCAACAGTATGGACTTGATTATAAGGAAACATTCAGCCTTGTTGCCAAGATAGCAACCATACGTACTGTGATTGCTTTGGCTACTGCTAGAGGCTGGAAATTGTAGCAGATGGACATGAAGAATGCCTTTCTTAATGGTGACTTAGCAGAGGATGTCTATATGGTTTAGCCAAAAGGGTATGTTCACCCTGATTTTCAGCATTATGTATGCAGGCTGAAAAAGACATTGTACGGGCTGAAGTAGGCTCCGAGAGCTTGGCATGCTAGGATCAATAACTACTTGCAGAGATTGGAATTTGTTGTTAGTAGGGCTAATCACAGCCTATTTACAAAGAAGACTAGTAGTGGCTTGGTAGTGCTAGTCATATATGTTGATGATTTGATAATCACTGGTGATGATGACTTGGGCATACAGCATGTAATGAAGATGCTGAAATCTGAATTTGACATGAAAGACCTAGGAGAACTGAAGTATTTCTTGGGCATTGAGGTAGTTCCAGCTGAAAATGGTTTATGGGCTGATGCAGAAGCACTATGCCATGGAAATGCTGAAGAAGTATGGCATGTCTGAATGCAAACCATTGGATACACCTCTTGATCAGAATGTCAAGCTAGACATAAGCACTGGAGCTGAAGTAGAGGATGTGACTATGTACAGGCAGATGGTTGGTAGTCTAATTTACTTGACCATCACTAGGCCTGACTTGAGCTATGATATAGGGCTCATAAGCCAGTTTATGCAAAAGCCCAGAAAGCCGCACTTGGATGCAGTTAGACGCATTATGAGATATGTTAAGTCCATTATAGAGTATGGGTTGTTTTATGTCAGAGATAATCCCTTGAAACTGGTTGGATACACAGATGCAGATTGGGTAGGATGCTCATATGATCGCAGAACTACAAGTGGTTATGCTTTTGGCTTTGGAAGTGGCATGATCAACTGGAGCAGCAAGAAGCAACCAACGGTTGCATTGTCTAGTACTGAGGCAGAGTACAGGGGTGTTGCATTGGCAGCATGCGACATTTCATGGCTGCTCAAGCTTATGGCTGATTTGGATATTCAAGTGAATGCTCCAATGACCTTATTATGCGACAATCTCAGTAGTGTACTCCTAGCAACGAATCCAGTATACCATGCCAGGACAAAACACATAGAGGTACACTACCATTTTATCAGAGAGATGGTTCTTGCAGGGAGAGTAGATCTTATGCATGTGAAGACTGATGAACAGAAAGCGCAGATATCTTTACAAGTCTTTGGGTACAGATAAGTTTAGTAGTTTCAGATAGCTACTTGGAGTTCATCAGATGATTTGAGCTTGAGGGGGAGTGTTAGAATATCAAGCTCCCATTACTCTCCTATCAGTATGTATGACCGACATTAGCTATGTCCAGCTGTATCAACAAGTGTGGGACATTAAATAAGTCAGTGGTATTAGACCTGGGGTGAATGATCCTACGGACCTTAGTACTATTGTATACACTTATGTTATGTCAATAGTCTATAAAATAATGGAAGATAATAAACGACCTAAAGGTCAGGTTGCTGCTCCATTACATTGTCTCTCTCCCTCTCTCTTCCAATATTAGGTTGGGATTAATAGCCTTTGATATTTCTAGGCTCTTCCATGTCCTTATCTCCCCATATCGGGTAAGTTTTCCCCTTCATAATGTGGGATTTTTTACTTTCTCATCTTGCCACCACTTTCTTGGCCTCTTGGACAGCTACATGGCCCCTTCAAGCACTTGTGGAGGTAGCATCTTATTCAAAGAATCAAGGTAGAGGAATTCAAATTCGAATGGTATGTACCTGTTCTCCCACGACTCCCAGTGATTCAAATCCTATGCCCAATTGATTGACAGTTGTTTCTCAATTTGCAACATTTGGACATCAGTTGTTGCTTGTGACTCGGCACTAATTTTTCCCCTTATGAGATCAAACAATTCCCTGCATTTCCTTTTTGCTTCAATTATTCTTTCCATGGTGGCCGAGTCTTCTTCTTGGCCTTTTTCTTCTATTGATGGAGGCGGGGGTGGGCTGTGTTAAGCAAACTACCCTTCAAGGTTGTCAAGTTGTCAAGATCTCCAGTGACGAAAATCCTGCAGATGTGCTCATGAAAAGCCTCACTACTGAGTGCTTTGCCTTCCTCAGGAGATTGATGGGCATTGGATGAGATGGGGTTTTTCCTCATCTTGTTATACATGTGTACATTGTACTGTCTTTTCTTTTTCTTTTCACTCCTCACTGGGGTAGATTCACCTTTAAGTGGGAGGTTCTTGGGGGTAAAGGCGCCTCTACCTAGCCACCTATGTATTACTACACTGACAATACCCACCACTGCACACTGCAGGTGGCAGGTGCCCGTCACCGTCACTTTATTCTTTATTCTTTTAGTGACAGTTTGAATAAAGGAAGGCCCGGTCACAATTGTGACTGTTGGAGTTCGCATTTGTGTATCTCTCTCTCTTCTTGCTCTTACTCTTCGCCATATCTCACTTCCAAGCAAGCTTCGATTCTTCTCACCTTTCATATTTATCCTGCCAATTGAGGGTTATCCTCTGCTAGAGGAGTTCATTAGCTCTACTTGCTTTAAAGGAGCAAAGATGTACTTTCTAGTGGAAGATATCAATCCTATAGGTATTCCTAGAGAATCCATTCCAATAACAACTCACCCATATAGTAATGTTTGTGTCCACTATGTGGAGCCATATATGAAGTCCTTATGTCTCTTGGAGTAGAGAGGGTGATGCAATCCTTATGGACTATAGTCCAGTTCCAATGATGGTCCTTAGTTGAGAAAGAGATCATGGTCTGATACAACAAAGAAAAAGGATCTATTGTTGGCATTACAAGGCACAATGAAGATTCCATGAATGCAGCATCACACTATACACATTTATTCTATAATTGCTCAAAGCGATAAGCTACAGTAAATAAGGCAATTGTGCCCTCTAAACCTCTTTGGTATTGAGTCTTTGGATGAGGACTAATGGAACCATATCTTTGAATATCATAACCAAGGCTCAATGCCAAATGGATCGTCTATATGGAGGAAGAATCATAAGAAGAGGTCAAGTCAACAGATTATCAAAGTGGTTCTCAAAAGAAAAGAGGAAATGATAACACTTGAAAAAATAGTTATATAAGTAGAGACTCCCACCATTGTAGCTAAAATGGAAAAAAGGAAAGTGCAAAAGTGGGGGAGTATCCTAACCCAAAGTATCAACTCAAGGCTATCAACAAGTGAAGGATTGGGTCAAGGAGGCTCAAGAGCAATTTCAAGGCAAAGAAGTTGAGTTAGATCTAAGTGCTTAAGAAATGACAAGCACAACATGAAAAATCAATGCCAATAGGCCTAAGAACCTTGGGAGATATGAATCCAACTCAATGAACAAGGAAGTTTTTCCCAAGGTGTCCCACAAGGATAGAGTCAACTCAAAGATCAAAGCTAAATAGGTTTGAGGGCATGGATCCAAGAATCATTACATCATTGGTCTCCACACACATATAATTGCAAATAGGAATTTTGTTAATACAAAATCGAGATATATGGAGAGCCTTCAAGGTGTGGATAAAAGGAACCATGAAATCTATTATAGAAAACATTACTTTTCAAGAGCCCAACCTCATGCTCACATTTTGAACACTACACCTAGGAAAACACAAAGAGCTTTAGGGGCAAATACCATCTATTAAGAAGTCGATAGACATGCAATACTTCCAATAGTCGCCTCAAGAAACTTGGCAAGGAAAGGAATAATAAACATAGGGGATGGTGTAAACATGGAAAACTTGTCAATACTCCAACTAACATGGATTAGTCCATTGATTGAGAACATGGGCTTCCACTTGATAGTTGCAGATGGATATAAAGTGACACTAGTTGGAGTCTTTAGGGACTAGTTGGTGAAGATTTGAGGAGTGCAATTCTCAATGAACTTCATCATGATGAAGGGAATGGACAATGATATCCTACAATGAAGGCCATGGATGAGAAATGTCAAATTGATAAAGGACTAGGCCAACAAAATGATGTTCTATAAAAAATGGGTGCATACAATACATGGGAAAATGGAAACTTGAATATGCTTAAAATAAACCATGATGTCATCTATCCATTGCTCAAAGATGAAATGTAGTGCTCAAAAGCCATTGACCTTTGAACAATTACATCTAATACCCTTAGGATGAAAGGGATTGCATGCATGTACTTGAAATCATTGACCTTCACTTCTCAAAGATCTTTAGAGGAATACAAAATGGCTAATGAGAAATTGAGTTTCAATTAGGAACTCTTAGCTACCAATCAAAGCTTGATGACCTACCCTTTGTACTTATCTATATGATGCTAAATCCATCAACAATGAATGAGAGAATGCTAGATTAAATGTGATACGAAACTTCAAAGGACCAATTTGAGCTTATTAGAGCATTAGGGTTTGTATGAGGAAGGCTTAAGCACAACCCACATAAACCTTAAGACACTAGAAGAGCTCACGAAAGTGCCTATCTAGAGCTAGGACTCGGGTGCACAATCAAACTTCATGTATACTTATGCACTCTTAGCAAATCAAGATGTAGAAAGGCTAGAAGGGCTCTCAAATTACAATGACTCTCTGAAAGGTGTATCGAAAGAAGATGACTTTGATGATAAACCTTGGGAAGAAGCCTCACACCATTAATTGGAAACAATGAATTGTGACATTAATGGAGGGACTGTCGAGAAACTCTTGCTCCAAATGATGCAGCTAGATTGTTGGTTCACAATGGAGCAATTAAGTTAACACAAAAGGGGAGTAACTAGAATATTTGGAGTTTCTAGACTATTAAAAATCTAGACTAGAACTTTTACTAATCACCATCTACAAAGTTGGAGTACATGATGCAAACACTACTCTTGACCAAGAAGAGGTAATAAGTGACTCTTTGGAGTCATGCTTTGATTTTGAAATTACCACTGCTTAATCTTGCAAAACTAAATGAACCTAAAGAGACTTACCTTGTCACTTGAGATGGGGAAGCAAATGTACACAAGGGAAACTAGTTTCCTTGAAGCTAAATGATAAAGGAAACCACACAATTTGCTAAAATGATTCATGAAGTTTAAGAAAGGAGATTGAATTGTGATTCCATGGGTTAAATGCAAAGGAGGCACTAGCAAACCAACTGAAGGGTCTATTGAGGTAAAGGAGGTGAATATAACTAGAGTAGATGAAAACTAAGACCGATGTTCATTATTGATGATCTCACAAATGAAGATTAAATAAAATTGCTAGATCTCCAAATAAAATGTGTGGATATGTTTGCTTGGTCATATAAAGACCTAAAAGGATACTCCTTGAGATTGTCACAAATACAATCCCAATGAGTCAATGCCAAAATACTAAAGCAATGTCCATATCCTATGAACCCAAATATGCATATGCACTTAAAGAGAAGCTTGACAAGC
The DNA here is from genome assembly GCF_053477565.2 of Lygodium microphyllum. NCBI lineage: Eukaryota > Viridiplantae > Streptophyta > Polypodiopsida > Schizaeales > Lygodiaceae > Lygodium > Lygodium microphyllum. The sequence goes on from NC_141135.1 coordinate 18,648,046, forward strand.
TTCTAAAGGCTAGGTTCATCTATGAGATAAAGCACATGGATTATGTGTCACCGATTGTTGTGGTACTCAAGACAAATAGGAAAATCAAAGTGTACATGACTTACAAATAGGTCAATGCTACTACAAAGAGAGACAACTCACATTACCATACACAAAGCATATGCTTGAATGAATGATAGGAAAGGAGGCCAACAACTTCCTTGATGGTTTCTTAGGTTACAGCCAAGTGCAAGTTCACCCAAATGATAGACACCAAAATAGCCTTTGCTAGTGAATGATGGGTGTTTGCATAATTAGTATGCCATTCACCTTGACAAATACCCCCACAATCTTCAAAAAACTCATATGCATGATCTTAAAAGACACGCTAAGGAAGTTCCTTGAGGTGTTTGTTGATGATCTATGTGACTATTCTAGTTGGATTGAGCACTTAAATGTAGACAAGCCTTTGATAGATGTAGACAATACAATCTCTCTCTAAACCTCTTAACTAAGTGAATATGCCAATCATGCTATTTAGAAACCTGAATCTAGCAAAAGTCTATTCAACAATACAAGGCTAATATGCAAGGCATTCAATAGGAATCTCATTCATGCAAAGATAACAAAACAAGTAAACATTGGAGGTAGAGTGTTTATTCCAAACCTTCACTTTAGTTACAAAAAAATAATTCCTTGTTTGACTTGTTTTTGCTATGACAATCATTGAAGTCCCAAGATTAAGCATCATAACATTAGGACTTTTACATGAAAAGTTTAGCGTTTAGCCATGGGCAAATATATGTTACTTTCTCAAGAGTGTAATCATCACAAGGCCTCAAAGTTCTACTTTTGCTAATAATCGTGAAAATTCTGTGCTAGTTTTCATTCTTTTGCTTCTGGATATGTTCATTCTAGAGTGTAGTTTCCTTTTGTTCTACTGTGTTGTGTGTTCTGTTCCATTGTACCTTAAAATAACACATCCTAGTATGTATGCTTAGTCACTTATACTTTTAGGATAACTAATATGTATACTTAGTCACAAGTACTTTGGACTCTTTTGTATATGAGGACTGTTAGGTCCCACTAGTATCCTAGTTCACTAAACCAATTGCACTTGAGTAATATTTTTAGTGGTATTATATGTGGCTACTTTATTTGGAGGTCACTCTCTAGGGTTGTGGAGAGTGGGTTTCTAGGGATCAAAAAATAAAAAATTGTACTTGTTGCATGTTGTAGAACAAACATGATACATCTACACTTAGTCATGTCGTGTCCCATGTAAGCCTCATGCTCTCGACCTTATTGTTATGCATACTCATATGTTCAGGATATCAATTTTCTAGACTCGGTACGAGTGCATCATCCTACTCTATTTTGTGATGCTACATTAGCTTCATATGAACCCATTTGTATATTCTATAGATGTGAGGCCAAGTGCTTTATTTGGCAATTGTCTTATTCTAAAGGGGTGCACTATAAGGAATCATCCATATCACTTGCATTCAAAGGGTATTAAGAAACCCCCTTTACTTACATGTTATAAGGAACTAAAATGATTGATTTTCTTAAAAAACATATAATTTTTATTTTTGATTAAAAAGATTATTTTGTAAACATAATCTTATAAAATTATTCAAATGTTTTCAAATAAAATATCCCTTTTTAAAATCACATAGGGTACACTTTTAAAATTTGAGGTGGAGCTTTCAGCTTGTATTTCATAAATCTATGTGAATTTTGCTTGCTATAGTGTGTTAAGTGGTCATGAGTTGACAAACTCTTTCATCAAGTTCATGACATCTTGTTACATTCAATATAGATATAGAATCCATTCTTGACACATACAACCCATGTTTGTTAAATATAAAATTTTTATGTGTAATAAAAATCATATGAATTTCAAATTTAAAAATCAACTTATTTTGCACAAATTCACTTCACCTTGCATCCACTGTTTCGACATGGTTTGCATCAATGGCAAACATTGATATGGAAAATTTTGTTACTGAAATCCAAGTTAATATCAAGAATGAGTTACTTCCCTTATTGTTTCTTATCGATCATGTGATTTTAGGATTGCATTTCATGAGAGTGCAAAAGTACAAAATTCATGTAATGCCTCCATAACATGTATGATGTAACTAGACCGATTTCTCATTGGAAAATACTATGATTTGGCCAAGGTTTCTTGTCACAAGGGTGCTAATATTATCTAATAATTTTTATATTTCATTATACATGCTCATAAAAGGAATATGAAGGTTGGAAAATACTATGATTTGGCCAAGGTTTCTTGTCACAAGGGTGCTAATATTATCTAATAACTTTTATATTCCATTATACATGCTCATAAAAGGAATATGAAGGTTTAACACCCTATCAACATGATTTTCACATAAAGAGATGTTAATTGATAAGTTTGACCATCTTAAATATACATGAGAAATGGGGTTTTTAGTAGCTTGGCATTTTTAATGATAAGAACAATGAGATGGAGTTTCCTCAATATCACTAATCATTTCATGTCTACAAAGCATGCACACATCCTCCAACATGAGAAATAGAGTTAACAAAAACATGGGAATTTATACGAATGCACCATACAATTGAAAACAACAACAAAAATCAAATGTTAGTTCCTTGACATTAAAGATAGTCAACATCTAAGTAAGTATAATGTACATCTTATATTAAACTCAAAATCTTTTATATGGGCAATGTTGATAATATAGAAGAAAAAGATTATGAGGATTCAAGGGTGTGTGGCCCAACATCAATATTTTGGTTTTATGACACTCTTTGCAAACTCAATTCTCATTTCATGCTCCTTACCATTTTGAGTAGACACGCTCATATTTAAACCTTTATAACTTGTTTAGAACATGAACCACAATGTTGCTTCTAAAGTACTAAAATATAGGGGAATAAAATTATTAGTCAAATCTTGATAGCCATGGCTAAGTGCTCATCCAATATTAGACTTTTGAGATGTACTTTTGGATGAGGTCTTTCTTATAGGATTGGTTTCAATTGTTGCCTTGTCAAGCTTATTACTCAATGGATTAGAGGAATATTTTTGATTGTTTATTGGAGAAAACGAATGATGGTTCGGTTATTGGAGAAAAAGAATGATTGTTTGAAAAAGAATGCCCTTCAAGAGAAATAGTTGTATCACTTTGATTCTCATTTCTCTAATTTTAATAGTGCATCCAAAGACATGGTCTACATTTTTTGGAAGTTCCAAATCTTATCAACGCTAAACATACAAGAGCCATAACTCATATAAGTAAAGTTTATACCTTATAAAGGTGATTTCATCTCCACGTTCTCCATGTTCACATCCTCATTATCACCCATGTTTGCCATATGGATGGGGGAAAACATAAGGACAAAGGCAATATAAATCGGGGTAAATAGAAAATCAAGTTTTTGATATGGAACTTTTCCATTAGAGTGACAAAGAAATGCAAGTGAAAGCAAGAAAGCAATGACTATGTATGTGGCGATTCCAATAGCCACAATGTGTGACCTACCTTCCCTTTATTACTCCATCGTAAAATATAAAGAATAAACATGATAGTGATGGGAGGCCACTACCTATAGTGTACATGTGTGTAGGCACTAACTACAATATAAATATAGGTGGCTAGGCACATGTGGCCTTTAACCCCCAACATACAAACCATAGAAAAATTTAGTTAACCTAAGCATTGTGACCCCTGTGTAATTCCTCAAATAACTATCATGTGTTTGTGACTTTAATAGTGCATATATGAGATTTCTTTAAAACCCATAGCAGAAGCCAAGATCGAATCTCTCTCTTGTAGAGAGTTAACGAGTGCAAAATACAAAACCCTACCCCCATAAACTTAAACTAGTTAAGGATACCTCAATCATGATAATTCTACATGAACCACTTGGAGAAATCATCATCTCCAAGGATCTTCCCCATGAAGTAGAAAAATAGTCGACAAGCTGCATATCTTTTTTTAATGTACTATAGGAGAAAGCCACCAAGGATCTAAATATTTTGTAGCTTCCTATTTTCTCCTCTCACTAAGACACTTACTGTTGTCACACAATTATTTTTCAAGTTGCTACCACACCTCCAAACATCTTACTCATAAGTATATTGATGTATATTTTAGCAATTGATGTGTATTGTAGCAACATTGTAATGAATATATTAAACTAGTTTTGAAGGTTTATATGTGAGTAAGTGACTTTGTCAAAGTGCCAAGGATATGATATAAGAACTACTCAGTTTGCAAGAGTACAAAAAACCAAAATATTGAAGTTGGACAGTGATCCTCATCATCTTTTTCTTGCATATTATTAACATTTCCAAAATGGAAGGTTTTTGAGCTAAATCCAAGTTACACAAAAAATTTTCTATTTGTAAAAAATGTCATACAAATGTAACACTTGCAAGGCACAAGGAAAAAGCATCAAAAGTTTTTATATGCTGATCTAATTGATATTAATAATCTTTTGTCAATTATTCTATTGAAGCTTAAACTTTGTTTTCTATTATAGCTACATCTCTATGGAAGAGAAAAGGCAAGTGGAGAAGGAGGAACTTTAATATTTTGATCACCTTTTAA